>NC_071355.1:247725682-248357614 GCF_943734655.1 Sabethes cyaneus | reverse complement strand
TGCGATTATTCCGGAGGCGGCGGGCAAACTGGTCCTAATGCCACAATAGTTTCTGGCACTTCTCCACTCTTGAATTTGAATATCGGGAACATAAACGAATGCTTCCAAATGTGCTGATTCTATAGTTGGACAAAATGGCTCGTTTATGTGAGTGGTTCTGAACCGTCCATTTTCTGTCGCGTACCGATTCAATCGAGCGACGAGCAATCGAGTAAAGCACTTAAGTCGAGCCACGGAATCGATCAATTTAGTCAGGCAGTTCAGTTGACCAATTCAGTCGAGCAGGCAATTCGAGCAGTCGAGTCAAGTTGAATCAAACTGTTCAGTCAAGCAGTTGAGTCAAGCAGTTGAGTCGAGCTATGGAATCGACCAGTCAAGTCAAACGGTTGAATCGAGCAGTTGAGTCGAGTACTTAAATCGAGTAGTCTAGTCGAGCAGTAAAGTCGAACAGCTTAGTCGAGCAGTTTAGTCGAACAGCCGGCTTGAGTGTTTAAGTTTAGCAATTAAGTAAAGTCGTAGAGTTAACTAGTCGAGTCGAGTAGCTCAACAGTTGAGTCGAGTAGTGCACTCGAGCTGTTCAGTCCAGCAGTCCAATCTAGCAGCTGAATCGAGAAGTCGAATCGAACAGTCCAGTCGAGCAATTCAGTCGAGCAGTCCAGTCGAGTAGTCTAGTCGACCAGTTGAGTAATCGAGTAGTCCACCAGTCGACGAGTGAGGTGACTGAGAATAAAACCCATTGCTACGGAAGCATGACGTTCGGTCAGAGGCTTGTTTTTAGTTAGCCTAGATAAACCTCTTATGACGTTCTGTCAGAGACCTGGTTTTGGTTACAGACAAGCCTTTTATGTTTTTTTTTTTGGTTACAGAAAAGCCTTTTATGGGCCCTATTCTGTAAGTCACGTCGAGCAACTCGGCTCGACTCAGTCACTGTCGAGTGTCGAGTGCAAGAAGAACGGGCAGCGTTGCGGCTCAATGCACGACCAAAACAAAGCTAGCTCAGGCGTCACTTGCTAACCGCTTAGTCACTAGCTTTTTGGCGGTGGACTCAGTCGAGTTACTCGACAAAATCGGGTCGCGTGTGACTTACATAATACCAAAAGTCGACTAGTCGAGCAAAGTGACACTCGACGTGACTTACAGAATAGGCCCCATATATAGAAAGGTAGAAGATTCACACTAGTTTTTGGATTTACATAGTTTTTCAACACAAATGGAATGGAATTTTGGAATTTTTACGTTTTTTTCTGCGCTATTGGCTATTTACGCTACTTGGCTGTGCGAATTCAGAAATTTACGCGGTTTTTACGTTAATTTTAGGATTTACGTGACTACTACGCGAATTTTACAATTTACATGTTTTTTTTACGAGAATTTCTGAATTTACGGACTTTTTCACTTCGGACTTCGAACGGACTTTTACGGACTTCTGTGCATAACAAGCGGCTTAGTGTTCTACCAAAGTGTTCGTGGTGGCATAGAAGTAATTTTTGGTAGTTTTATTTTTGTAACGAATGTGATGGTGATATCGTTATATCCGATTAACAGACTTTCTCACAGCAAATTCTCCACAAAATATAATTTGAGAGCAAATTAACAATAAATGTTTCTTATTTTATATGTACATTTGTACCGCAAATGAATTGTTTGAATCGCCCTGTCAGAGATCACAATGTGACTCTCGCCGTTACGGACGTTCTTTAAAATTTGTCCCAAGTTTATCCATAAAACAAAATGTGTGCTAGCCATGAATCTAAGCGTTCACTGCAGTGTACCTGAAGGTAATTTGCATTAGCTTCGACGATAGACATAACGCTTACGATGGTTACGAATCTTATAATTCAATTCAATTCAATTCAATTCAAGATTCAATTTATTTTTACAGTACACTAAGATACAGGTCTGTCCTGCTCTTTGTTCTGCTTTTACATATTTGTCCGTACCACCTCAGTCAAGGAAAAATTGGCAAAGTTTTGAATAGGGCACTTATAGAGCCTGTTATTTTCTACAAAAAGGCTTAATTGAATACTGCTCTGTCTATTGTATTTACAATGCATTCCCGGTTTACATTTAGTGCTGCACATAGAGCGCTCTTTGTGCATAAACGGGTGTGATTTGGAAATGTGCCATGAAATACAAAAGATAGAGCATTAATTTAGCAACTTTGTAGACAATAATTAGCTCAATAATTGCCCCTTATATATTTTTTTTTAAATTTGGCTTGGCTGAGGTGGTACATTTGAATGAGCAAAATCGGCGCACAAAAAAAACAGGACAGCGCTGGCTGTTGCGATACAGAGTACTTACGGACGGTCCATCATACCTGAAGATTTTTGTACCGATACGACGGCTATCAGAAGTCTAATGTTCCGCAGGGCGGTAATTTGGGACCACTTTTAACTTTCTTCATCTACGTTATGTATTTACTCGTTATCATCTGCTCAAACGCTTTCGATTACCTTCCATTATGTTCCAGTCTGGGGTCAGGAAGTTTATTGATATATTTGCGCGTGGGTAACGCTTTTCATAAAGTGGGTAACTTTATTGCAAGACATTCGTTACAATGCTGCTGGAAATTACCCAGCACGAAAAACGTTTTTTTTTTCCACAAAATCCACCCACAAACTCATATGTAAATATCATTCCTCCTCCGTACCTAGTTAACTAGGGCTTTCCTGTATATACTCGGAATATGATTTCCATAGTGAATTGACCTGTCGATTACTTGATACGATTTGCAATCGAAATAGATGAAAATCGCTTCGCTTTCAAATTGGCTCTCGGCGAGAACCAATCTATACCAACCGGCGAACGGTTTAGAAGGGCTCCGGCAGCATTCATTTGGCAGCAGGAAGGTTCCGTTATTTTTGGGGCAACCGACCGGACACGGTTCGCAATCCGTGCCGTGCCATGCCAATGCCGTGCACCGGGAACAGCCAATAGCGCCTAGACTGTCGTTACGGAACGATTTGAATATGGATTAGTGTCAAACCGCAGTTTCGCGAATGGTGCAGTTTTCGTTTAGGAATTTTGCTCACGGGAATGCAAAATGCAGTCCGGTCGGTACAGAAGCTCAGCAGTGGCCGTGTGCTTATGATTTTATGTATGAATGGTATTCCATTGATTAGATTATTATTCGAAGGATGTCGCAACGGAAGCGACGGTTTGCTTGGCCTAGATTGCAATGGAAATCGTTCCTATATCCAGCGATAGCTTACAGCTATCGGAAACCTTTACATTTACCCAGCTGGTGGTGTTTAATCGTTTAACCTTACCTAGCAATTAACTAAACTAACTAAGTCTGTTCAAGGTTTAAATACCACCCCAAAAGCTGCATCATCACTCAATCAAAAATTCATTCTATTTTAAAACCCATTGTCGGGAAAAGCTTCCGACTGTAGAGCAACGAGCTCAGCAGATTTTTCCCGTCACAAAGTGTTCACGTTCTTAACTCCCTCTCTTCTCTGTCTCACTTTTCGTTGCAGGTCATCCCTCGGGCTGCGGTATCAACGATGAAGTGTCCGCCTGGATGGACCGAATCCAAAACTCTGCCTTGGACGACAGTGCAGAACAGCAGGACGACGAGGAAGCAGATGAGACGGAGCAGCGGCAGAAGGACGCCGCGACCGCTGCCAGCCGGGATGAAGCAGAGTCTGCCCGGCGGCGCAGCGCCGGCGATAATAGTGTGAATAATTCAGTAGAGCGGGATTTATTCCAAAAATCATCAACTCAGCCAAACTATAATAACGTTAACGATAGCGGTAGTAGCAGCATCGGCAGTAGCCAGCACTATAATAATAATTACCGTAAAATTAATTCTAAAGATAATGTGAATACTAATTATAACAAAGCCAGTGATGGTAACGGCGATAGTAGCAGCAGCAGCAGCAGTAGTCCGAACCGGATCGAAACCGGGTACGAGTTCAAATTCGCTCACGAGAAGTACTCCAAGGCCGCTAACTGGCGGGCGGCTGACGAGAGTCCTGATGACCGGGAGTGGCACCAGCGGTCCCACGAGCGGGTCAGACGCGCCATCCGGATGAAGGAGGAGAACAAAAACACCTGCTCGCTGTACATCCAGACGGATCCGCTGATTTGGAGACACATCCGGGATAGCATTGCTGATGTGAGTATTGTTTTCGACCAGTAGCTTTGGGTGCTGGTGACCGACCACTCCGGGAACCGCTGTTTTGCATGCAAATTGTTCTGTTTTTGTGGGGAATTTTTGCCAGCACTATATCGAAATCGGATTTGATCAGGCTCAGTAGTTGCCAGCAGTCCGGTTGGGTCGTCCGTTTTTTGAAATGCTAACCGCAGCTTGGGATGGGTGGATATGTGGGTAATTTCAACTGGACAGGGATATGCGCGAAATGAACAATAACCAAAACAAAACATTCACAGTCGTTGCAGTGTTGATTTTGAATGAAGAAAAATTATTGATTTATTTCGATTCGCTATCATTATTCGTGGTAGTTCGGTGAAGCCATAACAAACAATTTCCATTTCAATGAAACTTTTTCGCAGTGAATCTATGTTTATTTAATTACATCTAGCTTTAAAAAATGTTCTGTCCAGGACTCTATTATGAGAATGTACTGAAATGGAATGATTGCGCTATTCTGGTCGCCCTTTATTTAGATAATTTTCGTCGCGTTTCCAATCAATGCCAAATGCATTCGACTGTGATAGTCCATATAAATTGCTACGCGGTTTTCGGGTGATTAGGTAATCTACAACTTATTGTACTACAGTTTTTGGAGCGTCTTAGTAGAATACGAAACCTGAAATTAAAGAAAAGAAGAACTTTTTGCAAATTGAATTCTACTATTAATATTTATGGGTAATAGCACAGAAACAAACTGATGAATGCGCTGCGGCTTGTGTTCTGTAATTTTGGTCAAATGCGGATTGGTTTCAATTTGCGATGTAACTAGGTTGCCCTCTTCAGAAAGTCTCGAATTTTCATTTTCGGATATGTAAACTAGACTGTGGAGACTGTGAATACATTCGGAATTTCCTTTAATCAATTGGAATATTTTGGCATCATTAGCCAAATAAGTGCAAGTGAGAGGGCAAGTGGTAGAAAAATTGCAAATTCGTTGATAAATAGCGAAAACAGCTATGGTCTTAGGTTACTGCCTTGGGGTACATTAGCGATACTACATCAGGATCGGATTATTCCAGAAGATGTTGGCTACCTAGAATACCAGGAGCATATATTTTCGCCATAAGAAAGTTTATTTTAATTTATTAGTTGTTTCAAATGAATGGCATTTTACCCTAATTTTCTCGATGCAAAAGTACAATGCAATACCTCTACGACACCCGCTTAGCCGTAAATACGGTAGCCATACAGATGGTTGTCATACGCACGAATCCCATAATGTAGTTTGCCATAAATCATATAGAGCAGCGGTTCCCAACCTTAATTTTTGGTGAACCCAGGGGGTTCACGAACCCCCATTTAGGATATGCTGATATAGAGTAAGGAGGGGTAAAAGTGCGATGGGGATAAAAGTGCGATTTGGTGTTTTATCAGTGCAGATTCCGAATAAGTTGACTACATTGGCATAGATGGGTAACTAAACCGGCAGCTTGAATCTATCGTAAACATTTATTGTTTAGGAAGCATGGTTGCTGAGTTATGTGTAAATGTTATTTTAGAGTGGTTTTGATGTAATACATATTTCGTTATACGGCAAATACGATATTAACCGAAAGATATTACTTGTTGAAAAATTATAACAGCATTTTACACAACTCACAAATCTCTTTTGAAAATGCGTCGAAAAGAATTTACAAAATATATTTCGCTTTTTCATAATTTGAGCAAACCCCGTCGAGCGCCTAGCGAGGCAAAAGAGCGATCAGAGGACGGGGCAAAAGTGCGATTCATGGACGAGGCAAAAATGTGTAGGTATTATATACAGTTTCAGGCACGATACTGTAGATACTAGAAATGAAAGATCTGCAGAAAACTGTGTGCTTTACAGATGCTGGCCTAAGGAAAACAGTGTCTTTCCGCTGGTAAAACAAAAAAAAAACGTTTGGTAAAGGTTCGATCTGACGGAGGCTGCAGTACGTCAGCGGAAAATAGGAAAGGTGCAAATTGAGAATATTCCTTGCTTTGCAGATTGAAGATATGGTTTTGTTAGCTACTGCTGTGCTAATTTCATGGGTTCAAGCATCGCACTTTTACCCCGCGGTATTCGCACTTTTGCCCCGCTAGGGGGGTAAAAGTGCGACTCGGTACCTAATCAGAAATCAATGAACTTGTTTTGCGTAACACTATCACTTCACATCGTTTATAGTAGAAAGTGAAAGTGATGACAACTTAAAACATCGCACTTATGCTCTGTCCTACTCTACCCACCTTTTGATTTTTTGGTATGATGGCCCAGAACTTCGACCATATTGTATTAGCTGTAGCTCATTTGAGATGTGAAAATAGCTTCTGGATGTGAAAATACAACATGGATCCCGTCCATCATAACAAAAATATTTCATGGCATTTGTCTTTATGGCTTCCGTCCATTTGGCATTCGTACGTATGGCAATCGTCCGTATAGTTACCGTATTTATGGCTCTCGGCCGGTCACCTCCAGAAGACCTATCACTTGACGCGCTGTTTATGATGGGTGTACGACGTTAGGCATACGAACATTAGGCATAATGGATAATAGGCATAATGGATAATAGGCATAATGTACAGTGGGCATAATGGGCATACGCACTTGAGTCAATCATCGTTGTTTCACAATACAATGGAGTACCGGGGCTATCCATTAAACATAAACTCATTTGGCATAATGCTGCTTGACATACCGTCGTTTGCCATAAAAATTTGGCGGAAAAACATTTGGCATAACGACCTTGGTACCGATACCGAATATTCGAATAACAAATAACTGAAATTCGAACTGCAACAATTATCACAGAATGCCGAAATTGTATTTGCCATCATGAAAGGCCGAACCTCTATTTAGTGGAATCATTAAAGGGCGAACCTCTGCTTGGCTGAATTGGTAATTTATGACGCTTACAAGAATCAGTTTTTTTGTCAATGGACAGGGCAACTGCGCCGCAATCTACTGCAGAGCTTTTCAAATATTCAGGGTGGACCAGAAATGATACCGAATTTCATTCAACTTCTCGATATCGACAGGAAGGAAGAAAGCCTGACCTCCTGTACCAAACGTTTTCTATATTATATGCTTACAGCCGTTCTTTGTATCGCACAATGTATCTTTGCTAATAAAGGTTAAGTGATACTCTGGCATTTATGCCACAATAAAAGCAAAGCCTAGGTGCTACATTCTGTTATCGAAACTTGACCTTCTGTTTTTATACGACAAACTCTGCTCTTTCGAATAATTCAATTGTTGTAGCTTCTAATTTAGCCAGGATTTCGTAATAACGATGTTATAACTCAATCGTATTGTAGCAACAACAAAAATTTCTATTTTGCTTCTAAAACCACTTACGTTTTGGTAATATGAAGGACATTGGATGGTACTTTCGGCTAGTTTCTAATTATTGGGCCAACTATTTTTTCGTGTTGCCTGAACCTGAAGAACTAATTTATCACCACGAAAGGAATATGAAATAATAATGGGTTTTCCCCGTAGGATGTAGAAATCTGAGGGCAAACCCAAAATGGAAATAGGCTCTGACATTAATTTACGTGTATGTGCAATTCATGTCTCTTTATTTTTTATTTTATTGAATACCAAAAGTTTGCAAACACCTAGTCATTTGTTTCTCAGTTTTCATTGAAAAACAAGACGACGCTGCTGGTTGTTAAAAGTTCTATAAACAATTTACAGCGTTACAGCGTAAATTTTAAACGAATCATTCGTCACCCACCAAACCAATCATCCCTCCCGTTTGCGCACATATTTGTCCCCCGCCCGTTCGACAGTGGGATTGGTGTGGGCCTGGGTGGGTGTCGATAGGCTTCTCTACTGCCGAACTTTACTTCTCAATTGTTGTGCTGTGCTTGCTGTTGGTTTAACGATGTGCCAACCACAACACTCGCACTGTGTTGCAAGGATAATAAATTACCGCATGATTTATTTATTCCACTTCTGGGAGACATTCGACGCTTTGTTCTAATGAACGACTCTATCGTGGCCATGCAATAAAAGCCGAGTGTCGGCACGGACCGGATTCGGTGAGCACTGACGGGCGGGCGTACTGTTTTCCTTCAACTGCTGTGTATGTATTTGCATGTACTTGAGCTAATGTTGTCTTTAAACGGAAATGAATTACTTACACCTGTGCGGGGAAATTGGAAGGAATGAGCTTCATTTCAGCTTTTGGCTGAATTTCACGAAGGAAAATAAATTTAACATTTTGTTCTTCCCTTCCCTTCAGCACGACCGGGGAGGCCGCAAGTCGGAGATTGATGAGAAAACTCGTGAGGAAATTCTGTCGCTTATTGCCCACCACGTGACCGCAGTCAACTACATCTACCGGAATACCAAGTTCGATGGGCGGATAGAACATCGAAACATTCGCTTTGAAGTGAGTAGTTTGTTTTATTACAGCGGAAGCGAAAGTTTAGCATGTTGCGCGTTCTTTTTTTTCCCCCGGTTAGGTTCAACGAATTAAGATTGATGACGATTCGGCATGCAATGAGAACTACAACGGAGAATCGAATCCCTTCTGCATGGAGAACATTGACGTTTCCAACTTCCTGAATCTGCACTCGCTGGGGAATCATGAGATTTTCTGCCTGGCTTATGTGTTTACTTATAGGTTGGTATTTTCTAACTTTTAGGGTCCGAAATAATAATAATAACTAATCTTTCGCAGAGATTTCACTGGAGGCACCCTGGGTCTGGCGTGGGTTGCTTCCGCTTCCGGTGCGTCCGGTGGTATTTGCGAAAAGTACAAAACCTACACCGAAACGGTGGCGGGCTTGTACCAGAGCACCAAACGTTCCTTGAACACGGGCATCATAACGTTCGTGAACTACAATAGCCGCGTTCCGCCGAAAGTTTCTCAGCTCACGCTAGCGCACGAGATTGGGCACAATTTTGGGTCACCGGTAAGTTGAAAAGTGGCACAGTTTTTAATGACTTTTAATTTAAATTTGATACTTTGTAGCATGATTATCCTGCTGAGTGTCGCCCGGGAGGGATAAATGGAAACTTTATCATGTTTGCCAGCGCCACCAGCGGAGATCGACCGAACAATAGTAAATTTTCCACCTGTTCGGTTCGGAACATCTCCAACGTGCTGGATGCTATCGAAGATAACAAGAAGCGCAACTGTTTCCTAGCATCGGAGGGTGCATTCTGTGGTAATAAGATTGTCGAAATCGGTGAGGAGTGTGACTGCGGTTTCAACGATGAGGAGTGTGCCGACAAGTGCTGCTACCCGCGGGTGATCGGCGAGGTCGATGCGGGTTTGAACGCATCGGCCAAGGGTTGCGCACGGAAGGCACGCACTCAGTGCAGTCCATCGCAGGGACCGTGCTGTGACAGCAGTACGTGCCGGTTCGTCTCGAGCTATGCCAACGTTACCTGCAAGGAGGAAACGGAATGCTCGTGGAGTTCAACCTGCAACGGGACGACGGCCGAATGTCCCGAACCGAAGCCCCGCGATGACAAAACCAAGTGCAATAACGGTGAGTTTGGGGGATGTTTTATGTTATTTTTGTAAAAAAAAACACTGAAATTGTTACACTTTTTCGTTTAAGTTAATCCTCGAAACAGTTTTTCCAACCCATGGAAGCTTGCTTCACCAACTTCTTGACTTGAGATGATGAAAATCGCTTTTCCCATTTGTTTTGTTCGATATAACCATACAATAAAAAGTTGTCAGGTCGTAAATCAGGCGAATACAGATGATGAGCTGCCCGGCATTGTTGTGATGATAACAAATCCGACATTCTTGGTTGTTTTTTCACGACTTCATCGATAGTTTTTATTGAATATTGCTTAATATGCTTTCGGAGTTTCAGTTTTCGAAGAAAACTTGAATCAAACTTCTTTCTTGAAGACGCAAATAATAATCCTCCAAAATTACCACATCAAACTAATTTATGCCTGGCAATACTGCAGAATCTAGTAGTTCGTTTGTAAAAAAAAACTATTCTTTCGCTGTTTCTTACCCAGGAACTCAACTGTGCATCAAGGGTGACTGTTCCGGTTCCATCTGCCTGCTGTGGAACATGACCGAGTGCTTCCTGACGTCCCACATCATTCCAAACATCGACAAGCGCAAGCTGTGCGAGCTGGCGTGCCAGAACGGGAACGATACCAACACCTGCCGGAGCACCAGCGAATTTGCGCACCTATTCCAGCTGCCGGAAGGTGGTATTAGCTTGCGGCCCGGATCACCCTGTGATAACTTCCAAGTAAGATCGGCTTGCTTCGACGCTTAAACGTTACACTCTGTTTTTCAATGCACTCTTCTCCGGTAGGGTTACTGTGATGTATTTTTAAAATGCCGCGCCATCGATGCCGAGGGCCCGCTGGTGCGGCTGAAGAACATGCTGTTCAACCGGCACACGCTGCAAACCGTCGCCCAGTGGGTGACGGAGAACTGGTACATGGTGTGCCTGATCAGTATCCTATTCGTCATCTTCATGGGCATGTTCATCAAGTGCTGCGCCGTGCATACGCCCAGTTCCAATCCGAAGAAACCGCCGGCCCGACGGATTACCGATACCCTGCGAAGGCCGATGAACACTCTTCGGCGAATGGTGAGTAATGAGTTCGCTAGGAGATCATTTTTAACTTGTACCGTCTTTTTTTTTAGCGCCATCACGGTGGTCACGGGCCGCGAAGTGTTCCTCCCGGGCCAAATGAACGCTCTCGTGGTGGAGGTGGTGGTGGAGGAGGAGGAGGAGGCGGTGCAGGGGGAGGTGGTGGTGGCGGCAGAAGTAGAGGCGGCGGTGGTGCTGACGGTCATGGCGAACGCCGAAGCGGGCATCCGTCCTCCTCCACCGGCGGCAGTCGGCCGTCCAATAGTTCCAGAGTGCCAGCGCATGGGTATGGTGAAGGCAGAGGCCAACAATACTATCCACCGAAAGGTGTGTTCTACCAAGAGTTGTTACCGTTTTTTGAAGTTGTTTCCTGTTTACCTTCTTCTTACCACACGGAACGTTTTCCGTTTTACTTTGTATCCCTTTTCGATTTTTCCCCACTTTCGCTGTTATCTTTAGAGTTTTTTTTTTGCTTTCCATCATCGCAAATAATAATCTTCTGTTTACAATTCCTTTTAGCCGCTCACAAAAAGCGACATCCCAGTAAGCATAGATCCAAATCGTAAACCCGCAGAGGCGATTAGGCTAAAATCTACAGCTACAAAACGTCACACACACCCACACAAACATACATCACTAGTTTATCATACGCTTCTTTTGAAAGAGAGTGCTTAGCCAACAAACTTATTCATACACTAGGATAATCACGACTATCACAAAATTGAAAAGACAAATTGATCCCAGTCAAGCATTAGTAGACTTGATTTCGTTTGAGTGGCTGTATTGTTAGAAACCGAAAACATTGATCCCAGGAACAAAAGTAGTAAGCATTTTTATTCTCCCTAACTTGCGTTTGCCTTATCATTTGAATTAACCCACACAAAAGAAAAAAAACTTCACTGTACAGTCGCATAGCAATGCAATGGTTATAGCTACTAACATTCTTAACTTTAACAATAGTTTTTTCCTCCTATTTTTCATACCCCCCGTAGACTGTAGCGCGTTTGATTCCGTAGAATTCGATTCGCTTTGATTAGTTGGCTGACCTGACACCTTAGCCTTCTGCTTTCTTTCTTCTTCAGTAGAGTCCGTTTCCCATCTCCGTTTGTTTGTTTGTTTTTGGAACATCTTCAAAATTGTGAACGATGGTGCGTATGGTCCCACAAGCAACCTACAACCCACCATAGGCAGATCGTTCCGTTACAATAATGCTCCGTTGCCGTCATGAAAATTTTCTCTTTAGATAGAACATATCTTTCAGTGTTATATATTTTATGTTACGATTTGGTTGTTGTTGTTGTAATTAACACATCATTCGTTTATTGGTTTTTTGTTAATTCGGGGTCAAAAACTCATGTCGGAGTTTGATTATTGAGCATTAGATCATTGTTCTACCAGTTTTTTAATCTAATCATTGATCAACAGTTTCAACAATTGGCGTTAACAAAATTTAAACTAAATTCAAAATTAATGACGATTATGTGACGAAGCTTTGTTTAAGGGAAATTAATCTACAAGCGTGTAACGTTTACGTTTTTTACTTGGGAGTCCATATTAGAATGCAATTCTGTTACATCGCATGCACATTGATTGCGACCAAATATCTTATACAGTCCCTTGTCTTGAGTTGTTAATATTCCTCGATTTGAACAATTTTCATGGCATTGCACGCAAATGACACATCTCCTTAACGGATCTTCATTTTATAGTGTTACTCATTGAAACACTGTTTTCATCTCTCCATGTTCTTTGTCCATCACATGACATGTTTCTTTAAATTACCGGAATTATTCTTTTTCAATTTACTAGCGGTAGCGTTGGTAGCGTCTAACTAACCGTTCCTTTTCCCCAACCGTCTTTTTCGAAAAAGAAGAGCACTGATACGGCGTATACTGTTCAGAACAAATTATGCAACTGCGGAAACCGCCACGCACTGACCCATAATTTATGGACCGAAAGGGACGTTTCCCTTTCCCGCCGTCTGTAGAACACTAACCCGTTGTTGCAAAAATTAGATTAGATGATCAAACTTGATTGCTGAGACTCTGTCTACCATTCAAAAATTGCCGAGTGCCGAGTGAAAATTCATCCAACTTTCATGATCCCTGCTGAAGATTGGAGTTTAGACGTTTGGCAGTTTGACATGAAGTTGCTAGCTTGGTTGTTCATCCCTTGATTTTGTCAAAGAAGCGTAGTTTTGACTCGGTAATACATCCTCTCAATGTCTATAGTCTCCTTGTCGTAAACATTCTAAACCTCTTCGTCCTTTTTCTAATGATTTTAGTTCGGTTATTTGCACGACATTATAATCACTCCGCAATGCAGATAAATTTGCTAATCGTACTAGAACCTGCAGTTCATCTCGATCCACTTGTTAGTTGGTAGCAAAGTTGGAAATTTCCGCAAGAGATATGATGGCCACTCGTTTGCGGTTCTTGAGCTTACGGAGCTTCCTTTTTCGGCTGATGACATGTTTGTGGATTGTAAAAATCCTGAAACGAAAGACTGCGTAAACCCAAAAGAGGGTAGTGTTTCAATAGGAACCTCAATTCAATTGCCTTGAATTGAATAAATCCTCAGCTAGGTTGTTCGATTGTTCCGTGCAATCGAGATGGATAAAGCGTCTATTGTCGTCAAATGCAACTATTTGGCCGTGAGCTGGCAAAGCGATGAGATTTTTCTCCGTTTAGCACCCTCGGCATTATTCGGTCTACGTTGCACAAATAGAGAGACCCGGTAGAACAATTGATAAGAACGGGTAGAAATGGATGTGTAGCAATACCTTGATTAGAATTAATTTACCAGATGCGATGGCGCCGATCGCCATTAAACTTGAATAGGAGAAAGCCTTGCCGGGTAGGCGGATACCATTCGACGCCTATCCGGCCCAAAGGACAATGTTTGCCGATTACCTCAACGTAATGCCACGAATAAATAGTCACCGTCCGCTGGTCAGAATGATTAGCTAGCCAAACTAGTTACGTATATGGTTCCTTAAAGCACTCGAAGTGCGACTGCTTAAGAACTTGAAGTGCGGTTCCTTAACCGAGACACAAACCTAGCGCGGGTCCATTTAAACCAACGATTTATTTAACCAGAAATTAGATAGAACTAAAGTAGCAAATTCACAAAGCGAGTGTGTTAATGTGCATTTTGGCCGTTGAGCAGGCTTAAGTGCACTTGCTTATGTGGATCGGTAGTTCTGCTTGTCGCATAGAAGCGACCGATTGATCGTAATCGGGTGATAACGATTAGATTAGCTTGACCGTACAACGATTATTGATGCGTATTGAGTAGAGAGGGCCGATTAGTTCGCTTTCACGGTAACTCTTTTGTGACTGGGGAACGAACAGTAGGTATTCGGCACACCGGAATATTATTTAGGGAACTTGTTGAATTCGGTACAAAAATCGACCGAACTTGAGTTAAATTAAATACGCGCTTGCGGGAAATAGAGGGACAAAAAATCTCAGTGAATATTTTTCGCTAACAATTTACAAACGTTGGTTCATTTAAACGGTGATGGAACACCTCACCGTTCTGCAATTTATCGCCGAAATGCATTCTGTATTATATTTCATGTGTCATTGCGGGCCATGTTGGGGTATGGGCCTTCTAACTCATGAACATCTTTTGCTCCCTGTTTGTTATCTTGCTATCAACAAAATCGCTTGCTGTGAAGGAGAGAATACCGGTTTTTTGGATTCGGAATGTCGCTACATGAGCGACACACTGGTTGACAGCACTCAACATCTGGTAGAGTTCACTGGTCAGGACTAATGCATAAACGACTCATCTGTATTCTCCAATGCTGTTTCGTCCGACATGTCCAACAGTAATATGTACTCCAAATCTACGTATCGGGCATCTCAATGTTCGAGGTCTTGAACACCATATTGATGGTCAGAAACTACTTCTCGACAAAAACTAGTACTAGTACTAGCCTCTCCTAGTTCGATGATTAAATTAAAAACGTTTACCGGCAGTACCATCTGTCTGTATGTTATTCAATATCGCTATTGAAGGTGTGATCCGGCGAGCGGGTATCAAATCGAGAGGAACGATCTTCAGCAAGAGTAGCCAATTCCTTGCCTCCGCAGATGACCTCGACATCGTTACTAGAAACCTGAGGACGGCGAAGGCAATCTACGCCAGACTAAAAACGGCGGCTAGGAGGATAGGGTTTACAAATCGATGCGTCGAAAACCAAACATATTGTAGGAAGAGGTTTCAGAGAAAGCGACGTTTGTTGCCTCCCACGGACAGTGACTATTGACGGAGATTCCCATCGTACACCTGGCGAAAGTTGGGAGACTACGGCGGGCCGGACACGTCGAAAGGATGCCGGACGACTATGCAGTGGAATCCGTTCTCTTCAAGAACCCCACCGGCACCAGGAATAGAGGGACTTCCGTGTGTCGCGATGCGTAACGAACTTGCGACGAGTAGCCTTAAGTAAGTAAGGCAGTACCATCTCGGACCATGAGGAAGTGTACTTGATAGAAGCTGCAGAGAACCGCACCCCGTACCATGCGCGTCCGAAACTTTCGGGTCATTAATCGTCTCCAACTGCAATTCGACTTCCTAGCAAGAGACCTTCAACACATGTACGCTGCTAAGGATTCTTCGATAAAGGTGGGTCTACTTGCTGCTGAACTGAAGAATCTACTCCAGCACCATGTCCGTGAGCGCACAATCGTCATACGTGCCAAACGAACACTCTGGATCACGGAAAGTATCAAGCATGCTGGGCCATGCCGGAGTGGATCTTAAATCATAAGCATGCACCCTGAATGCAAACCAAACAGAACCAGAGGAGATAACCAGTGGTAGGACTATATCCGAAAACGTGGCAGAGCGCAAGTCAAGCCTGAATACCGTTCACACCCCTCCACCGTTCGATGATTGATCGAGGTGCAGCCGGCAGTTATTTAAGGCATTATTCAGGCTTTATTTTTTCTTAACACGAGCCAAAAGCGATAACTTTGTAAGGAAAGGTCCTAGAGATTTGAAATCTTCTGAAAAAACGTGTATTTTGAGTCCTTCAATAATCGCCTAGAACCATATGTTCTTGTAAAATGCAACCAACATAAGCTAAATATGAACAGCTAACTTTCAGCGAATTTCTGAAGAAACTGCTCTATAGCTCTGCACTCGATAGAGTTAGAAACGTGATTCCTTTAACAAAGTTGTTTGCCTTTATATTTTCTACAACTTTGCCGAAAAAACCATATGTCTATCTACTAACACAAAAGAATGGACGTGTATCGAGGCTATAGCGAACGCGAAACACATAAAACGTATGCTTGCCGTACTCTCATTTGAGTGGTTGGGGACAAGCGAAACCCATATAAGTTTATAGTACTCGACTTAAGCTTTAAGATGAAGCGCTGATTTCATAAATTCGCTTGCCCCATTTTACCCCACGGGCACGTGAAGCTATGGAAATTTAAAGCTTGAATATGCGATAACTTAGCAAGTAAAGGTTCAAGAGATTTGTGGTCTATTGCAAAAACGACGTGTATTTTGAGTGCTTCGATAATTGCCTAGAACATTGAATTCTTGTAAAATGCAACCAAGAAAAGCTAAGTATAAAAAACCAATTTTTTAAGAATTTTTAAATAATATGCCCTATAGTTCAGCACTCGATAAAGATAGAAATTTTATTTCTTCAGCAAAGTTGCTTGTTTTTACATTATTTACAACATTGCCGAAGAAACTTTATTTCCTAACACAAAAAATTTAGTTTTTTATTTTCATTATAGTAAGCAATGACTAACTTTTGACAATTTTAGATTAAGGGGGATATTCATACGAACAAAAGTACTGAAGACCATAAATAATAAATTGAAAGCAAAAGAAACTATGAAAAAAGTTACGCTTTTCGCCCTTTTGGACCACTGTGGAATGAAAGCGACGTACCGCAGCTGTTCGCCACGGGACATCAAGATCGTCATCGGGGTATGAACAATCAAGTCGGCAGGATACGAATCTACAGACCGGTGCGGTGACAGGACCTCACGCCAACTCGAACGATAACGGTCAACCTGGTCAAGGCCTGGTAATCCGATGTTACCTCTTTCAAACGTAAAAATATCCACAAAGCTATTTGGTGATCACCTGACCAACGTTTAATTAAGTAGTTGAATAACCCGCAATATGCCAGAATTGCTACAATATACTGCTCATTTTCAATATATGCATACTGCTCATACAGATGAAATAAGCTCAGCATTGTCAATTTGAAACCAACGATTCCAGCGCATTACATGTTCGTGTTGTTCTCTACATTTACTCATTCTCGACAATAGTGAATGAAATCAAGTGTGAATCATTCATTCATTCATTTTAAATTCCGGACAACGGCAAACGAAATAACAATAAACGTAAACATTGCTCTGAGGTTTTAATTAATTCGCTTACGCCAGGTTTTGGTTGATTTTAAAAGCAGGCAGTTTAAAAAACTAAAGTCTGAGATCTACAATATCAGTCAAGAGCAATAAAATTAACTAACAGGTTAGTCAAGCATTCATTCAGCATTGCAATTGAGGAATGATATTGTTCTGAAGGGTAGAAAACTGAGAAAGATAGGCACTGTCAGCAGTGTAGTATCTCAGTCCATGGGGCGTAGTGCTCGAAATTGGCTGACAATCAGTGTCCTCAAATGCAACATACGAAATTTTACCGTCATTTGGGTTTTTGCCGTGTCAGGGGTTGCAGCTCATCACTAAATTTTGTCTAAATTTTGTTTGTAAAGCATCGGATAGAATATTTTTCGAAATAAAATTTTTTTTGATAACCTTGTTAAAAAGCATTCTACTAACCTAATATAAAAAAAAGGTTTTTCGATAACTCGATAACTAACTTTTCATTTTTCAATAGTCCTTAATCCTGGGGATGATATTCAGTATGTTTTAAGGTGCTGGTTCACTCTTGCTAGGTTCACCAACATTTTTTTTACTGTCTATTACTAACACTCGAACCTACTAAACCAAACGCATCGGTTTCTCATTTCGTTTTGTACTAACTGGTTGATCATCCCGACCGCATATTTCAATAATCGAAGTAACGTAGAAATTTTCAACCCCCCCTGCTTTGCAGCAACTGCGCCACTGATACAGAATTATAGCAGGATGAGCAATGCCGAGCTGTACGCCGAAGCCTATCCGGATCGGAGTACGTACGGCGAGCTGCCCCGGCGCCACCACACCAACAATAAGGTCTGACAAGATGGCCCTCGGTATCATCACCACCAATTCCAGCTTTCCACTAGCGGCGACGGGCGTCCGCGTCTGCAGCTGCTAAATGTGACAACAACAACAGTCGTAGGTGCAGCGGACAACGACGACGGCGGCGGCGGCGGCGCCATCGACAACACTGATGATGACGCATTCTTTGAGAATGTCGAACGGAAAATTCACTACAACAACAATAACAATATTTATAAGATATTTTTATTTTTCTAATAAGATGAACCAAAAGAAGAAGAGGAAGAAACGCGGTAGCGGGATGTAAGCAAGCAAGCACAGGCAGGCATGAGCGAAAAGCGAAAAACTCACACTCAATATGAGCAGGAGGAAACCGAAAATCAAATAGACGTTTTTCTCAATATAAAATAGATGAAGAAGATTAAAAGTTTTTTGGACGTGAGACGTGAGTGATTTAACGGATGGAGTGAAAGAGACAGAGAGCGAGCGAGAGTGTGAGATAAGGATTAAAAACATAGTATTAGGGTCGATTCTAGACCAAGCTAGTACAGATCAGGTTGATTGCAGGAGACTAATTTTCATTAGCGTGTGAAACATATTTGATTGATCTAAAGCGATTGGTTCAAATCCAATGGATAGCATTAGCTGCTTGTTTCCAACGGTGTTATTGATTGGGTTTCGGACTGGATTGTGATTTCGAAAGCATACAGCAGCATTTTCGAGCACGACTAGTAGGAATCGTTCATGATTGTTTCACCAATAAGTGTTAGGACAATGGAAACGTATCAAAAAACGGTGATGGAAAACTGGTTAGATGAGTTGTTTTAGCGCCCTCAGTTTGAGTAAGAGACAAAACGAAACGAAAAATAAAACAACAAAACATGAAGAGACATTCACTTCAACTTTCCTTCGGGTCCAGAAAAAATAGTGAACACAAAACAGAAGTTTAAACAAAAAAAAAGTTAGTATTGCTAGTGAAAAGAAAAGTATAACAGAAAACATAGCAGCAGCAGCAAAGCGGGAGTATGTAAACTGTGAATTGCTTCTTTTCCTATTTTCTATTTTCCTCCGCTACGGATTGGCGTGTGCGCCGTCACAATTAGATTGTGGTTGACTGTTCGATGGATTATTTTATGGATAGTTTTAGATATGTATAGCCGAGTCGTTTCGATTCGTCGCGTTGGCTGAGGGGCTGACGAAGTTTGCAGTTGTGCGGAAAGTGAGGAAGCAAAAATTCTATCAAACCCGTTTGTTCAAAATTGTACGTCACTTTCCCATTCCGGCATCCTTCTTAACGAGCAACAAGTACCAAAACTTGAACTAATTTCGTTGGCAGAATATGTTCGTCAGTGGAAGGTTGTACTGGTTTTCCCCTGAAAATATTGTGAAATTTATTCTCTTTATATTTGACCTCCTCAGCAGAAGACTGACCAGACAGCTATTATTCTACTTATAAAAATCAGGCCCAATTTCATACTTTGATCAGTAACAATTTGTCCTTTGGCTACCAGGTACTATCCAACAAACGGTACAACCTTCCGAACCTAGACGAAACCGAACGCCAACAAGCATGATCTGTAATATGTGATATATCTATATATTTTTTCGTCTAATACCAATAAGATAGAAAGAGTGCATTTTTCATCCTGTGAACACTGTGGGTAGAAAAGACACTCGCACATCGTTCAAAGTATTAAAAAAGGATTTGGTTTTCCGGTGGCTTCACCACCCGCGATGGTTTACTACACTCATTATTGCTAACAAAAAAAAATCTAGGTACGTAGAAACGCGCAGAGATCGAACGTTTAGCACGCATTTAAACTACAAATTCTCCTCAATACTGCCTCAAGCAACAACACTCCAATTCGACGAGCAAACGAACAGAGTTTGATATTCCGCTGCCAAATTGTCGCACGCGACGCAGGTACTCAATAATGGCAAAATGAACAAAACCCTCACGATTTTATGTTATTCCACTTGTTCCTGCAATGGAACACTAAGCTAGCTAGCGTTAAGATTGTTCGGATTAATCTAGGCCAAAATATGTAATTTTATCTAGTTACAATGAATTTTCCCCGATTTCCGCAGGACCTTGAGTTTTCTTTTTGTTGGTGCGTTGGTTTTAGTCCAAATCATTGCTTGTTTTTTTCTGTTTCTTCACCTTTTATTCTCTCTCGTTGGAGAAGTGTTGATTACTGAGCTCCTCTAAGAAACGGAACAAAAAAAAAACTTTGTCTCTAGTTTAGTTAGGAATTTTCGATCCACTTAGGTATCGGCGCTTCAGTCCGGATCAACGGAAACGGCTAGCTATGAGCAACAGGCGATATTTCATAAGCGGCGAATTTAGGAACGGCATTTAGAATCACTGCGATAAGTTCTAGACATATATTATTATATTCAAAGGCGGACAAAGATGATAATAATTGAAAGGATAACGATCAAACACAACAAAAAAAGCAGAAGAGTCCCAAACATCACGCGATTAGGTTCGAAAACCGTGAGGAACGGGAAAGAAAAAACAAAAGAGAGAGAGAGAGGAAGGAATGTGTAGCGAAAATGATGAGAAATTGCGGAAAAGCGAAGAACAAAAACCAATATATATATAAAGATCTATTTTTTAATTTTTATTATATACATTCATATTAGACATATTGTAAATTTAGAAGCGAACAAGTCTCCTACCAGTAAAACAAAGCAGCAACGGAACAAGACACGATTGGAACTACAACACTTCTTTGCAGACGGGATTGTGCGCATGCGGGGAACGTACCAAGAAGAAGAAAGAGACAGAGAGAAAGAGAAAGTGAGGTTGTAATTGAGTGAAAAACAAAAAATGCGTAGGGAATGGGTTACAAATACAAAAAAAAAGAACCGCATTGACCGCAACATTTAGTACTGGATCGTTTATTGTGTAACACTTGTAAATGTTTGTAAATAGGGCATTCATCTGTCATGCTCCAGAGTTGATGGCGCAGAGATGAGATGACAAGCAGAGATCTAAATAAAGAACAGCAGGAAGAAATAAAAATTTCCAAACTATGTGCTGTGATTGAGATTGAAAAGGAAATAGACAAAAGAAGTTACTTAGAAGTTACAAATTACTATTTTAGTTTGATCTTGAGGAGACCCAGCATGAAGTGAAATGCGATTCCGAAGATTAGCAGAGGACCTCAGCAGGATTTACTTCTGTAGAGGAGGGAAAACTGCGCAAAACACCAATAAATTGTAGGACTCTCTTCAAGTCTTCTGATTTTGAAAAAGCGTTCGACTGGTTAAAATACGAAAACATCTAAGGTGCGAAGGATTTTATCTCATGGTGCAAACTGCCGCACAACGGCGTCTTATATAGGAATAGGAACCTATCAGATTCAATGCTGGAGTGAGACGAAGATGTTCTTTTATCGTTACGGATGTAATCTTCATTGGAGTCACTAATAATAAACAACTTACTGTAGCCGAAAACAACAAAGAAATGGCCTGAAGCTTGAAATCCTGGGGCTGAGCAAAGGCTGCTGACCGGGTACTGGCAAACACAAGACATCATCCGGGCAAGTCTTGCTCAACTCTAGCATACGAGGTGAAAATGCTACTCGAGAAAGAGGAGTTGGATTCCTACTGGGCCCGGGGCATGTGCAGCAAGAATAATCGTTACCAGATTTAGAACACGGGTTCGAAACCAGTTACAGCAAGCCAGTACTATGCGCCAATAGATGCTGCTGACCTACAAGAGATAAAGAGCTTCTACAGCCAGCTGAACAGCGCGGTTCAGAAAATTGAGGGTGGTAACTCAACCAGGAAACGACCAGGAATTTTTTCACCGGGAAAAATTAGAATCTTAATGATGCTTTAATTACTTATGTGTGAATGTCCGCTGGTTTGGCAGAACAAAAAAGTCTCGTTTCCCAACTGTCGACGGTCATCTGCCATGGCTTTCATCTGTCGTCAGGTAAGGTTCGTATCAATAGTTGACGGTGCAGGCCGCCATTGTCCTCTAGGTCTGCCTCACCTTCTCCCCTTGTGGATTCCAGTTGAGTGTCTTCATGCAAATTTCGTTCGCTTCTCTCCTCAAAATATGTTAGCTCCACCTCCACCTACGCTTCCAAATGTCTGTTTCTATTTGGCGCTGGTGATATCGACGATCGAGTTCCGAATTGGAAATGCAAGTCTAAGGCCACCAAGCCCGAATAATGTATCCAGCAACGATTAACGAAGACCTGTAGTTGTCTCCGTTTGTTACGCACGTATCGCAGGCAATAGAACGGATCTTACCAAATTGAAAATTCGTGTTAGGATCGGTGAAGTGGTCTAATTTGAGCGCCAAACATTTCAAAGATCCAAAAAGTCAGCGCTGGTCATTCTGATTTATGTGTCTACAGGTCTTGATACCAACGTCTGCGATTGTGTGACTACCAAACTATTGAAAATCTTCCACCTCCCCAGCGTCCGTTACTGTGAAATTCGAGAGATTGTTAAGGCTCACTCACACAGACTTGGTCTTTCCGGTGTTAACTAGGAGACCTGCTGTCTTGCGGAGTTGTCACAGAGACCATCAAGCTTTCTCTGCTTATATTGCCATTGGGTGAGCAAGAGAATGTCGTCGGCTAGAGCGAGGTCATTTAATTACTCCACTGTCAAAGGCCCAATGGTCCCAAATAAAATTTCGTCCATAACGACGAGGATCACTAGCGGTGAAGGTATGTATCTCTGTCTCACTCCTGCAGCAACTTCATATGAAACCTTCTCATGTTGAGCGTTGATGGTATAGACTAGCTTATCAGGAACTCCTCTACGCCTTAGCCTGCCCCAGAGCCCAGATGTTTTCGTGATTTTGCTTTGCTCGTACTTCGAATGTTTTTTCGCAATTAAATACCAGAATAAGACAGCCCTGGATTTCGATGATTTGCTCCAATATTATACTGAGCGCATCTCGTAATCTGATCCACAAATGATCGGTCGACACGGATCAGGCGAGCTACATGATCAGGGCCGGCGCTTTCCTTAAGAAAAACAAGCAACTGCTTGGAGCGCCACTTCAAGGGGGCGCAACTGTAGCATTAAATAAATAAGTGGTTAACATAAAACTTTCTTCCTTCTCCTTTAGCAGCATAAAGCCGGGATGACAAGTGGTGTATCTAGAGTTACTCTCCGTTGTATTGGGTCCTTGGGCTATTTGCCACCAATGCGTTGAGCATCTCGACACAAGCAAATCGGTTTCAACCTGGTCGAGCCATCTAGTAAGTTGGGTCTCTCTATTCCTAAGGGCCCTCATACACGTACGAACGTGTTGGCCGAAAATGTTGGTGCAATCATGTTCGATCAACACTCTCGCCTGTGTATGAGCGCCACGAACCAAGCAGGCAAAAGAAGATGTTGGGCTTGTCGCGCGACCTGAATAACCCGCTAACATTTTATTCGTTTCCAACCCAACATATGCGTACGTGTATGGGGCGCTTAAGGCCGATGAAGGTCTAGAAGAACAGATTCACTGCACGGTCATCTGGTATTCTTGCGACGTGACCGACCCATCGTACTCTCCCAACTTTCGATGATTGTACTTTGAGAATTATCCCAAATAGTGCCTGCAGTGCATGGTTCATACGCCTACGCCATTCTTCGCTTTCCGTTTGCGCTCCACCTCCTCCTGATGAAAATCTATTCGCAACAAAATACAACAATCAAAACACTCAGGTAAACGCGATAAACGTGGTGGGAAAGTGACATTGATGATATTAAATTATTTAGAAATTTTTCGGGAGACATTTTCGAATCACTTCAGAATCTGCAATCAGCAGATTCATCTGCGATGAAGTAGCAAGGTATGCGGACGAAGTTTCTGAAGTAACAGGAAATATGAGCCGAACTTTTTTGAAGGTTTATCATTCTAGTAATGGGTTTCAAGAAACCGACAATTATTCAAAAGAAATGGTAGTTGACTGTGCTGTGACCAGTGTTGCAAAACCCGCACTTGTGTGGGTTAATTTTTTCACACACTTGTTTACTTGTTCTAATCAACACGCCGGTATAGGCATTCCTTTCGAACTCCCGCTCTTGTTTATTCATGCACTACAACGACTTTTGCAAGTGTGTAATTAGCTAACAGCCACGGTCGTCGCACTCGCAAATCATTGATCACTCGCGAGAACTCGCACTCCCACCCGCGTGTCGAATCGAGGGCGTAGGACGAAGAAAAAAACAAAAAGTAACGCAAAATCTGTATCCCAGTGTGCCGCTAGCCCTCACGGGTAGCTGGTTGCTCACGAGTTGTTTGCCTCGTGAGTGGTTATGCAGAAGGACGCTACGAGACTGTGCGTTTGCGAATGTGTAGGTAGTAAAATGTCACAGCAACGCCGGCTGTTTTTCGTTTGTACTGTGGAGCGACAAGTTTGCTAGCGCCGGCCCTGGCACATGATGCCGCCCTAGTTCCCGTATTCAAATAGGTTCCCTTTCTTGATGACTTTTACCAAGATACCTTGCATCCAGTCCACCGGAAATGTCGCAGTTTCCCAGATGTTAATGAAGAGCTGATGCAACATTTGCGGTGGCAATAGTGGGTACTGGGTATATAGGCTTTCAGCATTTCGGCTGAAACGCAGACTATTCCTGATGCTCTACAAGACATTAAATATTTGAGAGCGGCTTTAATTTCAACTAACGACGGCACCTCGGAGATGACACGGTCGCTGCGACGTACTGCGATATTTAAGACGCGGAAGAGTTGTTTAATTGTTCAATTCAACGGTCGATCAGTAATTGGCAAGCTCTGACCTTGAGCCTCGCATTGGTGCTAACATCACCAAAGGGATAAAAGATTCCTACAATGAGTGGTTATGACTATTGGCAGTGGCCCTTTCTCCCGCCTCAATTAGATAGCTGACTTTGGCTCCGTTGTTTCGTTTACAAGACTTCCAGCCCTCTCCAGCTTGACGTATCGTCCCTGTCTTAGTTCCTGTCTTAGTCGTTCTGATTCGTGACGCTCAATCTTGCTTTTTGCCGTGCTTGGAACTAGGCAACGATCGTTTTTATTGTTTATCCGCATGAGCCCTCTGGGCCAACTATTGGTTCCAGTATTAGAAGCGACATACGGCAAGCTTCTCTTGCCAGTTGAGCCAACTGGTCAAATGAGGCAACTTGCCTTGGTTGGTCTGTGTCGCGCTTTTCGTTCTTTTCTTTCGGGAGCAAATTGCAAGTGCGACTTACGTCGGCTAATATATCCAACAGACTGAATTTCCTTTCGTTTCGCTCCGATTCAAATATCTCTCATTTTCTCAACGATCAATCGATCGCCTTTGCGATGTCGCTTTCGCTTTGTCTCAGTATGACTCAGGGCGCATACAATCGAACCGTGCTGTCGACCTAATTTCAGATTTCGAGTAGTCTAATTGTACACTCTAATTTGTGGTTATCCATATTGCACTTTATTATACCGACTTTTTACCAATCCATGTCATATCTGCTACATTATCCCCCTTCTCTACTCTGCGGACACGGGTTGCAACTTGTGACAAAATAAATTGAGTTATCATCAATCGACTAATCGAAAGGCACTATTGGGACCACAAATATGACAATTGGGTGGGCACTCGCCAACCTAGCTATATTTTACTTTACTTCAAATGTATGTGAAATTTGCCAGTTTATTACACACATATATTACACCCGTTTTTATGATGATAAACATGGCAACTTGATTACCCCTTTGCGTAAGATACAAATATAAGAGCAACTAAAGTAGTAAATAAATCAATATGACCTCGTATTGAATATCTATGCATAAGTGAATCACCACATTTTTACTAATATATTGAGTTTCTCTCTTTCTGTTAGTTCAAACTTCATTTTTAAAACAAACAATTTTAAGAAATCAGCAACACGGCCTCTAACGACAGCCCAATGTAACTAGCAACACAGATTCAATACGTTCTTATCATGACTTCATGCGACGACTACCTGTATCGAGACTGGACACACTGTCAGATATGTCTAACAGGCCTAGTACCCTTAGTACCTTCGCCTTCCATGGAAGATGGTGGTATTAGTTTATATACATGCTATTACTCTGACATCTACAATATTGTTTGAATAATCACGCTTCGCGATTTTGCGTATCATCCTTGCGCAGGGGCCATGCTAATCTTCTCCTCTGTATCGTTCCAATTTTAGTATATGTCCAGCCGAAGCTAGGACAAATTGTCATGTTGGAAAGCATCATACATCAACAGCCTACGCCAAAAATCTTTATATATTTATTGAGCTTGCTAAGTCCAGTGCAAAAGGCAATAAAAACATCGTTTTTCACCGTACCGTCTGATTTTTTTTACCGGGGTATAATTGGGCGAAACGTGCATAATCTACCAAAAGTAGCTACAAATCGCGCGTCGGTGCGTAAGGTAAATATCAGCAATCTTAATGGGTTTGTTCCCTGGGTAACTGGTAGTATTATCCTTTTATGTGTATAAGGGAACCTGCTTTACCCAATCTTGAATTCTGTATTCTTCGCTTTATGTGCATCATTACAATTAGACCATTTTAGGAACTGACAACATTGCTGATATCGATGTTACCCTCCCGTGTGGTACCTTGTGTTATGTCAAGTACCAACACAACACTGGGAAAGCGCAGCATCAACATCAGCAAGCTCCAAATCTACTGTCACGTAAAATGCGCTATTGAAAAACGTTCCGAATACGAGCGATACTGCCCCGCCGCATGCACTAACCTATTGTCAAGAAACCGCCATAGCAATGGGCGATATGCTCATTTTCAAAGTGCACACAAAATGTCATGCTCAACCTCACCACTCTCCCAAACACGACCGCTACGAACCGTGTGCCATGTACATGCAATATTCGACACAAAATTCACATCAAAACTCGTGAGCACAACTACTCTACTGTCTCATGACAACTCCAAAGGGTAAACCGCGCAGCCTCATCCTCATGCTCTGCATTAATCATCCAAAATTTAACTCACCAATAGATTCTACCACTTCCGGCTGCTAAAGTAAATAAGACACTTTCGAAACTCAACCTTGTTGTCCAAATCGGTGCGGCATTTTGAGCAAATCCAATGCTCGAAAATCTTGCTATAAATCTATCACCGTAGTTCAGATTTACTGAAGTAGAGCACAAATGCCATACTCCATGCCATTATTTTTATGAGTTAAATCACTGAATGAAATTTCACTTAATGAATTGCATCCAAGGGACTGGCAACCCAATCCTTACTTTATGTGTTTGACAGTAGCCAACATCTACTACCGGCGTGGGTATTATTTGCACAAATCTGGCTAAGATTTGAAAATAATACCCGTCTGCCAGCATACTGGCTTTGCAGAGTGAAATGAACAGAACGTATAACAGTGTCATGCTCTCTCATTTACGCAAATGGTTAGATGGTGATTGCATAAACATGGCTGCCTAGCAGTACCGTGATTGCATCGCATTTTGTTTTTTTTTCTTTCATCCAATCAACATGAACACATATCAACAAACACTTCAATAGTTATTTGTCCAAATTTCACGATTATTGCTGTAAAAATATAAATTTATAAATCACTAAACGTCCTCTTTTGCCCATTACCTAACTTAGTTTTTATGTTTTTTTGCATTACTCTCAGGCATTGCCTGCACATCATTTCTTTCACTCTATACCATATCTTTTTTTTTGTCTCGATAAATGTCGTTTATTTTTGTTCATATTTTTTTTTTTTGCTGACACCAACGAATTTTGGTACCATCTCTACACAAACTTTTTTCCGTCTAAACGGCTTGTTTTCTACCAGTTCTTTTCTCTTTTTTTTTCTTTTTTCCATATGTATCAAAGAATTATTTTTTTTACTATTTTTGCACAAACTTTTTTTATCAGCCGAATGCCATCTCTTTTTTTGCTTATTTGCTTTCATTTTTTTTTTTACTGAATGCCATCTTTGCACATACATTTTCCTATCTGAAGCCGTTTTTGCTTACACGTTTTTTTTTCTCTGAATGACATATATTTTTTGCTTAATCGTTTTTTTTTTCACTGACTGCCCTAATTTTATTTTGCCTGCTCATTCATTTTGTTTGTCTCCATTTTTTTTTAACTAAGTCCAATGAATTTTTTTTTTTGCCGCCATATTTTATTTTGCCCACTTCACAGTTCCAGCTCATTCCTTATACGTACGGTCGTATGAATTACCGTACTTCGCACACTCTATAGGTTGACATATCTCCTGTCACGTAAAATGCATTACATTTTTTTTTAGATTTGCCTATTATTGCTGCTTATTATTTTTAAATCCTAGGTTTCATCATTGGTTTTAACTTACCGAGGTGGAATCCTACCAACTGTGCCATTGTCGCGCTTTTCGTTCTTTTCTTTCGGGAGCAAATTGCAAGTGCGACTTACGTCGGCTAATATATCCAACAGACTGAATTTCCTTTCGTTTCGCTCCGATTCAAATATCTCTCATTTTCTCAACGATCAATCGATCGCCTTTGCGATGTCGCTTTCGCTTTGTCTCAGTATGACTCAGGGCGCATACAATCGAACCGTGCTGTCGACCTAATTTCAGATTTCGAGTAGTCTAATTGTACACTCTAATTTGTGGTTATCCATATTGCACTTTATTATACCGACTTTTTACCAATCCATGTCATATCTGCTACAGTCTGCAGTCTGTAAAATAATCTGCGGCCACATTCCGCAATCCTGAATTTTTCAGGATTTGATTCAGTATTTAGCGGTTTATGCGTGCCTTGTCGTCTCTGTAATCTATTGTCTCTGTAGGTTCTATGCTGACGACGGCGGACATATTGAATGGATTATTTGCTAAATTGGTTCTGTAGCATATAACAAATTAGTTTAGAGACAAATTAATACAAAATTACATACATTTTTCAGTTGAATGCACTTGTTTCATAATTTGCAGAGAATTTCTTGAAAAGCTTTTTTTTTAGCCGTGGGCTGGTTCTTGAAAAGCTCCCAGAACTCACCCAAAGCGTTTATATAGCACAATAAAGATATTAAGCAATGCGGGACACTTTCCGGGAGTCCGCTTTCCGGGACAAGCTATCCAAATCTGGGACAGTCCCGCAAAATCTGGGGCGGCTGGTCTGCCTATGGTAAAGTGTTAGTCATGAAAAACGACAAAGAGAAATAGGACTATTTTTTACCTACCTCTTTAGATATTTATTTTTGCATGAAAATCAGAATTTGAGGTTCATTTGAGTGTACTTTCATGAAAAAATAATCATTAGCTTGATCGCATCGTATGTTTTCTGTACAACATGGATCGATAAATATTATTGAACACAATCGTGATGAAAAAAAATCATTTTATTTTTACACCCATAGATCAAACAGGTATCAATTTTACGTTAAATTGCTGTACTACCTGCTGGCGTGTAGGCCATGAGCCCGGCGGTTAGTGTAGGGTATAACAGTTATAACTGTTTGTGGGATTTGACATGAGGTATTCATGCGCATTCACGGGAATGACACTTCCAATACCAACCTATACAAAAAAAACGTAGCCAACATAGAGCGGGCCCAAGCTGACAGCTTCATAGATGGGCTCAAGCTGACAACCGAGTCGGATGTATAAATTGTTAAATTTTGTTAGTTTTAGTTCGATTTTAGTCAAGGTTTTAGCATCACATAGCCAATTTCAGGCAGACAATTAATGCGAAATACATGAAACTGTGAAAATGGTTAGATAAATTCGTTTTGTGAAATCGCTTTGCGTTTGCCGCCTTTTTCATGTGAGCAACGAAAATGTGACGTCATATCAGCCCCCTGTGCGCATTACGTTTGTGTTCTCTTTTTTGTCGGATGGACAAAAATTATCTGTGTTGAATACCGCTCAAACTGTACTGCTCTAAGACCACTACTTGTCGTGTGGGGATGTAGCTCAGATGGTAGAGCGCTCGCTTAGCATGTGAGAGGTACGGGGATCGATGCCCCGCATCTCCAAAGTTTTTTTTTGATGTTTAACAAAAAATATGTTTTGCTTCTTCAAGTAGCGGTATTATATTGCGAATAATGTTTATGCTCAAAATGCTGTGCTCTACCGTTGACTGCCAATACTATGCAAATAGTTTTATTTAATATTAAGCAGCAAAATAGGGCATTTTTCAAAATTATTGTACAAGTTTGGGTTCCGGAAGATAGTTTCTGGATATTCTTTGTCTTCTGTGTTTTCAGAAAACTCTAAAGAAAATGTTCCGATTTTTCGGACTTCGCTTATTTCAAACATTCATACCAAGTATCGTGGGGGTCGGAAAACTAACGACCGACCCGTCCTGTGCCGGTTAATCGGCAGTTTTTCAGCCAAAACTAGAAAGCAAAAATTAACGGAAATGTAAAACTTTTACCATTAAAATGCTTAAATTCGACGAATAAAAAACAAAAAGTGTATAAACTGTCTGTGATTTACAACATAGTTTTTTTCGACTTTTCTTGGGAATTTTCCACCACTGCGGAAAATTTTGTGAAAAACTAAAAAATCAGAGGGGTTGTGTACAAGACACGACCGCATATATAGGTGACGCAGGACTATGTAAGTCTCTTTGTAGTGATAGTGGCATGTATTCATGCTGGTAATTATTCGATTCTTTATGTATACATGCTATATGCAACATATATACATGCTACATGCGTTGTATGTAACATTTATCAAAGTAGTAATAATGCATACGTTCGATTCTCAAAAGATTGTGCATTTGAAAACAATTTAACAAAATCAAGAACACAAACTATTGCTTTCCTGCTACCTTACTGAAATTAAAGATTGTTTTTATTATCCATGTTTTCCCACGTTGAAAGGATTTTACCAATTCAATCCTATTTTATCAACAGCACATCTTTTCACTACACTTCTAATGAAACGGCAAGCATGCGTATTCATACAGAGTCGTATTATAACCGAACACTACAGCTCTAGCACATTTTTCCAAGACAGATATCAAATTCGCCGAGGTTTAATCGTCTCGCAGTAAAGAATTTGCGATCTGTTGGGACGACGAACTTGTGTCATTTTTTCTGGCACACTTCCCTAACACAGACATCAAATTGGACTAGGTTTAATCGCGTTCTTAAGAAATCTGTTGACACGAGGGGGCTTTGTCACTCTCTCTGGCGTACTTCCCAAGCAAGGACATTAAAATGGTCTAGGTTGAACCGCGGTGTTGAGAAAACTTGTTGAAATGAGGAAACTTAGTCACTTGTTTTGGCTTACTTCCCGAGCATAGATATCAAATTGGTATAGGTTTAGATCATCGTAAAGAATCTTCCAACCAATCACGAAGCGAGAATTCTGGTAAAACATAGGTTTATTATTTTCAATTTTTCAATAGTTCAACATCAAGAATCCATTCTTTTCTTCATTTGGGTCAATTCTTACAAGATTTTCCGATCGATTGGTGTAAGAATATTGAAAATCGATCGGAAAACCGCTGAGCTATTAGCGCTCAAAACCTTTCATTTTTCGTGACGCTCGCATTTTTCGATTTTTTGGAATGACACCCTATCTCAAAACTTGCCGTAAGACGTAGTCCTACGTCAAAAACTAAAAAACAGCCAAATACCTTAAGCTTTTGTTTTGGAAAGCCGTTGTTGGAATCAGGGCTTAAAAAGGGATCGCAAGTTGAATGTGACTGCCGTGAATGCGAACTTTCCGCATTCAAACTCCGATTTTTGAACGATCATTTGACCGTTTTTTTAATCCAGTCAAACTGCCGCTTGCGCTGCTGCCGTCGTACAATTCATGCGGCATCTCAGCAAAAGCAAACAGTCGATCTCCCGTTTTGCTTTGCGCTTTGAGAATATAAACTGCAAACTGACTGGAAGCATACGGTGACGTATTTTTTCGTTTCTCTTTTTGTCTCCAAATCGGCTGCTCACAGTAAAAGTTTGTCACCCAGACGTCGGTCCGACGCAAGCAAAATATTCGTTTGTATTGGACGGAGTCCGACCGACTTCTTCCATGCACATGTAGTGGTTGTTTTTTTTTTGTAGTATTGAATCATACGATTGTGCGGTTGCTTTTCGTTAGCGTGGTGATTGCCAGTCATTTGACTGTTTTGCAGTCATTCGCTGCTCCAAACGGTAAAGGCAACTTGATCGAAACGAAAATGTCAAAAAGTTTTAGAAGCCGTTCGTTCTGCAGCGTGCAGTCGGTGTTTGACTGAGCAAAATGCCAGTTGTGTTATGCATAGCATTCGTATTCCACCTCTAAACGGGCGGTGTGAACTTGAATGCGCGTTGGTGTGACTGCGGTAGAACAAAAAGGATCGGTCGAAGCCCTGGTTGGAATTGACGTCTAACTTCTCTGCCGAAGATAATAATATTATGCTGTACCTCTTCTGAAGTAAAAAAACTAAAACAAGTTAACTATGAATGAAGTTTTTAATTATCATTCTACCATCTTATGTTGGCCTTAAATATCGTATAAGTTAGTTTAAGGGCATAGTTTTGCAGTTTAGAATTGTTTCTAAGTAAATAGGCAGCAAAAATTGCAGTACATTTTAAGAAAAACCTGTAGCTGTCCAGAATATGATTTGCGTATGATGCTGGCACGGTAATGGAAGGAATAATTTTGAATAAAAATGCCTTCTTTTTTAATGAAAACAAATACAAAAGTCTAGAAATTTTTAAATTTTTATTTTAATTTAATGGTTTCAACTTTTTTTTTAATTTTGGATAAATTTTGAAGTTTTCAAAATAGCACATTCTCCGCAGTGGTATGCCCGATTTTTGAATCAATTTCCGTGGCCCTCCTAATCTGTTTTGTTCTTTATTCCATGTTACTCGCTCCTAGCCACGAACAAATAGGTAGTAGAAGTATTTCTACTCTTTAATAATAGAAAGTTCAAAAATCAATCGTAATCTTTCGTAATATTTGAGACTGACGGAAATTTGAGTAGATCATATTGAGAAAAATTTATCGCATGTCTGAAAAAATCCGTTACATTATCAAGTAGAATGTTTCAAATATATTTTAGATCACATTTTGTATCTTTTGATATGTTTTAGGGAACGGCTAGTTATCTGCCCGGCTAGCTCAGTCGGTAGAGCATGAGACTCTTAATCTCAGGGTCGTGGGTTCGAGCCCCACGTTGGGCGCAAGATTTTTTTTGTCGCGTAGAAATAAATAGGAAGTAACTGAATCCATGTAAAACCTTTTACTCATTCTTTTTGATACTAAAAAGAGCAAAAATTTTACTCCGAGTAATGTGATGTCATACTACACTATAATCACCTTCGGGCAGCGGTGTATTGTATAGAGTTAGATACGTGAGTGTTCCTCCTTCGACTTTTTTTTATCCAACACCCACCAGATTCGCCAAGTTGTGGTGTCTCGAGCATACGAGATCGATCGATCTCGCTGCGCTGATCGTGTTTCATCACTGTTCATTGCGAAGCGATCGGAGACAGTCGTTTGTTCGTTCGCATTTAGCCTTGCTTCATTCATTCATACATTCAAGAACAGATCATAAACGCACGTAGCATAGCAAGAACATACGGCACGCCCCTAGTAAGTACTTAACTGCACTACATACGAGCAGCAACAGGAGGAACCGTTAGGAGAAAAAAAAGCAAAGAAAAAAAGGCAACACGATGAATCAACCCGTCAGTTGTTTACCAGTGACAGCCACGAAAATGTCGAAGACGAAAAAGGTGCTGGACGATGCCCGTGAAACTCAGAATCGGGAGGTCGATCTCGTCGATAAGGGCATTGCAACGTTCGAGGAACTGCCCGGACTACGTAAGTATTCGAATGGAGCGGGAATATGTGTGCGATCGGACGGAACTGGTATTTCCTAATTTGGAAGAAACTACTTTTTGTGTTTACATCCCGTGAAAAAAATCCGAGAAGCGATGCTCGGCACGAGTGACGGATGGGCCGCGTGTGTTCATGCCAGACAGAGACGCATGTAGAGTTGTGAATGAATCACAATATTGTAATGAGTTTTGTGTTGAAATCATGCTTAAAATTGCGAAAAATGCGGCATTTTTAATGTTTTTCTAACTATTTCAGTGAACATGACGTTTGTGACTAGAATTACTTTGAGCCATAATAAGTTGAAAAGTGAGCTGTTAAACATAAACATGCTAAAGATAGACACAGTTAAATTCATTCATAATTTCAGCTGTTCCACCGGGTGTTGCAAATTTGATCAATCTGGAAATTCTGAATCTGTCCAACAATCAGCTGGAAGAGCTGCCCCTGTCACTGTCTTCGATGCCGAAACTGCGCATCCTGAATTGCTCCATCAATCGCTTGAACACGCTGCCCCGCGGTTTCGGTGCCTTTCCGGTGCTGGAGGTACTCGATTTGTCGTACAACAATCTGAACGAAAAGATACTGCCCGGTAACTTCTTCATGATGGGTATATGCTTCCGATGTGGTACAGAAAGATGATCTTTATTGATAGGAGATTGTTTTTTCTTCTTCTTTTAGATTCGCTACGCGCTTTGTATCTGGGTGATAACGATTTCGAGTTTTTACCGCCCGAAATTAAAAATCTGAAGAACCTTCAAATAGTAAGTACCCAATGTTTGGTAAAATGTACAGCCGAATCTTTTCATTAGATTGAACACTTATTTGTTGTATACATATTTTGTTTTAGTACCATTAATTTGTTCAAAATTTTAGTTTAAACCTAAACCTAACCTGGTGCTTTTTGTCGATTCATTTTATACTTAAATAATCTTAAATAGTATTTTCACGTTTGAAAAATTTTTGTATAACACTCGATAGTAATTTTTTTCAATTAAAAGATTTTCATTCAATTTTATATTCCATCCTCAATTTGGTAGCAAAATGAATGTTGGAATGAATTAGACCAATATGCTTACGAGTCGATAAAGAAGTGAGTAGGATTATGTTTAAAAACAACCATTTTTTTACGATTTTGGGTTGGTGATTTTACTTTGCAGATAAGTTTTTTTTTCAGGAAAAAATTCTGTTTATGAATATTAATTATTTAAACGTCGTTAAAAACTCTTCATCATACGCGAACCGTTTCTGTACAAACGGGTTTGTGGTTTCACCCCATAGTTGTATTCATGAAAGTGAAGCCAAAACGTCGTAGTTGTCACATAAGTTAAAGTCCTCTTCCATCCCTGTGTCCATCACTCCGCCAGTAGCGTCCAAGCATTCATTCCTTAGGCACGGGTCGCGTTACACCGAGGATTGGAGTCCTCTTCCGCATTTCGCTCAGAATGTCTGCTGAACACTTGCGGCGGAAGAGACACCACAAATTTGCCATGGAATTGTCCGCAGCTGCACGCCGGGCAACAAATCTTAACACTCCTCCTTTATCCTTGTGACTTGTGACAGACAGCTGGGGTTCCGATCCGATTTCCCCATCTTGTTCACTCTTTTAGAGAGCCTTTTTTGGGATGGCGGTTCATCAGCAAAGGTCCGTTACTGGCGGATTTGGATAAGTACTTAGTACCTAGTAGAAATATCGAAAATGGGCAATTCCCAATCATAAACTTGTGGACAATAAAGTGGATAATAGGGACAACAAAGTGTGCGCTAGAAAGAATTCTGCAGGGTTTCTGAATTCTGTTGGTTGTTTACACCTAACTTTAATCATTTCAAACTTGTTATCAGTTCATTCATGTTTGATATGTACAACGATAGGTCATTTTGTTATAAATGAATTGATTTTATTTAGGGCATGAAGACTTATTATGATTATTTATATAAGTAGTTTAAACAAGGTCCTAAAACTCTATTCTAAAGCTTTGATCATCATACATACGTGACCGTTTTAGTCCGTTCCATTCACGAAAGCTATACCAATACATGTTAGATTTGTCTGGCTCTTCTTCATACAGCGTGTTTAAATTACTGCATCAATAAGGTTCATATGAATACAAAAGATGAATATAACAATGCACCACCACCAACTTCCTCTATAATTGTATGCACAATTATAATCATTCCGCTTATCATTGTCAATATCAAAAGTCGAAAACTTTGTTCCCAAATTCTGGCCAAGTGAATCTCCTGCAGTCCCAGTGTAGTTTCCCAAACTGCTCAAAGTATACATAGTCTCTGAGTCTCCTACTACAAATCGGTCGTACTGCGCCGTCACAATTGTCCTATTGCAGTCCTTCAGTACAATATGCAGCACGTGGGGTTTACCCTTCGTCAGTTTGTGAATTTTTTCCAGCTCCAACCAGAACTCTCCGCCAAGATCTCCGAAGCCGAATTTGTGTTCCTTCCAACCTGTAAAAAAATCCACAGAACCATCATATCGGTTTTGGATGACCGTCCAACCGCCGCCTTTGTATTGCTGTTCGCAATAAACTTTGAAGGCATTGGAAATCGAAAATCCGTCGAGTGGCCGAATGTAGTACAGCCCTGGTCGATAATCGGATATTTCCGCGCACGTTTGTGGCAAATTTGCCGCCGGGAGGAAACGTGACGCTAACATTCGGTATACAGTTTTCTCTAAATCCTCGATCTTGGAGTTGATCTCTTGTATTCTAAAAATAGAGGGAAGAAAACTCCGATGATAGCGTTGATGAAGACTAAAAGTCTGAATTAATCTACTTTACCGTGTGACGAGGCTTCTTTGCTGCAACAATTGATATTAATTTAATAAATTTTCTAATACTCATATGAATAAATATATAATTTGTTTATTTGTTTATTTATTGTACATCATCTGACATAAAAGTCTTAATGAAGCGATTAAAATGAATTACTTCTAGCTAATCTATTTTTAAACATAAATGGGTTCGCCAAATTCGAACAGATGTTCAACGCTATCAAAAATTCTCACACAAAACGTTGTTGGTTCAAAATAACCGAAATTCGTCCGGTGAAACCGGCTTACAAGCATCGAGGATGGTCGCAGCACACGTTGTGATGCACGGAAGTTCATCATAGATAGCAGGTTTTGGGAGTCTATTTCACCGTTAAGCACTTTCGTCACGAGTAAGGCCTGTTGTAATTAGCGGCGTTGTTCAAGTGTGTCTAATCCAACTAAGCGGTAACGATCCGGATAAGAGGGCAGGTTGGCAGGATCTCGCCAAGGTAAATCCCTCAAAGCTAAACGAACGAATCTTCTCTGCACACGCTCAATCTGTAAGTTCCAATCGAGCTGGTGCGGGGTCCAAACCACACACACACACACACACACACACACACACACATTTTTCAGTATCGGACGTACAAGAGAGTAGTACAAGGTTTTCAGGCAATGAGGATCCTTGAATCCGCTTTAGACACGATCGCCGTGCGCTGCCTGTCGAATGTCAGCTTTCTGTCAAGAATAACTCCAAGGTCATTAACGTGATCCACTCTCTTTAGCGCTTGCCCATTAATAGAATACTCGAAGAGAATCGGCGTTTGAGTTCGGTGAAAAGTAATTACTTCACATTTAGCAGTGCTTATAAGCAAGGAATTCAGTTTACACCACGTCGTAAATTTATCTTATAAAAGCTGCAGATGATAACAATCTTCTAAGCTACGGATCGTCAAGTAGATTTTGAAGTCATCGGCGTAAGCAAGTCGACATCCATTGTCTGTGGCATGAGCTGCGTCATTGAAAAATATAATATAAAGAAGTGGGCCAAGAATGCTACCCTGCGGTACACCAGATTCGTTTGTGAATGCAGATGATAAATTCGATCCAAGCTTGACTTGTAAAACTCTATCACACAGGAATGATTTCAGCCACGTGACAAACCGTTGAGTAGCACCCAAACGCAAAATTTTGGTTAGCAGTGTAAGGTGATCAATTCGGTCAAATGCTGCCTTCAAAACTTTATATATTACGTCAACTTGTGCTTTACGTTCGGTTTCCAAAATACAGTTCGACACGAAATCCAAAAGGTTTGTAGTCACGGAACGACCAGGTACGAATCTTAGTGGAACTCAGAATAACTTATGACAACATCTTTCTGGCATCTTTCGATTGTAGCTACGACGTAATTATGCTAACGGAGACTGGGTTAAATGACAGCATCAATTCACTGCAGATTTTCTGTACCTTATTCATTGTTTTCCGTTGCGACCGATCCAGTGTTAACAGCGACAAGCATAGTTTTGGCGGTGTGTAAATTGCTGTTGCCGAGCGGCATGGTTGTTCCCGCATTAACACATATAACGGCAAGATGCCGGAGCAAGTGTGTGTCTCTGCTACGATGCGGGGTCATCGTTTCCGGATGTGCAATATTTACATTCCTCCCGACATAAGCCGATCAGTTGATTTAATTGAAGAGCACATCGGCACCGTCCGTGAACTCTGCAACAAGGCCTCTCAAGGTGACACGGTCCTTGTGTCCGGCGATTACAATCAACCCCGCCTTGCATGGCGCAAAGATGAGAGCGGTACTGTTCCTAACTTGTCATATTTAACTCCAGCGAATATAGCATTGGTCGATGGCATGGACTTCTTGACCATGAATCAAATAAATCTACAACTGAATAACAACGGCCGCTCTCTAGATTTAGTTTTTGTGTCTGAGGCCAGCCGTACTGTGGCTACCACTTCAGAGGATCCCCTACTACCAGTAGATCTTCATCATCCTTCACTGGATATTCGTATTAATGTGTGTTGCGTACTTTTGGGGTCGCTACCAACGACTGATGAACGCAGGATAGAACTTAATTTCCGGAAAATCGACTTCGATAGACTTTCTGCTTACCTATCAGCTGTAGATTGGCACTGTATCCACAATTGCGTGGATGTTCATGGTATGGCCTCCCTGTTCGGCGATGTTATCCGTCAATGGCTAAACTCAAACGTTCCAGTGAAAAGAAAACCAATTTCACCTCCATGGAGTACTCCTCTTCTTCGTAAAGCGAAAAGGGACCGCAATCGATTTATGCGTCGTTTGAGGACTAATAGATCAGTGGTGTTAAAGAACAATTTCAAGAGTGCGAGTGACAACTACAGAAAGTTAAATGCTGCACTTTATAAGTCGTACGTTCTAAGGGTGCAGTTTGGTTTGCGTCGGAATCCAAAATCCTTTTGGAGTTCTGTGAATACGAAGAGGAAAAATCAGTCAATCCCATCTAACATGGTTTACGATGGCAGATAATCTACGAGTGAAGCCTAATGTCTCACTAGATTCTGTAGACCTGGATACGTTTGAAATTTCGCCCGTCATGATTGTTGCTACCTCAAAAAAGTTAAAAAGCTCGTACGTTCCTGGACCGGATGGAATCCCGGCTGTTGTTTTCTGTCGCTGTGCTAGTTCTTTTGCTGAGCCGTTAGCCGCCATTTTTAACCGATCATTCGTTGCGGGAGAATTTCCTGCGCGCTGGAAGCTGTCAAGTCATACATGTTTCCCGTGTATAAAAGTGGTGATCGTCGTGACGTCAGAAATCACCGTGGGATTACTAGCCTTTTCGTCGCCTCGAAACTGTTCGAGATTATCGTCAGCGACCGAATTTTACAAGCAACGATGTCTTATATCTCCTCTGACCAACATGGTTTTATTCCCGGCAGATCCGTAACTACAAACTTGTTAGACTTCGTTACCATTTGTTCGACGGCTATGGAAGGCAGAGCGCAAGTAGATGTCATCTATACGGATCTGAAAGCGGCTTTCGACAAAATTGACCACAAAGTGTTACTGCGTAAATTGTTGCGAATGGAAGCCTCGAGCAGATTGGTGTCGTGGCTTTCATCCTATCTGATTGAAAGAACGCTTCATGTCAAACACGGTCTAAGCATCTCGTCACCGTTTGTTAATAAATCTGGAGTTCCACAAGGGAGCAATTTAGGACTACTTTTGTTCGTCGTTTTCTTCAACGACGTTGCATGCTCGCTTGGTTATAGATGCAAACTCATTTACGTCGATGATTTGAAAATTTACGTAGTGGTGCGCTGTATCGAGGATTGCCTCCATCTGCAAATGTTGCTGAACGTGTTCGTCAATGGGTGTCAGCTGAACAAACTTGTTATCAGTATCGCAAAATGCAACGTCATAACCTTTCATCGTTCTACAGATCCGATTATATTTGATTACCATATTGACGGTACTATTCTGAATCGAGTGGACCCTGTAACGGACCTTGGTATTCTACTGGATCCTAAACTTACCTTTCATGCGCACTAAGTCGATCATTTCCAAGGCAAACCGACAGCTTGGCTTCATCTCCAAAATTGCCAAGGACTTTACGGATCCGCTTGATCCGTGCTTGATTTCCGGGCATCAGGATGGACCTTGCGACAGCGATCATTAATGCAGCTAGGATTTTATCGAACACGCTATGGTTACAACCAGCCTATCGCTGCGATGTTCACACTTTAACCTTTATATAACATTTATCGCAGCGAGTGGTCGTGGGTTCGAATCTTAGTAGAATCAAGCCATTCGGTGTCAAGTGACTTTAGCATGGGTTTATTCTCAGGCCCCTCCATTTACCCTTCCTTCATGCTGAATTCTATATTTACCCTCTGAAGCCTCTTGACAGTGCAAATGTCCCTCCTATAGTTTAAGTGTACTGGTCAGCGGTACGAATAAGTCCTCACCAGGGACGGCTATAATATGGGATAGTACTGGCAGTGAGGAATAAGTGGGTAAAGTAGATCAAGCTTTGAAGGAAGGGTAAACCTCAATACATACAAGCACGCATAAAATTTAATAAGCATATCGCTCACTCAATAGCGATTATAGCAAAAAGAAATGCAGTGCAGGTCATACAGCAAACACCCGGGCGATATTACAATAGATCAACTAGGTATACTGGTCGCAGTAATGAGTCCACACATGGAAAAACAAATAACATTTATCGAAAAAATTACAAGGGGAAAGTCAAGACTCATTTGTTCAATATTTTCCAAAGTTTTTTAATGATCGCCACTAACGAGCTCCAAAAATGATTTCTAAACGACATCACGAGATGTTTAGGTTAACAAAAAAATATTTTTATCTCCGATTTAGCTAAAACATTGCATAGGTATTATCTTTGCAAAAGGTGTCATTTTATGATATCAATTCTTCAGATAAGATCCCGAATACAACTGCTTTTTCAAAAGGGCCTATCCAAACATGATATTATTGTAAAACAGAATCGAATGAATGAAATTCGGATGTCCTAGTGATTACTATACCTTTATACTATATATTCGTTTAGTAAAAAAGCGAAACATTGCATTGAACCAGTCTAATTGATAACCCTAGGTGCATGCTTTCTTCGCTAGTCAAATTGGTGGCAAATTTCTTATCAACAACCGTATGCAACTTATGTGAAATTTGACCATTGAGCTATTTGAGCATTGGACCATGAGCATTGGATGACTAATAATTTCTTACAGTGAAACAGTCTTGAATTAACTTACTGTAGAAGCACACACGTTTCACTGTCCCTGACCGGAAATTAACGTTCCCCAGATTCACTAAAAATTACAATTACAAATTACAATAATTACAAGCCGAACAATTGCAGCGTTTTCCGGCGGTTCTTCACGATTTAGGATGTTATTGTGACATTCACATTGGGAAGTAGGATGTAGGATTCAAAAGTGAACTAATGTCAAAGTGAAATCATGACACTTAGTATCCGCAAGGTTGGCAGTGGATGGCATAGAATAAGATTTGGCACAAGATGATCCGGCGAAACATATCATAGAACGTGATGAGACGATGACGTTCTAGAAGAAAGGTGAAGTTCGATTGGAGTGGGAGGAGGCTCGAGAAGACGAACGCTACAAAATACCCAAAATCTGGGAAAGATGATTAAAAACTATCGATATGGTTCTACGTTAAATATGGGGAAAGCCAATAGCCAACTCATCGATAAGGACCAAGTGCTTTATAACCCACAAATGATGAACTACGCTCAAGGAACCGCATTCCGCATTAGTCGAGATAGTCCTGTTGGAGACCGGCATTATGGATGAAACCGAATCACCGTTCAACAGTTGCGCTGTTGATTACATTTTCCATGCCTTTTTTCGAGAAAAGCATCTTGAACGGGATATAGAAGGCCGAATTGCTCGGTACATCTAAAGCTGCCAGAATACGATTTCCGATTGGAGTATAGAAGCGGATGTCAGATGAAACATGCGGATACGTTAAGTAGAAGTCCGGTGGGAGAGTGCTATCGATAGAAATTAACAGCAATGACTTTTGGCTCCACATCAAAGACAGGACCCGAAGCTTAGTGAAATGGTAAAGGCGGTTTGGCGGAGACGCCGACTAAGTAAAAGGAAGATGAGGGCATCTAGTTATTCTTGGGGTCCGAGTTCTGTGAAATTTGACCCTTTTATAGTGCAGTCAAAAGCGGTATTCTCTAGTAGATGCTCAATTATTCCTTACAATAAAACAGTTTCAAATTAACTTATTGCACCAGCACACGCGTATCACTGTCCCTGATCCGAAATTACCGTCTTCCAGATTCACTAAAAATCTGTTACAGTTATTAGTCACTGTAAGTTTGAGACTGCGCACTTACCAACTAAAAGTCCTGATCTTGCTACTTCATTAATGTATTTAGTGAAGGAAATCATTTTTTTTCACAGATCAATTGGGTAGAATTATGCTAACTACAAGTTTTGGCTAGATAGGATGTCATTTCAAAAAATCTATCTCGAAAAGTGGTCAGATATTTTTGGACCAATCGATCGACAAATTTTGGACGTGTCGACCCAAATAAAAACTACTGATACTTAAGTGTGCCACTGATGAGAAATAGAAAATAATAAAGCATTATCTAACTAGTGTTGGGTACTTACTACTGCTGCAGTCACTTCCAGTGAGTGGTTTGACGCAGAGTGCCAGCGAGTGACTGATGGGAAGAATCGAGCTAGAAGTCACATATTGGCTGCAACTACAGAGTAGAGAGAGATACCGAGATGCTAGAGCTGTCGAAAAGAGACTACAGCGTCGTAAGAAAGGCCAGCACTGGGACCGCGTTCTTGTGGAGGTGGAGAGTTGCTTTGAGAGGCACGATACGAGAGGCTTCTTTGACTACGATCAGCGGAATCAGGAACCGGATCGTGCCTAGTCCTGTTATGTGCACGACACGGAGGGGAACCTGATTACCGAAAGATAGGCGGTGGCTAGGCGTTGAAAACAACATTTCGATGCATTGTTGGATGGTGAACAAGACAACGGGAGAATTGAAAAACGGCAAAGCAGCTCCACGCATGCGCGCCGAACTTTTGAAACTCGGGAGCGAATGGCACTATTGTGCAATCCATCTCATATTCCCTATTTACAAAAAGGGCCATCGACTAGAACGCAGTCACTATTGAGACATAGGTATTACTCTTCCGCATCCTGTTTCTCAGACTGAGGCCGTTGCAGGAAACCTTTGTTGGCGAATACCAGTGCGGTTTTCGAGAGGGACGCTCCGCGACGGACGAAATGTTCACCTTGCAAGAGATCCTCGATAAATTCCGAGAATTCAACTTGCAGACTCTCCATTTGTTCATAGACCTCAACGCGGTGTACGATTCAGTTAAACGAAATGTGCTGTGGCTTTGCTTAAACAAGGGTTTCCAGGGGTAGCCCTTCGGGTGTTGGAACTGCCGTAGTGATAGATGCAAATACTTTTGAAGTAGCCGACGAATTAGTTTAGCTTGGTACGTTAGTGACATGTGACATCGGCGTGAGCTGTGAAATAAAAACGCGGATAGCGGCTGCCAATAGGCCCTTCTACGGATTACGTAGTCAGCTGAGGTCCCGTAGCCTACAACTCCGTACAAAACTCGCACTCTATAAGACGCTAATTCTCCCGGTGGTACTCTAAAGCCACGAAGCGTGGACGTTGAAAGAGAGTGAAAGAGAGCTCTTGGCGTTTTCGAGCATAAGATCCTGCGATCAATTCTTGGTGGAATAGTAGACGAAGGAGTGTGGCGCAGGCGCATGAACCATGAAATATGCCAGGTATACAAAGATACGGATATTGTGAAGCGACTAAAACGGAATACTACAATGGGTTAGCCACGTAGCAAGGTTGTCGGAAGAGAGACCAGCGTAAACAATATTTAGCACAGAACCAGACAGAGGCCGACGACTTCGAGGTAGACCCCGCACTCGCTGGATGAGCGCTGTTGACGAGGATGCTAGACCAGCGAGTGTTAGAGGAGCAGCCTGAGACCGAGAAATGTAGAGACGGCTCCTGAATTCGGCATGGATTCGATAAGCGGATTGTCGCCGAAAAAGTAAAGTAAGTAACCTCCGGGAAATTTCTAAAACCAAGTTTCAAGATTGTTTAAGTGTTTTTATTCAGAGCTTAAAAAAATTATTCCGATAATCCGTACAAGTATTTTAAATGTTCTTAAAAGGTCTAATCATCATTCGCGATCGTTTTAATCCGTTGGTAGATCCAGGAAAGCCATACCAAAACATAACATGGAGAATGTTTTGCCCTGTTCCTTCCCGATACAGCCCGTTCAGATTACTGCAACAGTAAAATGTGGATGAAATACAGAAGGATAATGCAACAATGCATCGGGCTTACCTATTGCCGCAGTTATTATACCACCAACATCCTCTATTATATTGTGCACAATTACCGTTTTTCCACCAATCATTGTCTTTATCAATAGTCGTAAACATGTTTCCCAAATGCAGGGCAAGTGAATCTCCTGCAGTTCCAGTGTAGTTTCCCAAACTGTTCAAATTATACTTCATCTCTGACCCCTCTACTATAAACCGGTCGTACTGCGCCGTCACAATTGTCCCATTAAAGTCCTCCAGTACAACATGCAGCTCGTGCCGTTTAACGTACGTCAGTTCATGTATTTTCCTCAATCCCAGCCAAAACTCTCCACGGAGATCCCCGAAGCCATCTTCGTATTCCTTCCAACCTCTAAAAAAATTAACCGAACCATCATATCGATTTTGGATGACCGTCCAACCGCCACGCTCGTATTGCTGCTCGCAATAAACTTCGAAGGCATCGGAAAATCCAGCCTGTGGCTGAATGCGATACAGTCCCGATTCGAGATCCGATATTTCCGCACACGTTTGTGGTAAATTTCTTGCCTCGTAAAGGGACGGCGATGGTAAAATTGTAACTCGAGTTTCAATTCGTTGTACAGTTTTCTCTAAACCCTCGATCTTGGAATTGAGCTCTTGCATACTAAAAATGGTGTAAAAAAATTTATTCTACAAAACTCAACGTTAGTTTTTACTTACTTTGACTTGATTGCGCTCAAATCAGGAATGGTCAGGAAGGAATCAGGAAACAATACCTTCGAATTAAATTCATTGCTTTGTGCAATGGTATTTTTGACTGTAACTGCGAGAGTAACTAGAACAGAAAGTAGCGCCAATTTCACAAACATGTTGGATTACTGATCGTTAAGCACTGAGATTGTATGAAATGTTCAAACTCTTAAATACTCCTAGCGGAAGCATTTTGAAAATGTGAACAACTTCGTGGAAAATAAGTTCACTCAGTTCACTGTGGCTTTTCAGTGAAATCACATCACTTAATAATGGAAATCCCGTAATGTTACGACATGCTGTAGTTAGATAATATTCATGCTTCGGGCAATATAGCGGGAGAAAACTCCGATTACAGGGTTGAGGGTGATTAAAAGTCTGAATTAATCTACCTGACCGTGCGACTTGGTCTCTTTTACTGCAACAATTTGGTTTTTTCTTAATTTCTCAGTACTTATATGAATAAATATATTTTATTTTATTATATGAACGTTATATGTGTTGACCACTTTCCATTATCGTTTAAAAATTCATTCGAATTTGAAGTGCAATGCAAGTTTACTGAAAAAAACTTAATTTGAATCTAAAGCTTTGGTTACGTTTAAATGTTTTCCCAGAACTATTATAAGACTTAGTAGGCTGGAAAATAAGTTGAAATAAAATATTTATTTCGCCGTTTTAGCTAAAAACATATTGCATAGGTGTTCTCTTTTCAATAGGTGTCATTTTTTGATATCAATTCTTTATATAAGATCTCCAACCCGACTGTTTTCTTCCAAAAATGGCATTATTGTTATACCGAGTCGAATGATACCTGACTGTTTTCGAAATTTGGATTTCATAGTGATTCCCATACCTTTATACTATATATTCGTATAGTAGAAAAGCGAAACATTGCATTGAACCTAATTGATAACCCGAGGTGTATGCTTTCTTCGCTAATCCAATTGGTGGCAAATTTCTTATCAACAACCGTATGCAACTTATGTGATATTTGACCACTGTGCAGCTACATTTTTATAGCTGCATATATAGCGGTGTTATCTGTAAATGGTAACTCTATTTCCAATTAGCATTGTATGCTCAATTATTTCTTACAATGAAACAGTCTTAAATCAACTTACTGTTGCAGCACACACGTTTCACTGTTCCTGGCCGGAAATTAACGTACCTTAGATTCACTAGAAAGATCTGTCACAAGCTGTAGCCGGGATCGAATTCTCAGAGGACTGGTTGGCTGTCCGTCCCACGAATTTATGAATTGGTTGCGCTGAAAGTGAACATGTACAAAACAATTATGTTTCGGATACATTAAATAAAATGACTGGCCGATAAACCAAAGTAACAGTCAGCCAAACTAAATTACAAGCCGAACAATTGCTGTATTCCTCCATCAGTTCTTCCCGGTGCAAGATGTTATTGTGACATGCGAACTGAAACAATTTCTCCAAAAATCTGGTTCATCGCTTGGGAAGACGGATACGGTGCAGAAGCTGTTAGAGCAGCTGCAATGGGTGAATAATGTTGAGTCGGTATCTCCTTCGAACAAGTGACAAAGTGAAAGTTAGAGATGTTAGTGAGCGCAAGGTGGTTGTGGATGGCGTAGAATGGCACAAGATCATCCGGCGATCCTGGGAATGCATATCATCGAACATGATAAGGTGATGATGAGTATCTAGAAGAAAGGTGAAATTCGTTTCAAGTCGGCTAAGGAGGCTCGAGAGACGAACGCCAGAAAATATCCAAAAGCTGGTAAAAATGGTTTAAAACTACTGAGACTGTTTTACGTTAAATATGGGAAAAGAGTCAGCCCATCGATAAGGACCCAGTGCTTTATAGACCGCAAAATATGGAGTACACTAAAGAAGCAGCGTACGTTGGTCGAGATAGTGGATGGCATTATCGATGAAACCGAATTTCCATTCAAACAGTCGCGCTGTTGAATAGATTTTCCATGTCGGATAAAGAAGTTTGTCATTCGGACTGATTGTTCGGGGTTTCGGGATAAGCATCTCGAACGGGAAATGGAAGACAGGATTCTTCGGTACATCTAAAGCTTCCAGAATATGATTTCCGATTGAAATATAGAAGCGGATGTCCTATGAAACATGCGGGTACGTTAAGTAAGCGATAGTGATGTATCAGTTGAAGAGATTGATGAGGCTATTAAGCTTGTTCCAGAGAACCTCTGCAATATCAACATCGATAATTTCTCCGTGAACGATGTCATGAACGCTTTAGATAAATTGAAGTCGTCTGCAAATCCCGGGCCGGATGGTATTCCCGCTCTCGTATTAAAAAAATGTGCAGGGACACTCGTGCATCCACTCCGCAAAATATTCAATCGATCTCTAGGTGAGGAAACGTTCCCAGCAATTTGGAAAAAGTCTTTCGTTTTTCCTGTGTATAAAAAAGGAAGCAAAAGTGATGTTGCAAATTACCGTGGAATCACTTCACTATGTGCAGGATCTAAAGTGTTTGAATTACTCATTAGTGAGGCATTACAGCGTAACGTTACATGCTATATTTCACCTGATCAGCATGGGTTCTATCCTGGTCGCTCCATCAATACAAGCTTGGTCGAATTCACCTCATTCTGTATCTAGCATATCGAAAACGGAGCCCAGGCGGATACTGTCTACACCGATATTAAAGCTGCGTTTGATCGCGTCTACCATCGTCTACTTTTAGCGAAGTTGAAACGTCTAGGAGCCTCCGTTTCATTCACGCGTTGGCTAGCATCGTTTCTCTCCAACCGCTTTCTATCGGTAAAACTGGGAAACTTCAGATCTCAGGAGTTCCTGATAAGCTCTGGCATGCCGCAAGGTAGCAATTTGGGACCACTGTTATTCTCGCTTTTCTTCAATGACGTCTGCTTAGCGCTACCGCCCGGATGTAGGATCATGTATGCAGACGATTTGAAAATCTTTTTCGTGGTACGGTCGAAGGAGGACTGCAAGCGACTTCAACAGTTGGTTGATTTGTTTTTTGAATGGTGTTCGTGCAACAACCTTACTATCAGCGTAGCAAAGTGTATAGTGATTACGTTTACCAGAAAAAATCACCTTTGGACTACTGCTACACTATTAATTGCCAGCCAATTCAGCGAGAAATAGTGGTGAAGGACCTTGGAGTTTTGTTGGACGCCGAACTGACTTTCCAGTGCCACTATAACCACATTATCGCAAAAGCGAACAAAAACCTGGGATTCATCATGCGGATAGGAAAGGATTTCCATGACCCTTACTGTTTGAGATCTCTCTACTACTCATTAGTGCGGTCTACCCTTGAAACAGCTGCAGTGGTTTGGAGCCCTTATATCGCAGCGTGGTCCATGAGGATTGAACCTGTGCAAAGAAGGTTCATCAGGTCTGCATTGCGGTTCCTTCCGTGGACGAACCCGCTTGAACTCCCATCGTATGAATGTCGTTGTAAACTATTAAGTATGGATACCTTGTGGAGAAGAAGAGACTGTATGCGTGCCGTATTTATTGCAAAATTACTTTATGGAGAAATAGACGCACCGAATATTCTGATGCAAGTAAATATAACCGCAGCTTCGAGGTCTCTACGGTCTAATAACTTTCTTCGCCTGGCATTCCACAGGACGGCTTACGGTCAAAATGAGCCAATTCGAGCAATGTGTAATATATTTAATGACGTGTATCATTTGTTTGACTTTTGTATTACTAGTAACTGTTTTAAGAATCGTGTTTATAATTTTTATTAATTTCGACTGATCTATGTTAATTGTTAAGCTTTGTTCATGTAGACCGTGTGTCAGATGACATAAATATACATAATGATAATGATAATGATAATGATAATGATAATGATAATGATAAAAGTGAAGCTGAATGAAACCACAAAGGCGCTGGGTAGGGACTAATTGTGCGATGAAAATCATCAGGTTAAAAAGGACATAAATCGTCAGGTTATAAAGAGACTTTCATGGTAGCTGAAGTCGGATTAAGGACATTCCAGCGAGCGACTAGATATGGACGACCTTTTGTGCGATTTACTTGGCGGACAGAAAAAAAATGCTGGTGCTCCGTTTCGGAATTGGACGAACTTGACGGAGACAACGACTAAATTAGAGGGCATCTGGTTATTCTGGGTGACCGAGTTCTGTGAAAATTGACCCTGTTATAACAGCCAACAGCAGTATTATCTATAAATAGTATCCCTATTTCCTATTGACATGAGCAACGGATGCTCAATTATTCCTAACAATAAAACAGTCTTATATTAGCTTATTGCACAAGCCCACGCGTTTTACTGTCCCTGATCCGAAATTACCGTCTCCCAGATTTACTAAATTTTTTTAAGGGTTACATTTATGTTGGAGGCTGGAGCAGAACTGAGAGCACGGCATTTTTTTGTATGTCAGAAGGCCACTGCGACAGTCTTAATGATCGTCTTTTGTGGCAGGCCCCGATTGCTGTACACAGTTTACGGACCGCTCATATCCATTGATGGAGTTGAGCGGGATAGTTGTAATCCTGTGCCCCAATTCGGTACTACATGGTTTATAAAGCTAATGACCGTTTTGGGATTTAGGCTCCATACCTGATATGGAGTAAGAAGGAAACTTCCTAAGAAGTTGTGCCTTGATAATGCAAGAGCTCCGCCATAGCAGAGCAGATGCGCTGAACTTTCAGGTTCAGAGTTATAAAAGCGGCAGGTGTCGGATGATACCTTGCCGATATTCTTTTTGAGCGATCTGTTTCAATCACCTCATATGGAACGTCCATATTGGGCCTGGATTTCATGCAGTCAGAGACTGAAGTTACTAAGGGTGTCAGATTGAACTCCCGAAGTATGCGAAGATGGCCGATTTGGTCACCTTCGAGAATAGTTTTACTCCTTTGCAACCGTAGTGCGCCGAGCTCTGCTTCCTTCTTCACATGAAGATGCAAAGGCAGTAAGCATAGCATTACCTCCATGGCTGCAGTAGGTGTTGTACGCATGGCACTAGTAACTGTAAGACAGGCCAGGCGCTGAACTTTGTTTAGTTTGGCTTGGGCTGTCACCTCATTCACCTTTGGCCACCATACGACTGCAGCATAGGTTATTCTAGGCCGTGCAATAGTAGTATATGACCAAAAGGCTAGTTGAGGTTTTAATCCCCAGGTTTTTCCAAACAGTGAGCTGCATGCCCAGATAGCCGCATAATCTAGGTGGGCAGCCCAGTTCAGTTTTTTATCGAGAATTATTCCGAGGTGTTTGATTTCATTACTGAAGCCCAGTCTGACACCATTCAGTATAGGGGGAGTAATGGTATGTTTCCTTCGCCTAGTGAATGGTATAACGAATGTTTTGGTGGGGTTAACATTAAGTCCCTCTTGTGAGCACCATAACATGGTGGTGTTTAGAGCTTCTTGCCAGCGACTTGACAATACTGCGTCAAACTTTCCTCTGACGATAAGTACAACGTCGTCGGCGTAGGCAATGGTCTCATAACCAAGCTGTGATAGCTTGTGAAGGAGTGCGTCGGCCACCAATGACCAGAGCCTGGGGGGAGAGAACTCTCCTGTGGACATCCTTTGATCACCGAAATCGTAACCGACGTATCTCCCAATGATGCTGTAATTTGTCTGCTCGAGAGCATTGCTTGAATCCAGCTCATTGTAGAGTGGTCGTTTCTCTTTTGACAGAGAGCCGTATTAATTGACGCGAAGGACGTGTTATCGAAAGCACCTTCAATATCAAGAAAAGCACAAAGTGCCGTCTCTTGATATTTGAGCGTTTTCTTAATTAACGTCACTAAGCAGTGCAGTGCGGTTTCTGTAGATTTACTGTGTTGGTATGCATGTTGATTTACATGTAAAGGAAAGTTTTTTAAAAACTCATTGCGGATATAGTTATCCGTGATTTTCTCCATCAGCATAAGAAGCGTTGAAGTCAGACTTATCGGTCTGAAATGGTCTGAAATAATCGGTCGGAGGCATGGTTTTGTCTTTTTTGCCAGCCTTAGGTATGAACACCACCCTTACTTTCCCAAATTCTCCGGGATATACCCCAAAGTGAAACTGGCTCGAAAGAGGTTGATGAGCTCGGACATTATAACACCGTCCACATTGCAGGTCACTAGCGGCAATATCCAGCTCAACTGGGTTTCCTCGGATTCCTGAATTGTTCTCTCTTTAGAGGATTAGCCTCGATGTCGAATGACCGTCTGATGGCAAACGATATGTCTGTGGTCTGATAAACTTGCTTCATCAGAGACATTATTATATATTTTACTGAATATACGTTATAGTTTTAATTCGTTTATTCGCGTTAGTTAATTAATCGATGTTCGGCTAATATCACACTAATATCTGTGACGTACCTCCAAAGGCAAAACAAACATCAACGTTTGACAAACGTTTCACAAAAACTGCTAGTTCATAATCTGAAAGTTTCATTATGACCAGTGGAGTAGAGAAAATTTTTTATGTTTTCATATACTATGTTCGTTAGTAAAATAACGGTTTTTGAAAATCGGGGTTTTCTTTAGCAGCAAAATGGCTTGAATGTTTGGCAATACACCAGCTACGGCTCTGGCGACCTCATCCAAAAGCTTGTTCAATTGTTTGTCGTTACGGATGACCAGCTGCAAATAATTGAATTCTAGTCGGCACTAACGCGTTCAATGTAATTTCCCCTGCGCATCGGTCTACCGAAAACTGAAGAACAACATGACTTGTAGTAACGACCAGATTATTATTATAGCCGCCATACGAAGCTCACAATATACAAAACCCTTGTTAAATGCGTAGTTCTTCATGGACTAAAAGTTGTGACGCTGCTCACCGAGGTCATACGCGCTCTTACCGTGTTTGAGCGGAAGGTGCTACGGACGATATTTGGCAGAATGCAAACTAAAAGCGGAGACAAATGAATCACGAGCTACAAGTACTGCTTGGAGAGATTCCCATCGTTCATCTGGCGAAAGTCGGTAGATAACGGTGGGCCGGACACGTCCTGAGGATGCCGGACGATAATGCGACCAAAGGGATTCTCTTCAACAACTCCACCGATGATGCCAGTAACAGAGGGGCTAACGTGCAAAATGGCTTGAACAGGTCGAAAGCGACTTGTGATTTCTGAGACGCCTGGAAAATTGGCGACTAGTGACCCAAGATCGAGCTGAATGCAGTCAACTATATGAAACGGCACGAGCAACTCCGGCTGTGTGCCGACGACGACGAGACATATTGAATGGAAATATTTTTTTCTGTTGAATGCACTTGTTTCGAAAATAGTTCGTAAATAAAGAATTTCTTGAAAAGCTCCTAGAACACGCCTGTAGCGTTTCTCTGAGCGTTTTAACGTTCGTCTGGCACGATAAAAAATTAATCAATGCGGGACACTCTCCGGGACGCTTGCTATTCCGGGACAACCCAAGCAACAAAGTGAGTTTTATTTTACTCTTATGGCGGGTTTCAAGGCCAATTTTGGTCTTAAATGCCATCATAAGAGTGTAACAAAACCCGAATTGTTACTTGGGAAGCTAACCAAATCTGAGGCAGTAATCAAAAGAGCAAAATCAAAGCAAAATGTGCTTGTCAAGCCTGATTAAATGTAAATTGAATTGATTCAAGACTAAAAAACTTGTTTATTAACTATTTGCATCAGTATTTTAAACGTTCTTAATAGGTCTAATCATCATGCGTGACCGTTTTAGTCCATACGATTCTCCACGAAAGGTAGACCAATGCATCAGGACGGATTTTCTTTCTTTTGACTGTGGTCCTCCATAATACAGCCCATTTAAATTGCTGCAATGGTAAAGATTAAAATAACTACCAATGGAACTAGCAACCGTGGGCAGGGCTTACCTAGTAACAAATTTGTTATACCACCAACCCCCTTGATATACATCCACACATTTAAAAGTGCAATCACCATTGAAGGAATCCATGGTCGAAAACATTATTCCCGTTTGATTGGTAGACAGTGAATCTCCTGCACTTCCAGAGTAGTCTCCCAAACTGCTCAGAGCATATTTCGTGCTTGCCCCTCCTACTATAAACCGGTTATACCGTGCCGTTTTAACCGTAAGTTCAAAGTCCTCCACTATAATAAGCAGCTCGTGGGGTTTAACGCTGGTAAGTTCGTGAATTTTCGCCAATCCTAACCAAAACTCTCCGAGAAGATTTCCAAAGCCCCCTTCGTACTCCTTCCAGTTTCTAAAAAAATTAACAGACTCTCCATATCGATTCTGGATCACCAACCAACCGCCCCCGTTGTATTGCTGATCGCAATAAGCTTCGAATGCATCGGAATTCCCCGTCTGTGGCTGAATACGGTACACTCCTGATCGACGATCCGATATTTCCGCACACGTTTTTGGCAAAATTTTCGTCTCAGACAGCTTATTTATTTCCTTTTCCAGAGTACTAACTCGCTCATCTTGTTTTGTAACAAGAGTCTCTATTCCTGCTACAGTTTTCTTTAAATTGTCGATATCAGAATTAAGTTGTTGCATTCTAAAAATGGAGTAGAAAAAGGTTATTCTCCAAAATTCAACGGCAATTCTTGCTTGCTTACTTACTTGCAATTAATGGCATCTAAACTAGCAACGATTAGTTCGTATCCAAACGGTGCATTTGAAACAGTTTCATTGCTTTCTGCCGTGGAAGTATTGATTATTGCGGCGACAACAACTAGAACTGAAATCAGCACGAATTTTACAACCATGTTGGATAGTTGATCGTTGAGCACTGAAATTGCATCAAACATTCAAGCTCTTAAATACTATGTTCATGTCTCGTACAATCGGCCTCTGTGAGAATGGACCAAAGCATAGCAGAATTTTGCAAATGTAAACAACTGCTTGCAAAGTACGTCAGTTCACAATGGCTTTTCTGTTAAATCACATACGCTTAATACGGAAGTCCCGAAATGTTACGACATGCTCCGTTGCTGGACTGATTGATGCCTTTTCGCTCACGATGAAGTGAAAATTCTGATTACTGCGTTGATGTAGACGTAGACTAAAATATTGAATTAATCTACCCAACCGAGTGATCTGCCCTTTCTGTTGCAATAATTATTATTTTCTATACTTCTATAGACTTATAAGAATAATATATCTATATTCATACGCACACGCCAGCGCAACCAGAGAAAATGCTCGGTTTGTGAAACTGACTCCTTCCGAAAATTCGGCTTTAATAACGATTCCTATACTGATATACTTATATATTCATGTGATAGAAAGAGGAAAAATTTGCATTGAACCAGTCTAATTGATAAGCCGATGTTCATTCTTTCTTCGTTGACCAAATTGGTGCCAATTTCTTATCAACTTATTAGTCATTGTAACTTCGGAGATATTTAAAAAAGAATTAATATGGCACAACTGAACCAAGCAATTAATTGGTCTATAAACAGAAATATAAACATCGTTAGATTGATAGAGTGCCAACTATCTGAAAAAGTCTGTAAAATTTGGTAGGATCAGGGAATTTGAAATGACCTAGAAAAGCCTGGAATTAATTTTCGTCTACGTTCCCGTCCCAGGGACTAAAACATAGTGTTAGAACCAACTCTGATATCAATTACATTCAAACTTTTACTGTGCAACAATATTTATTGTTTGTCTTTTCATTATTGACAAAAGATAATGGAAGAAAGTAACTATTTGTCACTATTTTTTGACGTAGAGCCACGTCTTACTACAGGAGGTCATTCTAAAATTCACCTACAATGATTTGGAACGCTAATAACTCAACCAGTTCTGAACGGTTTTGATGGTTTTGAGGAAGAGGCACAATTTGTGTCTCAAAATAGCCCAACCCATGTTGCTACGTTAATAAGCGGGTTGTGCAGACTCCTTTTGTCCAGCGCCTCTGTGGTTCATAGGTACTCGGGTACCAACGAGCCACATGCCCTGGCGGGTGTTGTGGGTTCAAATCCGGTTATAATCTCAAATTATAGCTTGGTTCGACCCATACACCTTCCAGCATTGGACAAAAGGTAGGAGTCACAGCGACAACATGTTAAGCGTAGCTACCTCTTAACCCCCCCCCTTCCTTTCCACTCTTTCCCCTCCATTCCCAAATAAAAAATCCTTCTTCATTACTTTCCCTTACCGTCCCTTCATCAATTGTAGAACCATCGTTTCAAAAAATATGTTTCGTATTTTGATTTTTTCTGTTGTACGGATAAATTGTTACAGTCATGTGGGAGTTACTTCCCTTTCCTGTCAGCAGCCTCCTGTCATCAGCTCCCTCTTTTGTCCCACCGTCACTTAAAGAAGAACCGTCCAAACATTTCGGAGTCTTCCTCCTGTTACTGCCCCCTCTTTTGTCAGCCCCTTCAATTCTGATTCCCTTATATCAAGGAACATGTATGAAAGTTTGATAAAGAATGGTCAAGGCGTTTTGGAGTTATCGTCCCCCCCCTATTAGTCCCATCCCCCTTTGTCAACCCCCGGTGCTGATTCCCTGATGTCAAAGAACATATGTGCCAAGTTGGAAAAAGAATGGTCAAGGCGTTTCGGAGTTATGCCTCCTTCCCCCTATTAAGGACCCTCTCCCCCTAACAGGGAACCTCCCTCCTTCGTTTTTGTTAACCTTCCAGTGCTGATTCTCTTATATCAAGGAACATGTGTGCCAAGTTTGGTGAAGATCGGTCAATGCGTTCTGGAGTTATGGTGGAACATACAAACATACAAACAAACATAGTCATGCTCACTTTTATATACATAGATTATCGCCTTACTTTCCAGGCACAACGACAATTAGACAACTTCACTTACTTTACTTTTTTGGCGATAATCTGCTTATCGAATCGAGATTCGAGATTCAACAGCGTTCATCCAACGGGTACGAATTCTGCCTCGAAGCTATCCACCCCTGTCAGGTTCTCCGATGAATATGGTTTGCTCTGGCCTCTCATTCGGTATCGTTATTACATGACCAACCCATTGTAGCCTGCTGTGCTTTAGTAGCCTCACAATATCCGCATGTTTGTATACATGTAATAAGTATATATGTGAGTCATGCGCCTGCACCACACTTTTAATATGCCGCCAAAAATTGATCGCAAGATCTTACGCTCAAAAACGCCAAGCGCTCGTCGGTTGCTCTCTGTCAACGTCCAGGTTTCGTGATCGTAGAGTACCACCTAAGGTACTTCAAAAGTATTTTCATCTATCACAATGCAGTTCCAACACCCGAAAGGCCACCACTTCTTTGCATGTCAGCCCTTCGAATAACACCTAGCAATACAATGTTGAACAGTAAATTCGATAGCCCAGTCACCTTGCTTCAAACCATCTAACGTCACAAACGAGGCCGTTATCTCACCCGCTATCCTGACACTTGATTTTGAGCCACGTGCTAGCCGTGGCACGTATACGCCTAATCAGTTTTGTTGCAACCATGTTATCATTTAACTGAATCGTACGCCGCCTTGAAGTCTACAAACGAATGGAGAGTCTGCAAGTTGAATTCCGAGAATTTATTGAGGATTTGTCGCAAGGTGAACATTTAACCGGTCGTGGAGCGTTCCTCTCAAAAACCGCACTGGTATTCGCCAACAAATGTTTGTCTGCAACGGTTTGAGATCAGGATACGGGAGATACTTGATTGCTTACTTGATGCTCAAATTGTAGGATGGAATTCGAGCTGATAATACTCGAACTTGGTATCAACTACATGTCAAATAAGAAAACTTGGTATCAACATTCACGGAAAGAACTGTACCAACATTCGTAGTTCTACGCCACTATGGGCTAGAAATTAAAATTTCGGGACGAATATATTTGCGGTTAAACGGCATGTCTCAGCTCAATGTGGTCTTCGGCAACTTTTTTAATGAAAAAATGATGCATCTTTTGAAGGGGTCGTCCAATATTTAGGTGTTACTTTAACAACAATTTTAGCAATAGCTTTTTGAGTAATTTTTTTTCACATTTTTCACCTTTTTTTCAAAATATTAAAGATAAACCAATTTCAAGTATTTTTTCTGAAGCTATCAAACTTCTACCCTTTACCCATTTTCAGCAATAGACCTTTGTAAAAGGTAGAAGTTTGATATCTTCAGAAAAAATACTTGAAATTGGTTTATCTTTAATATTTTGAAACCAAAAAGGTGAAAAAAAGTTTACTCAAAAAGTTATTACTTAAATTGTTGTTTATGTAACGCTTAAATATTGGACGACCCCTTCAAAATATGCATAAATTTTTATTCAAAAAGTTGCCGAAAACCACATTGAGCTGGCCCATTATCCTACGCCAAGCCTGTGTTTGTATCCCGAGACTCAGGCTATTTTCCTACTCTAAAAAATAAAGGTTATCTTGATTTTCCTACCTGTTTTGAATATGATGAAGAGAATCTGTAGATCACTCGGAGTTGCTGCTTGAAATTTTGAGCTTTGTGATTCAAACTTCACCTGGAAGTTGGATAGTTCGTGCACACGGCTCAACGGATATTTGATCCGAACGAGTAAGGCCGTAACCTCTCTAAGTTGACTGAAATTTTTGGAGTGTCTTACTGTTATACGAAATCTAAAATTAAAGAAAAGAAAACTTTTTCCCATTAAATTCCACTAGGTATTAATTCCCGATCAGACAAACATAGCAAAATTGTAACAAATCATGATATTTTGTAATGACGGTATTTCTAACATGATTTGCTATAATTTTGGTCTCGTTAGTAGTTAAAATATCAAAAATTCTATGAGAACTTCTTAGCAGCAGTTGCAAAAATGTAACAAAATTTGTTATGTTTTGAACAAAATTATATCAAAATTTGTTATGATATTTGTAACAGGTTTTGTTATAATTTTGTTAAAATATAGCAAAAACTTCTTTGCCTTTATCTGCTATATCGACATTTTATTTCGACAAAATTGCCAAAAAGTGATCTGAAAACACGGCAGAAGGAAATCAAAAATAGGCAATTTGTAACCACTAATTTGTGGAATCGATGTTTGCTCAGAATATGAGCTCCAAAGAATCCTGCAAAGTTCTGCGAGTGGTTTAAAGCTATTTTTGGTTGGTTATTTCAAATTTGTTATAAGTTCACACATGTTTGATATATTAAACGATCGACCATTTTGGTACTGGAACGAACTAATTTTATTCAGAGCTGAAAAAATTTGCCAATAAGTATTTCAAATGTTCTTAGCCGGTCTAATCATCATTCGTGACCGTTTTAATCCGTTGGTAGATCCAGGAAAGCTATACCAAAACATAACATGGAGAGTGCTTTGTTTAGATCCTTCCCGATACAGCCCGTTCAAATTACTGCAACAGTAAAATCTAGATGAAATACGAAAGGATAATGTAACAATGCACCGGGTTTACCTATTGCCGCAATTATTATACCACCAACATCCTTTATTGTATTGTGCACAACTGCCACCACTCCACCAATCATTGTCGTTATCAACAGTCGTAAACTTGATTCCCAAATTGCCGCTAAGTGAATTTCCTGCAGTTCCAGTGTAGTTTCCCAAACTGTTCAAAACATATTTCGTCTCTGACCCGTCTACTATAAACCGGTCGTACTGCGCCGTTACAATTGTCCCATTGAAGTCCTCCAGTACAACATGCAACTCGTGCCGTTTAACGTACGTTAGTTCATGTATCTTCTTCAATCCCAACCAAAACTCTCCACGAAGATCCCCGAAGCCATCTTCGTATTCCTTCCAACCTCTAAAGAAATTAATCGAGCCATCATATCGATTTTGGATGACCGTCCAACCGCCGCCCTCGTATTGCTGCTCGCAATAAACGTCAAAGGCATCGGAAAATCCGGTCTGTGGCTGAATGCGGTACAGCCCTGATCGACGGTCCGATATTTCCGCGCACGTTTGTGGCCAATTTCTCGCTTCGGGTAGTAAAAACTTAGTTATTTGCTTTTCCAGAGCACTAACGTGCTGCACTTGTTTTGCCACGAGAGTTTCAATTCTTTCGGCAGCTCTCCTTAAACTCTCGACATTAGAAGTAAATCCTTGTGGGCGAAAATTGCTTTGTGTCCTGCTAAAATGATAAATTGAAAAATGTAGTTCTGTAAAATTCAGTGGCAATTTTTACTTACTTGGAAATAACTGCATCCAATTGACCAACAATTGGATTGAACTGAAAGGATGGAGTCGAAATATTTTCATTGCTTTTTGCAGTGGGATCGTTAACTATAGTACCGATAGGAACTAGAACAGAAAGCAGCATTAATTTTACTTCCATGTTGGATCGTTGATCGTTAAACACTGTTGTTGAATCAAATGTTTCACCGTTTAACCACTTCGTCTGTGAATCGTGCACCTGTCTTCTATGAGAATCGATCAAATTTCGTTGCAGAGTTGTATTTTGAGAATGCAAAATGATGTTTGTAATCGAATACGCAGCACTTAAATTTTAACGAATAATAGTTGTATATGGAACGACCAAAACGGAGTGCGGGTTCGTAGCCGGGATGAGCTCAAGCTTAGGTTACTGGTTACTGTTCAGGTCGGCTGTTGATATCTCGGCAAAATTTTGCCGAGCTCGGTGCTTTTATTTAACTAAGTGTGTATAGCAGGTGGAGACTAATTTTTTTTCGGTCCATAAAACTTAATCACAATGTTTTAATTATTTGTGTTATACATCTTTGGAAAGGTATTTCTATTGTTTATATGGGAAAAATTGCAAAACACTTGATTTGAAAAAATAAGGTAATCATGATCATTTCTTTGATTTTTTTTCCACATTTTTTACATGAAAATAATAACGCATAAATTGGTCTTCGAGAGACAGTCGATAATTATTATTTAATGAAAATAGGGCTTGAAGCATAACTCTTAAACTACTCTTTTATTTTCTATAAAATTCGTAAAAAAATTAGTGATAGCTTTCATTTGGTACTAAGATCGTTGAAATCGGTTGTGTGGTTCCGGAGAAAATCATGGCATGTGGTTGACACATTTTTGCTTATAACTTTCAAACGAACCGTCGGATTAGGCACTAATAGCTTTCAAACGAAATATAGCGAACAAATCGGTTCAGCCATCTCTGAGAAACAGGTGATAGAAAATAAGCGTCATACACATACACATACACATACACACAGACATTGCTCAGTTCGTCGAGCTCTATCGATTGGTGTATAAGCCTTGGCCCTGCAGGACATTGGATCTGTTTCATGTTTTTCGATCAATTTCTAAAGTTTTGTTATAGTATAACAAAGGTAAAAAGTTTTTAGTGATCTTTCCAAGGATCCACTTTATGCAAGAACACCCTGTAGTAAAACGTAGTATTACCACGTCAGAAGTTTTTTAAGATTTTATGAAAAATAGCGCCGGTGACCAACTTTACAAATTGCGTCGTTTTCAAGAATGCTCCGCACTGGTGACGCGCATGTTGTCACGTTTAGTTTGAATGCATAAAGTAATGCAGTTGTTAATGCTGCGCAAGCATAAACACGATCTCAGGTTTACTATGGATCTATAGATTATCATCATACTACATTACTGAACGAATAATGCGAACGAATGAAATAATTTATTCTGCAGTTAATCTTGAAGCAAGTTTATTGTACATTTCCTTCTGGCTGGTTGGCTGGACTACAACAATTCGATTAACGTCAGGTTTGGTTTAACATTTTTCTAAATTTGGGCAAAAGTGTTAGTGAAATCGATATTAAATTTAAATAAAAATATGCTACGCATGGCTGTACTTTGATTGAAATTCAGACTGAAAAAGGCTCCAATTTTGCCTATCGTGGGATAGGAATTAATCAGTGATTTCGGTTCGAGTTTTTCTTAAACTTCTTGCTTGACAAAAAAACACATCGATCGTTACCGTTACTTGAAGAGCGAAAACCGAAGATTTATAATGAATTTTCAGATAGCAAATTCGTATTTTAATTAGAAACGAAATAGTTTCGCACTGAGTGGTTGAGCGAATAAACAATATGTGTTTGTTCAGTTGTAAACAGCTTCCAATAAACGTATTTGATACTTTACATCACAAAACGGCCGCAAAATTCTTTTTCCAACCACACAATTTTTAAAACATGCTAATCAACACCTTCGACACGTTTTCATTTCAGCTCGGTCTGCGCGACAACGACCTGTTGGAACTTCCGCGTGAAATCGGCGAACTCACGCGCATCCGCGAGTTGCACATCCAGAACAATCGGTTGACGGTGCTGCCGCCGGAAATCGCCAACCTGGACCTGTTGAGCCAAAAGTCGGTACTGAAGATGGAGGAAAACCCCTGGGTAACGGCCATCGCCGAACAGTATCTGATCGGAATCAGCCACGTCCTGGAGTACATTAAAACCGAAGCGTACAGAATGTGAGTAGACCGAACTAAAAACCAGTTGAAGATTTGTTCGTAATTTTGTCTATTGACTTTTTCGTGTATTTTTAGCTTGTATAACCGACATGTTTCGGCTGGTAAATCGGGCAATGTGCCTCCCAAAGTAGATAAGAGCAAGAAAGCTTCTCGGGCTCGTTCGTAAAAAAGATGATAATCAGATCAGTTCATTAGTTGTCTTCCTGTGCATTATTTTTGTACACCATTTTTGAGAAAGTTACACTTTCTACTAACGTATTTAACTTTACTAGAGCCAAAATCAACAACTGACTTAGTAGATGTGCCACCGCCTTATAGCCTGTATTCGGAGGAGCAAAACGTTTTAACATTTGAATAATATATATTTTTGCAACTAATATACCTAATAGAATAAATAATCAAGCCAGCAGCAGCAGCAACAACAAGCAAAATGGCTTTCATCTTTCGGCGAAGTTTTAGGCGATAGCTGTACCAACAACATCATCGTCGAGTCGGATAGTAGTTTCGTTCCAATTAATTTGCCTTGCCATCAATTGAGTCGAAAGTTCCGGTTCCGGTTCTGCGCAGATGGACCAACAACTTTCCCCCCGGGGGCAACTTGTTCACATTTCCACTCGAAGATTCGATTTATTATATTTTCCTCGCAATTTGCTTGTGGCTCATGTTAATGGGGAAAAGTTTTTCGCTCTCGCTTCCGCCTGGCTGTGCTGTGTAGAGTTATGTTTTTTTTCGTTTGTAAAATCTTTCAGTTTCTGTTCCCCTGCTAGTGCAAGTTTTTATTTTCTACCTTTTTCTCTCGCATTGAACGGCCGCGCGCGTGATAGTTCCGTGAGTTCAGTCGGTCAGTCAGACGGAAGGTAGGTACCTACCTAGAGTTGAAGAAAGTTTTTTTTTGCCCTGGGCAGTAGATTCCATTTTCTTGTTTATCATTTTGTTAATGGATCTTCGTAAGCATCAAATCGATTGGAAAATATTGTTTTGTTGTGAAATCGAGCCTAAATAAAAATTATTGAATGCCATGGTATTCTACTAGTTAACGATTGAGTCGAAGTTTACGATCAAGCTAAATGTTAGTGCTTGGACTTTTTTCAAATTGTATTTCAACCAGAGAAGCGATGTTGCTTGTTTGCTTCGTCTGCGTATAAACATTTAATCTGTTTTAAAATAAGTTGAGTGCCGTTACCGATTATGACTCAACCCAGCACACCTCTTCCGATTTCCGCCTCCTTTTTTTTTGCTTTCAAGGAGTACTCATCGTTTGAGCTCCTTACTATACTGGGCAGGAGTCCCGTACGACTCCTGGCACCCGGCTCAAGTACCGGTCTCATCGGAACCTTTCCTGTCGGTTGGTAGCCCCAGTCTAGCACTGTCTAGCCCGGTGCAGTTTGGTCCATGCAGCAGCAGCGGCAGCAACAAGGAAGTGGAAAAGTTCTGAAGATTATCTTTTAAAAGCCAACCTCTCGCTGCTCAGCAGCGGCAGTAAAGTTTTTAACGACCACCTACCCCCGGCGAACCGCCGAGCACACCGCCGCCGAAAGGGCGTTCAGCGCTGAAAGAAAGGATCTTTAGTCCTCTGCCGTCCACTGGTCGTCAACTTGCATGCAGCCGGGTATCGCGTTGAAATGGCTCGAGTTGGAGGAGAAATTTCCTTGGCACTTGGATAAAAGCACGTTCCGCTGTTGAAATCAGTTGAAACGTCTTCTCGTGCTTCACTAGGACGGTTTTCGCTCGGTTTCTTTCGGTATCCGCTTTTTGATTATGCAAACGTATGGAAGGATAATTAATATTTTCGCAGTCATTTCTTCATTATTTCAAGCACTGCTGGCTGATGCGCTCGCTGTTCATGAAAAGCGTAAAATTGCGTATATATTCATAGCTTTGCAGCCTGAAACTTTTTGCTTGCAGACATACGCCAGCGAATTGTTTTGTACAGCGGCTAGAAGGTTCGAGCTTTCGCTTGACCAATGTTTTTACTTTCTTCTTGAGGCATGTTTGAAAACATTAGTATTTATGTTGTTTAAAACCACATGATGGATAAACTTTGAAAAAGTCTATGAAAAGTACGAATTATAGAGCTGTTTTCGACCATTTTGCACCGGTCTTCTTAAGAAATATAGTTGGAAAACGATCAATTAATTACCTGCTTAATCGGGCTGATCCTCAATGAAGATTTGCTATGCAGCTTTTGACCTAAACGTAACCCTGGATGCTTTCACCACCTCTGCCAAGTGTTTTGCTTTATTACAATTTCCCAAATTCTTCTCAACTGGCCGTTGTACTTCTTCCTTATTACATTGTGAGAAATTGAATTTGTATAGATCTCAGATTATCTCGATTCCTCCATTGGCCCTTTATTAATAGCAACCTGTTTTTTACTTGGTTATTTCAGCTAGTTTTCAAATGTACACTAATTTTTTTTCAACAATGGATAATGTATCAATAATTTTGGTAAATCATATCTTCTTCATGTATCTTTATCTTTTTTTGACAGCTTGAGAAAAAAATTCCAAAATTTTGCCACCCGTTAGAACTCGTTATTATCTACACTATTGCTGAATAAGGTTCTGCTGTATCTTTTGTATTTACGATGCTGGTTATTTTTGTTAGGCCCTAGCCCTAGCCCTAGCCCTAGCCCTAGCCCAAGCCCTAGCCCTAGCCCTAACCCTAGCCCTAGCCCTAGCCCTAGCCCTAGCCCTAGCCCTAGCCCTAGCCCTAGCCCTAGCCCTAGCCCTAGCCCTAGCCCTAGCCCTAGCCCTAGCCCTAGCCCTAGCCCTAGCCCTAGCCCTAGCCCTAGCCCTAGCCCTAGCCCTAGCCCTAGCCCTAGCCCTAGCCCTAGCCCTAGCCCTAGCCCTAGCCCTAGCCCTAGCCCTAGCCCTAGCCCTAGCCCTAGCCCTAGCCCTAGCCCTAGCCCTAGCCCTAGCCCTAGCCCTAGCCCTAGCCCTAGCCCTAGCCCTAGCCCTAGCCCTAGCCCTAGCCCTAGCCCTAGCCCTAGCCCTAGCCCTAGCCCTAGCCCTAGCCCTAGCCCTAGCCCTAGCCCTAGCCCTAGCCCTAGCCCTAGCCCTAGCCCTAGCCCTAGCCCTAGCCCTAGCCCTAGCCCTAGCCCTAGCCCTAGCCCTAGCCCTAGCCCTAGCCCTAGCCCTAGCCCTAGCCCTAGCCCTAGCCCTAGCCCTAGCCCTAGCCCTAGCCCTAGCCCTAGCCCTAGCCCTAGCCCTAGCCCTAGCCCTAGCCCTAGCCCTAGCCCTAGCCCTAGCCCTAGCCCTAGCCCTAGCCCTAGCCCTAGCCCTAGCCCTAGCCCTAGCCCTAGCCCTAGCCCTAGCCCTAGCCCTAGCCCTAGCCCTAGCCCTAGCCCTAGCCCTAGCCCTAGCCCTAGCCCTAGCCCTAGCCCTAGCCCTAGCCCTAGCCCTAGCCCTAGCCCTAGCCCTAGCCCTAGCCCTAGCCCTAGCCCTAGCCCTAGCCCTAGCCCTAGCCCTAGCCCTAGCCCTAGCCCTAGCCCTAGCCCTAGCCCTAGCCCTAGCCCTAGCCCTAGCCCTAGCCCTAGCCCTAGCCCTAGCCCTAGCCCTAGCCCTAGCCCTAGCCCTAGCCCTAGCCCTAGCCCTAGCCCTAGCCCTAGCCCTAGCCCTAGCCCTAGCCCTAGCCCTAGCCCTAGCCCTAGCCCTAGCCCTAGCCCTAGCCCTAGCCCTAGCCCTAGCCCTAGCCCTAGCCCTAGCCCTAGCCCTAGCCCTAGCCCTAGCCCTAGCCCTAGCCCTAGCCCTAGCCCTAGCCCTAGCCCTAGCCCTAGCCCTAGCCCTAGCCCTAGCCCTAGCCCTAGCCCTAGCCCTAGCCCTAGCCCTAGCCCTAGCCCTAGCCCTAGCCCTAGCCCTAGCCCTAGCCCTAGCCCTAGCCCTAGCCCTAGCCCTAGCCCTAGATCAAGTGCTGTTTAGATCCAACGTCCCGAAATTTTGCTTGCCGATTGGCAAAACCGGTCCTTGGGTTACATTTTGTGACATGTTTCACATCCCGATTCGCAATAATACTCAGTTTAGCGTGATGGATAAATAATCGTATTCGCCCATGGGCCTTTTCTAAAATTATGATGCAAAATAGGCCCGAAGGGTCTGTACGCGGGCAAGCTAATAAACGTAAAAAATATTTGAAATTGTAAAAAATTATCAAGGAGTGCCTACAAACCCCAACAGTGTACCGGCTCCCGATCTCGAAGAGATCCGACGGAAAATCGATCAGCTGAAGAATAATGACGGAAAGGACCGACTCCCGCCAGAACTCTACAAAACTGGCCAGGAACGTCAAGTGACAGCACATCATTTGATAATTTCGAGGATTTGAGAGGAGAGTTTGAGGCAGGCTTCATGGGGGCCGGTGGTGCTACGGAACAAATTTTCACTCCTACAAATCCTCCAGAAATATCGAGAGTACAAAGTGCAACCGCATCATTTTTTTGTGGTTTTCAAGGCAGCATTCGATACAGTTGAACGCTAACAGTTATGGAAGATAACGCATGAGAAAAACGAACTTCAGCCTTCGCAGACGACCTCGGACAAGGAAAATTGGGACGGCGGCGGGTTCGAAATCAATGCGTCCAAAACCAAATATATGGTAGGAAGAAGCTCCAAAGAAAATAACGTTTGCCTCTCTCGGACAGTGACTATTGACGGCAATGAACTGGAAGTGGTTGCTGAGTTCGTATATTTAGGATCTCTGCAGCAAGGAAATTCATCGACGCATTCAATTCCCTCTGCGAGATGCTTCGATCTGGGAGCATGCGCCGCCGCACAAAGCTGACGATGTACAAAACGCTAGTCAGACCGGTAGTCCTCTACGGACTTGAGACAGTAACTTTACTTACGGAGGACATACGTGCACTAGCCGTATTTGAACGTAAGGTGTGGCGGGAGTACAAATAGAAAGCGAAGAGTGGCTTAGGTGTATGAACCATGAGTTATAGGGATTACTTCGATGGATTTCCATCGAACATCTGGCGAAAGTTGGGAGACTACGGCGGTTTGGCCACCTGGCAAGGATGCCTACAAGAGAACCCCATCGGCAACAGGAATAGAGGGGTCCAACGTCGAGACGCGCAACAAATTGGCGACAAGTAGCCCAGGTCCGAATACACTGAAAAGGAATTCTTGATACGGCAAGAGCCACCCCGGTTCTATCATAGAAGGTCCAAATCAAAACATATAAAAGTGAATGTCTTTGGATATACTGCCAAAATTCAGTGTGTGTCTCTATAGAGAATACGTGTACAAGTGGCTGAGTGACAAATGCAGGGCGGTTCGCCCAAATGAGGGAAAAGGTTGTTTTTTGCATTATGCGAAATTTCGTAACGATTACAAATGTGCAAGTGGCTAGAAAACCAAGGGACCCCGAGTAAGATTGGGTGCTCAGCCAGTATTTATTTGGGTATTTGGGTTTTCAATGCTGATAGTTATGCTTCTTCAAATTTGTTTGTAAAATTTCGTTCAAATAGCGGGGCACTGCTAGCATTTCGCAATAATGTACAGAGAATTCCTCATTTGCATTCATTCAGTAATGAAAGGCTAATTATCTGAAGCTGTCTGTGCTAGTGTAAAAAGTGCTGCTTTGGTAGTGTAACAGTAATACACTCGAATCCATTCATAATTACCGATCTGTCTTCCGTTCACCGATTGGAAACAAAAACTACTTAACGACAAGGTCGTCAGGATCCATTTATGGCAATCAGTATGGCACCAAATATCACTCTTCCCTTCCCTTCTTCAGTGTACCAACATGCTCCCATAGACTCGGGAAACCATCACAAAAAATAAAATGAAATAAAAAATAAACTAGCCTGTTAGCCGTATTGCAACTCGAAGCACTAAACATTGCATCCTATAGGTTCTTTTACTTTTTGGGGCATAAATTACAATAAATACTGAGATTTCTGCCCAATTAAAATTCATCACTATATTTTCACTTTTTCGCCGTCGATTTTTCATTACTTTTTTTTCGGCCGTCCTATTCGTCATATCACTCGCGAGACTTAACTTGAGGCACAGAAAACTTTACCATTTACCACCCGAACAGTTATTTGGTAAGATATTACAATGATTTTACCCAAACTGTTTACTTGAATTGATAGGAAAAACTTTTCTTCGTTTCGATTGCAATTACGAATCCACGACCGCCGTTACTATACGTTTCCAAGGGAACGGGCGTATACATGAAGTGATGCCAACGTAAACATTGGAGCATGGAATTGACCAATTATATTCGCTATTAAATTAACGGTGTCGACAATATACTTATAAAATTCACTGATAATAAAATTCACCGTAAACAACATGTTATGTGATAGAATTACTATCGGATCTAGTTCAACGGCAAAAATAGATACGCGATTCCACGTTTCATAATTGTCCATAACAGATTTTTACCTACTACATACTAGCAATCCTGTTCTTCTGGAAAAAGTGCCTTTTACTGAAATCAGTAAAAAAGCAGCTGGACTCTGACGACCTTCACCTTGACTTCTTACAATTTACTTTCAACTTCTAGAATAATTTATAGTGACATATCGATGCGCTTTCCAAGAAGTTCTTTCTTGCCCACGAAGACGCTAGAGTTTGAATGCGCAATGTTTGTCCTTCCCACGGATTGTGCCCCAGCGCGGGATTGGAAATATCCAAACGCTTCTCGTGTTCATGCCATGCATATAATTAGTGGGTAGGTTTACCGACACGTGTCCTTTTCAACGTTTTAAGCGACATAAGTTGGTAATCAAGACTCAATCGATTACGTCCTACACGCTTCGCTAGGTTTATGTTCTCTTCGAGAAAAAACATCCCACGCTGCTCGAATGAATCGCAGCCTTTTCCCAAGTTATGATGATTTCCAACCGTAGCATTTATCTTCCCTAAATCGGAGGTCACAGCTGAACTGCAATGTAGTAACTTCAACTTTTTCGCAATCAGTTCATCTAGCGAAGCCATTCACCACTTAACATTCGGCAGGGACGTTCTTTAATAAAGTTCAAAGTTCTCGTAGACACACCATCTGTCTCCAGCGAAATGAAACTCTGTATGAGTGTATCACTCCTATCGAGCGCCACAATCTGCCGAACAACGAACCGGAGCGAAAGTGGAAACTTTTTCTGTCCGCAGTCCCTGTCAAATCTCGTAAGGAACATAAACTTCGACGCCACCACCATCAGCATATGTTCCGAATTATGTAAAAATATACACATGCCATTAGGATCATTGTATCGCTGTTGATAAGCCTAAGCGTCGCAATTCCGGAGGCTGTGCAGAGCTGGTTGACGGTCGATTAAAAGCACTCCCCTGCTAGCGCTCAATTGGCTGGGAAAAGGAAAAGTTCTGCCTGCCATCCTCCGGTTCCAGTGCGACGCACGGCGTAAAAGTTTTGGCAGCAGCAAATTTGCTTCGGCAAACTTTATCATCCGAAGCGCAGGCGAGTTCCTTTTTGGCACCGTGGCGGCAGCGCGCGAAAACAAAGCACCATAAATTGGCAGGTTCGAGCGCTATCTGAGCTGTCGCAGCGGACCGGAGAGAGATGGACGTTTCCAACTCGAACGGCGATGGCGGCGGCGGCGACGGCATCGAGTTTTTGTGCTGTGCTTTTCGCGACGGCCGAAGCGATGGTCAGTCATCCTAGCATGCGTTGCGCTGCCGGAAATCGAGAATTTGAGGATCAAAGTCAACGGTTGAGTGTTCTTCGTTCCGTTTGTTAAACGTCAGATGTTGGTGGAGTGATGAGGCAAAATCGAGTAAATAATCAACTTCAATTGGAGTTATCGCGCGTGTTTTAAAGTTTTCATTCCGTGGAAAATTACAGTGCTGTAAATGGACCAATTGACGAGTCTGTTTGTGGTCCGCAAAAGCGGGTAAGGTATTGGAAAAATAAGGGCCAAAGCTTCTTGTGTCAAACGTGTCAATTTTAATATCATTCTAGGTTCGAAGAAATTAGGTCCACTTATTACTGACTAAAGGTAAGTGTTTGAGTAGCTTTTGATGGGAATACTAAACATCACAACAGAATGCATTTTCTTGAAAACGTGCAATGGCGATTGTATCAAAACAATTTTCGGTAACGATCGACGTCTGGAATAGTTGCATTTGCATTACATTTGAGCGTATGCTAACCGACCTATTTTGAACTTCTTTCTCCGTAAAAAAAACCAACATCCGGTTTCGAATAAGATCTCCCTGCCGTTTCAGCGTTTGCGATGTCTTCCTTTCCGGTGAAACCAAACTGACATTCATCGCCTTCACCAATGCAGCACCAATTTCATAAGTAATTCAATTTAAACTTTTGCAACCCGTAAAAATGCTTTCTGCAGCGTAACCGTCGGTTAGGGTGGTTCTAGTTTCGAAATCTTCTCCCCCGTTGTTCGGTCTTCGGTAAGTTCTGAGAAGTTTTGAGCCACCGCCGCCGAGACTCAATTTCAGATGGCAGCAAATGCATACGGTAAAGTTGAATCCCATTCACCCGGTGGCTGATGGTTTCGGTGCAGCAGTGTCATTTTGTCTGCTGCTGCTCAGCTAGGTTCAAGGTACATTCGCGGAAGGGCATCGGGTTTAAACAGCTGAAGCTTGCGAGTCGACATTGCACGGTGAAAATGAGGAGAACAAAAAAAAATGTTTGAAGCAGTTGCTTCTCCGTCGGTAACTTTCCCAATCCTACAAACGTGGGCCAACCTGGCAGCAGACGTCACTTCGCATGAAGATGGTTTTTGCAGTTTTAAGTCTGATGATGTTCCGCGTTGCGTTAAACGAAGCGGGAAGCACCGACCCGGCCCGGCATTGTCCCGGTGAAGTTGATACTTTGCAGCAGTGTTTCGTGTTTGGGTTTCACACCTTTCGGTCGATGGGCGGAACGAGACGAGCTGGCGGGAGTGCCAACTTACGAAGGCGTGAGAAATGCATACTTAATTATTTAAACATGCTCTCTATGCAGAGTCGCTTTTTTTGTTTAATTAAATATATCCTACTCAAGCTTTGTGTGCACAAGCATTGTTTGGAAGGATGCAAATTGTATACAAAATAAAAAAACGCACTGTGCAAGGATAGGAAAGTGATACGAATCTATTTTGTTCAGTCAGTAGTCCTCACATATGACTAGAAAATATGTTTTACTTTAACTTTACTTTCACAAAATATGAAGATTAGAAAATATGGTCACCAAAATAGTTTTCTATTTTTTCTTCTACACTGCGACATTTTTGAAAGTTTCTTTTAAAATTACCGGTAAGAGGGTGGGAAACAGTGTGCCTTCTCCCACCTAGAGAAACCGCCCGGCCGGCTAGGTGGTACTCACTCTTCTAACGTCAACCGCAAGTAATTGCCACTGGGAGTGACGACCCAGGCAGTTCCCAGGGAATGTGTGTTTGTTTTCTATTCGACATATACGATGTAATGGATTGTGCAAACAAGCTATCAAATTTACTAACAAACAGAATCAGGCCCACCACCCCCGTTTCACACCTCCTGTTTGCCGAAACTTTCGATCGGTTGTTTTGCTGGGGTGCAAAAAACAATTTTGTATTTTACTCTGTTCCTTGTGTGTACCTCTCCATACCTGACAATCGCTTCATTCTGAAACGGAACGTGACTGGAAAAGTTTCCCAAATGCAGTGTTTTAAGTTGGGCAGGAAAACACGTAAGAAGCGTACACACAAGCGGTCCTACTCACAAATGTGTATCCTGTGCCAGAGCCAGAGAGGAGAAGATTCGAAACTGGAACAATTTTTCTTAACTTCTTCCGAAGTTCCGAAGTTTCCGAAGTTCCGTGCGAAGGAAGGTGTGGGAAAAACAAAAAACAAGGCCGTTGAATCAAAATGTTTTGGTTTAACACAACTTGTTGAGTTATGAAAACACAATTTTCGCCATTGAAAGTTGGATGAAGGCTTCCCGACCAGGAAACCATATGAAAGATAATACCAGATTCTGATATTTTGGAACGCTATACGATTAGTGCGATTTACTCAAATTTTACGGAAAAACCTAGAATTGAGCCAAACTAAATGAAACGTCAAAAACCCGATTTAATCCACCTAGTGGTGCAAGGAACCTTTGTTATACGGTCTTACTTGCTATTTGAGATAGAAATCAACACGTTTTCGGAACATAATTCATCTATTGGTCAACGTTGCGTAATGCGTTGGTTTACATAAAATTTTTGAAAATTGAATAAGTTTACAAATTTTGAACAAAATAGGAACACTTTTAAATTTTGATAGATCCTTTTTTCATGAAATTGCTGAGTAAGGATAAGTAAGTTGCTATTAATTTGAGTAAGTGCAAATAAAAGTAAGTTGTAAGAGAAAATCTTATTCTTTAACATATACATTGCCTAGTAAATGTCTAGTTTATAGGTTTTTAAACTATGCATAATTTCCTGTAATGCCATTCTATTTGATTCACATCAATAGAGTTTTCTAGAATAATTTTCATCAATTTTTATTAACCTTCGGTTACTCACGCTGTTGTATTTTGTACAACACGTGTAGGTTTTTCAACGCCATATTGTTATAAAGTTACAAATCGTTGTTTAACTAACGTATATTCTTCAATAAACATATTCTGAGCAAAATGTCATAATTATTCAATGCATTAATAATTTAAATTGTTGGGAAAATAGATCAGCATAAACCGCCATCACAGAAACGAAGCAATCAGCAAGCGAGGTGTACCGCAATTGACCCCAAGTGGAATTTTCTCTCATTTCTCCATATGGAAAAATGGTGTCTGTATGCAGCAAAACTACCCAATGTAAAATGTTTAAAATGTATCCGTCTGCTGGTAGTCGAGTAATTCGTAGTCAAAATTAGGGTATCTTTTATAATCAAAGTTCTACAGTTCCTAAACAAGCAAATATAGAGGTATACTATATTCAGCAAAATTGTGTATTTTTATCATTTGTACAACTTTGTAATACATGAAAAAGTCATACTACAATTACAAAAAGAGCAAAAATATAAAACCTGATTTTACAAATTCATATTCAATAAATAAGATTTTTCTATCTTAGCTGCAGAGATGGAAGGTTACTGTCTTTAGCAAAATTTCTTGTAATAATATGCTCTATAACTTTGCAGAACACATCAATGTGTTATATTGACACTGAAGAAAAATAATTTTTTTTATTCACTTTTAGGGGGATTAATCAAAATTAGGATTCCACCAGACGATAGAGCTTTTAATTTCAAGAAACTATTCTAAAGGTTCGATAAACCTAAAACCAAGTTTTCCCAGTTAAAACTCTAGTACGCACGTTTTCTTTGGTTTGAGGCTATTGGGCGCGCGAGTAACTGCGTTACAAAAGTTGGCGCGAGTGTTCGAGGGTTAATATCTTTTGACCGCTACAACCAATTCTTATGAAATTTTGCATATATATTCGTAGTGTCAAAACCTCTCGTTTGATATTAAAATAATTGTAATTAGGTAAATTATCTTGGTTAAAATCATTATAAATTTTTGTTAATTTTGGTGTGGTGTATACGGTTGCTCATAACTTTCAAATCAAACGTTCAATCAAAAAATCATTCAATAGTGATCTACTAGACAATAATACCTTTCAAACAAAAGTAATAGCGAACGATTCGGTTCAGCCATCTCTGAGAAATAGGCGATAGAAAAAATCATTACATACATACACACACACACACACACACACAGACATTGCTCAAATCGACGAACCCTATCGATTGGTATATGTGACTTGGCCCTCCGGGCCTCGGATCAATTTCGTGTTTTTCGACCAATTTTTAAACCTTTGTTATAGTATAACAAAGGTAAAAACGTCTAAGTTACGGCTAAATTTTCAGTGCAACAAATAATAAATGGCACGAAGAAGAAGAAAGCTTTCAAATGGAGTAAAATTTTATTTGGCGGCCATCTTGGATGGTATAGTACAAAGGAAGTTTGAAAGAAATATCAAAGCGGTTTCGGTGTAGTCTAAAACAGTCTAAAAGAAGTGTAAACGACATTTAAAGAAGTCTAATGAAAGTTTAAATGGAATCTTACAAGAAACTACAACAAGATTTAGCGAAGCCAAAAAGAAGTTTTTGGTTGGACCATTTGGATAATGCGTAAAACAGACCCTTAGCGGAGATCGGGTAACCAACCCCGCTGGAAACTAAGGTCGTATACTAACAGGAGGAAGAGGCATAGTGTTGTCTCAACACTGATAAGATGGCAGCCCCATCCCTAGTAGGCTACTGACTGCAGGAGATCTGTCGCAAAGGCGAGAAGGTGTTTCGGATCCGTGGCGGCAAAGCCCAATTTTCCCAAAGTGGTGGAGCGACCAACGAGCTAGGAACGGGCTTCGTAGTGTTGAGCAAAATGCAGGATCGCGCAATGAACTGGAAAACGATCAACGAGAGGATGTGCGTGTTGAGGATAAAAGGCCATTTCTTCAACTACACCATCATAAACGTGCATTATCCATACGAAGGTAGACCCGACGACGCGAAGGAAGGGTTCTATGCGCAGCTGGAGGCAACGTATGACAGCTGCTCACGACGGGACATCAAAATCGTCATCGGGGATATGATCGCCCAGGTCGGCCGGGAAGACAATGTATAGCATGCACACCGACACGAACGATTGGTGATCAAAAGTACCTTCTTTCCCCACAAAGATATCCACAAGGCCACCCGGAGATCACCTGACCAACGAACCTCGAAGCAAATCGACCATATTTTCATCGAGGGCCGGTTTTTCTCGAACATCACCAACGTACGCTCCCTACGGAGTGCGGATATTGGCTCGGACCACTACCTACTACCAGTACATATGCACTCAAAACTATCGACGGTTTATACCTCGCGACAAAGTCGCTCTCCTCGGCTAAACATTCGACAACTAGACAACCCGCGAACTACCAAAAACTACGCGCGCGTACTGGATGAAGCTCTCCCTTTCTCTGTGGAGCTAGATGCTACGATCCTCGAAAACGGATAGACTAGGATACGCTCGGCCGTCAACGAGGCCTTAACCGCGGGGCTAGGTGTGGAAACCTCGAGTGCACGAAATGATTGGTTTGACGGGGAATGCCAAGAAACGATAGAGGGGAAAAAAGAGCTTGGGAAAACTATCTGAGCATATCCACGAGAGAGAATTTGGCCAAGTTGTTGAGTTGACCACGATCCAGAGGAGGAAAACGCGCCAAGAGGACAGAGATCGTGAGGAACTAGAACAACTATTCCGGGATAATGACACCCGCAAGTTTTACGAGAAGGTGATCCAAACTCGCAAGGCCCACACACCAAAATCTGACATGTGTAGAGATGAGGGTGGGGACCTTATTACAAACGAGCGCGAGGTGGTCGACAGGTGGAAGCAGTTCTTCGATGAGCACCTCAACGGCGATATAGCAGCAGGAGACGCAATGGAAATTAACCTCAGAGTACCTACAAACGACAACAGCGTACCGGCTCCCGATCTCGGAGAGATCCGGCGAGAAATCGGTCTGCTGAAGAATAATAGAGCCGCCGGAAAGGTCCGACTCCCGGCAGAACTCTACAAAAATGGCCAATAACCGCTAGCAACGGCACTTCGCTGGCTGATTTCAAGGATTTGGGAAGAAGAGAAACTACCGGAGGAGTGTATGGAAGGCGTAGTCTGTCCCATCTACAAAAAGGGCGACCGAGAGTATTACGTTCCCACGCATCATATTTTCGAGGATTTCAGAGCAGCATACGATACCATTGAACGCGAACAGCTATGGCAGACAAACTGACGCGGCTTATCAAAGTGATGTGCTACGTGCGTGTTTCGGGGACACTCTCAAGTCCTTTCGAATCGCGCAGAGGGTTACGGCAAGGGGATGGACTGTCCTGTATGTTATTCAACATCGCTATTGAAGGTGTGATCTGGCGAGCGGGCATCGAAACGAGAGGAACGATTTTCAGCAAGAGTAGCCAACTCCTAGCCTTTGCAGACGAGCTCGACATCATTACTAGAAACAGTGAGACGGCGGAGGCAGTCTTCGCCAGACTAAAAACGGAGGCTAGGAGGATAGGGTTTACAAATCGATGCGTCGAAAACTGAATATATGGGAAGAGGCTCCCGAGAAAGTAACGTTTGCCTTCCACGGACAGTGATTATTGTCGACGATGAACTGGAAGTGGTTGAAGAGCTCGTATATTTGGGATCTCTGGTCACCGCCGACAATAATACGAGTAAGGGGAGCCAACGATGCATTCAAGCTGGGAATCGAGCCTACTTTTCCCTCCGTAAGACGTTTCGATCTAGGAGCATACCGCACAAAGCTGACGATGTACAAAACGCTAACAAGACCGGTAGTCCTCTACGGACTTGATACAGTAACTTTACTTACGGAAGACATACGTGCACTTGCCGTTTTTGAACGAAAGGTGTTGCGAATTATTTTTGGCGGAGTACAAACGGAAAGCGGGGAGTGGCGGAGACGTATGAATCACGAGCTACACCGTATCCTTCTAAGAAAACCTTTAAGACGGCTATTGTCGTGGATTGGTTCATATATATGCGATAGAGTCTTGCAAATCAAACTAGAATCTGCCGTTTCATCTGTGTTTACCAATAAGTCTGCTGTTTCCCAAGGAAGCAACATGGGGTTTTCGCCCTACGCTGCCCTTATCTACGCTGACGACCTCAAATTGTTTTTTGTAGTTCTTTTACAATTGACGAAGGGACGGCAGAAGAAAGTAATGAAACTTTTCGTTTTAATAGTGAAAGAGAAAGAGCGGAAAGGTGAGAGATAGGAGGGGGGGGGGGTAGGATTGTTAGTAGCTACAATTAACGAAGTAGACGTTGTGATTTTTACTTTTTGTCGAATGCCGGAGGGTGCATGGGACGAACCAAGCTATAATCATAGTGAAACATATGGCGCTCGAACTAGATCACTCTACATTCGCAAACCCGAATTTTTAACTCAAACGCTAAGTACGTCCGAAACGTGGTGCGTCTCAGTGGAGGCTTCGCAAAAACTGCAGGTTTCCTGCGATATATCATTCGTGCCTGGTGGCCTGACTACTGGATATCCAATGATAAACTCCATCGACGATTGAACGACCAATAACAACAGAAATTCGTGAACGTAGATGGTAGTAGATTGGAAACACCTTGAGGAAAGGAGTGAACGAGAACTGTACAGAAGTACTCGACTGGAATTCGCAAGGAAAGCGCAGAAGAGGCAGACCCAGAGGCTCAAGGCGAGGCAGCTTAGCCAACGACATTTAGGCAGTAGGCAAGAACCTGTCCAGGCTGGACAGGTTTTACCGGAACGGCGGACATGAACCAATATGTAAGTAGGTAAGTTACGTTGAATAACTTCTGCAAATAAATACTTTTTTCATTATGGAAACATGAGTCGTCATTGATTTTGTAAATTTCAAACGAAGTTTTTTCGTTTGAAACAATAATTCTTTTCATAAAAATATATTCGCTGTGTTCAGATTGGCAAGAAGAACACTGTGAATACATTTCTATAAACAGAACCCCGCATTTGGGCTCAAAAACTGCTTCCGACGTTGGGCTCTCCGACGAAAAGTTAATGACTGTTAATTTCCCGTTAATATCGCAGAGAAGTGCAGCGGCTGCCTATGCAAAAGTTTTTTAGCTTATACTTCTACAATTAACCTAAGTATAAGTTTAGTTCAGTTTTAAGTCAGACGATTCTTATTAAGTTTTCTTTTATTTAGCGACCCAAATCTCGTGTATGCTTTGACTCCTTCTCGTCGCTTACAGTTCCATTCTTCTTCGTAAGTTTGCGCTTCACAATTCACAATATTTGTCAAAGGGGGGGGCGCTTCAACCAAATATGTTGTAAAGGTTCTCAATAAACACTACCTCAATAAAAATTGACTCAAAAAAGAATATCTTGTATTTTCATTCTTTAAATACATTTTTAGATATTTTTTTTTTGAAACGATGGTTCTACAATTGATGAAGGGACGGTAAGAGAAAATAATGAAGAACGATTTTCTTGGGAATGGAGGGGCAAGAGTGGAAAGGAAGGGGGGGGTAATAGGTAGCTACGCTTAACAAGTTGTTGTGACTCCTACCTTTGTCCAATGCTGGAAGGTGCATGGGTGCCTCTTATTAATGTAGCGACATGGGTTGGGCTATTTTTAGACACAAATTGTGCCTCTTCCTACACCTACTGTAGAAACCATCGACCGAGAAGTTTAATCTAGCTTCGTGTTTACTGGCGGGACGACACTATGCAGGCCCTTACGACTTACAATGTACTGCGTGTGAACGCTGCAGCGTGTTAGCCGCGGTTCTCAGCGCGGAGTTCCTGTGAAAATTTGACCAAACCTAGTGATTTTAGTCATGACCTTGAAATGAATTTGAAATTTTTAAAGCGTATTCGAACTTATTGAACACCCTGTACAATATTAGTAACTTTCGCTTAAGCCACCGTTACTCGCACAGTTGTATTTTTTGCAATGCCTGTGAACTGTTAACTTTATTTCGGTATATCTCGGGATTCCAGCCAGAAAGAAAATCATTAGTTTCAGCAAAGTTGATCAAGATCTTTCAAACGATGGAAAAAGTCTCATCAGTTTTTCACCAAGTGGCATTTGTATTCGAGTGAATTCTGCTAGATTTTAGCATGCCTATAAACCGAAGTTGGCGCGAGTAACGAAAGCTTCAAATCTCTATGTTTTACGTATTTTTCAAAACAATTTGAAACGCCAGTTTTTCTTTTGTGTCCTTGTGGTTTACAATAGGATAATGACCTGGTCCGTTATAGGAACTCTACGGCCCTATTCTTTTTGCTTTTTCCATTTACTAGTACAATTTGTGGCAGTACGAAGTTTGCTGGGTCAGCTAGTAATACAATAAGTACAAGCTAATAAGCTCCGAAAATGTGCCCGAGGGTCCGTTATAGGTAGATAGTCCACTATAGGTTTGTACCTCTTAGTAATATTTTGCAGTTAGACTGTTTTATTTCATACAATCAAGCATATTCTATCAGGTGGATGGGCTTCGATATCGCATGTCGCGATAAGCCTAAACGATAATAGAGTTATCGATAGTTTAAAATGATGCGTAGTGAAATGCTTTTTGATCAGCCTTTCTCTTTGTTTATTCATAAATTTTGTTTTGTACAATTGTATTAGGGCAGAAACACCGGTTTTAGCCATAGTACCCGTTTTGGCCATACTTGAGTTTAACTGTTAATTGTGAAATTATATGGTCAATAGCACAAGTTTAAACTAAAATAAATCAAATTTTTGATATTTCTCCACATAATTTGCCTAAAAACTAATCCATGAGAATTAATATCCTATCAGGAAAGCAGAAAAAAATTGACCTCTACTAAATTCCCACATAATCTATTGTCAGCATAGTATGAAAGCAATTTTCAATACATAATAACTTTTATCCAAAATTATTTATTTTTCATTGGTTTTCACATCTGGTATAATGGGTTATTTCTTAAATCATTTCGATCTTTTAATAAACGTAAAATAGTCTTTTTTCTTAAAAAAAGACGTTTAATCATAGGAGGCCAAAAGCATTCACTGTCCCGCTTTTGGCCATCTGTCAAACCGATTTCAAGTTTCACGTGCTCGTTTTCGCCATACGTTATTTAGTTCTGAAATCTTGATTGTGGTTCATCAACAATTATTCCGTTTTTACCACTGGAAGACAGTAAGTACTATATTGATTGATTTATGAATAAGGTGACTGATCATTTGATATTTTTGTTGAAGATTGCATACGATTCGATGGCGTCATCCAAAAACATTGCCAGTCAGGCATATAATGAAAGTACACTTCAGTCCTGTATTGAGGATACATCAACAACTTCGGTATACGCGGCCTGCCAAAAATGCGGTATTCCGAGGTCTACAATTCGATACCGCAATAGTGGAAAGTGGCAGAAAAGCACTACACGGGGTCCCGGAACGGTACTTTACCAAGCGGAAGAGGAAAAGATTGTTGCCTGGCTCATTGAAATGCAACGACGCGGTTTTCCAGTACAGCGCCGTACTTTGTTGTACAAAGTGAAGGGTTTTCTAAATGAAAACCCTCGTGTACTCCATTAAAAAACAATTGTCCTGGTAGATTCCACATTGTATAAAATATTCACATTTTTGTTAACATTCGTATACGTTAGGCAGGAAATGGTTCTCGTGTTTCATGACCCGTCATACTCCTGAAGCTGTAATATCAGCTGTTGTTTTGATCTTTTTTCTAGAAAACCAATTTGTAAGTCTTGCGAAAGTAATGAGGGCGTTAAATATCCGGTTGCAATACTGGTACGATGCAATTTTGTATTAAAAAGATGACTCATTCAGTAAAATAGATTACCCGGTACATTTATCATGTTTTGCGACACTTTTTCAGCAGGGTGGCCAAAATAGGAACACAGAGTGGCGAATGCTAGAACAATATGGCCAAAATAGGAACCCACCAGAGATTTTTCATTCGATAAAAATTAAAACAAAAAAGTATATTTTCCTCACATCAACTAATACAGTATGAAGATTACAGCGGAAATTACCTATTGATGATATTGAACTTATTTAGTTTAGTCGGTTTTGATGGAAAAGGATCGATAACGTTGAATGTTTGACAAACTATGGCCAAAACTGGTGCTTTTACCCTAGTTCATAAAATTTCGTTATAATAAAAGTTCTAACAAGTATACCACATACTACGGAGCGGTCGCCCACTGCTAACGGAAAAGTTATCCTTTCCGGAAGTATGAAAAATAAAATATTCCTGATTTTTGAAAAGATACACCTGCCCATCGGTGTGAAGTAAGGCAGCGTCCATGCCGACGGGCATGTTCCTGAAGTCATAAACTAGCCGTGGAAAGTTGCTACCGATCGGTGGCCTTTTCGCCGGATTATAGTACCAGTAATGTTTCTTACGCAGCGCCAAAATACTACCAGCTGCAGTCACAAATGCAGCGTCCAGGTTCGAAGGCATCCCGGGTAAGTCATCGGTGATCGGTTTAGGGTAGCCAGCTTCCAGCTGTTGATCGGCGTACACCCACAGTTTGTTTCCTTTGAAGAAAAATGTACGATTTGTGCGACAGGTGAATGCTGCGTCGATGTTTGACGGCAGTCCAGGCCACCTGGATGACAGCGATTGTCCGTGAGGATCTTTCTCATCCAATACGTAATAATTTTCCCCAGCCAGGATGAACGTTCTTCCAGCAGGATCGTTCAGAATTGCATCCATTTTAGTCAGTGAGCATAGCTTCGGAGCCTCTTTTAGAGCCACAGAAGACGTGACTTGCTTAATAACATTTCGTTTTGATCCGTATAAAGCCTGCAAAGCTCGTTGATCCTCAGCCGGAATCGTCGTATGATATCGAATGTGCATGGGAAACATTATCGACGTCCTGGACGTTGTGTGCTCTAAACCTAACGAATGACCAATCTCGTGCAGCGTCGCACTAAGAAACTCCATCGGAGTGTAGTTCCTACCTCTATTGTAGTGAATGTCACCGACTTCCGGGAAGTACGCATGGGCTATGGTCGAATTGCTGGTGAATTGGCAAGTTTGTCCAGCGCGATCGCGGTGCACGGTCGGTTCGTCACTTACGTAAATATCCGCAATTCCTCGCGCAACTTCGGTGATATTCAAATTTGCGTGACCTGTCCACTGTCCGAAGGCGGCTTTAATCATTTTCCGGGCCACAGATGGTTGGACACTGATCGGAAAACTTCGAATCTTGTACGTTAGGATCCGCTTGGTCCACCTATCCGGTGCAACGTTCAGCTCGGCGAGACCGCATCGTGGGGCAGCAATCAGTCGCCTGGTGTCGTCATCCAGCAGTCCCGATTCAGGCAGCTGGTAGTGCTTTTGGAATTGTTTTAGCGCGTTCTCCACCGCTGGTGAATCATCGACTTGATCTAGCCGGGTGAGGATGTCATCGGGGTTGTGCGTTTTCCTGAGAAAACCAAACTCTTGGAGTAAGTTCTAATTTAAGAAAAAGTAGATTAGATCACTGTAAGCAGGCAAACCATGTAGTGCAAAACCTCTGCATCTTCATTTGTGACTTCCGGTGGAAGTCGGGGATCACCTGTTGCTGATCGATGTTGCTCAAGGAAATTTTGATGAATGTATTCTGGTTTTATTATGATGTCCGGATTTATGTGGAGCGGAGCACAGAAATGACAGTGAAATAAGCCGATTAACATTAAAATTACGACTATCATCATTGAAGGTACACTACTGACTGCGTCGATTGCGTGAAATATTCTATGCAATGGTTGTAATACAGAGGCTAATCAATGCTGTCGTCATTGATTGTTTTGTTTTCGTAATCTCACTCGATGGAGGGGAAGCTTGGGAAGTGATCCTTCAAGCTCAGAGAGAATTGGCGAATCAATGGTTCTACACCACAAATGCTGTTCGAAAGAGAAGTAAGCTTACGGTATTTCGACTTCCTAAACCGTCCTAAATACGCCTTAAGTAAAGTTTTGTTTTTCATGATTTTCCAATAATTCTTTTGGAATCGCAACTACAGCGGCTCCAACTTTTGTTTGAATTTTAGACGAACGCTTACAAACTGTACACTAAAACGTATTTACCGTTCTGATTCAAACTTCGGACACTTGATCTATGCTGCAACTTTGTCCCAAGTAAAATGTTCAAAGTATTTAGTCTTATCTCATTGAACAGTTTATCATCCTGAATTCGGTTCGGTTTCGATTTAAACTTCGGACATTTTAATGGCCTTCATTCAAACTTTGAAATCTTGACTTCTAATACTCGTATCCTTGTGCGGAAAGGTACCGTTTTTCATGCAATTTAACTTAATTAAGTGACTTAATTTTTGTTGACGTTTAAAATGTCGTGAAAAAGAAACAAAACATTGATTGAAACACTGACAGTAGCGCCGAATCACCCTGTACTTGACAGGATTTTTATTGTAACGAAACTATTAAACTAATACAATTGAACAAAACAAAACTTACAAATAAACAACTAGAAACACTAGCACATAAGCATATCACTGCGCGTCATTTTGAACTTTCCACTATCGTTTGCCTTATACAAGCTAATACCTTTGAATGCAGCGATCGTCGTTTCCGTATCTACAGCTGCATCGACGTTGCTCGGAAGACCGAGCACTTTGATGCTGTTCGGGGTATTGGAGCTAACCTTTCTCGCCTTCGGGTCATACGTCCAATACTGACTGCCTCGGAACGCATAAATATCCCCATCGCCATCGACCATCAGCGCATCGACGTCGTTCGGAAGACCAGGGAAACCTTTTCGAATCAACCGAGGATGACCAACATCCAACCGGCTGCCCTTAAAGCGCCAGTATTTGTCTCCCTTGAAGAAGTAGCTTCGGCCGTCCGTATAGCGGAAGGCGGCATCGATATTACCGGGAAGACCGGGCCACTTGGTGCTTATGAGCTGCCCCGTGGAACGAGACTGATTCGCATTGTAGTAGTAGTTTCCAGCCAGGACAAAGATGTTTCCATCCTCATCATCAATCGCAGCATCGATTTTGCTCAGCGAGCATAGTTTTGGTCCGGAAGTGTTGATTGTTCGCCCCCCTCGGCGAACACCGTACATCGATTGAATCTTCTACAATGCGTAAAGTAAAGTTTAGAAATCAGAATTCATTTGAAGAGGAAGAAAATTTACCTGAACGTCCATCGGTTGTGGCTCCGTGAACCCATTACTTTCGGTCGGATGCATTAGCGAAGCTTTAGAACTGGAATGCTCCAAGCCCAGCGAGTGGCCAATCTCGTGTAGTGCCGTATCCAGAAAATCTTCCATCGTTGCATCTCCCTCGAAGAAATACTTACTATTGAAGTGAACGTCCCCAATTTCCGGATAGAAAGCATGTGCTAGCGTGTTTGGATCTTCAAAAATGCACTGATCCCCCCGCTGGTTGTGAAATGTTCCGCCAAAGCGTACCTCGATGTCGGCCCCGGCGTCACTCACTTCCTCAAAATCCAAATTGGTTACTTTGCTCCACTCCGAGAAGGCTCGTGCAAGCGAATTGCGAATAGGTTTGGCCGTTTTCCCGCGTGGATAATTATGAATCCGATAGGTAAGTCGCTGTTTAGTCCACTTCATTACGCCATCTTTCGTTTTTGCACTTTTCTTCGAACCACAGCGTGGTGAAGCAATCACCAGCTTCGTTTCGTCATCCAGGATTCCGGTTTCCTCCAAACCATGCTGCTGTTGGAAAATTCGAATCAAATCCGCCAAAGATCGCTCCGTTGAATCGGACATTCGCGTGTTGATCTCCGATCCATCAACGTCCTCGATTTCGTTGTACCCCAAACCACGTAGCATTATCTGTTTCAAATAAAAACATTGTCATTCATCTTGGTATGAGTAGCAATACACCGTATTTCACTTACTTCAGCATCCTGCTCGGTTACATTCGGAATTTCCAAAGCTTCCGTCGGGTCTACAGAATTGCTTGATTGTGATCGTGTCCTCGAGCTTACAGCCGACGGAGCACTTTGCACTCCACATGCAATACAGACCGCTAGAAGAAACAACCTGCAACTGTTCATCTTGTGAAAGTTAAATCGACACTGTTCAACAAAGATGTGGGTTCGCGCATTTAAATATATGAATTAAACTGATAAGAAAAAGCGCTTACATTCTAATTTGAAACATGATTCTGATCTGGTTGGGAGAAATTGAATTGGTTGAATGATGTGGGGCCAGTTGAAACTTGATCGAGTCTAAATGTTTGTTGAAAATAAATTTTCGAATAAATGTCGTGACTGCTATCGGTCCTCATACCGTGGGAAAATCCAGCAAAATGGTAGCAAAATACACAAAACATAGAAATACCAACCAACATGGGATTAAACTGATAAGCTTAATCGAAGCTCTTTTCGATCTAAGTGGTAATCTGAAATAGACACACTTTTCGATGCTTTCAAGTTTGAAACGTGTTAATATGTTGTGGTTGAATTTTGCTTCCGAAACCTAGGATTTGAAATTCGAAGTACCTGGGTAGTAGGGTGTCGCAAGCTCCAGTCTTACACTATGTAATATTAATCAGAATGTACGTAAAGTTTTGCCCGTCCAGTTAGCTTCGAGGTACGATGCTGTTCGAATGTCGGCTGGACGGTCCTGCTATAGTCAGTAGGAGCATTGCATTAGCCTCGCAATTGTTCTGTACTCTAATAAACCGACTGCGAAGTCTGGCGATAAAGAAGGGTCAAGCCCTAAAGACGTTGTATCTAAGACTTTGATTTGATTTTGTGTATAAATTTTTAAATACATTGCGATAATCTTCAATAGACTTTACACTGAAGAAGAGCTTCAAATTATCCGAAAACAGAGGTCTGTATCCTTGAGGTAACACTGCGCATACATCATTCAAGAATAGTGAGAAATGCAGAGGTCGAATATTGCTGCCTTGCGGGACATAAGATCGATTACACAATTATTTTAAAGGGCGCTGTCCAGTCTCACAAAACGACGCCGATTAACCAGATATGATCTCAGCCAGGTCTATGAGTATCTGGAAAAAAATTCATGCTGGTTACAAGAAATATGGTGCTTTATTTCATGAAATAGCTGCTTACTTACTAGAGTAGCTACGATCCTGTGCATAAAGAGGCAATTCCTCGGTAGTGATCGCCTTTTTTGGAAACAGGAAACAAAGCAACTGTGTATGATGACTGACTCGGCGACAGGTTGCAAATTGCGATTAAGGGTGCAACATAAGGAATCTGCACAGGTCTTGAAGAGGTTCCCAATTCTATTGCCACTTGGTTGTACTAGCATTTTATGAAGGTTTTATTGAAGTAATAATTGCAGTATCCTCGGGTTTTATTAATACCATAATACCAAGATGATACGAGTCGAAACATACTTAAAACTAGCCATGAAACCCTAATAAAACTGAAGTTTTTGGAGCCTGGAAATTAAATAAAAAGAAAACTTTTCCAACTTAATTCTACTACAGTACCGCCCCGCTAATCCGACAATTTTATAGCCGGATTAGCGAATTTTGACTCGATAATCCGACAGTCAAACTGACGTCAGTGTGAGTTTGAAATGTGGTTTTGTTTACATCCATACGTAAACAACTCCGGAAATTATTGAAAATATTTGTCGTAAGTACGCAATAACTATGTTTTATACTCGGTAATACTCAATTTCGTTAACAAAATACTTTGAAATTCTTAGTTAGTGTCGAAATAAGCGCAAGCACATCAGTCTATTGAGAATAGCAATGAAAATATTATAGCCATGGCAAAAGTGAACGTAGTTAGAAGCAGCACCATACACCATTTCCATTTAGTTAGAAAGAGTGCCATTCTGACTTTAACGGAGACGCCAAACGAAGGTAGTGTTCTATTGAAAGAAGTTAAGTACAATACGTTTTAATTCGGAATTTTCCGGATTAGCGAGATCCGGACTATTGAGTCGTCGGATTATTGGGCGTGGGATTAGCGGGGTGATACTGTATGTATATTTTATTCTTAACAGATACGTATTTCGACTACGACTTGCAGGCTTCCTCAGTGTCTGTTTTCGAACCTACGTATCTGTCAAGAATGAAATATACATAGTAGAATTAAATTGGATAAGTTTTCCTTTTATTTAATTTCCTAATAAAACTGTTAATCAAGCAAATTTATTGTGGTTGCTTAATTAGCACGATTAAATTAGTTCACAGCGGCATATCTCTTGTAAACTTCCTATAAGTGGAGCGTAACAATACAAAATGGCGCTCCAATAAAACTTGATCTTATTGCGGTTACTTGTCAAGTCGCAATAGATCTGAGGAATATTGGAGTTCAGTAGTAGTAGTAGTAGTAGTAGTAGTAGTAGTAGTAGTAGTAGTAGTAGTAGTAGTAGTAGTAGTAGTAGTAGTAGTAGTAGTAGTAGTAGTAGTAGTAGTAGTAGTAGTAGTAGTAGTAGTAGTAGTAGTAGTAGTAGTAGTAGTAGTAGTAGTAGTAGTAGTAGTAGTAGTAGTAGTAGTAGTAGTAGTAGTAGTAGTAGTAGTAGTAGTAGTAGTAGTAGTAGTAGTAGTAGTAGTAGTAGTAGTAGTAGTAGTAGTAGTAGTAGTAGTAGTAGTAGTAGTAGTAGTAGTAGTAGTAGTAGTAGTAGTAGTAGTAGTAGTAGTAGTAGTAGTAGTAGTAGTAGTAGTAGTAGTAGTAGTAGTAGTAGTAGTAGTAGTAGTAGTAGTAGTAGTAGTAGTAGTAGTAGTAGTAGTAGTAGTAGTAGTAGTAGTAGTAGTAGTAGTAGTAGTAGTAGTAGTAGTAGTAGTAGTAGTAGTAGTAGTAGTAGTAGTAGTAGTAGTAGTAGTAGTAGTAGTAGTAGTAGTAGTAGTATTGACCGGACCCATAAGCAGAGGCACTTGTGCGCATTCCGGGGTTATAAGAGTCGCCTTCCAGCATTAGGATCCTTCCATGTAATAATCAATTTCGCTGTACCAACTTTAATCCACGTGATGATTTGTTTGTTTTGAATTGAGAAGTGCCATATTTGCTTCAGACCTTAAGGATTCAGGTTGGCAATCCACTCCATCATCCAGCCTTCCACATTTATGATATCAATAATAATACTATTAATAATATTATATTAAGATGAAATGTGGTATATATGGGCAAAAATAGAACAATCTCACCAGCAGTCCTTCGTATGGAATAGAGTTGTGTCCTTTGAGGTTCCATAAGTGCTTCTAATAATTAATTTAATTTTTTCTTACTGGTATCCATGTGCAGTATTAAAACTCGTTTTGGCCTAAGTTTTTACTATATAGCAGGAGATGCTTCATAAGCTAAAACGAAAAAAATTATCAAAATAACTTACATTAGGCTTACCTATTAGCAAGGCAGAGTGCCTCCGCCGTCTGCCCAAAAGCGCGGTTTTGAGATCAGGCAGGCGGGAAACACCCAGCATCGCACCTCCTAGCATGACTACTCATGGCTAAAGCTATGTTGGACGCCTCATTTGCCATCCCCATTTGTGTGGGTTGCAAAAAGAAATTTTTTATCAATCGGGTTTCATGTCACAGGAAGCACTTCGAATGGTTTTACTAGAAATCGAGATTGACTAATAGAGTATATTTGTTTTGTCAAAACTTTAAAACCAGTTTTTTGTTTTTCATTTCAAAATTTCGATAAAAAGTTGATTTTATCCACCTGTTCTACCAATACGCACGATAAAATTTGATGCGCACATGGTGCACAACTACGGGAACTGCTAACAATTTATTATTTATTCAATCGGATAATCAGGATGATCTGACAGCAAAACTTGAATTTTTCTTCTCACGAAGCTGGTTGACTGATTTAGGTTCTTTGGTTTTAGCTTTAGCTTTATGGTTTATAGCTTTGTCGAACAAAGCGAAAAGCTTCATTAAATTATGGCGGTGGCTGTCAAGCAGTGAAAAACATAATTGGTTTTATCGCTGCTTTCAGCAGCCTGATTCATAAGGAGGTTATAAAACCTTCTGAAGAATGGTCCGCTTGATCGGAAGGCAGTTTTAGAGCGGTCATCAGAAGGTTTCAATGAAGCTCATAGTTTTATTAACGGTTTTATGAGATTGGTCATGAAAACCACTAGAGGAACGCAATAAAACTTAATTTACTGCTTGTGATCGGAGGTATACGATTTGGTTGCGGTTGTAAGGACGGTTTTAGCTTTTTCATTGCAACTGAAACATCTGTTTCGGAAAAGCAAATATCTTGCTTCTTAAGTATTCTTTCTAGCACATTTCGGAGAGCAGCGGAGAAGAGTATATGTATTCGTGAAGCAACTGGTTCAGTCTTGCAGACACTGGAGAAATGATTTTCAAACAAGTGGCAGCTTTCATCAGCAGAGCTCGTTGTATCTATCCCATGGATTCATTCAATTCATTCAACCTCATTCATAGTCAACCGCTTCATTGATATTGTTGGCACTGTACAAAGGGTTCCAATCGACCATCGCTAAAGAGGCACAAATCTTCCGCAGGGTTGTAATTCGAATCCATGTTGGTTAGAAGAAATGTAATGTTTAGTGGGACGAATTAAAGCATCGCTTTCGATTAAATAATTTGGAGGCGGCGGGCAAACTGGTGGTACAAAACGATGCTTAAATTTTTTTGGCGGCAGCGATGATCATGTCAGGAGCAATGCTATGAAATCGCATATCCAATCTATGCAAACCAACGATTCGAGCGAATCACTTCGGTTTATGTTCGTGTTGTTCTCCACATTCATTCTTTCTCGACAATAGTGAATGAAATCAAATGTGAGTCGCTCATTCAATTTGAACTGCCGACAATGGCAAACGAAATTACAATAAACGTAAATATTGCTTCGAAGTTTTAATCAATTTGCTTCAGTCAGGTTTTGGTTAATTCTAAAAAGCAGTCAGTATGAATAACTGAGCTTTGAGAACTAAAATATCGGTTAATCGTGCATTCATTCAGCAGTGCAACCCACGAAGGTTTTGATGGGTAGAAAATTGAGAATGATAAATGCTGTCAGCAGTTCAGTAGTCATATCCATGGGCTGACAGATAAAAGAATGCTACCAGGGGTAATACTGCATACTCCGAATGTGTCTTATATTCGCCTTCGTGGAGGGCTGTTAATTTTTTCCACCACTGGTCAGGAGTTATCTCGAAGATGTCGAAATCGACGCAATTGGCTGGAATCATTAACGATGCTTCATCAACTGCTCCACTTGGTCCAGGATCACAAGTGAAAACAGACGAAAAGAACGCAGCATATAACTCCCATGAATTGGATTCAGTTCCACCTTGATGGACTTCCGTAGGAATCGAAGAGCGTTTTCTTTTCGAATTTAAAAATATCCAAAATTTTACGGGCTTTTACGCAAGCCTGTTTGAAAACATACGACTTGTAAAGACTAGCATTTAAACGTCTGTAATCTTCGCTAGCATGGTTAAAAACGTGTTTCGCACAACTGTCTCGCAGGGGGCTGGGACTTCCATAGTGCCATAGTAAAGGGTGTCCCGGATCCAAAGTAGCAGCAACAGAACTATCAAACGATGTCGGCCAATGGCATCCAACATCATTTAAAGCATTTGCTCCATGCTCAACTGACGGAATGTGTTTCTGGCTGGTTATTGAACTTCCGAAACATCAAACCTGTAGGCCATGAAGAGGGATATCTCTTTCAATGCAGGGTCAACTAACAGTTCGTGCATCTTCAACGTGTTACTAATATTAAAGATCTGGGAATATCAATGGATTCCAAACTCACTTATGAGAATCACTATTCGAGTATCATATGCAAAGCTAACCGAAATTTGGGGTTTATTATGTGCTTTAGCTAAAGACTTCCGTACGATTCATTCTAGATACGGCCTCTCTTGTAAGGAGTCCTTCCACTGTTTTATGTATGGAAAGCATGAACCAGTACGGGAGATGTGCCCAATCTTCTATATATAAGAGCTTTGTCTGTATCCAAAACCAGGCCCCTGATCGGGCGTCATATTTTCGTGCTAAAAATCGCTCACATTAGGCAAAGACTCAAACCAATGATACCAGATTGCATGCAAGACAAGCAAAAGCAACGTAGTTGCATCTCCTTAAGTTAAATAGCGTACCTCCGATTCGATCTCAATTAGGCGCGAGGCGACGCACGCGGATAACAACTAGTATTTAATATTGTTTATCACTTGTTTGAATTGTATTGCTCATTAGACGAATTCAAACATTTCCCTTCACACCTTGTCCCATTCTGTTTGGATACTATAGGCACCTTGATTTCATTACTTTCCTTTACCGCTCCCTTCATCAATTGGAAAGACCACCATAACTCACCGTATCGCTACAAGTCCATTATTGTTCACCGGATAACCACAATCTGGATCAGAAAAACAAAACATGTTAAGTACTAATACTCCCTATCCAGTGCAAACAATTACAAAGCAAATCTCTGAGCAGAGCCGACCCGCTTTTACTTTTGCTTCAGCAACAACGACAGGAAAGAGAAATGTGCAACGAAGTTCAGCCTGCTCGACTATTCCGGAGTCCGTCAAATAGCGCCCGAGGATAATGGCGGGCGGTGGGTGATGGGGGCGAAGATATGCACCTGTGAATACGTAATCCTCACTAATGGACGTTTCAATCAGTAAAGCTCCGAGTTAACTCTATCAGGGAGCTAAAGTACCTAGACTTACACTTTGTTTGCTCGTAAATAGAAACGACGACGCGGAGATGCGCGAAGAAATGAAGAAAAAGGACGTCATCAGCGGAAATTGCGCGGACTTCAGGACCTATTGGCTGGCATGGGGGTAGCGTCGGTTGGATAATAACAAAATAAAATGTGTGTTTGCGGAAGCTGTGAAACAAAGAAGCTGGATCCGGCCGAGAAAATCTCGAAATAAGTATTATAAATTAAACTTGTTCAATTTGCCAGTCGGCTGGGCCGTCGGTCGGGTGCGGCCGTGGAACCCTTCGGGGATTTCTTGGCAGGAAGCTTTTGAAGTTGTGTCTCTGGTGGAACTGAATCCGTCCGTTATGTTAGCTGGTACTGGTACTCAGTGGCTCGCAGAGCCAGTGGTGCATTGCCACTTTTCCTCCGCTCTGCTGACTGACGGTGCACCACCGAGAGGCAGGCTAGCTGAAGTCCTCGAGCGTCGGTCCTCAGGCGTCGGTATCAACAGCTGGGCGAACGGGAGCATAATGAATGGGTAAAAACATTAAAAGAGTCGTAAATGCTGCAAGGGTGGGCAAACAACTGCAAATAAGGATGGGACTATTCTTATTTCATTTGTTTTTTTTGCTTTCCCCACAGTCTCTTCCTGTTATTTTTCCCGGCCCATCGCCCCCCCCCCCCCCCCTGGTTGGACGGTTTTATATAGTTCTCAGGGGTAATCGTACAGTTAGTGCAACAAAAAGGAGCTAACTTTCAGCTGGTGTCTTTTTGCGCTTCTGACGAAGTTTTGTTCGAAATGAACTTAGCGGTAAAATCAGTGCCACACCGGTTGGGTGCCTGGAAGTGGATTTAATTAATTATCTTTGCAAGGTGCAAAGTTTGGTAACGAAAAATCGATGAAGTTCAGTTAGTGAACTAAGGGAGATTAGAATTGGATTTATTTCCTGTTGTGAACACTAATTTCTAGAATAATTTACAAACTTTTAAAGTGATGGGCTTAAACATTTTTTGAATACGAAACAAATTGAAAATCTCACTTTTGTTTTTTTGTTTTTCTTTGAAGTTTATTTTTGCTGATAGCAGAAGGAAAAATAAAGTAAGCTTATTACGGTGAAGCAGTAAAATAATTCGCTCAGCAGTTCGATGCTAGCGGGAACCGACACGACGGCTAGTCAATTTTTCATGATTCAATCCCGCTTTATGGTTGTCGGGCCCTGTTTTTTTTGTGTTTCTTCCTGCCATTATATCGAGAGGAGTAAAACTGTTTATTTCCCGTGGTGAATTTGTGAACCGGGAGTTAAATTTCACGCCGTGATTCATTATTCAGCACCAAATGAAGGCATTTCGTATCGATAAAATTGTGTCCCTTTTTTCTGTTACCGATCGGTAGTGGGATCGATTTTACGATGCACAAATTACCACACCAGGCCACGCCACGTGGACAGAAATGCCGGCTTTGTCGGTTTGACACAGCCACAGAGATGACGAAAAGTGACGTAGTTGTGAATAATTCAGGTCAAAATCAAACCTTTCATCCGAAAGCTAAGGACACTTGTTCTAGAAAACATATTCTTCTATCAGTTTGACTGAAAATTTGATGAGAAAATCTGAACTTCAACAACAAAAAAAAAAAAAAAACAAATTCGATCCAATAGTTCAGCCACTATATTTCACCCCCATCACGGTACGGCAGACCGCACGACGGTATATGCGAAATTCCTGCTTCCACGATGGAGCGTGTTTTTATTTTGCGTCGTCAGGAATGGCGCATCGAATCGTCCGGTATTAGCCGGTCAGCCACCAGCAAACCACAACTGTTTAGCGATCATACGACATACGGGTCCAGCGTCCGTCAAGGGTTCCATTCCGGTCCAGCAGGACCGATCCGTTCAGCGGTGAGCGTGGCGTGCGTGGTGCCTCACGGATGAATGGTTTGTGCTTTGTAAGGGAAATAAAATGATGACTATCTACGGTATTGAAAATGTCATTCTGTGTTGGCTCACGGTTGCAGCGTCGATGATGCCGATGCATTGAACGGATGGCCCCGGATGATGTGGGCATCCTGTGCCCGTGGAATAGAGTCGGTCGTGCCGGTGGTGCCAAGGAGTGAAAAATTGTGAAAATAGTTGTAATAGTTTATTGAGTGTTATACGATATGGACGATAAGAGAGCAACTTCCTTTATTGCTTCTGTGTATTTCTGCGTGCGTGTGGGTGGAGTTGGGAGGAGTGGGTGGTGTGGATCTGTGGTCCTCGTGCGTTGGCAGACTCTTGCATATGTTCACTTTCCAATGTTTCAGAATGATGATACCTAGTTGCAGCGCAGGAACGTTGCGTTCGAGGCAGAAAGATGGGCAGGATTAATATGAAGCCGCTATTGCAGCGGTGGATGGGAATATTGGGAATTTGAAAATAAATCAGTGATATCACACACATCGGTTGGTTTGATGAACGATAAATCCCTTGTTTTCCTGATGCCGCGCGCCATTCGAGCGCGGAATAAAAATTGGATTTGATGAAGCGTGTTAATTGAGTTTTGAGCTATAAAGGCTTGTGGTCTTCTGGGTGAAATATATTTAGTTGTTCGGGTGTCCTGCGGCTGTGAGGATCATTTGTTTTTTTTTAGAGAAAAAAGAGCGCAATCACAATGTAATTCTAAACTTGAAAGGGTTTGTAAATTGGATTTATGTTGTTACAGAAAAATCGAATCTGGCTTGTTGCGGTAGTCTATTATCGAAGTGCTTTGATGGATTATTACACAATGGCTTGAAGGCCCCAATTCCCTGGGGAAATAAATTTGTTTTTATTTCCTGTAATTAAAAGAACGATTTACAAAATTTAAGAACGAAAACATTTTGGTAATCAAAATATAAAATGAACGGGTTGAATTTTTATGAGCAGACATAAATACAAAAGACTTTCGTTTGGATTAGATTGATTTTCTTTACTAACTTTTACTTTTATACTTATTCTGGTGAGAATCCACGGTGCGTCGATATCCCCCAACAAAAGTTTGCCGCCAAAGGTCGTCCTTTGAATCGTTTCTTCGGCTTTTGAGGATGCTCATTCCCAGAAATCTGCATCTTGCTCTGTAGATCCAAATGTTGCGAAACGGACTATGGCCGATACCTGCTGTTTCTAGCACGGATCGAACTAAGCTGAAGTACAAAGCGCGTAAGCAGTATGGATCCTATCGGAATTCAATTAGAATGCGGAAAATTAACCCGAGGTTTCGTCGTACTTTAGCAATGATATCACTGTAACGCTCTCGGAAGCATTGTTCCGAATCTATAATAACCTCAAGGTCGCGTAAACCATCGGATATCTCCATTTCTTCGTTTCCTATTTTGTATCTCCATTGGATTGAATTCTTTTTTCTCGTCAATGTAATTACTGAGCATTTGGCCACGCTGATAACGTATGCATTAAAAAAATGGACTTTTTTTCAGATGGTGATAAAAAAATAACTAAGTCAGCTAATTGAGTGTGATAAATTTCCCATGGAAGGTAATTATATTATTGAAAGAAAAAATTATTCGATGCTGTCCGAATACTTTTTTGACTGACTGTAACAAGGTTTAAGCGAATATTCCAGCCCAGATCACTCGCCGTATGATAATGTAAAGATAGCCGAGAATGAATGTCGCACGAATGATCGAATGAATGATCATAGTTCTAAGCATTCGTTCCCTATGTCTCCCGATCGCTACCGGCCATTTCATTCATCATGTTAGCAGGCAAAAGCAAGTGCGTGATCTCAGGGCGATCGCGCATTAGCGTTCGTGATTATCTATTATTTCGCATACAAATTGGATCAGTTGATCAGTTCATTTGTAAACGCGCTTGCTGTCGGTTCTTGCTCCTCCGATATAATGGCTATAACGGTACATTTTTAGTGGTGGCGTCGGGAAAAATGGTTCGGTTCGCGAGATGAAAGTGGTAGCCATATTGTTTGTAAGTGATTTTGGCAAGTAATTCAAAAAAAAAGCTACACAGGGGGGAATTCTTGCCAAAAATAATGTTCTTGGGAAAAAATGAAAGTCGGAGAAAAGTGATTAAAAAAAAAAGAGAGAAGTGCTAAGGGAAAATTTCATGCGTGATTTGATCGTTCGAGAAGCATTTTTTTGTGCTTAGGCTTAGGTCGGTGTGATTTACGGTGTCAAAGGTATCATTTCCTATCTGTGCCTAAATAGTGGTTGCTTTCTGTAGTGGTGCTTGGTGTGTGCTATTGCTGGGGCGCATTATTAATTTGCTTAGTGAAATTCAATGCGCGGTGCTGGGCAAACTAATATAATATAAGCGATGGCGTTGTTACCAAGCGAATGCGACGGTGGCAAGCGACGTTCGGTGGCTGCGTTCCTGCGTTCATTAAGCTTTTGGTGAGGCACACAGGGGTGTGCAAAATATCGACAGGAAGTATTCATTTGGTTATCGGTCGGTAAGCGAAAAATCTTTTTACTTTTTTGAATGATATAGTTATTATATTTGTGTGCAGAAAGGGCTATTATTGTTGTGGGCAGCATTGAGCCCCACGTCTCGGAAGCTTTATTCTCTATGTTGAGTGGTTGACTCGTTTACCAGGGACTCCATTATCCGGGTGAAATTTGTTTTATTTTATAAACCGATCTAACCCTCTAGTAACAAAGCTTTTTCTCAGTAACTTTACATGGAATTTTGAAATTTGGCACGAAATACTCAAACTGTTTCAAATTAATTCAGTTTTATTAATTACTAGCTGACCCGACAAACTTCGTATTGCCACAAATTAAACTGTGTTGTACATAAATCATGAATCTCGGATGATCTTTGTCACAATCTTGAGTTTTGCAAGTTTCTAGGGAGTTCAACCTTAGCTGATTCATTTTGCAGATACGTAACTATGAAAGCATCTCAGGTAACCAATAAGCATCACCAATGCTATTCAAATATAGGCCAATAAGCATTTAAGTCGCCTTAAATGCTACTTAAATGCTATTTTGGCAAAATATACAGCTACTTTACTGATAACCTGCTTATAGTGCTGACAATGCTAATTTACAGCTAATTACCGACACGAAGAATTTGAATACAATTTTGGATGCCAATTTACAACACCTATGCAGTCAAAAAGCTAACATACAACAACGTGCAGTCTAAAATGCCAGATACGCTGATTTGCTGCTTATGTTAATGCTTATTAGTTACCTGGAATGGGTATGTAATATACAAATTTGCAATTTTTCCTCACAGTAAAGTAGAAAACAACTCCCCTGTCGCCTCATTGCATAGCCAGAAAGCGGATAGTAATATTCGCCATGATTGTACAACATTTCGCCGAATATCATTTTGCGAAAAACCTTAAGCGGAATGTACCATTTCACGGAAAACTTTTTTGTAGAAAGTACCATTTCGCGTACCATCCTCTCCTTACTGGCTGTCGCTCGTTCCAGGAAACCCAGGTAGACCTAGGAAAACAAATAAACCTAGACAGTAGTGATTTCTGCGGGGAGTTGCCTCCCCCCTCGCGGCCGTCTCGTCCTGAATGATCTAGAGTTACTATAGATAGTTTTTGTGGTCTTGTATTGACTAATGTTTTATGGAAGAGTCTCGAATTTCTCGAGTTCGATTAGTTTTTGAGTTTCGCAAAAATTTCTGTTTTATTTGTATGAGAGTCCATATCCCCCTACCACAGGGGTGAGAGGTCTCTAACTATCGTAAAATAAATTCAAGACTCCAAAATCTCCCACATGCCAAATTTGGTTCCATTTGCTTGATTAGTTCTCGAGTTATGAGGAAATTTGTTTTTCATTTGTATAGGAGCCCCCCCCCCTCTTAAAGTGGGGAAATCCATAGAAAATATACCATAGAAAATATTCTTGCCTACAAAAACACCCACATGATAAATTTGGTTCCATTTGCTTGATTAGTTCTAGAGTTATGAGGTAATTTGTATTTCGTTTGTATGAGAGCCCCCCCTCTTAAAAAGGTAAGGGGTCCTAATTCATCATAGAAAAAATGGTTGCCTCCAAAAACACCCACATGCCAAATATGGTTCCATTTGCTTGATTAGTTCTCGAATTATGAGGAAATTTGTATTTCATTTGTGTAGAAGCACCCCCTCCTAAAGTGGGTAGGGGTCCCAATTCATTATAGAAAAAATTTTTGTCTCCAAAAACACCCACGTGCCGAATTTGATTCCATTTGCTTGATTAGTTCTCGAGTTATGAGAAAATTTGTATTTCGTTTGTATAGGAGCCCCCTCTCTTAAAGTTGGGGGGGTCTTAATTCACCATAGAAAATATTCTTGCCCTCGAAAACTTTCACATGCCAAATTTGGTTCCATTTGCTTGATTAGCTCTCGAGTTATGAGGAAATTGGTATTTCATTTGTATAGGAGCCCCCCCTCCTAAAGTGAGGAGGGGTCCCAGTGCATCATAGAAAAAATTTTTGTCTCCAAAAACACACACATGCCAAATTTAGTTCCATTTGCTTGATTAATTCTCTCGTTATGAGGAAATTTGTATTTCGTTTGTATAGGAGCCCCCCCTCTTAAAGTTGGGAGGGGTCCTAATTCACCATAGAAAATATTCTTGCCCTCGAAAACTTTCTCATGCCAAATTTGGTTCCATTTGCTTGATTAGCTCTCGAGTTATGAGGAAATTTGTATTTCATTTGTATAGGAGCCCCCCCCCCTCCTAAAGTGAGGAGGGGTCACAGTTCATCATAGAAAAAATTTTTGTCTCCAAAAACACCCACGTGCCAAATTTGGTTCCATTTGCTTGATTAGTTCTTCAGTTATGAGGAAATTTGTATTTCATGTGTATAGGATCCCCCCTCATAAAACGGGGAGGGGTCCCAATTCATCATAGAAAAAATTTTTGTCTCCAAAAACACCCACGTGCCAAATTTGGTTCCATTTGCTTAATTACTTCTCGAGTTATGAGGAAAACTGTGTTTCTTTGGTACAGGAGCCCCCCCTCTTAAAGTGAGGAGGGGTCCTAATTTACTCTAGAAAATATTCTTGCCCTCGAAAACCTTCACATGCCAAATTTGGTTCCATTTGCTTGATTAGTTCTCGAGTTATGAGGAAATTTGTTTGGAAGCCCCCTCTTTTAAAGAGGAGAGGAGTTATAATTCCCCTTATAAAGAGGGGAGGGGTCTCAATTTACCATAGAATAAATTCTTGTCACCGAAAACATCCACATGCCAAATTTTGTTCTATTTGTTTGATTAGTTGTCGAGTTATGCAGAAATTTGTGTTTCATTTGTATGGGAGCCCCCCTCTTAGTGGGGGGAGGGGTTTCTAATCATCACTAAAACCTTTCCTGGCCCCAAAAAACCTCTAGATGCATATTTTCATGCCGATTGGTTCTGTAGTTTTCGATTCTATAAGGAACATACGGACAGACAGACAGACAGAAATCCTTCTTTATAAGTATAGATAACTTTGTGTTTAAACAGATAGATTAGACTATAATGAGAATATATGAGTATATGTTAATTAACATAAAAAACAAAAAGTATCTGGAATTTATAAGGATTTATAGAGATTTACTCTCAAGCCACCAAAAGCAACACAAGCAAGCCCAAACACGGCAGTGTTGTTGTCTGCGGTCACCAGCGGTCCCAAATACACGAGCTTATCTATCACTTTGGATCACCATCACTGGGAGGCACCCGCTTGTCTGCACTGAACATCTTCCTTTCATTTATTAGGTATTCAAGCTATTTATTTTAAACCCAATTCTCCTAGTCATCGTTTTCAGTCTAGGGTTGGTGTCCTACACCGTCGCAAAGTTGCTGGCTATGATATGACACATTCCAGCGTTACGGGACACAATTAGCACCCATTGTTACCCTGTGAATCGCCTCCTGTTTCACCAATTTTTTGGCAAATACCTTGTAAAATAGTTGTTTAAAGAGTACTTTATTTTCCACTAGAATGGCAGGGATTTGATGAAACAGAAACCAATCTGCGTAGTAGGGATAGTGTCCCGTAACGCTGGAATGTGTCATATCATAGTCATTTACGAAGCTTAAAAGTTACTTAGTTGGCCTTACGTCTTATGACAAGGCCTATATAGCATAATTTCTCCATCTAGTTCGGTCCATGCCAGCTGGCCTCCAGTTCCACGGGCACCCAGTGCTCGCCAGATCTCGCTCCACCTGGTCTTGCCACCACGTTCGCTATGATCCACTTCGTCTTGGGTTCGCCGCAGAGACGCGCGAGTTTGGTTCATTCTTCGTCTCCATACACCGTTTTCTTGCATCATTCGATCCAATGTAGCTCTGATCAGTCCTGTCAGTTTGTCCGGATAACCGTGTTCGTGCATAATCTGCCTTAGCTGATCTCAATCGACTGTATAGTATGCTGCTTTGAAATCAATAAAGATGTGATGCGTGAGCACGTTGTACTCCTGACATTTCTCCATATCTGTCGGGTTGCAAAAATTAATTTGGTCCGCATTGGATCAAGCCCGGCTGATAATTCCCTACGAAACCTTGTGCTATCAGTGATAGCCTGCGTAACAGGATCTGACTGAATTCTTATGCGTTATGCCGCGATAGTTGCAGCAGTCCAACCGAACACCCTTTTTGTAGAAGGGACAAACCAGTTCTTTTGATGCCTCCGTTAGTGTAGTGCCATTGCCAGCGTTTTTCGACCATGTGATATAAAACTCTGCAGGTGGGCAGTCCTTACCGGCGGCTTTGTTGGTCTTCAGCAGCCAGATTTCTTGTTTGATTTCCTGAAGATCAGGTGCTGAGACATTACTATCTTCCAGAGGTTTCTAGGAGGTTAACTCTCGTTCGCCCTATGTCTGCAACGTCACCTTTGAGGAGTTCATCGTAGAACTGCTTCCACCTGTCGCCCTGTCCACCTGTGATCAGATTGTCTACCTCGTCCCTACAGAATTATTTCGTATACTCCAGGACTCTTTGTGTAGTGCGTAGTGCAAAAGCGGCCCCTCTGATTGCCGAACGTAATCTGCATCAAACGTCTCCTAAGAAAAAGGCAGCAGTTGAAGTTCATTATTCGCACGCAGTGATTGTCTAGCTGCCCAATATTAGGCCAAGAAGGACAGCTTTGACATTTATGGTACACGCTTAACATACATTAAAAAAATGGACTGTTTTCGGATGGTGATAAAAAAACTAAGACAGCTAATTGAGTGTAATAAATTTCCCATGGAAGGTTATTATATTAGTTCTTTTGCAAAAAAAAAAAATCTACAGCTCTATCAATCAGTCGAGCTCTAAGCGTGATGGCGAAAACAACGAAGGTACTCCGTTCCGAAGTGTACGCGTTCGAAGAACGGTACCCCACCGCGTCTAAAACGGGAATCGCGCGGCACTTTGTGAACGCCGGAAACGCCCGTTCTGTCATCTATAACATCTTGGCACTATTGGACAACAATCAGAGCATCGAAAGAAAACCTGGTTCCGGACGACCGACGACTGAATTAGATGGTCAATACGATTGATGGATGATGATGATGGTGATGATGGATGACGAGACCTATCTTACCCTGGATAGCAACAACTGGTAGGGCACTTCGTATTTTACTTCCCCCATGAAGGAAGTGAGCTCCGAGGAGAAGTTCATTTCACACACCAAATTCCCCAGGAAGGTGCTGCTGTGGCTGACAATCAGCGAAAAGGAGATGTCAAAGCCGCTCTTCTTTCACTCCGGTCTGGCCGTGAACGGGAAAATTTGTAGTACGAAATGCCTGACGGAAGTTGCGTCGTACATCAAGAAATACCATAAAGGTGAAGACGCGGTGTTCTGGCCGGATCTGGAGGAGATGGACCGGCTGAATATCAAAGTCGGCGAACCCACCCAACGTCCCCTAGCTGCGTCCCATCGAGAATTTCTGGGCAAACCCGAAGCGTAAAATCTACTCCAACGATTTTGTCGTGAAAACTAAGGAGGAATTGATAAATCAAACTAAGAAAGAACTCAAAAACATGCCTACACGCACGTTTTCGTCCGCCATGGCGAATGTTCCGGTTAACTGCCGGAAGGCCGCTCGCAAGGGCGTAGAATTTTTTGCAAATAAGCTAATATAATTACCTTTTTTGGGAAATTTACCAGACTCAGTTATCTGTCCTAGTTTTTTTTAATCACCATCCAAAAAAAGTCCATTTTTTTAATGCATACGTTAAACATTAAGTTACGTTGGCACCAGTCGTAAAACTTGTCGATGACTTTTTGTAGTAACTGGCAGTCTATGGGAGCATTAATTGTCTGACAGATTTTGAGGTCGTCACCTTTAACAAAAAATTTTAACCTTCCGGTAACACATGGAAGACGTCATTAATGTGAATATGATATATAACAAGTCCACTGCCACGTGGACTGCCATGTGGGTCGTCTGAGGGATTATGAAATTCATCTGACTCCGTTGATCTCAATTTGACGCAAATACGACTCGAACCAGCAGACAAGAATTGACGAATTCTACTAGCCTCCACCAAGCACTTAATAACAATGACGAGAACGAAACAAAAACAAAAATGGGTGAATTACGTCAAGCAAAAAGACTATACAAACAGTTGTAGACAGATGATAACAACCTTTAACAGACACGAGTGTACCGAAAGGTGTAAAGTGTCAACAACAAACGAAACTAGGTGGATTAATCCAGGTTCTTAAATTATTGTCAAAATAGATGTTTTTTTAAAGCTTTACTAAATATCCAATTTGAATAATTTCTTCCTTTAATTTACACTTTTCGAAAAAATTTGATAAATGCATATCAAGGCTTTATTATTTGTTGTTTCGTTTCTGTTTAGTCATTCAAAACCACAGAGAATTCTCAAGCGATCTAGATGTTTAGATATTTATTTCACATATTCTTGAATTACATCATGTGCGTGTCTTCAGACATATTTATTTGCAACTAATAAAACGTTTCTTTCTTAAATTACTGATAGCAAAAGCTATTTTTCCAAAAAAAAATTAGTTTTTGTCAAAAAAGTAAAACATACGTAGCAAAGTGAGCAAATGCTGTCAATTACATTCCTTACTTTAAGTTCTCTTCATTAAAACAATCGATTGACTTTAACAGTAAATTTATTATCGGTTGATGGCCAGATTTCAGCGCAACATCTATCAACGTGCAGCCCTCCGTAGTAATATATTCCTCGGCTAGATTCAATTTATTTTCCATTTGCTGATTGTAGATCCTCTGGCAGTACAAAATAAGTTCCACGGATCGTTCCTTTCTTTTGTTGACCGCCATATAGAGTGGAGAAAACCCCTGTCGCGACCGCTCGGTTATAATGTTGCCAATTTTCCGCACGCTTTCCTCTGGTAAGCATTCCGATAGTTCACTGCCGATCTCGTATTCCAAGATGGCCTTCAGCGAGTCAGGTTTACTGCGGAATGTCGCACGATGAAACAACGGTAATCTTTTGGGATCTGTAATTTTGGTTAATTCCAGTATTCCCTTGGATCGAGCGTAGGTTAGTACAGTTTTCAGCCATCCCGGGTTTTCACACAACACCGCAAAATCCAAAGCATTCAAACCATCGTTATCAAGTAGGAAAAGATCAACATCGTACTGAAGGATCAATTCGAGTGCTTCTAGATTATGATGAACAGTTGATTGATGGAGCAAACTATGACCCTGGATATCTTGAATATTTATCGTTTCGGGATAACGCACCAGTAACAATGAGACGATGGTAGTGTGGCAATTTACCATCGCGTACATCGCGGCGTTAAAACCTATGGTATCTTGGACGATGGCGTCCACACCATGGTTGATTAGAATTTGAACTGCTTGCAAATTTCCGAACATAGCCGCGAGATGAATTGGTCGCATGCCCAGGTCGCAAGGTAGCTCTAAAGCACTGATGCCGTCTGAAGACCGTATGTTGTGCATGATGCAATGTTTTAAAAGTCGGACTGCATTGCCGGAATCCTGGCCCATTATAGCCAAATGGAGAGGAGTCTGTTGCACTGAATTCAATGCTAACGGATTGGCTCCATGTTCTAGCAGAAGGTCTATTACTTCTAAATGCTGCTTGCTGGTTGAGGCAAGATGCAGAGATGTATTTCCGGTATGATCTCCAAAATTAACTAGATTTGCAATGCGACGACGCTCATCAACGTCTGTTGTCTCAATAAGGTAGGACGTTCCTTCACAGATTAGAAAGTAAACCCGAGAACTGCTGGATGGTTCTTCAAGAACTCCACATGCTAGGGAGGCGGAATTTCCAAGAAGCTGAGTCAATAATAAAAATGTTTGTTGCATGATGTTTTCGGTTTCGTTTTCTACGACAATATGGTTTCCAAAGTCCACTGTGGGATCTAAAACGTCTCGGTAAAATCTCCATAAATTACAGTTAACAATTTTCGTACCAACTGTGAATTGTATAGGTGAATTGATACTTTGAAGTTTGGAAAATTCTCTAACGTGTTTGATTAACTTTTCGCAAATCCGCATTCGAGTTGTGGCTTTTAAAATGTTTGTACAATCGAGCGATGTCGTGAGTTGGAGATTTTCGAAGGTTTTAATATTTCCGACAAACTTGTGTGAGAGTTTCAAAATTTCTTTGTACTTGTTCAGCAGCTCGGCTAGCAAGTTCAACTTTGATTCGACATGCGCTCTTGTCAACATCGTAAACCGGTCCTGATTTGGTTCTTCAAGATATGTAATCAGTCTGCAGTGGTTCAACAAAACTCCTATTTCATCTAGAACATTATCCGATCTCCACTCGCTGGTTGATGCGTCTATTTTTTGCATGATCAAGTTGAAAAACTTGGTCTTTTCCTGGCGCATTGCCGCCTGAAGAATTTGACTGCTGTCCAGCAAATCGAAACCACATTTCTGTAGAGAAAGTACCATTTTCATTGAATCTTTTTCTATGGCGATCGTTATTGGATGCAGTAAGCTACTGTTGTTCACATCCACTAACGCGGCCATCAATCTAACGATTTTAACACTATTTAAATTCACTGCTAGCTGAAAAGCTGTTCTGAACCACTGCTGTGGCAAAAAGGGATGTATCCAATTCGGGGACGATCCGTGATTCAGGAGTAGTTTAACGATGGTCCAGTTCCTCCGATGGACAGCATAGATTAGAGCAGTATTTCCGTTTGGCCCATTGCGTTCGATAGGCGTATAATCGACCGATGGAAGACCGACTAGGGTCTCAACAATTGTACTGTGATTATACTTTGCTGCAGCAGCAAGACAGGCTGGAAGTTTTGATTGGAGATAATCATGTGAACCGTAGTAGAAGCGTTTCACTAAGTACTGGACAGCGTAGAGGTTATTCGCTCTAACTGCAGTTTGAATATATACTTGATCAATCAAAGTATCATGATCAAAATTCAGTAGCAATTGATCTAGTAGATGATTCAAGTGATTCATGATTACTAGCTTCTGGCTGTGAATTGATATTAGAACACTTTTGGAAAGTAAAGCCTCTGCTGCTGTAATATTTCCGAGCTTCAGAGCATAATCCAACGGTGTAAGTCCATTGACATCGTTTGCATTAACGTTAATATTCACGTCCGGAAAAATTGCCATCAACAAAAGAAATCCTTCCGTGTTGCCAGCTAGAATCAATCTATGCAGAATACTTCGTCCATAGTGGTCAGTTTCATTCCAGTCTTCTATTTCTATCAGAAGATAATCGATTATTAACTCCCATGAGAACAAGTCTTGCGGTAGAGCCGAGTTTTTTACTGGCTTATCCTTTGTAAGTAGATTGAAAGCGAACTCGTAGTCACCTCGTTGCAGGGCGAACCGCGAACGGTAAGAGTCACCCCAGATTTCGTTACATATTTTAGGAAATTTAGAAATACACAAAGTCTTCAAATCATCTCCAGCCCTGTTTGGATCTATTAAATTGAGACCGGTTGGATACGAACTAATGAACTGTCGTCTGCCAGTAGATTGAAAAAGCTTTCCTAATAGATCACCTCCATTTTGTACACTATTGAGAATTTCTTCATATTCCATTTTCTCGAGTCCTCTGAATAGTACAGTCTGCTGATCAATCCATTTCAATTTGAGTTTGCTATCAGGGAACTCAAATTTATGAACAATTGTTTTAGTTTTGCTTCGAAAAAGGTCTATTCTACAATCCGCCATAACTATTGCGTTGATTAGAACGACTATTCGACTGCTATCAGTTAAAATATTGTACGACAGCGAATCATGGGCGAGATAATTCCTATAATTTCTTCCATGTATGAGCGGAATTTGATGTTTCAGTAGATGGAAATTGTCCCCGAAATATCCTACTGCTATCAAAATCTCACACAGTTCTAGTTGGTAGTATTCTAATGCGATCATTGCGTGAGCTGGAATCTGTTGGGTTCCAACAATTAATTCCTCAGAGTTAGAAATTCCTTCAGCTCTGAGGATCGCCCGCATTTCGTCCAAATTGCCGTCGAATATTGCTTGTAACATTTTCTCATCTTTGTTTCGCATTGTTCGTAGAATCTTTTCATTCACATTCCACTGTTGAGATTTAAAAAATTGTCTAATCACTCTAAACTTGTTGTCCACACGGAAGATATTTTCGTAATATTTCAAAAGTTGTCTGTGAAAAGCATTGAATTGCTCGGTAGAGAATTCCAAAATCTTTAGCTCATGCAATATTTTCCGTGTTTCTTTAGTATATTCATCTTTTCTAATAGCATTCATCTTTCCTTCAAAAATCGATAGTGCCCCTACTATTGCCATTGGGTCTTTATTCCACAACGCCGTCGTATTGTTCAGGTCTAGTAAACTTGAACCCACGATAATACCCCGCCAGTGCTGTCGTATTACTTTGAAAATATTGTGCTGTCCCGTGAAGGATAAATTCCACTCGATTTGGTGCTGAATTACGGAAATATCCGTGTTTGCTTCGCAAGCGAATTTTATATCCTCCAAACTAAAACACCATTCAGTGACCATGCAATACTTCAAAAAGTTAAGAGTGTTATCCTTCTGGTCAAAGTGTTGTTTCAAGTAGGCAAGATCCTGTGGAGAGCCAGCTTTCACCGATGTGAGAACCTTTGACATTTGAGTGTAAAACTTTTTCACGCGGTCTAGATGCTGTGTTTGAACTCGTTCGATGATCGTTAAATCTGAAACATAACCTAGAAGTGATTTTAGCTGATCCACACTTCGGCAGCTTTTCATAGTTCCTAAAAGTGAACGACTCGCTTCCACCAAAGTACAAATGTAGGTAATGGAATAAATTATCTGCACGTAACCAGTTAGCAAGACTAGACTTCTAACGAGCACAATGTCTATACTTTCAGATAGCAGTTTTTTCGCCCAAGAATATTTGTGAGAAAAATACTCACGGAAGTATTTATTAATGGTGACAAAAAAATCTGACAACATTCGCTCCAGAGTGGATTCAACCTTCTTCGAAATATGCGGCGAGCTCTTGGTAGACTTGATAGCTTCACCGATCACTTGAATAACTCGTTTCATCGCTGGAACATGAATCAGATCAAGGACCGAATGTTTGCTGATATTATTAATTATATCAATATAATACAAACTCTTCTGAATAGAATAGAGCTGTCTAGTTTTAAAGTAACATCGACGAAGATTCCGCAGGACGGATCGATCAGATCCATTGATCTTTGTTGGCAGCTCAAAGGTTTCGCTTGCGATCACGTTATCAATGATTACTAGAAGTGGTTGTTTCTCTTTTAATCCACTCATAAGCCTATTGAATACTTGCTCTTTAAGCTTCCATGATGAATTTCTACTATTCCAATTAGCTATTAGCCGATCTTTACTAACTTCACGTTCTAGTTCTTCCTTTAATAAACGTTTGAGACCATCCAGAGCTTTCACCGTTACCTTCAGCTGGCGACAGATAACTTTCATAAACTTCATTGTGTTCCGTTTGTTTATGAGGTATTTGAACATCTCATATTTATGATCATATTTAAATATTGAAACAAAAATGCCGAGACAAAAAACAATTTCAAACATCGGAAGATGTCGCAGAAATTTCTTATCCTTAACAAAGTACAAACAATTGTGAATCTCCTGCACTCGATGCAAAAACTCATTGTCGATCCCATCATAACTCCGCACGTCGCAGCGCGTCCTCAGAACATTCCAATGCTCCTCGATCGTTGCGAAATGCTGCCGCCACTCGTTCGGATTCCTATGACCTCCCCAATCTCCTGCCAACTCCTCGTGTGCGTATTTCGCCAACCGAAACTGCAAAAACAGTTGCATCTGTGCTTTGATTTCCACTCGTTTTACATTCAGCTCAATCATAGCATTGGACACAAGTTGAAACAAATCTACTTCGTCGAAGTTATTCAACTCGAGAAACAATTTAAACACTTCCACTGATCCGCGTCTTATCAGGACGTAGAACCTTCTCTCGACAGTTACACCGGCAAATTCTGCCGTAATCATTACCGCGGCCAGCTCATGATCCACTAAACGCACGAGTGCTAGTTCGCACGCCGTTAAACCACTTTCATCACGTTGATCACAATCGACGTCACCGGATTGGATTAAATATTTCACCACATCCTGCTTCCGTTCGTGCTGCATTTTGACGGCCTGATGCAGTAGGGTTTCACCTGGTCCTAGATCCGCTTCCGACCGAAGCTGGTCCACAATGGTTCGGAGTGAAACTTCCTCAGCCATGATATTTATAACCGTTCATTTGATGTGAAATGCAATCGATAACTGAACCTATATTTTGCGTTTGCCTTTGCCAATAGGGGAAAGTTCGAGAAGCTCTGATAAAGAATGATATGGGAACTCTCTCTCTCTATCAGGTGGATAGTTGTTAACTGTTCCTTTCTTAAGTGTGGCACTAATTCAGCGTGGCTAGAAATAGTTTACTCATAATGATGAAGAGCAATATGTTTCTTATCTCTTCTTAGATATAAGGCCAGTACACGCTATGGCCGAAGACACTAATTATTTAACTTTCATGTACCTCAGATTTCTCTTCACAGGATGTTAGTATTGGTCAGAAGGATTAATTTAAAAAAGGTTTTAGAATATTCTATTAGCACAAAATTCGAATTAGCGGCAAAATTCGTTTTTAGAGACACTCCTTTTGGTACAGTTCCGACGTCATTGTCTTATTTGTAACGAAAACTTTCGTTTTTCTGCCTCAACTGCAAATGTCCTGCCAAATCATAAATTTTCGTGCAAATTTGTCGGTAAAAACAAATTTAAATCAGCCTTAACATAGGTTTCATCGTCCATCAGAAGACACCCGTCGAACTTGGTTAGACCCTGGTCGTATAGCTTTCAAGCACGGATTTTGGTCACACTGGTTTGCTAGCTCGATACGACTTGACTCCTTCCTGGAGTCGTAATCTCCTCACGGTACTATGGGCAGCACCGAAATTTCTGACCAAATCATGGTCCGACAGATTGGGATTCCTCTTAATGTTCTTCTAAATATTACCACGCAGTTTCCGGTCGACGGTTCCACTCCGATGATTAGCTTGAGGCTTCCGAATCGTCATTAATGTTTAGCTATAGCCTAGATGCAGACTACAATGGATTTTCCAAATAACTGTGCACAATTTTTTTCCCTTCTTTCGGCTTTCATGTTGTTTGTTTACAAAATACAGTGGTTTTGCGGAATGTCAAAAATACACAGATGAAGCTAACAAAATTTCCGACACGTGGGCGCCAAGAAGTTCCAAATCCGTCTACCAAGAACGCCACAATATGAGTAAAAGTTTGTTCCAATTCTAAATGAAGCAAGCTTTAAAATTGGACCTGATATGAGACATACTTTGACTTGAAATTAAACTTAAAATTAGAATTTAAATTGTACTTAAAATTGGTCTTAAATTCAGACTTGGAATTGGACTTCCAATTCGACTTATATTGAACTTGAAAATGGAGTTAAATTGTTTTTTAAATTGGAGTTGTAATTGGAATTAAATCCGACTTATAATTAGGCTTTAAAATGAGACGTTAAAGTGGACCTCAATTCGACTTCACGTTCCACTTGAAATTAGGCTTAAAATTCAGTTCAAATTACACTTGAAATTGGACTTCCAATTACAGTTGAAACTAGCATTAAATGAGACAAAAAATTGGACTTAAATTAGACCCGAGATCGGAGGCGAAAACGGGATTAAATTAGACTTGAACTGGGCTTTAAAATGGAACATTTAAATTTAAGATTATAAATTGCACTTGAAATTAGACTTCAAATTAGGTTTAAAATCGGACATTAAATTGCACTTGAAATTGGACTCAAAATCAGTTGGTTGAAGTTGGAATAATTTAGATTGAAAGTTTTAATAAACTTAACCGAAAGAAGTCTAATTTTACAATTTTTTATAAACTAAACTGACAGTATTCGAACGAGATTGAAAACTCTGAAAACTGAAAAATCAAACCGAACTAGGACAAAATAGTAATAGTAACTAGGACAAATAGTTAAGTAATGAAGAAGCATAATTTTAGTAGCAATTTAGTCGAGATTGCAATAAACAGCTTCTTAGATAGTAAAAAGCCAGGAAAAATTGTATGAATGCTTAGGCTCGAAAGAAAATATATCGTTAGGTTTTCGCAACAATCCTTAGTAGTTGAAAAGTACTAAACATGCTAAACAAATATCCTTCTATAGATAAGGGTGCGTCGGTTTACTATACCGGGAATCTTTATCAGCACTTCAACTGGACTGTTATCTAATGGGTCGTGCTTGCAGATTCTGACCATTGTTCACCGAGGTACAATGGTACTTCTATCTAACGGGTGGCAACTAAAATTTTGGAATTTTTTTCTCGAGCTGTCAAAAAAAAGACAAAGATACATGAAGAAGATCTGATTTACCGAAATAAAAGATACATTATCCATTGTTGAAAAAAAATTAGTGTACATTTGAAAACGGTTCGTAATCAGCTGTTCGGCGAAGCTTTCGTTTGACGTCGAAATGTTTCTTCAAACATTCGTCTGGTGCATCTTAATTGATAACTAAACCAGAAAGCTTTTTTTTAACGAGTAGGGAAATCTGCTATCAGACACCTGAGAAGACAACTCAGGGAGTGGGGTTTGGTATCCCGACTCCCTACTGGGGTGTGAGAATCCCGACCCACTAAAACCCTACTCGAGTCTCCAGCCTCAATCCCCCTGACACCACCTTATCGGTATAACTTCAGGGAGGGGCTATTGTGCTTAACGCACACTCTTAGATAACTACTGGACTATGGTAGTTAGGCTGTTTATTCGCCGTTGATCGGCTTTCCAGCGGTTTCGTAGCTCAAATACGATCTGGGTAGCAGCCGCGTTGACCGCTCCCCAGACGTCCGAGCTAGAACACATCCTTTGGACTAAGTTATCCGGAGTAGTGTCCTGTCCGCTCACTGCAATCATGTTGCTTCTCACGCCCGCGAAGCGAGGGCATATGAAGAAAGCATGTTCTGCAGTTTCCTCAACGTCCACGCATTCGGGACACGCGGGGGACTCCGCATGCCCAAACTTGTGCAGATACTGTCTAAAATACCCATGCCAGAATTTGTGTCAGGTGGAAGTTGACTCCGCCGTGGTGCCTGTTGACCCACCCGGATAGTTCCGGGATAAGTCGATGTGTCCACCGGCCTTTTGTGGAATTAGTCCATGCCCGCTGCCATGTGGTCATCGAGGCCGATCTTGTGGTACTCCGTATGCCTCTAGTTCCACGTTGGCTGAAGCACTCTACGTCCTCGCTGATGATGATACCAATAGGCATCATACCCGCTAAGACGTAGATTGCGTCATGTGAAACTGTGCAATAAGCACTCGCCACTCTTAAGCACATGAGACGATAGGTCCTTTCCAGCTTGGCTAGATAACTTTTGGTACCTAACGCCGATGACCAAACCGGCCCGCCATACCTGAGTATGGACTGGACCACGTTGGCTAATAGCCTTCGCTTGCTGCCACATACCGCAGAGCTATTAGACATCATACGAGACAATGCCGAAATAGCTGTGGAAGCCTTCTTGCAGGCATAGTCGACGTGGCTCCCGAACTTGAGCTTGTCGTCGACCATGACTCCCGTGGGACGACTCAGCGGCCTGAGGCCAGGGCCTTGGCTCGTGGCACGGAAAGAGGCCCTCAATGATCCGCTCCAGCATCTCTGGCGATCGCTCTGTGGGCGCCATCACGCCCATGGCCTTTGCCGATCCTGTAGGCATCACCCCACGGATTCGCATTGGCACTGGTACATAACCTTTCAAAGCAGGCTCGCTTGCTAGCTATTATCCCATTCTTATGCGCTGCGCGTGCAGCAACTAGTGCTACTCGACATTCTGCTCTGCCCTCGTCCGAACGAGCTCTTTGCATAATTCTCCTTGCACGAAAGCAGGCTCCGCGGAGTTCCGCAATTTCTTCTGTCCACCAGTAAACCGGTGATCTACCATACCTAGGTCGGCTTTTCCTAGGCATGGTGGCGTCACACGCTCGCGACAGCACCTCAACCAAATGATCAGCGTTCGGATCGGGCATATCGCGATCACCGCACTCTCTTCGGATCGCTTCCACAAATACTTCAGGATCGAAGTATGATGTCTCCCACCCACGGGTGGTTGGAGTGTTGGCTCTACCCGCCGCCTGCCGCCTCGTTATCTGACCAACACCACAGCGGATCGCCTGATGGTCACTGTGAGTGTAGCCATTGTCTACCCTCCAGTCTCCTATCAGACCAGGACTGCCGAATGTCACGTCGATAATAGACTCTGCACCATTCCTACTGAAGGTACTTGTGGTGCCGACGTTGAGCTTTGCCAGAGCCTCAAGCAGAATCCGACCCCTATGGTTCGTGCGACGACTTCCCCACTCAACCGCCCAAGCGTTAAAGTCGCCCGCCACAACCACCGGCCTTAGACCAGTCAGCAAAACTGATACTCTGTCTACCATCCGCGTAAACTTCCCGATCGACCAACTCGGCGGGGCATAACAGCTGCAGTAGAACACTCCACCCCTTTTGGCAACCACAAATCCCTCGTCTGCAGTTGACACAACCTCTTGAACCGGGAACCTGCTTGTCGTCCATATAGCCGCCATCCCGGACCTATCCGAGACCCAGTTACCGTTTCCGGCAGGGATGCGGTATGGGTTCGAGATGATGGCAATGTCCGTCAACGACTCAGTAACTGCTTGGTATAACAGCTGCTGGGCCGCATAGCAGTGGTTCAAGTTTAGTTGCGTTACCTGCACTACGCCCGTGTTTTAGTTGCCAGCGCGCCTGCCGGGTACTTTGAGCCTCCTGTTGTGTACTTAGGCGGCGCAGAACAGTCCCTCGCTATATGGCCCGCACCGCCACATCTTATACACAGGCGGCTTCTGTCAGGCCCCTTACAGCTCCAGGACTTGTGCCCTCGCTCAAAGCACCGGAAGCAAGCCTCCGGCTGCTGGAACACGCTCAGTGGGCATACGGACCATCCCACCTTCAGCTTGGCCGCCTTCAGGGCTGTATTTCCGTCTACCAGTGGAAGTCTTATTGTGGCTACCTGGATTCCCGCCGGTCCCTTGCGCAGACGAACTGCTTCGGTAGTCACCACCACGTTACATTGCTCCTTGAGAGGTCGTGTCAGTTCGACCGCTTCGGTGATCTCGCATTAGCATTCTCTACCACTTTTACTCACGCTTCAAGTTCGCTGTGTTCCTTCGTCGCAGCACGCATGGTGCCCCGAAGCATGAGCAGACTTTGTTTCAGGTCCTTCGCTAGGATGCTGCGGCCTGCCACGAACTCGATAATGGCATCGAGCTGATGAGACGCCGCTACCACTCTTGGTAGCATGTCTCTCTTTACTTCCACTACTTTTATTAGCGACGGGCCATTCATCGCTGCGTCCGGCGTAGATGCAGTTGGAGCGACAGGTATGCCGCTTCCCTTTCCGCTTACACTGGCGCTTCTGCTCGTATCCATCGGCGGAGATCGCTGGATACCACCTCTTGCGAACGGATTATCTAATTCGTCCGCGCTCAGCCCAGAGGGCTTGTTGTTGAAGAAACGAAAAAGAGAACGATGTCGTTCTGCGTCCATAATGTTGGCTGGTTTTCCACTACCTTGCTTGCGAATAGTTGTTGGGCGTCTCAGGATATGGTAAACAGTCGAAGCCGCAACGTATTTGCTTTTTAAATGTTGTTTCTAAGAATAAGGTATATTTCCGGCAAGTTTTGAACTGATTGTTCATTGTACCTGGAAAACTTTTTTCGAAAGATTTAGTCACCGAATTCAGTACGGGTGTTTTGAATACACTATTGAAGCTCACAATATTGTGAAAAGCTATCACAGTAAGAAGTTTTACAATGGTTGTATCATAGATATCATGAGTTACTAAAACTGTAAAATCGTGATGGCCCGACCATAACAGTGGCCCGACGATAACGACGATACCCTACAACGCGCTCCAGAAATGCTTCTTTTTTCGACGCTATTTTTAGCAAAACTAGGCAAGTATAAACAAAACACAAAATTTCAAAAAAAAGAGGAGAGAGAGAGTTAATACATATACACTCTCATTTCTCTCTGAGCTCGTTTGAGTTGAGCATAAGGGCCGTGAAAAAATTACAAAATTTTAGTTGACACCCGTTATTCCAGAAAAAAGAGAATAATGTAACTCAAATGAGTCTCGAGCCTGCATCGATAATGGCGGGAAAGAGTGTTGTACTGTTTTCCTATTAAAATTAAATAACGTTAACCATTCACGGTAGAGCTGAAGTTAGACGTATACAGCGTATTCTGCGACGAGATTATTCAGTGTTATGGGAACTGAGTGCCGTGGATCTTAATCTTCTATGTCTCAAATTATGGCTCAATTGAGACCCTGACTTGAGTCAATCCGTAGTAGTAAATAAAAAATATTATTTATTAATAATGTGGGGATTCTTGGATCATAACGTGCGCTTAACAAGAGACCAGTAAATCCATAATTCGCGATCTGTTCCCTGTCAGATGCTGTCAGAGTACCCACCCCGTATCATAGCCTCAACCATCGTCAGCAAACACAAAGGATATTTGGATGGACCAACGGAAAATAGTCCGGGATTTCATGCCGCGCAAAAAAAACACGCCTTTACGAGAAAGTGCGAACATGCGGCAGAGCAAAAAAAAACCATACTGTCGACATGTGACTGATGCATTTATTCTCTATTGGGTAGGCAGTCAGCAATAAAAAGCAATTAAAAATATTTAATAATTCATAGCCGAATGGATACTGGATCAAAAATCCTGGCTGGCCGCGTTCGACAGCAGGCTTTCAGCCAGCAGATGGAATGGCACTCAGGCTTCGTCGCCTTCCGCAGCTGCTGACTGATTGCATCCCGACCTGATAGCCGAGCCGAGCCTAGTCCAGCTTCCGGTAGCTATCTGGTTAATGAGAAAACGAGTTAATTTTCATTTCACGCTGATGTGGTCAGTGTTCTCTCTGGCGTGGAAAAAAAATCAGCGCAATTTTTTTCCTCCATCTGAACCCAATGGGATGTAGGTACTTCCCAGGTGGAAACATTGAACAGTCAAAGGCATAATAAATCAAACAACAACAACTATGACATCGTGATTGACGGGTTAAAAAAAAAACATTATGGGATTACATTTAGCTCACACTAAGTGGAAAAATATTCCACCAATTCAACTCACCAACCAGCACCGAGCTTTAGCGGTCGCCATCGTGGTTGGATTTTAATTTCGTTGCATTTCACTTTCACACGCCTGTCACCTGCCTCCGTGAATGGGTCGGGAATGGAAGCCAGCCAGGCGGCTGATTTACCAAATTTCAAACGAAAATCGAATCCCCGAATCCGTCTAACCCTGCACCGCAGTCACTGTGGAGTTCCGGTTGATCCCGACTTTCAACTCGCAGGTAATTGGCTTTTTAATCTAGTGCTTTTGTGGCCAAATTAAATATCGTTATTTATTCACGGCGGAGCAGCAAACGGATAAGCCGTTCTTTTTGTGGGAATTAACACAAATTGGTCTGTTTGTCGAAGTTGAAATGAAACGAAAACATGTAAAATAATAAAAGCCAGTTGCTTGAAACAGTAAGCACAGCAGTTCAGGCATTTTTTCTGTACAAAAGTACAAAAGCAGTTAAAAATGAATAAATAAATAATTTAATGAGCGGTTTTACTGAAAGTAGTATTAGGAAAACTCTCAGCTATGCAGTAACATTTTTGAATTTATTATGATTTTTTTGAGTTGCAAACATACTGAAACTGAGTTGAATTTTATTCTACCTAATTTTGCGATCAGTAATATTTAACAAAAGAATAAAAAGCTCAGGGAAATAAAATGATTGATTCTAACAGAACTTTCAGGACGGAATCGAGCTTAACGCTGTTTAACCGATTGCAATAAACAAAGTATGTTACACACTTCAACCGGAAATAAACGCTCAGTTGAACATTCATTTCCCTGCACAATCAATCCCTTGTAGCTTCGATTTCTACAACCCAGAAGGATAAGAAGGAAGGGCAAAAGGAACGTTTGCTGTCACGCTGAGAGACGGAGCGAGAGGTGTACCGTGCAGTGAAAACAATACTGTATTAAAATCGATACTTCGATGAAATTCAATCTGTTACCGTCATCAGTTCCGGAGTTCCACACGTCAGCAATTTTGATTCCGATTCGTTCCCCAGTACCGCACAGGAGAGCTTTAACATATAGTCATTAGCGTGTCCAGACCCGGGTAGAAGGAAGGGCACGAAATTTTTACAATAAACTGTAAATTCTGTCTTCTAAACTGCCATGATGGCCGGTATTTTTGATTCCTATGAGGTTTATCTTAATTTGAAACGAATATTTTCTCGATTTTGCGTCAATTACTTTTACAGAGTTTCATTTTAGCTAATGTTTATCTTAATTTAGTATCTCAATATTCCTTAACTGTTCACTTTATATTCAATATTTTTGTTGCCATTTATATCAATCTCATCTAAATTATGTTTGTTTCGTTTATTAATTCAACTTTGTCTGTCTGTCTCTCCTAGCCAGAATTCAATCATTTAAAACTCTACTGTGCCCAGAGCTTTAATTCTTTCATGTCAATGTAAAATCGTTTAATAATTAACCTAATAGTTAATCTTTAAGAGATAGATAAATGTTGCGACACGAAACTTAACGGTAATAGAGGTAAAATTTTAGGAAAAACTTAAGTTTTAAAAAAGACTTACAGAAGTTTTAAACAAGTGCATAAGAAGTCTAAAAGAAGCTTAAAGAAAGTTTAAAAAAAAGTCTATTCTAAAAGAAGTATAAAATGAACCTAAAGGAAAACCTAATGAAGTGTAAAAAGCGATGGAAAAAGCAAATTTCCAAAACAAATTATAAAATAAGTCTAGATGAAGAGATATAAAATATTTTCAAAAGAAATCTAAAAGTAACTAAAAGAAATCTGAAAGAATTCTAAAGAACTCTAAAGCAATGCATAAAGAAGCTGGAAGGAATCTGAAAGGAGGCAAAAAATTTAAATGAAGTCCAAAAAATGGTAAAAAACAGTCTAACACTAGTCAAAAAGAAATCTAATAGAATTCTACTAAATTCCAAGAAAAGTCTAAATAAAGTCTAAAAAATGTAAAAGAAATTTAAAAAAATTCAAAAGAAATCTAAACGAAGTCTAAAAGAACTTAACAATAATTTTAAAGAAGTCTGGCCAGAGTCTAGAAGAATTCTTCATGAAGTCCAAAAGAAATCTATAAGAATTCTAGAAAAAGAATTGTAAAAGAACTCGAAAATTAGTCTAAAAGACGTCTAAACCAAGTGCAAAAGAAGTCTACAAGAATTTGAAAAGAATTCCTGAAAACGTTAAGAAAAAATCTGCAACAAATGTTAAAATAAGTCTAGAAGAAGTTCGAAAGAAGCATAAAATACATCCAAAGGAAGTCTTGAAAACTCTAAACAACTTCAAAAGACTGAAGTTTTTGGAGCGTCTTAGTAGAATACGAAACCTAAAAATAAAAAATATGAAAACTTATCCAATTTAATTCTACTACAGGAAGCCTGCAAGTCGTAGGCGAAATACGTATCTGTCATTGAATAAAATACACATAGTAGAATTAAATTGGATAAGTTTTCTTATTTTTTATTTTTAGGTTAAACTTCAAAATGATTCTAAAAGAGGTCTAAAAGAACAGGAAGGAATCCAAACAAAGGCAAAAAGATTTCTAAATGAAGTCGACAACAAGTCTAAAAAAGTCTGTCTAATATAAGTTTAAAGGAAGGAATTCTAAAAGAAGTCTAGATGAATTCGAAAAATAGTAAAATCTCAGAGAAGTATGGCAAGAATCAAAAGTAAGCCTAAATAGGTTCTAAATGCAGTTCTAAATTAATCGAAATGAATTCTAAATGAAAATAGTCGTAAAGAAGTTTAATAGAATTCTAAAAAAATCTAAAAGAAGTTTAAATGATTTCTGAAAACAAGTCTAGCAAAAGTCTAAAAGTAGGCTAACAGAAAAAAAAATTCCAAAACAAGTCTAAAAGAACTCTAAAATCAGTTTCAAAGAGGTTTGGCAGGAATTTAAAATAGTCAAAATAAAGAAAATTAATACCAATTAAATTCCACTGTTAATTATTAAAAAATTAATAGTGGAAATCAATGGTGAAAAAGTTTTCCTTTAATTTCAATCTTCGTATTTCACTAAGACGGCTAAAAAACTAAAAGAGATTTAAATGAAGTCTAAAAGAAGTTTAAAAATATCTGAAAGAATCTAGTCTAATAGAACTCGGAAGGAAGTCGGAAAGAATTATAAAGATGTTTAGAAGAAGTCTAAAACCAAATTTAAATTAGGTCTAGAAGAAGCTTGAAAGAAGTATAAAAAATATCCAAAGGAAGTCTTAAAGAACTCTAAAAAAAGTCTGAAAGAATTCTAAAAGAGGTCTTGAAGAACTCTAAAGCTGGATAAGGAAACTGGAAGAAATCTAAACGTAGGCAAAAGATTTCTAAATTAAGTCTTCAAAAAGTCTTAAAAAAGTCTAATGAAAGTTTAATGGAATTAAAAAAATTAAAAGAAATTAAAAAATAGTCTAAAAGAAGTTTTAAAAAGCAGGAATCTAGGCAGAAGAGTTCTAAATTAAGTCTAAAATAAATCTGAAAAAATCTGAAATAAGTCTAAACGAATTCTTAAAGAAGTCTAAGAGAACGTTAGAAATAGTCTTAAAGAAATCTGGAATGAAATCTAATAAAGTTCTAAATGAAGTCAAAAACAAGTCAGAAAAAATCTAAATCTAAAAGTACTCTAAGAATAGTCTCAAAGAAGTCTTGCAGGAATCTGAAAGAGTTCTAAGAGTAGTCTAAAAGAAGCAAGAATCTAAATGAAGTCTAAAAGAAATCTAAAGGAAGTCGAAAAAAATTCTTAAAGAACTCAGAAACTAGTTAAAAAAGTTCTAAATGTAATCTAAATCAAGTCTAGAAAAAAGTTCAAAAAAGTCTTAAAGAAATCTAAAAGAACTCTAAAAATAGTTATAAAGTACACTGAAGTCGTTTTTTACGCGAATTTCGGAATTTACGCGATTTTTTTAAAGCGAATTTCGGAATTTACGCGGATGTGCTCAAAACGTCTATTTTTTCGCGTAATGTTGAATCCACAGTTTTTTTTACGCGAAATTTTGGTTTTTTTTACGCGAATTTTGAAATTTACGCGGTTTTTTTTCACGTGAATTTCGGAATTTACGCGGTTTTGATTTACGCGGGACGTATCCTTCGCGTAAAAAGCGACGAGTGTAGTTTAAAACTTTTGATATAGAGTAATTCTCGTTGAAACGGGGCCACTACTGACACGAGGCCTTCAAATATTGGAACTTTTGCACTTATCTGGTTGAAAATGGTTAAAAAATAAGAATTATAGTTGATACCTTGAAATAGTGGACCCCTCGTTCGCCAAGGGGCCTAACAGTTGCAAAAAAAGTTGAATTTTTAATATTTTTTGACCGAATATTTTTTGTTTTTTTGAACAAAAAGTTTAAAAATAATTTGCAATGGCCTAACTTTTGACTTTTGAACATTTTTCGTCATTTTTGAATATTTTTTTTCATCAGTTCTGTTATCTGTTATTTTCTGTGTCATTCTTGTACAGTATTAGTATGCCAGCTAGATAATTTTTGTATCTCTTTTGTGTCATTATTTGTGCCATTTTAGTGCTGTGCAGTAATATGATTCTGTTTCTTGAGTTTACGACGTTTTGTTGTTATTTTTTTGAGTGTCGCTTTTGTATCATTTCCCATATTTTTTTCAGCTTTCTTGAGGTCCTTTTTGTTTCATTATTGCATTATTTTTATGCCATTTGTGTATCATTTTTCTGTGCAATTTTTTTTTTGGTTAGAATTGTGCCGTTTTTGGTAATTTTGGGGCCATTTTGAATTGCTTCTTGTATCATTTCTGTATAATTTTCCTGTTGTTTCTTTATTTTTTGATGCATTTTTGTTTTATAATGGCACTCGTACCCGTGTACGCCAGCCTGGGCACACCAGTGCATATAGTCTAACTGTGTTCGAAAGCAAGCATAATTCAGCTGAGAAACCACCTGGTTCGGGTTTTAATCAGATTTAAAAATTGCTTCCCACATCACAACACAGGCCAAAGTTAAACTTTCTCTTAGTTACGAAAAATTGAGGGAAAACCTGTTTGGTTCGGTCGCTTCTGTTACGGTGCAGAAAATTTGCTACAAAATTTCCCAGGTACATCGTGCTTAGCCGTGCCAGCAATGCAGTGTGGTTCATATGGTAAACTAACCACCTGATCCTGGCGAGAAAGTACAAAGTGAGCAAAATGCACCCTTCATTGCTTAGTAGTTTATATCTACTTTCTCTTTATTTAGAACTTATTATTAATCATCACCCTTCAATTTTGTAGAAACAAGCAAGAAAAAACTTCATTTTTGGTAGTGAACAATCTCCGTATATTATTTTCAGTAAAATGCCAAAACACTTATAATAAATATTAATGCTAATAAGAGCATTGAACAACTGTAAAACTAGTTACCAACACACCTAAAGCTTACAATAAACACGACTAGATTTCGACAAACACTCTTCGCTCAAAATGGTACAACCGATAATTAGCAATTGAACCAATCCTGCCGCACGTCCCGTTCCCTACCGATGACCTTACTGGTTTCGTCGATTTCCCTATAGCGCAAGCCGTTGAAGATAAATCTCCTGCCGGCCGGCGTAACCAGCGCAGCGCTCAACTGCTTGGGGAACCCCGCGAATTCATCGGTCGACTTCGGGTAGTACCACTCGACTGGTTTCGCTTTTCGCGTATCGTAAAACCAGTACTGCTGATCTTTGAAAGCATAGAAACCTCCGCCGCGGGTGACGACCAGCAATGCGTCCATATCGGAGGGCACCCCGGGAAAGCCGATTTCAGTCGAACGTGGGTAGCGTTCCTCCAGCCGCCGTTTGTCGTACTTCCAGTACTGTTTACCCTTGAAGAAGTACGTTTTCTGATCCCGATAAGTTACGCCGGCGTCCACCTTCGCCGGGAGACCGGGCCATTTGGCGGAGAGTTTACGCGGCGGAGGATTGGTCTCGTTCAGATTGTAGTAGAACCGACCCGCTAGGATGCAAACATCACCTCGATGATCGATCAGTATCGTATCGAAGGAGGTCAGTGAACAGAGATCGGTGGTGGTGCGTGGTTTCGGGGTGTTTACCGTCGGTTGCGAAGTGGTTGAAGGCGTGACTATTGGCGTACGTGGTGGTTGTATTGATCGAATTCCGTAAATAGATTGAATTGCCTGTTGAACGCAAATGAATTTAGGCGGCTGTCATGAATTAAAATGGAATTAACTTTACCTTTATATCTTCCGGTTGGGGTTTCGAGCGAAGCTCGCTCAACTGAGCTCCATACATGATAGAGTCACGAGATGAAGAGTGCGTTAAACCAAGCGAGTGCCCGATCTCATGAACCGCTGTGTTAAGGAACTGCTCTATTGTGGTGTCATCGGAGAAAAAATATTTAGTGTTGAAGTGAACGTCTCCAACCTCCGGGAAGAATGCATGGGCCAGCGTAAGTTCCTGACTGAATCGACACGGTATATTCCTGCGGTAGTGGTTCATGCCCTCGAAACTTAGTTGAATGTCTACCAGTTGAGGTGATCCGACTTGTTCTTCAAAGTCCAAATTGGTAACCTGGCTCCATGAATCGAACGCTTGGCGAATTGTAGACCGAATCAAATCCGCTGACACTCCAGAAGGATAATTGACTATGCTGTATGTAAGCAGTGATTTGTTCCACTTTAGCTCATCCGTAAGATCATGGCGGGAATTTACACCATCCAAATCGGTCGGGAAATACGGTTCGTCATGATAAGGATGTTCAGTAAAAACGGCAGCTGCTCTCACTTCGAATACTATCACCACTTGGAGAATTAGCAAAACGACCGGACGATTCATCGTATCACGACCAAACACTGATTGGATAACCACTAAACTGAGCTTACCGAGCCGCGTAGTCACGACTTTAAATCGCGGCGCAAGGCGGTGGTGTGTGTCATGTGCGAAAATTCCTCCGATCTCTTAGTCATTGACGGAAGATGGGGTCTCCGTCAATTAGCATTGTGCGGGTTGTTTTTAATTTCAGCGTGGTTTAACAGGTGGGCGTGTTGTGGTCTGCCTTTTTCTTAACTCTAAGGGTTCAATGATTTTAGCGTCTCAAAGCCGGAAGCCGTCAATATTTGTTCAATTATTACCAAGTAATACTGCCCGATATGATTCATAAACTGGAAGAATGGATTCATGGCAGGATAGACAGTTACTAATCTAGGTAGGAAAGGGCAGAATAGATGTGTACGCGTAAGTATAAGATAAGGCGATTGCCAAAATAATAATTCCACAGAATTTAGCCTCCATGCGTAACGGTGCTAAGTAATATCGTCGAGCGTTTCTAAAAACATACCATCCGAATACAATGATCTCCGTCATGAAACCGGTCGTCGATACACGACCGAAGAAAATAGCGTTTTTTACATCATTTAAATTTTAAAATCAATTTAGAGAAATTCCACGCCAAATCGTCCAAAAAAAGCTGAACAGAATGTTGTCAAAACAGGTTAAATTTTCGGTTTATTTTGTGCAAAAAAAAACAATGACACGTTGTGGACTCACGTGTACAAAGTTCGGTTGCACCGAATTCAGGTGACAAACAGAACACGATTGCCAAAACTCGCGGAAGGAAGCTGTTTAGGAAGTGGAAGTGTTCTGTATTCTGATGAATGAAGAAACCTACATCAAGGCGTATACCAGACCAATGCCGGAACAGTTACCACCTCTAAATTTTCAGTTCCTGAGAATGGACATTCTTACAGGTAAGGTCTTTTTTGATATAAGTATATGGGTCATTCCACGGGAAATTTAAAGACAAAATTTTTTTTCTCTCCGGAATATTTTTTTTACGTTCTTTGTTCAAAAATAATCGACACGTATTTTTGTATTTCGATGTTACTGTTGGAATTCGCAAGATATGATTTTTCAAAGTATTGTAATCCGAAAAAATCACTATTTTTTAAATACTGATTGTAAACGTAGTTTGTAATATCAAAAAATGACTTTTTACCAGATGTGTTCACTATTCCACAAGCTTTCAAAATTGGTATACCATACCTCCTCTCGATTGTTTTTCAATAGTTAAATAGTGCATTTTTATAAACAATCGCAATTTTTTCCAAGTTGGAACTTTTTTTTCTCGATTTTTTTTACTTTAAAATATTTGTTCATCTTTCTCGAAGAAGCATGCAAAATTTGGAAATGGAGAAATGAAAACTCTAGAAGTTATGAATTTTTATATCGAAGCGCGCACGTTAATGCAAACGAGCGGACGAACACGCGTGCTTCAACGACACGTTACACTTAATAGCATCAAAGGCGGCCTCGTTATGAAGCTGCCCGTGGGTTAGAACATCGATTGAGCATTACCGCTCGCTTCACAGTAACACACGCGCTGAGACATAAAAATTCATAACTTCTAGAGTTTTCATTTCTCCATTTCCAAATTTTGCATGCTTCTTCGAGAAAGATGAACAAATATTTCAAAGTAAAAAAAATCGAGAAAAAAAAGTTCCAACTTTGAAAAAATTGCAATTGTTTATAAAAATGCACTATTTAACTATTGAAAAACAATCGAGAGGAGGTATGGTATACCAATTTTGAAAGCTTGTGGAATAGTGAACACATCTGGTAGAAAGTCATTTTTTGATATTACAAACTACGTTTACAATCAGTATTAAAAAAATAGTGATTTTTTCGGATTACAATAATTTAAAAAATCATATCTTGCGAATTCCAACAGTAACATCGAAATACAAAAATACGTGTCGATTTTTTTTGAACAAAGAACGTAAAAAAAATATTCCGAAGAGAAAAAAAAATTTGACTGTAAATTTCCCGTGGAATGACCCATATAGTTCTTGAACGTCTGATTACATGGGATACGGTTGAATGTTTGATTCCGAGTTTTTGACCGCTCGCCTATCCATCGATGAGAAGCATTAGGATTTTCGAAGAAAGTAGGGTATGTTGCTACTTCGTCGTAATTGCCTATTCTCGTTCTATCCAACACAAATTATTAAAAATATCAGCGATTTTTATGACACACAATGCAAAATTAGTTATTCCCTAATATTTTAGTTCGTTGCCTCTCATACGCGTTCAATCAAAGTGAGCCGAGATCTATTTAAATGGTTTTTTTCATTAAAGAATTCCTAGCAGCCAAATTTCCAACGTTTTCTCGTGCGACGAAGAAGAAAATGTCGACTAATCGTTTCAATTTCCGTCGTTCATAAAATGAAAATAACTCACGCAACGCATTGTTGGTATTTTGCAGCCGGGAAAAATTGCATAACCTGTCCTACACAAATACATGCGCGCAAGCTTCGTAAACATTATTGTGATTTTTAGTTTGGATGATGAAAATTTTGATGAATGGATTTTAAAACGGTACGACGAATTTTAAAAATAAAGTCAGTTGCGTAATTTCAATAAAATGCTTTACTAATCGCTTTTCAGTGAATTCAAAGTGCACGATTCGGAAGGTAAATGTGTTTGAGTCAAATCAGCACTAGAGCTTTTGTGGTATTCGTTAAATCCACCTAAGAAATGATGAAAATTAGAGTGGCTTTCCTTACTACGACGGGTATTAGAAATAAACCCTATCTGTCCAGAATAAATATATATAGTAGAATTAAATTGGTTAAGTTTTCTTTCTATTTAATTCCAGGTTTCGTATTCTACTAAGACGCTCCAAAAACTTCAGTTTTATCATTTTGTTTTCTTTGGGATTTTTCATCATTTCTATATCATTTTAGTTTCAGTTTTGCCAATTCGGTGTTAATTTTTGTATCATTTCCATTTCATTTTCTTTTTCTTTATTTTTGTTTTAATGTTTTATCTTCCCCAAGCAACAATGTGAGTTTTATTGTACGCTTATGGTGGTCTTCAAAACCAATTTTGGTCTTAAATGCCATCATAAGAGTGTAATAAAACCCAAATTGGGTTCGCATTATTTCTTGTACCTTTTTATGCCATTTTGATGTCGTGCACGTCATTTTTGCCATAAAACTAGTATTTTTATTTAATTTTTAAAACCAGCTGGTTTCAAAATGGCGCACTTACAAATGTTCGATTTTGGCACGGCTTATTTTTTGCATGGTTCGCTTTGGTGTTATTCGAAAATCATTTTTATTCTTTTTGAAATGAAGCTATATTAGCTTACACCCTGAGTGTATTTTTCGAATGAAAGTTATGCCTGTACGAATTATTGCATTTTTATAAAACGCTACGTGCATTATACGAATGTTATGAAAGTTCACGATTAAGCCAACGCCTATCGGAAAATAACGACTTCTCTTTTTTTTTCGTAAAAAAACTGATATGATCGGGAATCCAAGTCGAGCTCGTTTGTCATATTTTCGTAATGAACAGACATAATTACACAATTATACTGTCTCTTACCTATGGGTCATTCCATGCCAAGTGACCGAGAAAAAGTTCAAACGTGTAATCGACCTTCACGGATTTGAACCAAATTTTGTCAGATTGTTCGTTTTCGGCCAGGAAGTTAAAATCCAAAATTTGGAGCCGATCGGATATTTCCTCGATTAAGGAAAGGACCCGTTTTTGTCAAAACCTCTTATTTTCTTTTGCTTATATCTCCGGAAGTACTAGGTTTAGAAAGACACTATTTTCACATTTTCAAAGGAAATCACCCAAGGAATTCGAAAAAGATATTATTTTCTAGCACTAGTGCTGCCAAATATTTTTAAACTCAATTTGAAAACTAAATTTACATTTTTCGCTCAATGAAGGCAATTTGATCTCAAAAATTCTAACTTCATCGTGTTCCGCAGATGTTTTTACATAAGAATCACTCATTGCCCCGAGGTATTCTCTGCCGATTCCGAGGAATAGCGTTTTAAATCAAGCAATACCCCATTTTTTATGTAAAATTGGGCCATTACAAATATTTTAAAAAGTTTTTGTCCCTCCGGTGTTGGGCCACTGAAGGGGGGGTTGGGGGGCGAAAAAAAAGGGACGTTTTTGACTTCGACTTTTGATTTACATTTGAACTGGATTAATTTTTGTGTTAGGATTGGGATTGGGAATGGTATTTGAAGTAACTTAAATTCTGTTTCAACTTCATCTTTAATTTGTCTCAGTTTTATTTCAATGAATGATTGAACTTTTCCTGTCCTGGTTCTTCAACTCTATTTACTTTATGGAGAGGTAAATGTGAGGTAGCACCAAAAAGACGTTTGAAGTAATAACTAGGGACCAAAACTTAGTTGAGATTTGACAGGGCCAAATTTAAAATGTTAACCCCGCAATCGTTCTTCGAATCTAAACTAATCCAGTATAATAGTATCAAAACTTCTTGGCAAGGGGATTTAAGTATATTACAAAAGCAAAAAGTTTGTTTAGTCACATCTTGGAGATGCGGGGCATCGATCCCCGTACCTCTCACATGCTAAGCGAGCGCTCTACCATCTGAGCTACATCCCCGGACTTAAGGACGGTAGTTTAAGTCGCTGCTGCTATTATTAAAGCAAAAAAAATAAGGATTAAACGTGACCGCGTAAAAATCAGCGCTTAACGAAGTGCCACCGGTGTAAGGTGTCTGACAGCAAACGAAACATATAGTTTCCCCACCAGACAACCGTAAGTTGTCGTTCGTTGTCTTTAAATAAGTCAAGTTTGCGAGCTGCCTGCATGCGAAGCAAAAATGCGTTAAGCTTTATCAGTGGATTTGTATACACAGCTGATTGAAGGTGAGTGCTTGCTGTTGTATGTTTTCTCAGCATATAAATTGATAAGTACAGCTTAGAAAATAAATATTAAAGATAAATGATAAGCCCACTATGGTGACTGGTGATTGCAATTTTAGTATTACGATTAATTTACGTGATCAATTTGTTGTTCTATTATCAAAATATGTACTTCAATTAATGCTAACAATTTTCAACATAATATATTTTATATTTCCAAATATTGGTGGGCTCCATGGTGCTGCAAGAAATAAGAACGAAGCAATTGACGTTTTTGAAACTTTCATTCAACTTCGACTATGATATAATGAAAAGATATTGATTGGTTGGCTGGACAGCACTAGCTTGTAAGGCACTACTTGGTTGGTGAAACAGATGAAATATTTTGCACCAACGGAATTCCGAACCTAGTAATTCTTATTCAACTGTATTATTATTGTTCTCGGAGCTATGCATATTTTCACAAATTAAAGTTGTCAGAGCAACAGCAGCAGCACTTTGTCTTGGACGAACGTGTCTTTTCACACAAGAATGCACACGTTTTTCTCGCCAGCAAGCATGTATTTTCCAGCTATGAGAGAGTACCTTTCAATGAACTCACATCCATAGATAAACGTGAAACCCAGATCAGGAAGCAGCATGACAATCCGAGTAGAGGATTTTCTGGACTTTACTACGGATCCGAAGCGGGAGGAACGAGCCGAAAGGCTACGACGAAAGAATGAAATCCGAAAGAAAATCTTGTTAAGGTATCAGCGTCATTTGCTTTCGGTTTTACCATTTTTCCCAGCCAGCGGTGATGGTTGCCAGAGCCTCTGTGGTTTTAAGTATATCTGATCCCGGAAGGACCAATATGTGGCCTACATCCAGTAGAGATCGGGCCAAAGATTTAAGCCCATTTAAGACACAGTGACCAACAAGCACAGCACATGGGGTCATCGGTCGAGAAGTGAAAAAGAAAATTGCATGCCACAAAGCTGTGGTGGTCCGTTAGTTTAACTAGCAGCACCCTTAACAGTAATGTTTAAAACTGTTTGAAATGTTTTATTTTCTGCAATGGTTAGATACTATGTCGGTAAAGTTGCTTTGCAAATTACTTGTTTGGTTCTTTTCTCCGTACTTTACAATGTGGCAATGTCGGTAAAACACTCGAAAACTTTACCGGAGCAATCCAGCAACTAAATCCATGCAATGTCTTAGTCACACCTGCACATGAAAAGAGTTCTCTCCATCCAACCAGAGATCCCCATTCGATCCCACAAATTAAAACAGTATATCTTCACGGTGAACCGGATGCACTTCGGATTTATCCGGTCTCCAACATCGTACCGAATCTGCTAGCGGGGGATGGAGCTTACTTGGAAGTTTGGAGTTTTGTTTTCGTTACCCATTTGTTCGAAAGATACTTTCAATTCGTGCAGTGCAGTTGTATTTTTGAGTACGTGCTAGTTTTCGACAGCTACCCCTGCAGCTTTCCCTGCGTGGTGTGTGCAAATGAAAACATTGTGCCTTCCAACAACAACAGCAGCAACAGCAGCAAACGATTGGCCGGATCCTAATAGTCGGGTTGTTTTGGCACCTGTGCCTGACGGTCGGCTGGCTGACTGGCTGGCTGGCTGGCTGGCTGGCCTGAAACGGTCGATTCGGATAGATACCGATTTGTGTTTTTGCATGTACAACCTGGATTACGAATAGGAAGAGATTATAGTATTATGGGGTATTTTGTTTATTTCGGTTCCAAAAAATCTGCACGTAAGTAGTATCTCGAGTGCCTGTTTTCTCTCTCTCTCTGCGAAGTGTATAGCCGGAAATACAGTACATATAAGATGGATGGATAATGTTGTGCTATTTTGGAAAGGGAGCTCCCAAAAGGTGGTGGTTTTTGGGCATTGGAATTTGGGTTTTGAGATTAGAGAGTTTCATGTAGTGTTTCGAGTGACACTTCAAGAGAATGATAACAGAGATATATAAACGAGAATAAAAACTAGAATTGTAACAGTAACTGTAAACCAAAAATAACCCCTTATCCCAATCCCAATCCCAATCCCAATCCCAATCCCAATCCCAATCCCAATCCCAATCCCAATCCCAATCCCAATCCCAATCCCAATCCCAATCCCAATCCCAATCCCAATCCCAATCCCAATCCCAATCCCAATCCCAATCCCAATCCCAATCCCAATCCCAATCCCAATCCCAATCCCAATCCCAATCCCAATCCCAATCCCAATCCCAATCCCAATCCCAATCCCAATCCCAATCCCAATCCCAATCCCAATCCCAATCCCAATCCCAATCCCAATCCCAATCCCAATCCCAATCCCAATCCCAATCCCAATCCCAATCCCAATCCCAATCCCAATCCCAATCCCAATCCCAATCCCAATCCCAATCCCAATCCCAATCCCAATCCCAATCCCAATCCCAATCCCAATCCCAATCCCAATCCCAATCCCAATCCCAATCCCAATCCCAATCCCAATCCCAATCCCAATCCCAATCCCAATCCCAATCCCAATCCCAATCCCAATCCCAATCCCAATCCCAATCCCAATCCCAATCCCAATCCCAATCCCAATCCCAATCCCAATCCCAATCCCAATCCCAATCCCAATCCCAATCCCAATCCCAATCCCAATCCCAATCCCAATCCCAATCCCAATCCCAATCCCAATCCCAATCCCAATCCCAATCCCAATCCCAATCCCAATCCCAATCCCAATCCCAATCCCAATCCCAATCCCAATCCCAATCCCAATCCCAATCCCAATCCCAATCCCAATCCCAATCCCAATCCCAATCCCAATCCCAATCCCAATCCCAATCCCAATCCCAATCCCAATCCCAATCCCAATCCCAATCCCAATCCCAATCCCAATCCCAATCCCAATCCCAATCCCAATCCCAATCCCAATCCCAATCCCAATCCCAATCCCAATCCCAATCCCAATCCCAATCCCAATCCCAATCCCAATCCCAATCCCAATCCCAATCCCAATCCCAATCCCAATCCCAATCCCAATCCCAATCCCAATCCCAATCCCAATCCCAATCCCAATCCTGAACCAAAGCAGATTCAAGTGTGCTTTCGGTGTACATTCACATGGGACGAAATATCAGAAATTGATGTAGAAGTATCCATTTTTCGGCTTCTTTTTTTTTAGCAGCGTTGAGTCGTGGCTCTTTCTTCTGCGACTACAATGCAGAGGTTTGCAAAGAATTACCAACAGTCCCGATTAAATAAACAAAATGTCCATAACCTTTTCTGAGATAAAAGCGTCAGCAGGCATCACATAAATCTCGGATACTTTTTCAAAAGGACATAAATAAAATTGAAACTCTTTGGTATCCCTGTCTTCCGTTTATTATGGCGGGCGACATAAATGTAATTTTAAGAAAATTAGCACTTCCTAACACTTACCTAACTAGTGGTGCCTGTAACTGATTTATGCAAAGCTGATAAGTTAAAACGCATTTGCATCGTAGTGGAAAGCAGAAGATAAGAGGCACAGAGAGGATCTCTCATTTTTATTTACAAAAAGCATATAAAAGTACACAAGAAATGCGATTACTCACTTACTGTGTTGCCTCGAACAGCGCATTAAGAATAACATGGTAATGAACAAATTTTATATTCCGCCTTCAAAGTTTTCGCACGAGACTTCAATTTTGATTAAGTTATAATAAAATGCCGATGTGGATGTCAACTGTAGAACGTGAAAGATAGTTGCACATTTTACGTTCAGCAAGACCTGGTCACTGAAATTCAGAAATGGAAATGAATAAAATCGAAAGTGTATATAGCTGTCGTCCCAGACTTGGGAAGCAAAAAAAAATGTGCCTACACGTGGCGACGTGATTCATCAATTATGACAATACTTGACGTTTAGGCATTTATCAATACAGAATTTTTATAAATAAACTGTTTTATTATTTTGTTTAATTTGTAGAAAGATTTCCGATCGTTGATGTAAATATTTTTCGATTTGGTTGAAAAATTACCTTGTTGTTAGTGCTTAAAATCTGACCACTTTTACCAATGCTCGTCTAAAGAGTTGAATGACCCACTGTTCCTGGAAAGGGATCCGTTCCTGCAGTCAGAAAATCTTTCCTCCGAAGACTAACAAACAGCAGCTCAAATACGCTGAAGGCGCTTTGCACGCGGTTTGATTTTTACGCGACTTTGAGATTTACACGGTTTTTACGCGAAATTCGTATCCTTCGCGTAAAAGCGACTTGACTCATCGAGTCATTGAGGAACGACATTAGATCCATCATCGATCAATTTAATATCATCGTTGGATAAAGCAGGAGTCACGAAATCGAGGTGTTGCGTTTGGCTTGGAGGTGGTAGCGTTGTTTGCAACTAAAAATTTATAAAATATGTTCATTTAACTAGTGCCCATAACATAACCTAAAAACATTTGGCTTACCTTTCACAAAATACTTTTTTAAAGTATTTTTTTGGTATATTTTTGGCATGTTTCCTCGGATTAAATTACACACGACAATGAAAATTGCAGAAACAGAGCTATTTAGTAACGAATTTGTCTAGAATACTTAGCAGAAAACCAAAAAACGCGTGCTACTTTGAGTGGAAGCAATCACTGAATGAACGAGTCGAGTCGAGCAATCAGCAATCACTGAATGAACGAGTCGAGTCGAGCAATCTGAAAACCCGGAGAACCCAGTAAAATATATCAAATTTGAAACGATGGTGTTGTTCTTGTTGATTGTGCGGGTTCTCTGCGTGAGAAAAAAAGAGTGAGAAGAGTTATCGTAAAGTAGAGTAAAGAGTAAATATCATCAAGCACACATTGATTCGGATTCGCAACGAGATTGTCTGTAAGTGCGAGCAACCTATACGAAATCTCTTACACTTCGCTATATAATTTTGTGGATATTTTTAACTGAAAATGCATAGGTAGTTCTAACAAAAGTATGAGCTCAATAGTCTTCATTTATTTCGAAATGTCTTCACAAAATTAAATGTCTTCACAGTTACTAAAATGTCTTCACAACTGGCATCGCTGGACTTAAGTGTATCGAGGGATTCAGATTTTAGGAAGTCCACCGAAAATATTTATAAATGTTACCTATATTTTCGCTCAGAATTTTCCAGATTAATTAAAAAGTTATCATTGTGGTTTTCTGACTAGGAATTGACTAGGGTAAATGGTCCATTAGTCGCGCAGCTAAGCACAATGTAATATCTGTTTTCTTGTTCATTGAGGTATATGCTTCAACTTCAAATGCTTGTGGGATATTAATTTATCGAATACAAGGTGATAAGACCCTCCACCATTCATTGTAGAGAAGCTTTATAAATAAAAATATAAACTTTTCGATTCAATTGTATTGTACCAATAGTTACGGTAATGTTCCTTTAATTGATTTTGGAGTTCCGTTAGTTGCGTTGTTCCATATACGTCGCCTGGTTGCTAGGTCAAAAAACTATAGACATGAGTGGCTTACAGCTGCGCCTATAGTTGTCGTAGATTTTATAAAATTGGTATTTTAGCAAATAATTTTTTAATTTTAAATGGTGAAGCACAATCAAATTTTTGGGTCATTCCAAAAAATCTTTCTCGAAAAGTGGTCAGGTTTTGAACGCTAATAGCTTAGTGGTTTTCCGAACGATTTTCAATATTCTTACATCAATCGACTGGAAAATCTTCTAATAATTGGCCCAAATGAAGAAAAGTATGGATTCTTGATGTTGAACTATTGAAAAATTGAAAATAATAAACCTATGTTTACCAGAATTCTCGCTTCGTGATTGGTTGGAAGATTCTTAACGATGATCTAAACCTATACTAATTTGATATCTGTGCTTGGGAAGTAAGCCAAAACAAGTGACAAAGTTGATTCTACGTCCCAAAAAATCAAAGATTTTTTTCGTACAACGATTACACCTAAACTAATTTGATGTCTACGTCAGGGAAGTGCGCCAGAAAAAGTGACAAAACTCCCTCGTCCCAATAAGTCAAAGTTTTTTTTTACGTACGACAGTTCAACCTAGACCAATTTGATATTTGCCTTGCGATAGTGTTCGATTTATTACCTGTGAAGTCTGTCGATAAAGAAGGGTCAAGTCCTTAAGGACGTTTATACCCATGGCTTTGCTTTGCCCTCACCGTGGCGGAAGGGTTGGTGATGAAAACAATCTTTGATTCCTGAAAAGAAACAGTACAATGGTGGCTTTGTTCTTAATTTTGTTAAATTGTTTCCAAATGCACATTTTCGCTAGGGCAACTACTTATAATGTTGTCTCGTGGTTTGGTTTAAATATCTTTATGCATTAAGGCTCAAAAGTGCGCGATCGAAATCTACAAATCCAATGCATACTATGATCTTCATGAGAAATGATTTGAAAAACATCAATTGAAGATTGATTTCTTGAACTGTAAACAGCTAGGACCCAGTGACTGATATTTTTCGTCTCCACTGGGCTTACGATTAAACGTTTATTTTTTGCTTTGTTGAAGGCAGAAGGAGAAATTTATGGTATGCTAGAAGCGTCATCGTTGACCTAAGAAATAAGGACTGTGCTAAATCGATTACAATAACACCAGACGCTTACCACTAAATTTAATACACACTAAAATTTTGTGACTTTGGCGTTGAATAATTACGCATTAAATATCTATTTTGATAATCGACGTTTTCGTTATATTTCAAATGCTAAGTTTTGAGCCAACCGATTGAATCTAACAGCGACTTTATTATCGGTACATGACGAGATTTCAACGCAATATCTATTAACGTGCAGCCATCCGCAGTAATATATTCCTTTGCTAGATTCAGTTTCGTTTCCATTTGTTGATTGTAGAGCCTTTGGCAGCGCAAAATAAATTCCACAGATCGTTCCTTCTTTAGTTTCACCGCCATGCAAAGTGGAGAGTAACCCGCTTCCGTTCGCTCGGTTATAATGTGACCAATTTTTCGTACGGTTTCTTCTGGCAAGCGTTCCACTAATTTACTGTCGATCTCGTATTCCAAGATGGCCTTCAGCAAATCAGGCTTACTGCAAAATATCGCACGGTGAAACATCGGTAATCCTTTATAAGCTGTAGCTTTGGTCAGTTCCCGTATTCCCTTGGATCGTGCGTAGGTTAGTACCGCTTTCAACCATCCTGGGTTTTGATTCGACAACGCTAAATCCAAAGCACTGAAACCATCGTTATTAAGTAGGAAAAGATCAACATCGTACCGTAGGATCAGTTCGAGTGCTTCTAGATTATGTTGGCCAGTTGATAAATGGAGCAGAGTATGACCTTGTTTATCTTGAATATTTACCGATTGGGGATAACGCTCAAGTAATAACGAAAGAATGTCCATATGAAAGAAGGTCATCGCGTACATTGCGGCCGTACTACCTAAGGAATCCTGGCTGAAGGCGTCGACATCTTGGTCGATTAGGACTTTAACTGCTTGCAGTGTTCCAGTATTTGCCGCGAAATGAATCGGTCGCAAGCCAAGCTTGCAAGGTACCTCCAAAGCACTGATTCCATCTGATGATCTTAAGCTGTGGGCAATGCAATGTTTCAGCAGTAGATCCGCTTTGCGAGAGTCCGGGCACATTAGTGCTATGTGCAGCGGAGTTTGCTGCAATGAATTTGATGCCAGTGGGTTGGCTCCATGTTCTAGTAAAAGCTCCAGTATTTCTAGGTGCTCTTTGCTGATTGAGGTTAGATGCAGGGGTGTTTCTCCGGCACGATTTCCAAAATTGACTAGATTTGCAATGCGGCGACGCTCATTAACGGCTGATGTCTCAATAAGGTATGACGTTCCTTCGCAGATTAGAAAGTAGACCCGAGAGCTGCTGGATAGTTCTTCAAAAACTCCACATGCTAGGGAGGTAGAGTTTTCAATAAGATTGATCAACAATAAAAACGTCTGTTGCATGATGTTTTCGGTTTCATCTTCTACGACAATAAGATTTTCAAAGTCAACTGTTGAAGTTAAAACGTCTCGGTAAAATCGCCACAAGTTACAGTTAACAGTTTTCGAACCAACTATGAATTGTATAGGTGAATTGATACTTTGAAGTTTGGAAAATTCTCTAACGTGTTTAATTAACTTTTCACAAAGCCGCATTCGAGTTGTGGCTTCTAGAATGTTTGTACAATCGAGCGAATCCGTGAGTTGGAGTTTTTCGAAGGTTTTGATATTATCGATAAACGTGTTTGATAGCTTTAAGATTTCTTTGTACTTGTTCAGCAGCACAGTTAGCGAATTCAAGTTTGGGATCTCAACCGTTCTTGTGGCAGTTGTAACCATATCCTGGTCCGGTTCTTCAAGGTATGCAATCAACTTGCAGCGGTTCAGCAAAGCTCCAAACAGATCTGGTACATTTGACGAAGTCCACTCGCTAGCTGATGCGTCCATTTTTTCCATGATAAGTTGGAAAAACTGAGTCTTTTCCTGGCGCATTGCCGCCTGAAGAATTTGACTGCTGTCCAGTAAGTCGAACCCACATTTTTCTAGATATCGTAGCATTTTCATTAAAGCATTTTCGATGGCAATCGCCATTGGGTGCAGTAAGTAACTACAGTTCAGATAAAGTGTTTTATCCACTAACGCGGCCATCTCTCTAACAATTTTGCAACTATTTGAATGCACTGCTAGTTGAAAAGCTGTTTTGAACCGGTGCTGCGGTAGGATGGGATGTATCCAATTCGGCGATGATCCGTGTTTTAGGAGCAGCTCTACCAAAGGCCATTTTCGTGAACCGAGAGCAATACGTAGTGCATGTTGATAATATGTATGTTGGTCCTTGCGATCGGCAGACGTGTAATCGACCGATGATAGACCGATTAGGCACTGAACAATTGAACTGTGATTATAGCGGGTTGCAGCAACAAGACAGGCTGGAAGATGCTTCGAGCGGAGATAACTGTGCGAACCGTAGTAGAAACGTTTTACCAAGTACTGGACAACGTAGAGGTTATTTGCTCTAACGGCAGTTTCGATGTAAACTTTTCCAATCAACGAATCAAGATCGAAATTCAATATTAATTGATCCAGTAGACAATTCAGGTGATTAATGATGGCTACCTTCTGGCTATACGTTGATACAATAGCATTTTTGGAAAGTAAAGCCTTTGCTACTGTGGCATTTCCATGTTTTAGAGCGTAATCCAACGGTGTAAGGCCATTGACATCCTTTTCATTAACGTACCAGCCCGAACAATTCTCCAGCACCCAAAAAACTCTCTCCGTGTTACCAGCCAGAATCAATCTGTGTAGAATAGTTCGACCCTTGTGATCAGTTTCACCCCAGTCATTCATTTCGATCAGAAGATTATCGATTATTAGCTCCCATGAGAAGAAGTCTTGCAGTAGGGTCGAGTTTTCGATAGGTTTGTTCTTCGCTAGTATATTGAAAGCGAGCTCGAAGTCACCTCGCTGCAGCGCGAATAACCGGCGGTAAGGGCCGCTCCACATTTCACTGATTTGGGGAAATTTAGTGACACAGAAAGTCTTCAAACCATCTCCAGCTCTGTTTGGGTCTATTAAATAGAGACCTGCTGGACTTGATTGCCGTGGGAGAATCGTCTGATGGAATTTTCCCAACAGTTCAGCACCATTTTGTATGCTGGTGAAAATTTCCTCACACTTCATCTCCTTGAGTCCTGCGAATAGTGTATTCTGTTGATCAATCCATTTCAACTTGCGCTTGCTATCAGGGAACTCAAATTTATGAACAATTGTCTTAGTTTTGCTTCGAAAAAGGTCTATTCTACAATCCACCATAACTATTGCGTTGATTAGAACGACTATTCGACTGCTATCAGTTAAAATATTGTATGACAGCGAATCATGGGCGAGATAATTCCTATAATTTCTTCCATGTATGAGCGGAATTCGATGTTTCAGTAGATGGAAACTGTCTCCAAAATATCCTACCGTCAGCAGAATCTCACACAGTTCTAGCTGGTAGTGCTCTAAGGCCATCTTAACGTGAAGTGGAATCCGACGCTCTCTAGTAGTTAATTCCTCAACGGTAGTGATTCTTTCAGCTTGAAGAATCTCCCGCATTTTGTCCAAATACCCATCATATATTGCTTGTAACATTTTCTCATCTTCGCTTCGAGTCTTTTTTAGAACCTTTTTATCCAAGTTCCACTGTTGAGATTTGAAAAATTGTCCGATCGCCCTGAACTTGATGTCCAATAAGAAAATATTTTTGTAATATTTCAAAAGCTGCTGGTGAAAAGCATTGAATTGATCGGTAGAATATTCCAAAACTCCAAGCTCTTGCAAAATTTTTCGTGTTTCCTTGGCATATCCGTCTTTTTCAATAGCGGTCACCTTTCTTTCAATATTCGACAGTAGCCCTGCTACTGTCGATGGATTTATATTCATCAACGCCGCATTCATCGGGTCTAGTGAACTTAATTCTTCGTGATTAGACTGCCAGTGCTGTCCTACGGCCTCAAAGATGTTGTGCTGCCCCCTGTAGGCTAGATTCCATTCGATTTGGTGCCGAATTACGGAAATATCCGTATTTGCTTCGCAAGCGAATCGGATATCATCGAAACTAAAATCAAATTCAGTGACCATACAGCGCTCCAAGAAACCTAGAACTACAACCTTCAGGTCAAAATGTAGTTTCAGGTAGGCATACTTTTGTGGAGAACCAGCTTTCACTGACGTGATAACTTCTGACATTTGTGTGAAATACTTTTTTACGTTGTCGTGATAATATTTTTGATCTCGTTCGATGATCGTTAAATCTGAAACGTAATCTAGGAATGATTTTAGCTGACCCACGCTTCGGCAGCTTTTCATGGTTCCTAAAAATGAACGACTCGCATCCACCATAGAACAAATGTTTGCAACGGAATACATCATTCGCATGTAACCAGTTTGCGAGACAAGTCCTCTAAAGTAACCAATTTCTAAATTTTCGGATAGTATTTTTTTCGCCCAGGAATATTTGTGAGAAAAATACTCACGAAAGTACTTATTATTGGTGACGAAAAAGTCTGTCAACATTCGCGCCAGAGTGGATTCGACCTTCTTCGAAATATTCGGTGTGCTCTTGGTACACTTAATAGCTTCACCGATCACTTGAATAACACGTTTCATTGCTGGAACATGAATAACATCAAGGTCCAAATGTTTGCTGATGTTACTAATTATATCAAGATAATACAAACTCTTCTGGATAGAATAGAGTTGTCTAGTTTTAAAATAACATCGACGGAGTTTCCGCAGGATGGATCGATCAGATCCATTGATCGTTGTTGGCAGCTCAAAGGTTTCGTTTGCAATCACTATATCAATGACTGTTAGAAGTGGTTGCTTCTTCTTTAATCCACTGATAAGCCTGTTGAATACATGCTCTCCCAGCTTCAAAGAAGAATTATTGCTAGTCCAATTAGCTATTAGCTGATCTTTACTAACTTCACGTTCGAGTTCTTCCTTCAATAATCGTTTAAGATCATCCAGCGCTTTCAACGTCACCTTCAGCTGACGACAGATAGCTTTTATAAACTTCAATATATTCACCTTATTTATCAGGTATTTGAACATCTTATATGTATGATCACATTTGAATATTGAAACAAAAATGCCAAGACAAAAAACAACTTCAAACATCGGAAGATGACGCAAGAATTTGATATCCTTCACAAAGTACAAACAATTATGTATTTCCTGTACACGATGCAAAAACTCATTGTCGATCCCATCATAACACCGCACGTCGTAATGTTTCCTCAGCACATTCCAATGCTCCTCGATCGTTGCGAAATGCTGTCGCCACTCGTTGGGATTCTTTTCACCTTTCCAATCTCCTGCCAACTCCTGGTGTGCGTATTTCGCCAACCGAAACTGCAGAAATCTTTTCATTTCCGATTTGATAGTCATTCGTTTCACCTTTAGTTCAATCATAGCATTAGACACAAGCTGAAATAAATGTTCCTCGTTAAAGTTATTCAACTCGAGAAACAATTTAAACACTTCCACCGATCCGCGTCTTATCAGTACGTAGAAACTTCTCGGGACATCAGAAAATTCTGCCTCAATCATTACGCTGGCCAGCCGTCGGTCTCCGAGGCGTGTGAGTGCGAGTTCGCACGCCGTCAAACCATCTTCATCGCGTTGATCACAATCGACGTCACCGGATTGGATTAAATATTTCACCACATCCTGCTTCCGTTCGTGGTGCATTTTGACGGCTTGATGCAGTAGGGTTTCACCCGGCCCTAGGTCCGCTTCCGACCAGAGTTGGTCCACAATGGTTCGGAGTGAAATTTCCTCAGTCATGATGGTAACAGCCGTTCGTTTGAGGTGAAACGCAATCAATAACTGAAGCTATATCATGCGTTTGCCTAATGCCGATAAGACAAACTTTGAGAAGCATTGATAAAAAAAACCCGACTTAATCCACCTTCCGGCAAAGGTTACTTTTGTTATACCGTCATTATATGTTATTTGATATAAAAATCGACAGATTGTCGGATTGTGTAATTCAACTGGTTGCTAACGCTATATTAGTTAAAAACGGAACATTTGGAAGCAAAAAAATCGCGTACAAAGTTATGGAGCAGTGTTGAGTGCTATATATGTCAACTAATTTTCAAGCTTTCATTTGATAGTAAATTTGTTGAAATCGATTAAGTGGTTCGGGGGAAAATCATGTCACGTAATTTTCACAGTATCGCTTACAACTTTTAAATTGAATATCAGACCGCAAAACAATCCAATGGTGATCTACTAATTACACCTTTGAACACCTAATAACACCTTATATAAGCCAAATAAGCTTAATAGCGAACGAATCGGTTCAGCCATCCCTGAGAAACAGACGACTGAAGTCAAGCGTGACACACACACACACACACACACACACACACACACACACACACACACACACACACACACACACACACACACACACACACACACACACACACACACACACACACACACACACACACACACACACACACACACACACACACACACACACACACACACACACACACACACACACACACACACACACACACACACACACACACACACACACACACACACACACACACACACACACACACACACACACACACACACACAATACGATTTGTGGCGGATTGTTTGCGGTCATTATGTAGTCGCAATTGATTTCATTACCTCGCATGTTTTCGGACTGGCTAAAGAAAGGCAAAATCGAAAAATTATCTTTCAAAAAGTGCACCTAGATAACAGAACAGTAAACGTAGACAGTAATTTATTTGCTGATTTTGAGTATGAAGTTCTGTGCGCTCTTTGACGCAAAATTTCAAGGGCGTTTACCATGTGTGTTCGTACATTACTTTCGAATGAGCTGCGTAAAGCTTTACTTTTGCTTTATAATTAACTTTGGAGTCCAGCTGTCTTTATCCTTTATGGCGTAGGACTACGTTAGTCTGGTTGTTGCATGATGTACAATATATAAAAGTGCGATTCGCACAGCAACACCTTTTCTGTTGTTATGCACATGTTATGGTAAAATGACGTCTTTTTCAACCAATCCGAACTCTACTGCACTGCCACCCTATGAACAACGTTATCAACTCATCTGTCTATCTACTCTCGAATCCAGACGGTTGCTGCTTCAACGGCTGTTCATTTTTGACATTATCAGCAATAACATCGACTGCACGCACTTGTTAACGCAATTGCGGCTCAACGTCCGGCCAAGGAACACTCGATCATCAACTTTCTATGGCCAATTTAATTCTTTAGAAACCTGTTGCCGACCATTCAACGAAACTTCTGGAGTCTGTCCCACCCTCCCCGGAATTTCGGCTTTCTGTGACTATTGTTGAATTTCGGCCATTTGGATTTCAGCCATTCGTGATTCGGCCACTTGTATGTTGACCGTTCGGTACCAGCGCTAATTTTCCTTTTTACATCGATAAAAATACACACGCTCGATCAAAGTGGAAAGAACATAGATTTTCTCCTGGTGCTAATCACTACAGTTCCATAGGAAAAACACTTTGAGATGAGCTGTGGTTCACATCAGCTCTAGTGATAGTCACGCCAATTTCATGTGGAACGACATGTGAAATGCTTTTCATAAGAAAATCCCTTTAATTAAACGTGTAAAACTAGTGAAATATTTATAAAAATTTACACCATAATTCTATAAGGATTGCTATAGGATATGAACTACTGGTAAAACACGTAGATTTGCAGTGCAAAAGCATTTGCCAAGTTGCCTGAGAGTTTGCAAGAAAAACATGATCGTTTAACGTGTTTTACTTGTGAAATATTGCATTCCACGTTTAATCGAAGGGAAATACTTTTCATATCCAAATTATTGGCATGTAAAACAAAACTAACAATATTAGCTCATTGAATTCATGTGTTTCTTCTCTTGGTAACGCCGTGTCTATTTTTATTGGTGTAGGCAAATGATGAATAGAGTATTTTGCGTGACGTTTAATACCATATGTTTTTTATTTGTTTATGATCTTGACACTTACTGGTAACGACAACATGTACTAGTAAAAGAGAGACAGAATTATATTTAGTTTTGATATCACAAATTCTTTGAAAATTGCTTACACGATTCCGTGTAAGTGTGAGCGGATACCAGAAGTGTTTCCTTCTTCTTCTTCATAACAATGTAAACAACAACAAACTGCACTGCTCGAATATAAACCATAAACTGTCGTCGTAAACAGCCTTATACAACCTACCAGAAACAGCAGACTAGCGGCACTAGCGGGATTTTCCACTCCCTCCTTTGCCAGTTACAGGAATCCCCCGAACAAGGCGATGGGTGGTGCTGTACGCCCAACGCGATATCTCAGCTGTCCGCTAACCAACAAAGTTGATTTTTGGTAGTTGACTAGGTTGACTATCTGGTATAAGATACTAACGGTGTACCAAAAATCACTTTATTGATTAATGGACAAATAAGAAATCGCCGTGGGCGTTCACAACCATCCACCGTCTTATTCGGGGGACTGCTGTACTTGCAAGATATGGTGCAACAATGATGAAGCCGATTTTCGACTTACCCTTTGTTATATACTAGAGAAAAAATCGGCGAGCGAGAATGGAAGTTATGGAATGGTATAATTTGAAAAGAGAAATAGCCTACGTGGATATACTTTGCTCGAATGAAAGAGCCTACTGCACGGTAAGGTTTTCAGTTTTGGTGAAGTACGCAGTCGCGAAGGTGCTGTCGGCGTCCGCTTCTGTGAGATAGCTGCCAAGAGGTTTGGCAAAGTATACTTACCAGTAAAGCAATAAGCAGAAGAAGACATGCAAAGCTGCTTAGACTTTCCGAATTGTTCATTGCAACAAACGTTAGGCGATCGTCTCTCACGAGGTTAACATACATGCGTCTGTTGTTTACGTAAATGTTGCAACTTTCAAGTCAGAGTTCTGATAATCCACTAATCGATCTTTTTAAGGGCCAACACAGAATATTCGAGGGTTTAATAGAATTTTCTCTCACGGTAAACTCAGTCCGTTTTTAAATTATAAAATTAATCTTATATATAAAAATGGATTTCTGTCTGTCTGTCTGTTGGGATGTTCCTTATAGAATCAAAAACTATTGAACCAACCGGCGTGAAAATTTGCATGTAGAGTTTTTTGGGACCAGGAAAGGTTTTAGTGCTGGTTAGAGACCCCTCCCCCCCTAAGAGATGGGCTCCCATACAAATCACTAATCATACTAATACTAATACTAATCAATCAAATAGAACAAAATTTGGCATGTGGGTGTTTTTGGTGACAAGATTTTATTCTGTGGTAAATTGAGCCCCTCCCCTCTTTAGAAGGGGAATTATGACTCCTCTCCCCTCTAAGAGCGGGGGGAGGGGGGGCTTCCATACAAATGAAATACAAATTTCCTCATAACTCGAGAACTAATCAAGCAAATGGAACCAAATTTGGCATGTGAAGGTTTTCGAGGGCAAGAATATTTTCTATGGTGAATTAGGACCCTTCCCCACTTTAAGAGGGGGGGCTCCTGTACAAATGAAATACAAATTTCCTCATAACTCGAGAACTAATCAAGCAAATGGAACCAAATTTGGATCGTGGGAGATTTTGGAGTCTTGAATTTATTTTATGATAGTTAGAGACCTTTCACCCCTGTGATAGGGGGATATGGACTCTCATACAAATAAAACAGAAATTTTTGCGAAACTCAAAAACTAATCGGACTCGAGAAATTCGAGACTCTTCCATAAAACATTAGTCAATAACAAGATGACAAAAACTATCTATAGTAATACTAGATCATTCAGGACGAGACGGCCGCGAGTGTTGCCGGCGACCCGCCGTCGGAAGCGCCGCCCACTGGGGGGAGGCAACTCCCCGCAGAAATCACTACTGTCTAGGTTTATTTGTTTTCCTAGGTCTACCTGGAACGAGCGACAGCGGGTAAGGAGAGGATCGTGAAATGGTACTTTCCACAAAAAAGTTTTCCGTGAAATTGTACATTCCGCTTAAGGGTTTTCACAAAATGATATTCGGCGAAATGTTGTACAATCATGGCGAATATTACTATCCGCTTTCTGGCTATGCAATGAGGGGACAGGGGAGTTGTTTTCTGCTTTACTGTGAGGAAAAATTGCAAATTTGTATATTAAACTACCCATTCCTGGTAACTAATAAGCATTAACATAAGCAGCAAATCAGCATATCTGGCATTTTATACTTCACGTTATTGTATATTAGCTTTTGGACTGCATAGGTGTTGTAAATTGACATCCAAAATTCTATTCAAATTCTTCGTATCGGTAATTAGTTGCAAATTAGCATTGTCAGCACTATAAGAAGGTTATCAGTAAAGCAGCTGTATATTTTGCCAAAATAGCATTTAAGTAGCATTTAAGCCGACTTAAATGCTTGTTGGCCTGCATTTAAATAGCATTGGTGATGCTTATTGGTTACCTGGGATGCTTTCATAGTTACGTAACTGCCAAAATGAATCATCTAAGGTTGTACTCCTCAGAAACTTTCCAAACTCGAGATTGTGACAAACATCATCCGAGATTCATGATTTATGTACAACATAGGTTAATTTGTGGCAATACGAAGTTTGACGGGTAAGCTAGTACTATATATTTATATAGTAGAAAGGCAAAAAGTATGCACAAAATTTGTTTGGGGATAGCTTATAACGAAACCACTTTTCTTCTCAGCTCGCCTTAGACAACACAGTGAATAGATAAACTATGGTCATCGGACGTAGGTTTCATATAGGAGCTGTCAAAAGCTCGGTCAAATCCGTTTTGGACTAGCGCAGATTGTAATGAAGTAGTAATGATATCAAAGTCGTCTACAAAGATAAGGAGTTGGCTGCTTTTGCTGAAGTTCGTCTCATTCGTTCCGATGCTCGCTCGTCGGATCAATCACACTTTCAATAACGATGCTAAACAAACAGTCCAAAGGACAATTCGAAAGGAGTCAACCGCGTTAGTTGGTCTGGATAACCGTTCTTGTGCACTAACTGCCATAGCTCTTCACGTTTAGCTGTATCGTATGCTGCCTTGGAATCCACGTCAATATTAGCCGTGGGCATGTTGTAATCCTGACAACTCGGGAGAAATTGTCAGAGTGAGAAAATTTGACCCTTAGTAGCACGGCCTCTCGTAAAACTCGGCTGGTACTGCCCTACGAAATTTCTTGCTATTGTAGAAAGACGCCGCAACAAAATCTGGGAGCACTTTGTATTCCGTCGGTAGGTTTGATCGCACAGTTACTGGTACTATTCAGGGTGTATCCGCATCCCGTAGGGAACGCATATTGATGATATTTGAGCAAAATCGGCCATCGTTGAGAATTAGACAGATTAGGCTCAATACCCGGTGGTCAGGTGATCCCAAGGGGGGCCTGTAGTTAGCTTTGCTTGGAAAAAAGTGCTTTCGATCATCATGCCTCGAAAAGCTGCAAAGTTCTCGTTCGTGTCGGTGTGTAGACAATAGACGCGTTCATAACCCCGATGACGATCTTGATGCTCCATGAAGATCAACTGTCGCACGTCACGTCGTCGGGTCTACAGCAGTTTAAACAGTTGCAAGTATGCTACATTTACAAAACTGAAAATGTAAAATCAGGCATCGAAGATAAGATAACCTAAGTTTCTAGAGGAACTGACAAAGGAGGACTTTAAAAACATTTGTACTTCAATTTATTTAGTAAAGCAGGATTTCATTTTAAAAATCAGGATTTTCCGCTGTAAACCAGGACACCAGGGCAACGCTCGTGAAAACAGGACATGTCCTGGTAAATCAGGACGTGTGGTCACCCTAGTCTTACGGCAAGATTGCTGGTATAGCAAGGTTATTCCAAAACATTAAAAATTGCGAGGATCACGAAAAAACGATTGGTTTTGAGCGCTGATAACTTACTGCGTTGGTTTCCCGATCGATTTTCAATATTTTTACACCAATCCACAGTGGTCCAATCAGCGAAATACGTGATCGTGTGATATTGCGCCAAAACGTGAAGTTTTTCGCATATGGTGCCTTTAGGAACATATCTTGGTATAACAAACCCCTTCTTGTGAGAGAAATCTTAAGGTGATTAATTCCCTTAAAAGTGAGATAAGAAATTTATTTTCTCGTACATTCGAGATACAGGTTTAGTACTTTCAGCAAAGTTGTAGTAAATATCAATACAAACAACTTTGTCAAAGACACCATACTTGTATCTCTTCATGGAAATTGGCTATGAAGCGTTATTTATGGATAGACCCTTCAAAACAGTTTTTAAACCCTGAGTTATTCTGGTCAACTTTTACGTGTTCATAGTGTTCTAGAAAGTTGTTTATCTTGCCAAAATCAACGTTTTTGTAGAACATTATTATAAGTGATTTTCTGCAGTTTCGGAGATTTTGAGCATTTTTGATGAAAAATAGTACTACTTTGAGCTTAAATATTTCCCAAGGTGGCAAATGGTGGCAGACCAAACAACTCCTACTTAAAAGTACAACAAAAAACCTTTAAAATCAAGTGTCAATTGACTGTATCTGTTTGTATCCTCAAAAGTTATAGTTGTTTTAAAAATCCTTCACAGTCATGTTTGTCGAACAATTAAAATGTACTTCGGATGCAATAAACGCCATTTTGTTTATGTTGACAATCTCTTTCTAACAAGTTGAGTTACCAGCAATTTTTTCGTCTATTTTCGAGTCGAAAATGAATGTAGACTGAAAATTATTTGACGCAACTAATAAGAGAGAAGCTTCCAAATAACTAACTTAAGCCTATTTTGTTCAATACCTTGGATTGGTGTCTTTTCAAAAGATTCCACTCATAATGGGCTGGTACCAAATGGCCGAAACACGAATGGCCGAAATACAAATGGCCGAATTTCAACAACAGTCACAGAAGACCGAATTTTCTCGGAATGACTTTTTAGTCTATTTAATTAGAAAACACGAATTGACAAGCAGTTAACAATTAACTTTACTCAAACAAAAAATAAAATAAGCAACACATCTTTTTGTTGTACTTTTAAGTACGAGTTGTTTGATCTGCCACCATTTACCACCTTGGGAAATATTTAAGCTCAAAGTAGTACTATTTTTCATCAAAAATACTCAATATCTCCGAAACTTCAGAAAATCACGTATAATAATGTTCTACAAAAACGTTGATTTTAGCAAGATAAACAACTTCCTAGAACACTATGAATACGTAAAAGTGGACCAGAATAACTCAGGGTTTAAAAGCTGTTTTGAAGGGTCTATCCATGAATAACGCTTCATAGCCAATTTCCATGAAGAGATACAAGTATGGTGTCTTTGACAAAGTTGTTTGCATTAATATTTACTACAACTTTGCTGAAAGTACTAAACCTGTATCTCGAATATACGAGAAAATAAATTTCGTATCTCAATTTTTAAGGGAATTAATCACCCAAAGATTTCTCTCACAAGAAGGGGCTTGTTATACCAAGAAATGTTCCTAAAGGCACTATATGCGAAAAACTTCACGTTTCGGCGCTATATCAAACGATCACGTATTTCGCTGTTTGGACCACTGTGCAATCGTTCGGAAAATCTTCCACGCATTGACTTCAATAACGAAAATTATTGATTCAAACGTGCGAATGATAAAAAAATTGAAAACAATGAAACATTGTCCAACTGCCAACTCATGTTGTCCAACCGGAAATCCTCGAGTCATGATTCTACGGCCCAAAAAATCAAAGATTTTTGCCGTACAACAATTACACCTAAACTAATTTGATGTCTGTGGCAGGGAAGTGCACCAGAAAAAGTGACAAAACTCCCTCGTCCCAATAAGTCGAAATTTTTTTACGTACGACTGTTAAACCTAGACCAATTTGATATTTGCGTTGGGTTAGTGTTCGATTAATTCGCTGTGAAGTCTGTCGATAAAGAACGGTAAAGTCAAGTCCTTAAGGACGTTTATACCCATGGCTTTGCTTTGCCTTCACCGTGGCGGAAGGGTTGGTGATGAAAACAATCTGTGATTTCTGAAAAGGAACAGTAGGGTAATTTGCCAATGGTCGCACAGCTAAGCCACTCAATTTTGATTTATTATGATTTTTCTCATATAGATTATTCCAAATTCATGAAATTTTTGAATTTTAACGTAAATGCCTAAGAAGTTTAAAATACATGGCAATTTTTAGAGAATAAGTTAACTTTTCCTGAAAAAATCAGCGAATTTTTGCAACGCTTGAATGCCCAATCATTGAACAGTGCCACAGCCTCATTGTCCTATAGTTAGACAGTTGTTATCCAATGGTTGGACAGGCATTCTTTCAATGTTTCTCATCAGAAAATTTTAGGATGATATTTTGTGTGTTAGGTATATTTATATTTATTAACAGCGTGTTATAGTTATTAACAGTAAACGATTAAAAATTGCAATCATACCAAAAATTACCATTTTTTTCTTACATTACGAGCCGTTTTCCTAACAGGTGTTTTCTTTTCCTTTTGATCTTTTAATCTTTCCTCTTTCAATTCCTTTTTCTTTACGAGTTCTTCCTCTCTTTGCTTTTTCTTTAAAGCACGCTTTTCCAAATTCTCCTGTTTCTTACGTACCATTTCCAGTTTTTCAATTTCTTTTTCGTTCAACTCTTGAAGCCTTTCGGAAGCTGTTAAAACAAAATGTCGCTTAAGCGCATACTTTCTTAGTACGTTTTTGCGTTTGGGTGTTGATGGAAGGATTAAATGCGTTGAAATGCTGGTTCTACGATGCAGTACATTCGTATTTGTTATGTTCCCAAGAATAACTGAATTTTCGTCAGAGTTTCTACCGACATTTAAATTCTCGACTGTTGGTTGTGTTTTCTCCCCTGTCAACGTGCTGCTGGTAGATTCCTCTGCTGGATTTGAAATCAAATCTGCTTTTTGATTATGACCAAAGTCTTCAGAACTGTTACCATATTTAGAAAAAACTTGATGGTACAAATTGAAAAGAACTTTGTCAGAGCCTTGGAAATTATGTTCAATATTGTCGTTATACGAACTTATTCTCTCGGGGCCAATCAATTGAACCGCTTTTTCTAAATCATTTTGATCAACGAGTACGCTTGAAGAAATAATCTCGGTTGCAATGGGCTCCGATCGCGATAGGATTGCCACTGGTTGTTTCGATGAAGCAATACAGCGAGTGTAATCAACAACATCTGCGTCGAATGGGTATAGACCGCATCTTCGAAACCCTGCATGTATCGTAGCAACAGAAATACCCCGGTGCATAGCTTTTTGAAGCAATGGTCCGAACTGCTCGATAGTAAAATTTTTGGCTCCATTTTGCAGCTTCCACTCTTCCATACAGCTATTCCAACTTCCTTTTAAAGGTTTGAAAATAGCAACGTCGGCTGGTTGCAAAATATGTGTTGCGTTTGGATATAACGCAATGAGTATAATGTTTAGTTTCTTACATAACTCAGCTGCCTCTATACCAGTGTGTGATGTATGCCCATCGACGAAATAAATGACAGGAAAAGAAACATTTCGTTTAAGCAAGGATGGGTAAAGAATATTTCGAATATAGACCATAAAATTGTCGCTATCCATCCATCCTTTATCGGATTTTCCGACGCCCCAGTCTGTACCAAAACTCGTTAACAATTGCCTAGACAATCGTTTGAATGGTAAAATAATATCTGGAGGGAAAGCATATCCTTCAGCATCAAATGTAAAAAGTACAGTTACATTCTTCTTCGGATCAGATCGCTGAACCGTGTACACATTCCGATTACCCTTGGACGCAATAACTGATTTTGTGACTGGATCAAAAAGAAAACATGTTTCATCACCGTTGAGTATGCGGCGTGGATCTTTCAAAATATCAAGCATATCATTATCCCGTAGATAGCAATGAATTTCAGTAAACCATTTACGGATGTCTGCTTCAGATACAGTAGCAGCAGCCATAGTCACATTTTCTGGTTTTCGTAGAGATAGTTGTTTATGTCGTCGAAGAAACAAGCGTAACCATTTATTACCTAGAACAAAAAAGCAAATGTTCACTTTTTTCAGGTATCAGAAAGTACAAATATTACCTGGAACATTATTTTTAAAAGTAGTCGAACGAGAGGTTTGATCCAAATAATGTTTAACTTTTGTGAATATTGCGCGTTTACCCAAAGGGAAACCACGTCTTTCCATCTCCTGGATCCACCTAACAAGTTTGCTTTCTTCCGCAATGGTCAATACTGTACTCGGACCAAGACGCTTCTTTCCAATCCACTTTTTACTCATTCGAAAATTGATAGTCGATTTGGGAACGCCAAATGTTCGGGACGCTTCCCACATAGACATCCGATGCTGTTGGATAGCAGAAATGCAGCTTTCGATATCTGCTTCTGCATATTTTGTTTTAGCAGGATCTTCCGGTGCTCGAAATATGGTTGATTCAATTGACACTTGCCGGGGAGTTTCAATAGATTTTCGCTATAAGCACAAATTAAAATGTAAGGCATGCGTATAAAGAAAAAAATTGAGCAATTACCTGTATTTCCATAGTGCAAAATCACGGTTAAGAACACTACTTGCGAATAAACAAACTATAAACGCAACGATTTCAAATACTGACAGATAAATGTAATGCGCATTTTCAGGTTATGTACAATGCTTAGGGCAACCGTTGACTTTGTTGTCCAATGATTGAACGATGAAATTTTAAGAATATATAAAATACAAATAATTTATTATAGTATTTTAAAATGTTGTCCAATAATGGTAGATGACTATCGCAAGTTGTATATTGCAGGATATTGTTATATAATTATACTATACGTTAATTACTTTCACGGGTTTCTTAAATGAATCGGTAACGAAATGCTGGTTTTTTTCTAATATTATACATGATGATTTGTAACGTAAATTTGTGGTACTTGGGTTGTTTTAAGGGGTGACATTGTTACAAGAAATGATGTACAACTGAATAAAGTGAGTGATTTATACATCAATATAGGGTTTATGCGTTAATGCATTCTGAAAATTGCGTTTTACTGGTCACTGTCCAATCAATGGAATCGTTCAATGATAGGCAAAATACCCTACAATGGTGGTTTTGTTCTTAATTTTGTGAAATTGTTTCCAAATGCACATTTTCGCTTGGGCAACTACTTATAATGTTGTCTCGTGGTTTGGTTTAAATATCTTTATGCATTAAGGCTCAAAAGCGCGCGATCGAAATCTACAAATCCAATGCATACTATGATCTTCATGAGAAATGATTTGAAAAACATCAATTGAAGATTGATTTCTTGAGCTGTAAACAGCCAGGACCCAGTGATTGATATTTTTCGTCTCCACTGGGCTTACGATTAAACGTTTATTTTTTGCTTTGTTGAAGGCAGAAGGAGAATTTTATGTTCGCTTACGTGCTCTAAATGCTCATAATTTTTGTTTTCTAGATTATAGGATCGTAGCATTCAGCTGTGTACATTGGTAAGAAACGGTATGCTAGAACGGTCATCGTTGACCTAAGAAATAAGGACTGTGCTAAATTGATTACAATAATACCAGACGCTTACCAATAAATTTAATACACACTAAACTTTTGTGACTTTGTCGTTGCATAATTACGCATTAAATATCTATTTCGATAATCGGTGTTTTCGTTATATTTCAAATGCTAAGTTTTGAGCCAACCGATTGAATCTAACAGCAACTTTATTATCGGTACATGACGAGATTTCAACGCAATATCTATTAACGTGTAGCCATCCGCAGTAATATATTCCTTTGCTAGATTCAGTTTCGTTTCCATTTGTTGATTGTAGAGCCTTTGGCAGTGCAAAATAAATTCCACAGATCATTCCTTCTTTAGTTTCACCGACATGCAAAGTGGAGAGTAACCCGCTTCCGTTCGCTCGGTTATAATACTACCAATTTTTCGTACGGTTTCTTCTGGCAAGCGTTCCACTAATTCACTGTCGATCTCGTATTCCAAGATGGCTTTCAGCAAATTGGACTTGCTGTAAAGAGTCGCAAAGATAAACAGCGAAGTTCCTTTGTCAGCTGTAGCTTTGGTTAAATCTCGTATTCCTTTGGAACGAGCGTAGGTGAGAACAGCTTCCAACCATCCTGGGTTTTGATTCACCAATGCAAAATCCAAAGCACTGCGACCATCGTTATTAAGTAGGGAAAGATCAACATCGTACTGTAGAATCAGTTCTAGTGCTTGCAGATTATGATGAAAAGTTGATAAATGGAGCAAAGTAAGACCCTGTCTATCTCGTATATTTATTAATTGGGGATAACGGTCAAGTAACAACGAGAGGACGTCCATCTGAAAATATATAACCGCACACATTGCGGCCGTACTACCCCTGTAATCTTGGGCGAAAGCGTCAACACCTTGGTCGATTAGGATCTTAACTGTTTGCAGTGCCCCAGTATTTGCTGCGCAATGAATCGGTCGCATGCCTAGCTTGCAAGGCAGCTCCAGAGCACTGACTCCATCTGATGATTTTAATTTGTGGGTAATGCAATGTTCCAGCAGTCGATCCGCTTTGCAAAAATCTAGACATGTTAAAGCTGTGTGCAGAGGAGTTTGTTGGAATGAATTCAATGCCAACGGGCTAGCTCCATGTTCTAACAAAAGTTCCAGTACTTCTTGGTGAACCTTGCTGATTGAGGTTCGATGCAGCGGTGTTTCCCCGGCAAGATTTCCAAAATTGATTAGATTTGCAATGCGGCGACGCTCATCAACATCCGTTGTATCAATAAGATATGACGTTCCTTCGCAGAATAGAAAGTAGACCCGAGAGCTGCTGGATAGTTCTTGAAGAACTCCACATGCTAGGGAGGTAGAGTTTTCAATAAGCTTGATCAACAATAAAAACGTCTGTTGCATGATGTTTTCAGTTTCGTCTTCTACGACAATATGATTTTCAAAATCAACTGTGGTAAATAAAAAGTCTGGATTAAATCTCAACAGGGTACATTCAACAATTCTCGAACCAAATTTAAATTGCACTAGTGAACTGATACGGTAAAGTTGCGAAAAATCTCTAACGAGTATTAACAACTTTTCACAAAGCCGCATTCGAGTTGTTGAATTCAGAATGTTTGTACAATCGAGCGATTCCGTGAGTTGGAGTTTTTCGAAGGTTTTGATATTATCGACAAACCTGTTTGAGAGTCTCAAGATTTCTTGGTACTTGCTCAACAGCACACGTAGCCAATCAAAGTTTGGGCTTTCAAGCGCTGCTGTGACAACCGTACATTGGATCTGGTCCGGTTCTTCAAGGTATGCAATTACTCTGCAGCGGTTCAACAGAGCTCCTATCAGTCCTAGAACATTGTATGGTGTCCATTCGCTAGTTGATGCGTCTATTTTTTCCATGATAAGTTTGAAACACTGTTTGTCTCCTAGGCGCATTGCCGCCTGAAGAATCTGACTGCTGTCCAGTAAATCGAAACCACATTTCTGTAGGTGTCGTATCATTTTCAATGAGTTGTTTTCAATGGCGGTCACTATTGGATGCAGCAAGTAACGATTGTTTAGATGAAGTGATTTATCTACAAAAGTGGCCATCACTGTAACGATTTTGCAACTATTTGAATGCACTGCTAGCTGAAAAGCCGTTTGGAACCGCTGTTGCGGAATGAACCATGTACAGTGTTTCAGGAGCAGATCTACGAAAGTCCGATTTCGCAAACCGACAGCATAACATATATCTGCAAAAAAAAGGATACATGAGATATTTTAGGTGAATTATATGGTTTTCGATATGCTGAATTCAAGACTTTCCATTTCTCTCCATCAGGTACAGTTTATTTGCTAAATTTGCTTTTTGTATGGAAAAGTCACAAATTCGATGGAAAAATCGATACCACAAAGTCGTACTAATAGCCTAAACAAGGTTTTTTCTATTAATTTTTGTAAATTTTAATTTAACAGACTCATAAAAAATACTGCTAGACAAGAATATTTTTCCAAACAATTTAAAAAAGAAACAAGAAAAAAAAAACAAGTTTGCCAGCAAAACTAGACGTGATGGACTATTTTTAATATTTTTTCTGAATGCAGTTAACAAAATTTACAAGAATCAGTAGAAAAAATCTATGCAGTTTTTTCATGCAGACCTGCGTAAGATATATGTTGTTCCTTGCGGTCGATAGGCATGTAATCGAGTGGTAAAAGACCGATTAGGTACTCAACGATTGTACTGTGGTTATACATTACTGCAGAAAGAAGATAGGGTGGAAGATGTAACGATAGTAGGAGATATTTTGACGTACCGCAGTAGAACCGTTCCACCAAGTACTTGACAGCGTGGAGGTTGTTTGCTCTAACTGCAGTTTCGAAGTAAACATTTTTAAAGAACGAACCCAGCTCGAAGTTCAGCAACAATTGATGCAGTAGACAATTCAAGTTATTCATGATGGCTAGCGTCTGGCTGTGCGTTGATATCAAAACATTTTGCGAAAGCAAAGCCTCTGCTACTGGTGTATTTCCGAACTTCAGAGCGTAATCTAACGGTGTAAAGCCATTGTTATCCTTTTCATTAATATACCATCCCGAAAAATTCTCCAGCACCCAAAAAACTGCCTTCGTGTTACCAGCCAGAATCAACCTGTGCAGAATATTTCGACCCAAGGAATCGGTTTCACCCCAGTCCTGCATTTCGATCAGAAGATAATCGCTTATTAACTCCCATGAGAAGAAGAGTTGCGATAGAATTGAGTTTTTGATAGGTATGTCCTTCGCTAGTATTTTGAAAGCAAGCTCGTAATCACCTCGCAGCAGCGGGAATAACCAACGGTAATGGCCGCTCCAGATTTTACTGATTTGGGGAAATTTAACGACACAGAAAGTCCTCAACGCATTTCTAACCCTGTTTGGGTCTATTAAATAGAGGCCATCTGGAATTGTTTGCTGTGGCATCATCGCCGGACGGAATTTTCCCCACAGTTCAGCACCATTTTGTATGCTAGAGAAAATTTCCTCACAATTCATCTCCTTGAGTCCTGCGAATAGTGCATTCTGTTGATTCATCCATTTCGACTTAAGTTTGCTATCAGGGAACTCAAATTCATGAACAATTGTCTTAGTTTTTTTTTCAAAAAGGTCTATTCTGCAATCTGCCAAAACTATTGCGTTGATCAGCACTACTATTCGACTACTGTCAGTCAAAAGATTGTACGACAGCGAATCATGAGCAAGATAGTTTCTATAATTTCTTCCATGTATGAGCGGAATTCGATGTTTCAGTAGATGAAAGTTGTTGCCGAAATGTCCTGTCGTTATCAGAATCTCACACAGTTCTAGTTCGTAGTGCTCTAAAGCCATTATAACATGGTGTGGAATCCGACCTTCTCTAACAGTTAATCCCTCAATAGTAGCGATTCCTTCAGTTCTAAGAATCTCCCGCATTTTGTCCAAATAGCTATCATATATTGCTTGTAACATTTTCTCATCTTTGTTTCGCATTTTTTCACGAATCTCTTCATCCAAATTCCACTGTTGAGATTTAAAGAATAATCTAATCGCTCTGAACTTGTTATCCAAGAAGAAGATATTTTCGTAATATTTCAAAAGCCGCTCGTGGAAAGCATTGAACTGTTCGGTAGACCATTCCAAAACTCCAAACTTCTCCAAAATTTGTCGTGTTTCCTTAGCATACTCATCTTTTGCAACTGCGGTTATCTTTCCTTCAATTAGCGACAGTATCCCTGCTATTGCCGATGGGTTTATATCCTTTATATTCATCACCGCCGCCGCGTTCATCGGGTCCAGCAAACTCAATACCTCGTGAGTAGGCTGCCAGTGGTGCCTTATAACCTCAAAGATGTTGAGATGTCCCGCGTAGGATAAATTCCATGCAATTTGGTGCTGAATTACGAAAATGTCCGTATTTGCGTCGCAAGCGGTTTTTATTTCCTCAAAACTAAAACCCAATTTAGTGACCATACAGCGCTCCAAGAAATCTAGAATTATAGCCTTCAGGTCAAAATGTTGTTTCAGATAGGTAAGGGCCTGTGTAGAATGAGCTTTCTCTGATGTGAGGACTTCTGATATTTCAGTGAAAAACTGTTTTACGTGGCCCAGATAACGTTTTTGATCTCTTTCGATGATCGATAAATCCGAAACATACGACAGGAGTGATTTTAGCTGATCTACACTTTGGCAGCTTTTCATAGTTCCCAATAGCGAACGACTCGCATCCACCATAGCACAGATGTAGACAATGGAGTACATCATCCGCATGTAACCAGTTTGCGAGACAAGCCCTTTAAAGTAACCAATTTCTAGACTTTCAGAAAGCATTTTTTTCGCCCAAGAATATTTGTGGGAAAAATACTCACGAAAGTATTTATTATTGGTGACGAAACAATCTGTCAACATTCTCGCCAGAGTGGATTCGACCTTCTTCGAAATATTCGGTGTGCTCTTAGTACACTTGATAGCTTCACCGATCACTTGAATAACACGTTTCATTGCTGGAACATGAATCAGATCATGGTCCGAATTGACGTTAGTATTAGTAATTATTTCAATAGAATAGAAACTCTTCTGGATAGAGTAAAGCTGTCTAGTTTTAAAGTAACATCGACGGAGTTTCCGTAGGACGGATCGATCAGATCCATTGATTTTTGTAGGCACCTTGAAAGATTCGCTTGCGATCACGTTATCAATGACTGTTGCTGCAAGTGGTTGCTTTTTCTTTGATCCACTGAAAAACCTGTTGAATACATGCTCTCCCAGTTTCCAAGAAGAATTATTAGTAGTCCAATTAGCTATTAGCTGATCTTTACTAACTTCACGTTCTAGTTCTCCCTCCAATAATCGTTTAAGATCATCCAGATCTTTCAACGTCACCCGTAGCTGGCGACAGATAGCTTTTATAAACTTCATTATATTTAGTTTATTTATGTGGTATTTGAACATCTTATATGTATAATTGCATTTGAATATTGAAACAAAAATACCAAGACAAAAAACAACTTCAAGCATCGGAAGATGCCGCAGGAATTGCATATCCTTCACAAAAAACAAACAGTTGTGAATCTCATGCACTCGATGCAAAAACTCATTGTCGATTCCATCATAACAACGCATGTCGTATCGTTTCTTCAGCACATTCCAATGCTCCTCGATCGTTGCGAAATGCTGTCGCCACTCGTTGGGATTCTTTTCACCTTCCCAGTCTCCTGCCAACTCCTGGTGTGCGTATTTCGACAACCGAAACTGCAGATACCTTTTCATTTCCGGTTTGAATTTCACTCGTTTCACTTTTAGTTCAATCATAGCATTAGACACAAGCTGAAATAAAACCGCCTCGTCGAAGTTATTCAACTCGAGAAACAATTTAAACACTTCCACCGATCCGCGTCTTATCAGTACGTAGAAACTTCTCGGGACATCAGAAAATTCTGCCTCAATCATTACGCTGGCCAGCCGTCGGTCTCCGAGGCGTGTGAGTGCGAGTTCGCACGCCGTCAAACCATCCTCATCGCGTTGATCACAATCGATGCCAAGGGTGCGAATTAAATATTTCACCACATCCTGCTTCCGTTCGTGCTGCATTTTGACGGCCTGATGCAATAGGGTCTCCCCGGGCCCTGGTACCGTTTCCGTCCGAAGTTGGTCCACAATGGTTTGGAACAAAGCTTCCTCAGTCATGATGATAACAACCGTTCATTTGATGTGAAATGCAAACGATAACTGAACCTATATTTTGCGTTTGCCTAATGTCGATAAGACGTACTTTGAGAAGCATTGATAAAAAACCCGAATTAATCCACCTAACTAACTTAGACTGTTTTGTTTTGAATTGAATATATGAAATATGTGTTCATAGCAGATGTTTTGATATTTTGATATTAATACCATGCGTTCAAAAGTTAGCATCTTTGAAAAACAAGAGTTCAGAAAAATTATTTTTATACACCGCTTTTGAAGAAAAAGGATATCTACAACAAAATGATTAATCTGAAAATTTTACTATTAGTTTGCTTGGCTTCAATTTTGCAATATTCTGAATTAGAAAAAATGACTGAATAGAGCATTAGATATGAAAAAGAGAAATAGAACTATTTCTTAGCTGGCGCTCAGATAATTAATTTTTTTATACAAATTTGAAAAAAAGTTTATGAAAAATTTTCGAAATTTGAAGGGGCAAAAAAATAAAGTGCAATAATGTTGCATTCTTTAATGGTAAGCAGATTTTTACAATTCAACGAATTTACATCTCTTAATTACCCAATTCGTGCAAAGTTGAAGTAATTATCCCGTTAGTCTCGATCAACTATCCTACACCATCTTAGCTTTCTGATTCCTGATACAGGTCACAGGCGACTATTGTGCTTAACCTTTAAGTTCCGACGTCGAAAATTGGGGTGCTTGGAATTAGACTTTTCAACTCATTTTTCAACTTGCTTCAAAAGAACCGAATTAGATTGAGGCATCAATCAACTAAACAATGTATTAGTGAAATTTGCTACCACTTTTGACGGAGATATTCCGAATTGCTGTGGGATTATATTTTGCTGTCATAGGTAGTAGATAAGATTAAAATAAAAATACAACAAATTACACACTCCGGAACATCACCTTTCGGTGCTTTCGGGGTTCCAAATTGATCGTTTTATTCCGTATTGTCCAAGTACCTACCCTAATTTTGGATGTAAGGGACGAAGAACTTAAAGATACAATTTTTTACCATGCATTGGACGCATGCAGAAAGGATGTCACTGAACTGTTTTCCATTGTTCATTCACTGAACTGATTATCATTGGGATCAACGGTGGCCCCGACCATTACATCGAATCAAGTCATGTTAAGTTATATTGCTTTTTTATTGAGCTTTATCTGCTTTTGCTGGAGTTTGGAGTTTTAGTATGGAAATGTATGAAAGTGGAATTAAATTGGAATAGCACTTTCATTGGTAGGCAGTCGAAACAGTCTAATCTTATAACAGGACATTGTCCAAACCGCTATCATTTGAAGCTTATGGGTGCACTGCAAGGTGATATATGTCGATTCTGTGGCACAGAAAAAATAGACTCGGAACATCTGTTATGCCGATGTCCGGCATTTTTCAATTAAAGATCAAGGTTCTTCGACGGAGGGCTGTTAGAAGCCCTGATATTTGGAAAACAACTCCCAGCGCAGTACTGTACCTCATCCGAAGTGGAGCACCGGACTGGACAAATGCTATTAGTCAAACAATGACAATCGCTTCTGATAGTGGTGCGTTAGCATCCTTAATATATCAAAGATAAACACGTTATTGTTGAGAACCAGCATCAACATGGGCTGATATTCGTATGACTAAAAGGTTGACCAAGAAACAAGCGGTTTCAAACGTGAATGGTGTGAGAGATTTTTCTCTTAAAAAATGTCGGTAGCATAGCACACGTTCCAAGTAAAAAAGTTGTAGGGACCTAAATTGCCATTTTTACGAGAAGATTAGATTCCGATACTATTTCGTGGTTACCGAGTTCTGAACTAGTAAGTGACACAGGTTTGGACTATTATCCAAACTTAAACTTTTCTTCAGAAAGCCCAATTTTGGAAGCAGTTTTTGAGCCCAAAAGCGGAGTTTTGTTCGTAAAGTTGTAAATATTGCATTCTACTTGCGAATCTGAACACTTCAAACATATTTTCATGAACAGAATTTTTGTTTCAAACAAAAAACTGCTTTTGAAATTGGCAGAATCGATGACGATTAATTTCACCTTAAGTTATACGTTTATGGCTTACTAAGGTGATCCTGTAGCACTCCACTATTTTCAAGTTGATTCATCTCTGCCAGAATACTTATTTTATGTGCTTGGATCAAAAAATTTTGAAATTTGTTTTGAACTAAAATTTAAGTACTGTACAACTTTTTTGTATTAAACTTTTGTTAATCTGGAAAAATAAACACTGGTTTCTTATCCTTTGTTTAGTTATTGAAGGTTTGATGTTATTATTTTTTTCTTGCCGACACCCCCCCCCCCCCCCCCTTGAACAATATTTCGAGACCAGAACATAAACTTTTTTCCAAATTTGTATAAGCCTTATTTTTTGCATGAATATCAAAACTTAAGCTTCTGTAGAATATACTTTCATGAAAAGATTGATCGCTTCGTTTTTACAATGTACCCCGTTAGAGGGTTAGGAAAACAAGATGAGGTCGAATAGTGCGAAAGCTGCGCCATAAACATGCTTGAGAATAGGAAATATGATCGATATGATTTCCAGTGCTTGTCAATTCGATTTATTAATTAAAATATGATACATGACATAAGATTTCTGTCTTTTAAAGTGTCAGTAATGAAAACAAATCGTACAAAATTACTACCGTACAATGTTTTCCTCCTATTTTTCATATAAAATTTCTAAGCTCTAGTATCGATTGATTGGAAAGAGCAACTATTGATGCGCAAAAATTGTTTGAAATTTATAGAAGTTTATTTGGAAAAATCAACTCACTAGTATTTTTAATCCAATGGTGTATAGGATACATACATGCTTAAATTAACTGCTTTTCTTCGCTTTTTGTTTTTCTTGTACAATTGTGAGTAACAGCAAGTGAAGAAAATGACAATTGTTCTGAAATCAAAGAAAAAACAAACTTTCCGATTAAATCCCACTATAGGGGGATTTCGAATTTGGCATGATTCGATGTTGGCAACAAAAGTATCCGTTTTTGGCAACACAAAATATTTTACTTCCGAAAGTATGCTGAAATATCAGTCAGTCAGTTTCTGCATTACTTTAAATGACAAAAAAATATTGCCCTATGTGTGTTCATGAAAAAAAGTTTGCGGTTATAGAATGTTTCGAACAATAATATTTTTATTGCCGTAGGACTACGTCGCCAAAAGCTTACTTGAACCGCACGGATAGCTCTTGGCGGATTTTGTGAAAAAGGTTGCAATCGTTGATTAATAACATTTAGTCAATTTCTAATGCGTTTACATTCAATTTTGTCATATCAAAAAAGGGTCTCGATTTTGGCACGGTTTCGATTTTGGCAATATAGGCGACACGCATTTCTTGCCAAATTCGAAATCCTACTGTATTTAATATTTATTTGCGACAGATACGTAGTTCGCCTACAACGTGCAGGCTTCATCCGTGTCTCATTTCAAAGTGTATGCGTATCTGTCGAGAAAAAATATTAAATAGTAGAATTTAGTCGGAAAAAGTTTTTTCTTTTCTTTAATTTCAGAGTTCGTATTCCACATTCCACTAAGAGGCTTCAAAAACTTCAGACAATTGACATGTTTCACACTTTTCTTGAAATTCAATGCAAATTTCAAAATTGCAAATTGTCATCACAAACACACATTACATACATACACACACATACATACATACATACATACATACATACATACATACATACATACATACATACATACATACATACATACACACACATACATCACACACATTGGATATCAACATATGATTATGTTTTAATTTCACATGTTTTAACGGTTTAATATACGGTGCTTAAGAGTTAAAGTTTGAATAACTGTTGAATGAACCGTCCGATTTTCAATAACTCGGTTTCGTTTGATAGATCTCAACAGTAATTTTCAAATAATAACACTAGTTAACAAAATAAAACAAAAAGCGTGAACTCAGTAAGCTGAAGGTGATTTTTCATGTAAAATTGGTCACTGAATCCGAAAATGTGGTCAGAAAGATTTAAAGTAGTATAGTTTTTGAGATATGCATTGAAGTTGAAATTTTGCTTAAAGGAAAAAAGTACATGCACATAAACACAAATTTCTCTGGTTGCGGTGCACCAATTTTAAATCTCTTTTTTCCATATTAAAGAAGAGAAAATTTGCTATCGATTAGTTGAATTTCATTTTTCTGTAAGAATAATATTACTGTAGATATTTGAGAATTTGTTCATAACAAAACAAAAAAGAACGCATTTTTTTGGAATACTTTCAAATTTATCAAAGGTTTTATACAAGATTAACGCATTTCAAAAATTTTGTTTAATGTGGGTCTTAAAGGCCGATAAAAAACAAAGAAATCATGGGGTTAATGATAACAATCGGTTGAAAATTGTACAAGTTATGACCATTTTCAATATCATGTCATGCTTGAAGAGTGATTGAATTCTTAATAGTAAGAATTGTGAAAATTGTAAGAACAGTAAGAAAAATGAGCGTAACAAAGCATGAATTTAAACGTGAAAATAATCCACAGAAACCTTGTTACGCCTGTGGAAACTATATTTTTATAACCCCGGTTAATTTCACTGCTTCATTGCAAACTGCGTTTCCATTTATATAGATCATGACAAGCAATTCGATAAATGTTATGCCAATTAAGACAATGCTTGTTAGTGTTTGGATTTAAAGGGGCTATTCGAAGTTACTGTTTGGATGTAAAGGGGCTATTGGTGAGCCCTATGACCCAGCTGAATGGCGTTTGTTCATAGACAGCATTAAGCAGAGTTTGAAGACTGTATAGGATAACGCCTCTAGTTTCTGAAGATAAATAACAGAAGTTGACGCTAGTGTTTCATCATGCGTCATGTGTGAAAATATGCTTGAAATTGTTAATGTTTCCCTTTTGAATACAACAGATGTCGTTGCTTGGTAATGCATATTGTACATATTGAAAACAACCCAATTTTGCGCAACAAAAAATTTACTCAGCTTGGCAACAGCACTCTCTCTTTCATCCCTGTTTCTTTTGTGCGGTATAACCTTTGACATTTGAACCAACAAATAGTTGGTAAATATTGTTTTTGTTTATCGCGTCCATGTCACGAAATTTAATTTCTTTGAATTGAAATGTCGCAAAAATATCCAGCTCCCGGCTCTCGCACGGTATCAAAATCACCTTCCCGGGCTCACGGAAGAATGATAGTAAGATGCAATGGAGAGGTATAGGAAAAGTTTGTTTTTATTAAAGTTAGGCAGAAGTTATGAAAATTAGATAATATTAGATTAGGTATTGTTTAGGCAGGTAAACATAGATAACCGAGAAATTTTGAGAAAAGCGTCATCTCTTGAAAAGTATCGGTTCATGTGGTATCCTATTACTACATCAGGGATACAAATAATCCTAGATTCTCGTAGCCCATGCTACAAGTATGTGAATAAATAAATACTAAGCATGAGTCAAATGGCTCTACATATAATAAAATACAGTTAAACATAATTGGAAAATTTGCTCCGACCTTAATGTTGATACGTGTGTTTGAAAAATAAAGAGAGGAAAGATAGCTAGAGAGAGAGAGAGAGAGAGGGAGAGAGAGAGAGATGGAGGGAGAGAGAGGGAGGTATATTTGTGGCATGTGGACAAGTAAGAGGATAAAAGCTTAGTAAGGCGGTGTTTGCAAGAGCATGATATTCAAATGCGCAAATATTACTGTTTTAGTAAAATGGTCATAATTTCTACAATTTTCAACCGATTGTTATCATTACCCCATGATTTCTTTGTTTTTCATCGGCCTTTAAGACCCACAATAAATGAAATTTTTGAAATGCGTTAATCTTGTATAAAACCTTTGATACAGTTGAAATTATTCCAAAAAAATGCGTTCTTTTTCGTTTTGTTGTGAACAAATTCTCAAATATCTACAGTACTATTATTCTTACAGAAAAATGAAGTTCAACTAATCGATAGCAAATTTTCTCCTCTTTAATATGGAAAAGAGATATTTGAAATTGGTGCACCACAGCCGAAGAAATTTGTGTTTATATGCATGTACTTTTTTTCTTTGAGCAAAATTTCAACTTTAATGCATATCTCAAAAACTATTCTACTTTAAATTTTTCTGACCACATTTTCGGATTCAGCGACCAATTTTACATGAAAAATCACCTTCAGCTTACTGAGTTCATAAATGCTGTTAACTAGTGTAATAAATTGTGTGATGTTTTACATTGAATTAATGCGTATATGTTACAAAAATATGTTTTAAATACTATTTTTTCACATTTCTTTTTATAACTTTCAAACTATAAGCCCGATCGTCATGAAATTTAGAAGTTAGGGGTTTGCAAGGCTCCTCTTTCATATGCAATCAACTTGGTTCAAATCGGTTAAAGGACCTATGAGATAATGAAGTCCCATATTTTTCGTGTTTTTATACATAACTTTTGAACTAAAAGTCCGATCAGTATGAAATTCAATAGCAATCTATGGGATACCTAGACCTTTTATTTGACACTAAGAACAATAAAAATCGGTCCAACGATCTCCGAGAAAAGTGAGTGAGTTTGAAAGCGTTACATACACACACACACAGAAAATGCTCAGTTTTCGAAACTGAGTCGAATGGTATATGACACTCGGCCCGCAGGACCTTCTTTTCATTTCCGGTTTTCCAAGTAGAAAGTAGAAAGGCAAAACCTGATTTAATTCACCTTGTGGTGAAAGGTACCTTCGTTATACCATCATTATATGTTAATTGCGACAAAAATCGGCACATTGCATTGTTGGAACGTAATTCAGCTGTTTGTTAACACTGATTAGTTATCAACCATATGCATCCTAGCGATAAACAGTCTTCAGAGAAAATGTGTATTTCAGTACACTGAATAATGTTGCAGTATATTTGGAAGGGATAAAAAAAAAACCGTGTACAAAGTTATGGAGCAGAATTGAGCGCTTTCTTTAACAACTTATTATATTTCGCAAATTTTACGGTAGCAAGAGCTCTCATTTGATACTAAAATTGTTGAATTTAAGCGGTTCGGGAGAAAAATCATGTCACGTAATTTGTCATGTTTTGCTTACAACATTTAACATCTAATAACATCTTTCAAATATTAATAAGCGTAATAGCGAAAGAATCGGTTCAGCTATCTCCGAGAAACATCACAAACATCTGCGTCTCAAACATTTGCGTCACAAGCACACACACACACACACACACACACACACACACACACACACACACACACACACACACACACACACACACACACACACACACACACACACACACACGCACACGCACACGCACACACACACACACACACACACACACGCACACGCACACACACACACACACACACAGCGCGCGTTTTGATTTCGAGATCTAGTTTGTAAATACGGTCGCAATTGATTTGATTACCTCGCGTGTTTTCTGACTGGTTAAAGAAAGGCAAAATCGAAAAGTTATCTTTCAAAAAGTGCACGTAGATAACAGAACAGTTAACATAGACAGTAATTGATTTGCTGATTTTGAGAATTTCTAGCCGCTCTTTGATGCGACATTTCAAGGGCGTTTACCATCTGTGTTCCTAAATTATTTCCGAAGAAGCTACGTAAAACCTTATTTTTGCTCTTTTTTAAGCTTGGAGTCCAGCTTTCTTTATCCTATTTAGTCCAGGACTCGTTTCTAATCTCCGTATTTGATCCTCAGGCGGGTACAACATCGTTAATAAGAGGCTGCAGAGGGGTTGTGTACAAGACACGACCGCATGGTTGGCGCAGGACTACGTTAGTCTGATAGTTGCATGATGTACAATATACAAAAGTGCGATTCCCTCAGCAACAGCTTTACTGTTGTTATGCACATGTTATGGCGATATGACGTCTTTTCAAACCATCAATCACGAAGCGAGGGTTCCCAGTTGGACAATGCAAGAAAAAAAAAGAGTAAGAAAAAGACGAAAACGGTAAACGAAAAGAGGGAAACGGAAGTGAAAAACAGAAAACGGGAAAGAAAATAATAAAAAAACGAGTGAAAATCAGAAAAAGGATAGAAAAAAGAGAACAGAAACGACTGGCGGGAACATTTATGTTATGAAATTTGAGAAATTTTCGATGAAAACTGAAGACAAAAGGGAATGGTAAAGAGAAACAGAACAGGACGTGACAGAAAAGGAGTACATAATAAGAGTAAGAACGACACAGACGAAAACGGGAATGGTTTAAGAGGGCAAAGAAACGAATCAAGACTGAAAATGACGACAAACGAAGAGGAAAAGGGAAAAGTGAAGTGATGGAATTATAAGAGAAAGAGTAAGAGGAAGCAGCGAACAGAAAAAAGGCAAAACGAGAGAAAAAGGAGTAAAAATGGTGCACAAAAAGAATGAAGCGTGACAGAAAAGGAGGGAAAACGGGACAAGAAAGGGAAAACAAAACAGAAAAGAAGTAAAATCAAAAGAGCAACGAATATCGAGAGAGAGAGAGAAAAGAAACCCGAAAAAGGAAACGAGGAAAACGGAAAAAAGAGGTCAATGGGGATATTTGGCCGGTGTTAAGTCAGACCGGACCAAGTCTCAAAAATTAAAAAAAAGAGTTAATGACAGCTCACGATCAACAATTTCCTAAGCTACTGTTTATAATTGTTAATTTAGGTAAAACTGATAACACGGATGTTACCCACAAAATTATCCCTCTCGTATCAAGCAATCGCTCTTATCAGCATAGGCAATATCGTACAGGCAGCAATCGATCGGGTTTGATCGTGTGTACCACACTAAGCTACAGCAGCATCCAGTCTGCTGGGCAAGTATCAGTTACAATCAGATTTTTAATTCGGACGCATCGTTTTACTTAACCCGGTGTAAAACAGAAGAGCAATAAAATTCATTAAGTTAAAGTTCAAGTTTTTCTCTAAAAATAAAGTGTAGTTATATCTCTAAGACGGGCAGTTTAGACTTTTGTGTTCCGAACATCAAACCATCTCACGCGTGTGCATTTTTAGTTTGGCGCTATCGAAGGCGCGAGTTCTCTGTCTAAATCCAATCGACACTATAGACAAATTTCATAAATGTTGCACACAGCCAGAGATATGAGATGCTTTCGTACGTTTGATAGCCACAAACATACTAGAGTAGCAAACTTTGACTTCGTTTTTCTCGAAATCAGAATTTTGTCACTTGGTCCGGTCCGACTTAATACCGACCATATAAGGAGAAAGATAAGATAAAAAAGGGGTAGAAAAAAAAGTGATTCTCAAAATAATCAAAGAATAGGGTAAAAGATGATAGAAAAAGAGGAAAAACAGGAGCTCAAAATGGAAAACCGGAAAGCTCAGGGCAGAAAGGAAGGAAATATGGGGCATCTAAAAGCGGAAAACGGAACAGACGAAGACGAAAAACGAGAAAGAAAGGAGATAAAATGAGTTAGAAAAAGACGAAAACTAGAAACGAAAAAGGATAAAAAGGACAAAAATGAAACAGGAAATGAGGGACAGCAAAAAGATAAATGATATAAAAAAGTGCGAGCAAAAAAACAATACAAAAGATCGAGGCCGTGACAATGACCCAGTTTTAAATTCGAGCTAGTAGTTTGGAATAGTAGTTTGTATTGTAATTTACGATAATATTTGGCTCAGGTGAAGGGCCCAGGTCGGTCGTGGTGGCGGTAAATTCGCGGAGTAGCAAATTTTTAAATGTAACGGTTTGTAACCGAATTAGAACGCGTGATTTTGATGACCACCTCGATATCGTTATCTTGATTTTGCGAGATACCTCATCCTCATCTAACAAGACGGATGCAATATTATTCGCCCACACAGTGGATTCACGCGGAACTAGTTTTGCTTACGGAAATAAATGTCCAAGGCAGGATATTCATATCATCGAAACGTAAGGCTTAAGGCCCAAATACGTCGCACGCGCTTTCTAAACGACTATTTATTTACAATGGTGTTCGCGAAAATTTGAGATGAAATGTAATCGCTGACGCGATAAACCTTGATCTGTACCTTCCCCTACTAACATAAATCCTATCCCGTGATGTTTGTGCAGATGCAGTGGACCCGCAGTCTCTAGCAACAGCAAGTATCGGACTAATATTCCTTCCTTTTCCATGTAGTACAGCCTTGAATCAGTAGAAGTTGCACAATGAGAATGTCATGCTACTCCCAAGCACCATTCAATTAGTTCTTTGTGCAATCTTACTAGTTCGGCCAATCACGGAGTGCAACAACGGGCAGTCTACCTAAGCTAAGCTAAGGTAAGCAAATTAAACAAAACTCCAATGTCAGGACTAATTTGAAATGAAATCCCAAGTCTAATCTCATGTCAAATTTTAAGTCTACATAATTCCAATTCCAATGTTAATTGTAATTTCGAGCTCAGTTTTAAATCCAATTCCATTTTCAAATAAAATTTCAAGTCCAATTTCAGATAAATTTTGGTTTAAATCCAATTTCATGTCTAATTCAAAGTAAAACTTCCTGTCAAAATTTCTCCAAGTTGGAGTCCAATTTTAAATCCAATTTTATGCAAAAGCATCAGACCCAAGTTAGTCCAAATTCAAGTCTAATTTCAACTCTAATTTCTAGTCTATTTCCACGTCTCTAGAAATCTGATTTCGACTTTAATTTTAAAGTTCAGTTCAGTTAATTTTAAATCCTACTACATCCAAGAATGTGGAGTTTTCAACATAATCGGCCGGTTTTCATGATAAGTAATAATAGATTCGCCATCCTACGATAACTCCTTTACTGAGCATTAAAGTTGGCCTCTTAAGTTTTCAGGAAAAATCAGATGCTGAACGCAATTACCTTGTATTAGTAAAACAGGAACCCCGTAAAACTAGGAGTTTCGACCAAAACAAAGTTCGAATTAAGTGCGAGACAGAATGGCCGGGAACGAAAATTTGAATCCCCCTGTCCCGACCCGTACCCAAAATACAAGCACAGCTTGTAAGATGAAGTCGTGAGAAATGAATACTGAAAAGTGAGTAGTGACAAGTGAAAAGTGAACAGTGAAAAGTGAATAGTGAGACGTGAGAAGTGAAATGTGAGAAATGAGAGGTGAGCAGTGAGTAGGTAGCCGTGAGTTGACAAGTAAGCACAAGTGACAAGTAAGCAGGTAGTAGTTAGTAATGAAAATTGAGAAGTGAGAAGCGAGAAGTAAGAGAGAAGATTGTAGTGAGAAATGAAAAGCGAGAAAATAAGATAAAAGTTTAAAGTGAAAAGCAAAAAGCAAAAAATGAAATGTAAGAAGCGTAAAGTGAAATCTAGTGAGTAGGGAGAAATGAGGAGTGAAAAGCAAAAAAATTAAAGTCCAAAGTGAAAAGTAAAAGTTGGGTCTGATTTGGGCCTCAATTCGGGCTAGAATTTTCACCTCAAATTGACAAGCATTTCAACGTGATTTCGGACGTAAATCTCTATCTGAAATTAAACTTGATTTTGGATTTGAATTTGGACCTCCAAATTCAAATAATTTCCTTTTCCTTCCTCCTCCTTTTCGTTGTCCTAATCTACTGCTAAATCTGCAATTTCAGCTGCGAAATCACTACTGGAAGATGGGATTGCGTAATTTTCCTTTTTAGGCAAACGATGAATACGACCTACCGGGAACCGGCCGTCTAGAGGGATTTTCCTTTCCTTCTTTTACCAGACACTTTCAAGATATGTTGTAACAATAATGTAGCCGATTTGTGACTGATCCTTTGTTACATACTACAGCAAAAATCGACGAGAATGGAAGTTATGGAACGGTATAATTTGAATAGAGGGACGGCTGCTGTACGGTAGGGCTGTCAGTTTCTGTGAAGCAAGCAGGCGCGAGGTGCTGTCGGCGCCGCTTCAGTGAGAAAGTTGCCAGGAGGTTTGGCAAAGTATACTTACCAGTAGAGGGAATAAGTAGAAGAAGGCGCGCATGGTTGCTTGTGCTTCCCGAATTGTTCATTATAAGAAACGTTAGGCGATCGTCTTTCGCGACGTTCAGCTCCATGCGTCTGTTATTCAAGTAAATGTTGCAATTCAAACCAGAGTTATGATAATCAAGTAGGTTTAGTAGAATTTTCTCTCACTGTAAACTCAGCCAGCTTTAAATTATAAAATACCGTTCGTCCATCGCTATGTTAAACCATAGAAAATAATTTGGCCACAAGCATTTGCAGTCATTTAACTTTCCCGTTTGTCATTGTTCTCATTTACAAAATAGCTCTATAATAGTATTTTTTATAGGATTGGCACGCTCTTTTTGCTTCGATTTTTTTTATTGCTGTTGAATGTTGTTGTTGAAATGGTATAGAAAATAAGAGAAAGGAATTAATAATTGGTTTATGTTTGCCTTTTGCGTTTCAGCTTGGTTTTAAAGATTCTTCTTCCGTTCTCATCAACGATATTGGTTCTCATGTTGCCTACAACCCTTATTTCCCGGTATCTTTCTTGTTGTTTCAAATTATCTCTTTTTCTTTCGAAGAATGTGTCATTTTATAGGAATTTTTCAGGTTCTTCTCTAGACCTGTTGCTTTTTTCTAGGTCTTTTATTTTCTTTTTTTCGTTCTGTTTACAGAAAAGTTCCTATAGAATTTTGCTTTTTGTTTAATTTTCACATTAACGTTTGTGGGGACAAAGTCTTCGTTCCGGGATCCGAAAAATAATTTCTTTAGCTCTAGAGAAGTTATTTTTGTATATTGCTTGCTAATTCAAGAGAGTGAGTTTATCGCTAATTGCTAATCGAATAATTGATTCCAATAATACCCGTTTACGAATTAATTCATTACATGTAAGACTCTTGTGAATATGTCATTGAATGATTTCTTAAATAAAAGGTATCAAAAAAGAGCGATGTTTTCATTATATTTTCAACTCTAAGTTTCGAGTCAATTGATTGAATCTAACAACAAATTTACTATCGGTTCATGTCCAGATTTCAACGCAATATCTAGTAACGTGCAATCTTCCTCAGCAATATATTGTTCGGCTAGATTTAGTTTCGTTTCCATCTGTTGATTGTAGAGCCATTGGCAGTACAAAATAAATTTCACAGCTTGTTCCTTCATTTGTTTGACCGCCATGTGGAGTGGAGTGTAATTCTCTTCCGATCGCTCGCTTATAATGCTGCCAATTTTCCGTACACTTTCTTCCGGTAAGTATTCCGATAATTCACTGTCGATCTCGTATTCCAAGATGGCTTTCAGCAAATCGGGCTTGCTGTAACGAGTCGCACGGATAAACAGCGAAGTTCCTATGTCAACTATAGCTTTGGTTAACTCTCGTATTCCCTTGGAACGAGCGTAGGTGAGAACAGCTTCCAACCATCCTGGGTTTTGATTCATCAATGCAAAATCCAAAGCACTGCGACCATCGTTGGTAAGTAGGAAAAGATCGACATCGTACTGAAGGATCAGTTCGAGTGCTTTCAGATTATGATGACCAGTTGATAAATGGAGCAAAGTAAAACCCCGTTTATCTTGAATGTTTATCGATTGGGGATAACACTCCAGTAATAATGAGAGGATGCTCGTGTCAAATTTTGTCATCGCGTACATTGCGGCCGTTCGACCAGTTGTTTCCCGGGCTGTGACGTCCACACCTTGGCCGATTAGGATTTGAACTGCTTGCAGGTTCCCAGCCTTTGCCGCAACATGAATCGGTCGCATGCCTAGCCAGTCAGGTAGCTCCAAAGCACTGATGCCATCCGGTGATCTTAGGTTGTGGGTAATGTAATGTTTCAGCAGGCGATCCGCTTTGCGAGAATCTTGACACGCTAGTGCCAAGTGCAGAGGAGTTTGCTGCACTGAATTCGACGCCAACGGGTTGGCTCCATGGTCTAGCAGAAGGTCCATCACTTCCAGGTGCTCTTCGTTGGTTGAGATGCAATGCAGGGGTGTTTCTCCGGTACGATTTCCAAAATTGACTAGATTTGCAATGTGTCGACGCTCATCAACGTCTGCTGTTTCAAGAAGGTATGACGTTCCTTCACAGATCAGAAAGTAGACCCGGGAGCTGCCAGATAGTTCTTCAAGAACTCCACATGCTAGGGAGGTAGAGTTTTCAATAAGCTTGACCAGCAATGAAAACGTTTGTTGCATGATGTTTTCGGTTTCGTCTTCTACGACAATAAGGTTTTCAAAGCCATCTGTGGAATTTGAAACTTCTCGATAAAATCTCAACAGATTAGATTTAACCATTCTCGAACCAAATTTGAATTGTACTAATGAACTGACACGGTTAAGTTTCGAAAAATCTCTAACAAGTGTTAACAACTTCTCACAAAGCCGCATTCGAGTTGTAGAATCGAGAATGTTTGTACAATCGAGCGTTTCCGTGAGTTGGAGTTTTTCGAAGGTTTTGATATAATCGACAGACTTGTTGGATTGCTTTAAGACTTCTTTGTACTTGTTCAGCAACATAACTAGCAAGTCCAAATTTGGGTTTTCAAGCGCTCTTAAGACAATCGTAGCCTGATCCTGGTCCGTTTCCTCAAAATATGCAATCAGCCTGCAGCGGTTCAACAAAGCTCCCATTAGATCTAGCACATTTGACGAAGTCCACTCGCTAGCTGATGCCTCCATTTTTTCCATGATAAAGTTGAAAAACTGAAACTTTTCCTGTTGCATTGCCGCCTGAAGAATTTGACTGCTTTCCAGTAAGTCGAATCCACATTTTTCTAGATATCGTAGCATTTTCATTGAATCGTTTTCGATGGCGATCGCCATTGGATGCAGTATCAGTACTTGTGGCTTGAGCAGCAGATAAAATGTTTTATTCACTAACGCGGCCATCATTCGAACAATTTTACTACTATTTGAATGCACTGCTAGCTGAAAAGCGATTTTCAATCCCCTTGACCGATAAGGAAGCACCCAGTTTGGTGACGATCCGTGTTCCAGAAGCAGCTGCACGATAGTCCAGTTCCGGCAGTGCAGAGCACAGTGTAGTGCATAAGCTAGGCGGGGATCATTACGACGGCAATGGCCAATTAGGAATTCAACAATTGCACTGTGATTAAAGCATGTTGCATAACCAAGACAGACTGGGAGTAAATTGTCCAAATGGCAGTAGAAATTAATCATGTAGTACTGGAGAGCGCAAAGGTTATTTGCTCTAATCGCAGTTTGGATGGATTCAATTGATGAATCATCCAGAGGATAATTCAAGTGATTTATGATATTTAGCTTCCGGCTGTGCGTCGATATCAGAACATTTTTCGAAAGTAAAGCGTTTGCTACTGCAGTATTTCCAAATTTCAGAGCATAATCTAACGGTGTAAGTCCATTGATATCCTTATCGTTTATGTACCAACCCGACAAATTCTCCAGCACCCATAAAGCTGCCTTCGTGTTACCAGCCAGAATCAGTCTATGTAGAATACTTCGTCCTTTCTGATCTGTTTCACTCCAGTCTGTCATTTCAATTTCGAAAAGATAATCGATTATTAGTTCCCATGAGAAGAAGGGTTGCCGTAGAGTCGAGTTTTTGATAGGTTTGTCCTGCGCTAGTTTATTCAAAGCAAGCTTGTAGTCACCTCGCAGTAACGGAAATAACCAACGGTAAGAACGGCTCCAGATTTCACTGATTTGGGGAAATTTAGTGGTGCAGAAAGTCTTGAAATCATCTCCAGCTCTGTTTGGGTCTATTAAATAGAGGCCACTGATTTGTACATTATTTGATTGCCGTGGGAAAATTGTCTGGTGGAATTTTCCCAACAGTTCAGCACCATTTTGTATGCTAGAGAAAATTTCCTCACACTTCATCTCCTTGAGTCCTGCGAATAGCGCATTCTGTTGATCAATCCATTTCAACTTGCGCTTGCTATCAGGGAACTCAAATTCATGAACAATTGTCTTAGTTTTGTTTCGAAAAAGGTCTATTCTACAATCCGCCAAAACTAGTGCATTAATTAGCACAACTACTGCAGTACTATCAGCCAAAATATTGTATGACAGCGAATCATGGGCGAGATAGTTCCTATAATTTCTCCCGTGTATGAGCGGAATTTGATGTTTCAGTAGATGGAAACTGTCCCCGAAATATCCTGTCGTTATCAAAATGTCACACAGTTCTAGCTGGTAGTGCTCTAAAGCCATCCAAATCGGGCTTGGGATCTTATGGGCTCTAACAGTTAATTCCTCGATGGTACAGATTCCTTCAGCTCTAAGAATCTCTCGCATTTTGTCCAAATACCCATCGAATATTGCTTGTAACATTTCCTCATCTTTGCTTCGACTCGTTTTAAGAATCTTTTCATCCAAATTCCAGTGTTGAGATTTGAAAAATTGTCTAATCGCCCTAAATTTGTTGTCCAAGAAAAAAATATTTTTGTAGTATTTCAAAAGTTGCTCGTGGAAGGCATTGAATTGCTCCGTAGAATACTCCGAAATCTCAAACTCCTGCAAAGTTTTTCGTGTTTCCTTAGTATAGTCGTCTCTTTCAATAGCAATTATCTTTGCTTCAATTATCGACAGTATTCCTGCTATTGTCAATGGGTATTTTTTCCGCAGCGCCGTATTCATGAGGTCTAGTGAAGTTAATACCTGCAGCATCGGCTGCTGCCACGGCTGTCGTATCATTTCAAAGATGTTGTGCTGTCTTTCGAAGGCTAAATTCCATGCAATTTGGTGGTGAATTATGGAAATGTCCGTATTTGCTTCGCAAGCCAATTTTATATCTTCGAAACTAAAACCCAACTCAGTGATCATACAGCTCTTCAAGGAATCAAGAATTGTAGTTTTCTGGTCATAATGTGCTTTCATATTGGCAAGATTTTGTGAAGAATCAGCTTTTACCGTTGCGAAGAATTCTGAATTTTGCGCCAAATACTTTTTCACGTCGTCCAGATGTTGTTTTTGCACTCGTTCGACGATTGTTAAATCCGAAACGTACCACACTAGTGATCGTAGCTGATCTACGCTTCGGCAGCTTTTCATGGTTCCTAATAGCGAACGACTCGCATCCACCAAAGAGCAGATGTAGGCAATAGAATACGTCATCCGCATGTAATCGGTGTGCGAAAGAAGTCTAATAAAGTAACCAATTTCTAGATTTTCAGACAGTAGTTTTTTTGCCCAGGAATATTTATGGGAAAAATACTCCCGAAAGTATTTATTATTGGTGATAAAACCATCTGTTAACATATGCGCCAGAGTGGATTCGACCTTCTTCGAAATATTCGGCGAGTTCTTGGTACACTTGATAGCTTCACCGATCACTTGGATAACACGTTTCATCACTGGAACAAGAATCAGATCACGGTCTTTATGACTGCTGATCTTATTAATTATGTCAATATGATAGAAACTCTTCTGGATAGAGTAGAGTTGTTTAGTTTTAAAATAACATCGACGGAGTTTCCGCAGGACGGATCGATCAGATCCATTGATCTTTGTTGGCAACTCAAAGGTTTCGCTTGCGATCACGTTATCAATGATTGTTAAAAGTGGTTGCTTCTTTTTTAATCCACTCATAAGCCTGTTGAATACATGCTCTCCCAGTTTCCAAGAAGAATTATTAGTAGTCCAATTAGCTATTAGCTGATCTTTACTAACTTCACGTTCTAGTTCTTCGTTTAATAATCGTTTGAGATCATCCAGAGCTTTCAACATCACCTTCAGCTGGCGACAGATAACTTTCATATACTTCATTATGTTCCGTTTGTTTATAAGGCATTTGAACAGCTCATATTTATGATCATCTTTAAATATTGAAACAAAAATGCCGAGACAAAAAACAGTTTCAAACATCGGAAGATGTCGCAGGAATTTCATATCCTTCACAAAGTACAAACAATTATGTATTTCCTGTACTCGATGCAAAAACTCATTGTCCATTCCATCGTAATACCGCATGTCGTAACGTTTCCTCAGCACATTCCAATGCTCTTCGATCGTTGCGAAATGCTGCCGCCACTCATTGGTATTCCCATCTCCTTTCCAATCTCCTGCCAACTCCTGGTGTGCGTATTTCGCCAACCGAAACTGCAGAAATCTTTTCATTTCCGATTTGATATTCATTCGTTTCACCTGTAGCTCAATCATAGCATTAGTGATAAGCTGAAATAAATGTTCCTCGTCGAAGTTTCTCAACTCGAGAAACAATTTAAACACCTCCACCGATCCGCGTCTTATCAGTACGTAGAAACTTCTCGGGACATCAGAAAATTCTGCCTCAATCATTACACCGGCCAGCCGTCGGTCTCCGAGGCGTGTGAGTGCGAGTTCGCACGCCGTCAAACCATCCACATCGCGTTGATCACAATCGACGTCACCGGATTGGATTAAATATTTCACGAAATCGTGCTTCCGTTCGTGCTGCATTTTGACGGCCTGATGCAGCAGGGTTTCGCCTGATCCTAGTGCCGTTTCCGACCGAAGCTGGTCCACAATGGTTCCGAGCGAAGCTTCCTCAGTCATGTTGGTAACAATCGTTCAGTTCATGCGAAACCACTTCGATAACTGAACGTATATCTTGCGTTTGCCTTAGGCCGATAAGGCTAATTTTGAGAAGCATTGATAAAAAAGTGAATTCAGCGAGCTTATCTAATTTCTTTTTTAAATCTATCGCCAATACTACGTTAATTGGAACCGTTTTGGTGGTTTCATTGACCCTTAAATTTCGGGGATGCACCGGTTCAATTTCGCGGTACTGCGATAAGATTTGTTGCCAATTGCTTGCGGTCATCATATTGTCGCAATCGATTTTATTACCTCGCATGTTTTCGGGTTGGTTAAAGAAAGGCAAAATCTAAAAAATTTCTTTCAAAAACGCACCTACAGTTAGAACAGAACAGAACAGAACAGTCTTCCTAGACAGTAATTTATTTGTTGATTTGGATTGATGGTTCTGAGATCATTAATCTTTCCTACGAAATTCTATGCGCTATGTCGATGTAAGAAACTGGGGCGTTTATAATCTATTTTCGAAGGAGCTACGTAAAGTTTTATTTTTGCTTTATAATTAACATTCGAGCCCAGCTCTCTTTATCTTATTCACTCAAGGACTCATTTCTAATCTCAGTATATATACAGAATATACAAAAATACGTTTCCCACGGAAACAGCTTTTCTGGTTGACATGTTAGGGTGACCAGGACACGCTTAATATAAACTACACCTAATACACCTTTTAAATTTAGAAATATCAAGATAACTCTTCCGTGAGAAAGTATAGTAGCCCTGATAAGAAAAGCCTCCAATTCTCCCGACTCAGTCGGTGCATCAGTATCGCCGGTGTCTTCATCCGTCGTGTGCTCCAGCCATCAAAGTCGTCTTGGCACAGACCTTCCAAAAGCCTCCATCAGGCGAGTATTTGCATGCTAAAATACGTATCCTGCCTGTTTTTTTAGCTGGTTGCACTCCAACAACTATCAATCAAATGCCGGAGTTAGAAGGAGATGTTACCGATAACGAAAAGCTTTTCACTGTGTACTGCCAGAATGTGCGGGGTTTACGTACCAAAACGAGCGATTTACGATTACAGCTTTCCAGTAGCGACTATGATATCTTGGTGTTCACCGAAAACCTGGCTTCGACCCGATATTCATGACTCAGAGCTGTCATCCGAATACTGTTTCTGCCAATACAATCGTAGCGAATTTACCAGTGATCACTCGAGGGGTGGAGAAGTGTGCTAGTCATAAGGCATTTAAGTAAAATTGAATTTGAAGTTTTTATCCATAATTGGACATGAAATTTTATTTTAAATTGGAATTGAAATAGACTTGGAATTAGACTTGAAAAATTGGTTGATTTTTCAATATGGGTCATTCCATCTCAAACGTAAACAAAAATCGGAAAAATTGGATCCGACCATCAGCGATTTCAACCAAAGTTGGCATAATTGTTCATTCCGGCCTTACAACCAATTTCCCAAAGTTTTTTTTGCCGGTTGATCAATCCCCCTAGCAGTGGTGCTACTTCCTTTTTTACAGATTTTCAAAAAAGTCATTTTTCGGGTTCAAAAATCTCTGAAGCAGTTTGATGTGAAGACATGGCAATATACTTTTTCTATGGATTTCTGGCCGCGCAATCGAATGATGTTATCAGTTTTTATCTAATTTGTCAAAATCATACATTTTTTTGCGATTTAAAACGAAAAATGCGAATATCTCAAAACACCCCCAATTTTATTTTCAAATAATATGCTCAAAATGTTCGCCAGAAAATTCTACCTAAGAATCACTTAACTATAAAATACAATATTGGTAGTTTGGGAGATGTGGCGTTTTGAATATCTGGGGCATGCGTAATTCTATCCGAATTGTCAGTGAAAGTATGTCTAATCACGTCTACCTGAAACTTCCGGACATTTTCAAGACTAAATAATGTATTTTAATGAAAACGGTGCATCTTCAACATAGAATCAGCATAATAAATTTTGCTGTTCTGGATATTTTTGTACATATTTAAATATAAGTAACAAATTCGTACAAATTTTTATAGTTTATTATTTAAGTGTGCTAATTAATATTTGACGATATAATGCATTGTTATGTCGACCAATGTGGAATTTCACTCCCGTGATTATTCGAAAGTTCGAAGTAATTTCGAAGCTTGAAAATGACTTTATTAACACTTTATTGCACTAACGGAAAAACTAGTCTAAAAACGAACGACATTCAGAAATGGTCTGCCAACTGATGAAATATAAGTGATCTTATGTAAAATTTTCAAACTGTTTCAGAGATATTTGAACCCGAAAAATGACTTTCTTTTAAAAATTTGTAAAAAGGAAGTAACGCCTCTGCTAGGGAGATTAATCAATCGGCATAATATCTTGGGAAATTGGTTGCGGGGTCGGAATGAACAATTATGGCAACTTTTGTTGAAATCGCTGATGGTCGAATCCAATTTTTCCGATTTTTGTTTACGTTTGAGATGGAATGACCCATACATTTGTCAACAAAAGTCAGTTTTGGGTGAGTCAAAGTAAATATTATTGCAATCATTTTCAGGTGATTTTCAATAACCGGAGGTGGGGCACTGCTAATCAGCTAACCGCTAACCTTTTAGCCACCGAGTAGTGTGTTCGCTAGGTTTTAAATGTGTTAGCGCTTTCATTAGCTTTCGATAAGTTAAAGTGCCACTAAATAAACTACTAGCCGCTAATTTTTGAAAATAATAACAAAGATAAGTGTGCGATGTCTTGCAAATTGATAAAATTGTTCGCGACGCGAGTAAAATAATTTCCAAAAATTGATGGCTGGTAGTTTATTTAGTAGTACTTATATCTATCGAAACTAATAGAAGCGCTAGCATATTTAAAACTTAGTGAAAGCGCTACTCGCTAGCTAAAATGTTAGCGGTTAGCTGATTAGCGGTGCCCACCTCTGTCAATAACAAACCGCGTATTTATTCCAAATTACATTTCCTACATGGCATCACATAGTAATGAAAGATAACTATTGAAAAAGGTGACAATCGAATTGTTTGCTAATACCACTATTTCACTATTTTTTTTTTCATAAAACATTCCTATTGGAAGCAGTGAGACACATCGACAATACTCAGGTCTCGCGAATTCTTTTTAATTTTTGTTTGTATTAAATTGTAAATCAATCCCAATATGTCCCAAGTATGCTGTATCCAGATATCATTTTGCAATTTTCGTCGGTCCTGGTCAATAAAGGAGTAGCAGCACACTTATGCTTATGCTTATCACTTAACTTAACAACTGACAACCAAAGTTGAAATTAGACTTGGCAATGGATTGGACATGAACTTGAAATTTAAAGTAAGAATTGAAATAGAATATAAATTGGATTCAAATTTCCACTTGAAATTATGTTTGAAATTAGGTTTAAAGTTGGACTTGAAATCGGTGTTAAAATTAGACTTGAAATTAGAATTGAATTTGAACTAGAAATTGTGCTTAGATTAGGTTTAAAACTAAACTATTATTAGCTGAAACTATTATTAAGCAAAGATCAGCAAAAATGGAACACTACCGCATAGTCGAAGAATACTTTAATGATAGAAGTCGTAGAGAAAATATTTCATTCACAACATTTTACGCAGATTTTCGCTCTACGGCCACACATCTTTCGGGTTTTCTTCATTGTGTTTTGGGAAGTGATGAACTTCATCGAATATGACGTCAAACGATAAAAGGCATGTGCGTTTGGTTATGGCAGATTTCTTTGTGCAGGTACATATGCTTTAGACGACCTGCTGGACGTGGTGCTCCTGCTGTTCGAAAATTATGAAATTCGTTAAGATGATCTTCAGGTTCAGGTGGAATTTATACGCTTCGCCTGCAGCTAACATATCCAACTAATTTTAAGACAACGAACGACAACATATGTGTATGTCTGGTGGTGGGTGAGGTGACTAAGTTCAGTTTGTCGTCAAACACCTTTCACCGGTAGGCACGTTAGTAGGTGCTAGTAGCAATCGTCTAGTACTAGTGATTAGATTGGTCGCGGTTTTGATCCTAATTTATGTGTGAATAACACCGCAGCGGCTTAACCGAACATAAGTCAGGGGATGTAGCTCAGATGGTAGAGCGCTCGCTTAGCATGTGAGAGGTACGGGGATCGATGCCCCGCATCTCCAAGGTCTGACTAGCCTTTTGTTGCACTGCTGTAGAATAGATCAAGACATTGCAATATTTTTAATTCAAATTGAACTCGTTGAGTCCGAATTTTACGATCCGGGAAACATAATTGTGTCAAGAAAGCTGCCGATACATTCCATTTTCCAATGTTTTTTTTCAATGTTGTTTATGCTTTGTGGTAGATCTTAGAACTTTAAATTAGTTTCATTTCCCATTTTTAGTTTCCCGGCTTGCGATTACAATAAAATAACTCTAATACGTTATCATCATAGCTTGAAACCGAAATTAATAGTTTGTATATTCGCATTGGGTTTTTATTTACCTAAGAAAGACAACATCTCTGCCACTGACGAACTGACATGATACCATAGAAGATATTCTATTAAAAAACATTGTTCTACACTACGCGTTCAGCTTGCAACAATAACAATCTATGTTATGCATATAGCGGAGTAACTTATATTTGTAGGGTTTATACTCTAAGGTTTTGTATGGTTTTATACTCAAAACTGGAAAAAACATTCAAGTGTTGCGATGCGGTCATGTTGCGAAACATGTCTTAAAAATACATTTGCATGGACGATGGAAGTGTCTCGTTCGTTTGTCATCATAGAAGTAAAGTTAGTTTCGCCCGTGCTTACTTATTACATCTGATTACCATTAATTGCTTACTCTTGTCATTACTAAAAACTAATGATTACCAATGATTACCTAAAATTATCATTGTTTAATCTATTGATTACCGTTGGTTACATAATTACCACGTAAATGATGCAACAATTTTGAAGCCCTTCTTTTTCGGGCACACAGCAAATCCTGCCCTGGATAAGAGAGTGTTCGTGAAGTTATCACACCAGTTGTAGTTTAGATGCAAAAAAACCGCGTAAAATCCGAAATTCGCGTAAAAAACCGCGTAAATTCCGAAATTCGCGTAAAAAACCGCGTAAAGAGCGACTTCAGTGTATTACGTACCGGTGTATTTGCTTGATTTAAACGTTTTTCATCAAACAAGTTGAGGCGGGACAACTTGTGGTTCGTTTTGTACACACTTATGGGCATTTTGCCCCTAACGAATATGAAAATAAATTTTCGATGACCTTAGAAAACTTAGAAACGATTTAGACACTTTTTATTGATTTTTTTGTTTCAGGACTAGCATGTTAGATAAAAAACTGTTGTACTTTTGAACGTACTGTCTAGTTTTATTAAATGTATTCTGCATTGATGAGTAATATGGGGTTCTTGTTAACGTGGGCATTATTGGGCATCAGTTTCAGCTTTGCAATGAAGCATTTATGAAAACTTGTTATGAAAACAGTCTTGCTATGTCAGAGTCCTGGTTTTCGGTACAGACATAAACCTCTTATATAAGTAGATAGATGAACTAGATTCGTAGAATGATAAAGGATCTTACCTTTTAAGTTTTTTCCCATTTTGTGTCAAATTGTACTTCGTTATCTTCATCATAGTTAAAATTTAATTAACTATTTCCCAATTTTGTCTTTATTGCATTTTTATTTAAAGTTTTGGTCTTAATTTATCTTTTCCAATCACTTTTTATTGTTGTTTCATTTTTACTTCTCCATATAGAGAGTAAGACTTGTTCGCGACAAAATCTGGACACCTCAATTTTGCAATAAAACAAATTTGCTAGAGGTTTAATCCATGAAACAATTTTATATCATTTATGTGTGTATCGTTAATAATTATCAAACAAATTAACATTACTTATTTGGTCTGCATGAAAAATTGGCGAATTTTGGAGTTTATCCTTGCCATGAGGGTCAGTGCAGACTTGTTGGTAACCAATTTAGCTGCGTTATCTATAGTTGTTGCTTGTTGTTTGTGCTGGGACAGCTCTCTCTTCACCAAAGCCCAATACCACTTGATGGGGCGTAACTCTGGACAGTTAGGTGGATTCGCCTCCTTCGGTACAATATGGACTCCATTAGCATCATACCATTCCAAAATATCTTTGGCGTAGTGACAGGATGCCAAATCAGACCAAAACAGCGAGGGTACATCATGGCTGTTTAGGAACGGTAACAATCGTTTCTGCAGGCATTCTTCACGGTATATTTCCTTGTTAACCGTTCCCATAGTGATGTAACTTTTGCTTGCTCGACCACAGCTGCATATGGCCTGCCATATTAAATATTTTTTGGGGAACTTGGCTTTCTTCTTTGTCCTAAAATGCTCTGCAACGCCATTCCGTTTCATGGCAGTGTAAAAAGACATACCAGGAAGCTGTTTAAAGTCTTCTAGGACATACGTTTCACGTCCATTATAACGCATGGAAACTCTTTCATAACTCGAGAACTAATCAAACAAATGGAACCAAATTTGGCATGTGTCGGTCTTTGGAGGCACTCCCCACTTTAGGAGGGCGGGGGGCTCCTGTACATATCAAATACAAATATCCTCATAATTAGAGGACTAATCAAGCAAATGGAACCAAATTTGGCATGTGGGGGGTTTTGGAAGCAGGAATTTTTTTATGAAGGTTTGAGATCCCTCACCCCTGTGGTAGGGGGATAAGGACTCTCATACAAATAAAACAGAAATTTTTGCGTACCGCCATCCGGGGTGAGATTGTGCCACGGGGGTGAGATTGTGCCAAAAACCAAAAATGTTTATTTGTAAAAATTTATTATATCTATAGAAACTGGTGACCTAAATTCAAAATAATGGTGAACATCATATCTTTATTAATAACTTAGAATGGAACACAGATAATATTAGCAAACTAGTTAGCCTAAACAGGGTTTCAAAGTTCGCGATCAAAAATACGCGGAAATAACGCTTGTAAAAAATGTCCCGCATAAACCAACCCAAACAAGAAATCGCATCAACTTGCTATCTTGAAGGTATATAAACTAATCATTTACAATGTATTGAAAGGTTATTATGCGTTGGATAAGTTTTGACTACGAAAATAATATTTTTCGAAACTTTGTACTTTTCGAGCTTCGCGGGGGTGAGATTGTGCCAAGCCATAATGATCGATCCAATTTGTGGATTTCACTTCATTCACAGTACACTTACATTCTTTACTATTGAGCACAATATTTCGACAGATTAGATTGCATCATCCATTTTGGAGCAAACAGCATCATAGGTCTGCTAAATAATTTAAACTAATTTTTACTTTTTCTCTGGAAATTTCAGCCACTTTGAATAAACACTCTAATATAAGACGAATATACTATACCGTGTACAAAATGCCAGTTTAAAGGAGTGGTGAGGGGGGTGGGATAGGCCACATGTTCTGCGGCCGCGGGTTCTCGAACGAAGTAATGGTTACTTTTGTTAAATGAACAAATAGGTATGCCCCCTTAGGATACACCCCTTCATATATCTTCCCCTTGTTAACCCTAGAAGCGTTACTGGCTATATAAAGGCTGGTCATTGACTAAGAACTCATTTTTAGTTATTTCAGATCTCTCCGGGTTATTTTCGTTCATACTTTTTGTATGATGCGTTGTTTTTGGCCGACCCCCTGCCCCTAATAACCCACTTAGTTCATGGAGGGCCCCATATGAACTACTTTATACCGATATTTATGTGTATTGTTTATAAACATGTTAAAGTTCACTGTTTAGGTTTTTGGCCTAAATTTATGTTTTTGGCACAATGTCACCCCCTAGAAGGGGTGAGATTGTGCCAAAGTTCATGCACTTCCAGTAAAATTAGGTTTCATTGTAACTAAACCATCTCTACGGTAGTTGTTAATTGAACAATTTAGTATATATTGATAGGTTTAAAATTCCGAAATTGTGTGTATACTGAGCTAAAGAACAAAAATATATGCTTTTTTTGGTACAATCTCGCCCCGGATGACGGTAACTCAAAAACTAATCCAAATCGAGAAATTTTAGACACTTTCATAAAACATTAATCAATAATAAGACCACCAGAAACTATCAATAGTAACATTAGATGATTCAGGGCGAGACGGACACAGACCGGGAGTGTTGCCGGCCACAGCGGGCGAGTGGGGAGGGGGGGGGGAGATAACCGCCCCTAGAGATCACCTCTATCTAGGTTTATTTATTTTCCTAGATCTACTGAACTGGTCAGTTGGGTCACCCCTGCGAAATGATACTTTCTACAAAAAAAATCTCTGTGAAATGGTACATCCCGCGTAAGGTTTTTCGCAAAATGGTATTCTGTGAAACTCTATATTCCGCGTTATGGTCAACCGAGAATTGGTGTTCCGCAAAATGGTATTCGGCGAAATGGTTTGTAATGATGGCGAATGTTTAAATGTTATCCGCTTTATTTTATCAGGCTAAGCAATGGGGGGAGTTGTTTTCTATTTTACTGTGAGGAAAATATGTATATTAAATTACCCATAAGCTCCTCAGAAACTTGCAAAACTGGAGATTGTGATAAAGGTCATCCGAGATTCAGGATTTATGTACAACACAGTTTAATTTGTGGCAATACGAAGTTTGTCGGGTCAGCTAGTTCTTTATGAAACTTCGTAACCCACCTATAATTGGCGAGGTTGGGTACCCGGGCGGAAAAAAAGCTATCGATTACGTTTGGCCGCGTACGCATACGTCTGGTCATAAGGCAGATATCTTTGTGCAGATATGCTATGGACGATCTGCTGGACGTGGTGCTCCTGCTGTTCGAAAATTCGTTAAAATGATCTTCAGGTTCAATGAAATTTATACGCTTCACATGAATATATCCAACTAATTTAAAGGCAACGAAAGACAACATATGTTCATGTCTGGTGTTGGGTGAGACAACTAAGTTTAGTTTGTCGTCAAATACCTTTCACCGGTGGGCACCCGACTCGGTGTCAATAGCAATCATCCAGGCTTGGCATACACTTTTCGCTTCGATTTTGCTCTTTTGACTACTGCATCTCAGCCAAGCAAAATTTGAATAAGCGATGTATGGGGCGTTTGTAGAATTTGTTATTATCTACAATATTGCTGAAGTAAGCATTACTGTGCATTTTGTATTTATGGCGCTATAAGGCTGCTACCCTCTTGGTAGCGAATAGATCGCTCTTTTTGCTACCAACGGCATTGCTGCCCTACAGCGCCGTAAATACTAAAGATAAAACTTCACTTTCTTCAGCAATATTATAGATAATTACTAGCTCTACAAATGTCCCCTACACCACTTTTTCAAATTCTTCTTGGCTGAGGAGCAGTAATCAAAAGAGCAAAATCAAAGCGAAAAGTGTATGCCAAGCCTGCAATCATCTAATTGTACTAGTGATTAGATTGGTCGCGTTTTTGGTCCTAATTTATGTGTGAATAACACCGCAGCGGCTTAACCCAACATAAGTCAGGGGATGTAGCTCAGATGGTAGAGCGCTCGCTTAGCATGTGAGAGGTACGGGGATCGATGCCCCGCATCTCCAAGATCTGATTAGCTTTTTGCTATCGATCGATTAAGAAATTTCAATAATTTTAATACCTACATATATTGAATAAACTTGATTCGAGGAATGATAATAGGTTTTACATATTCAGTTTTTCCCATTTTTGTCAAATTGTACATTGTACAAAATGACCTCAATTGTACGCAATAGGTTTAATGTTCCTTGTGTTTGTTTTTCAACTTTCTACTTTCTACATAATAAGAACTGAAAGTGAAGTAGCATTAAAAAGACCTTTGAAATAATAAAAAGAAACCAAAACTTTAAATAAAGTTGCAATACGAAAAAAAATTGAGAAATAATTTGTTGAATTATAGAAAGTGATGATAATTGTACATTATTTCTCAATTTTGCTTGTGTTGCAATTTTATTTAAAGTTTTTTTTTTCTATTTATTATTTCAAAGGTCTTTTTAGTGCTACTTCACTTTCAGTTCTTATCATATAGAAAGTAGAAAGTTCAAAAACAAACACAAGGAACATTGTTTCGACAAAGCCTGATAAACTAAGACGTTGAAAATTAAGGCCGGGAAACTGAAGGAGCATTGTGCCTCAAAAAATAACAAATAAATAGTAAAAGTGAGAGGTTCAATTTTGATTGTTGTAAGAAGAAAAATTTTTAATAGCAAGAAACAAAGGATGAAATAGTAAGCAACGTGCACGGAAGCTTTGATAGGAAAGGATTCTTCAAATCTTACGTCACTGTAATTAATTCTAAGCTCTTTTTCCTGAGTCACTCGATGGAAGCTAACAGCAAATTTATTATCGTTTCATGATCAGATTTCAGCGCAACATCTATTAGCGTGCAATCCTCCGTGTCAATTTGTTCTTTGGCTAGAAACAGTTTCTCTTCCATTTGTTGGTTGTACAGTTGCTGACAGTACAGAATAAACTCCACAGATCGTTCCTTCAACAGCTTGACCGCGATATACAGTGGAGAGAATCCACCTTCCGGTCGATTGGTTATGATTTCACCAATTTTCTGTAGTACGGCTTTGGGTAAACATTCCGTTAGTTCACTGTCGATCTCGTATTCCACGATGGCTCGCAGAGAATCGGCGTTGTTACAAACTGTCGCATAATGGAATAACGGAAATTGTTTCTGAGCGGTATTTGACGGTAATTTTGGTATTCCTTTGGACCGAGCGTAGGTGTATACGGTTTTCAGCCATCCTGGGTTTTGCCTCTCGATCGCCAGTTCCACGGCACTGGATCCATCGTTGTCTCGTAGATGAAGATCCACATCATACTGTAGGATCAGTTCGAGTGTTTCTAGATTGTGGTGAGCAGTTGATAGATGGAGCAATGCTTGACCCCGCTTATCTTGAATGTTTAACGACTGAGGGTAACGCGCAAGTAACAGCGACAGAATGTTCGTGTGAAAAGTTGATGTGGCGTACATTGCGGCCGTAGCGCCCACAGTATCCTGGGCGGTGGCGTCCACACCGTGGTCCATTAGAATGTGAACTGCTTCCAGTTTTCCGGTCATGGCCGCGAGGTGAATTGGGCGCATGCCCAGCCCGCTGGGTAGCTCCAATGCGTTGATGCCATCTGCTGAACTTAAGTTGTGGGAAATGCAATGTTCCAAAAGTCGAACTGCTTTGCGAGGATCCTGGCCGGTTAGAGCGAGGTGGAGTGGGGTCTGTTGTACTGAATTCGATGCCAACGGGTTGGAACCATGTTCGAGTAGAAGTTCCATTATAGGTAGGTGCTCCTTGTCAGTTGAAATCAGATGCAGTGGTGTTTCCCCGACTTTGTCTCCAAAATTGACCAGATTTGCAATGTGACGCCGCTCATTAACGGCTGTTGTTTCAAGAAGGTAGGACGTACCTTCACAGATTAGAAAGTAGACCCGAGAGTTGCTGGTTGTTTCTTCGAGCGCCCCACATGCTAGGGAGGTGGAGTTTTCAAGCAGCTTGACCAACAGTAGAAATGCTTGTTGTGTGACGTTTTCTGTTTCCTGTTCTACGATTATGTGGTTTTCGGTGACGACTTCAGAACTCAACAGAGTACAATTAACAACTTTCGAATTAAATGTGAATTGTACAAGTAAATTATTAGTTTGAACCTTCGAAAAACCTCTCATGCAGTCCAATAACTTTTCACAAAGCCGCATTCGAGTGGTGGAATCCAGAATGTTTCCGCAGTCTAGCGATTCCTTAAGTTGGAGTTGCTCGTAGCTTTTGATATTATCGAGAAACATGTCAGACATTTTCAAGATTTCCTTGTACTTGTTCAGTAGTACGACTAGCAAATTCAAGTTTGGTTCTTCGAGTGCTCTTACCACAATCGTCAACTGATTCTGGTCCGGTTCTTCAAGGAAAGCAATCAATTTGCAGCGGTTCAACAAACTTCCTATTAGATCTAGAACGTTGGTCGACGTACACTCACAGATTGATGCATCGATTTTTCGCATTATGAGGTCAAAAAATTGTGCCTTCTTCGGTCGCATTGCTGCCTGAAGTATTTGACTGCTATTGAGTAGATCGAAACCGTAATTGGTTAGACAACGTATCATTTTGGTTGAATCGTTCTCGATGGCGATGGCCATCGGATGCAGTAACTTAGTATTGTTCAGATAAAGTGTTTTATCTACGAGCGCGGCCATCATTCTAATGATTTTACAACTGCTGAAATGCACCGCTAACTGAAAGGCAGTTTTGAACTTCTGAGACCAATTCGGATGTACCCAATTCGGTGACGATCCGTGTTGCAGGAGCAGCTGGACGACCGTCCAGTTTCGCCAATCGAGAGCGTAGAGCAGAGCAGTATTTCCATTTTGCTCGTTGCGATCGACGGGCGAGTAGTCGATCGATGGAAGACCGATTAGGTACTGCACTATTGTACTGTGATTAAGGTATGCTGCAAGACCAACACAGGTTGGAAGATGTTTCGAGCGGAGATAATGATGGGAACCGTAGTAGAAACGTTCCACCAAGTACTTGACAGCGTGGAGGTTATTCGCTCTAACCGCAGTTTGGATGTAAACTTTTTCAATCAACGAATCAGGATCGAAATTCAGTAACAATTGATCCAGTAAACAATTCACGTGATTGATGATTGCTAGCTTCTGACTGTTTGTTGATATCAGAACATTTTTCGAAAGTAAAGCCTTTGCTATTGGAGTGTTTCCGAATCTCAGAGCGTATTCCAATGGCGTAAATCCTTTGGCGTCCTTTTTGTTAATGTTCAGATCCGGAAAAATCTCTAACAGCAAAAAAAATCTCTCCGTGTTACCAGCCAGAATCAATCTATGTAGAATAGTTCGACCATCGCGATCAGTTTCATCCCAGTCTTGCATTTCGATCAGTAGATAATCGATTATTAGCTCCCATGAGAAGAAATCTTGCGGTAGAGTGGAGTTTTTGATAGGCTTGTCCTTCGCTAGAATATTGAAAGCAAGCTCGTAATCACCTCGCTGTAGTGCGAACCAGGAACGGTAAGTTGCACTCCAGATTTCAGAACTGATTTGGGGAAATTTAGTGACACAGAAAGTCTTCAAACCATGTCCAGCCCTGTTTGGGTCTATTAAACTGAGGCCAGTTGGACCTGATTGCTGTGTAACAATCGTCTGATGAAGTTTTCCCAACAGTTCACCTCCACTTTGTACGTTAGAAAGAACTTCTTCAAACTTCTCCTCCTTGAGTGCTGTGAATAGTGCATTCTGTTGATCCATCCATTTCAATTTGCATTGACTGCTGGGAAACTGAAATTTATGATCAATCTTTCTACCTTTACTGCGAAAGAGGTCTATTTTACAATTCGCCATAACTATTGCATTGATTAGCACAACTATTCGGGTACTATCAGCCAAAATATTGTACGACAGCGAATCGTGAGCGAGATAGTTCCTACAATTTCTCCCGTGTACGAGCGGAATTCGATGTTTCAGTAGATGGAAACTGTCTCCGAAATATCCTGCCGTTATCAAAATCTCACACAGCTCTAGTTGATAGTATTCTAAAGCCATCGTAATGTGGGCTGGAATCTGATGGGCTCCCACAATTAATTCCTCAATGGTTGTGATTCCTTCAGTTCTAAGAATCTCCCGCATTTCGTTCAAGTACCCATCAAATATGTCTTGTAACATTTTCTCATCTTTGTTCCGACTCGTTTTTAGAATCTCTTCATCCAAATTCCACTTTTGAGATTTAAAAAATAATCTAATCGCTCTAAACTTGTTGTCCAAGAAGAAAATATTTTCGTAATATTTCAAAAGTTGCTTGTGGAAAGCATTGAATTGGTCGTTAGAAAACTCCGGAACTTCAAACTCCTGCAAAATGCTTCGTGTTTCCTCAGCATACTCATCCGTTTCAATAGTGCAAACCTTTCGTTCGAGGTTCGACAGTAGCCCTGCTATAACCGACGGGTTTATACTTAACAATGCCGTATTCGTCGGCTCCAGCGAACTCAAAGTCACATGATTAGTCAACCACGGTTTCCGCACTTCTTCGAAGATATTGAACAATCCTGTGAACGATAAATTCCATTCGATTTGTCGTTGAATCGACAAAATGTCGGCATTCGCCTCGCAAGCGAATTTTATGTCTGCGAAACTGAAACCCCAGTTCTTGGTCATACAGCGCTCCAAGAAATCGAGAATCATAACCTTCTGCTCGAAATGTTCTTTCAAGTGGGCAAGACCGGTTCTATCCTGTTGGGAGTTAGCTTCGACTGACGTAAGGACTTCCGACATTCGGGAGAAAAATTTTCTCACATCGGCCAGATACTGTGACTGACCACGTTCGACAATCTCCAAATCCGAAACGTACCGTAGCAGTGCTCGCAGCTGATCTCGGCTTCGGCAGCTTTTCATGGTTCCCAAAAGCGAGCGGCTGGCGTCCACCAAAGCACAGATGTAAACGATGGAATAAACCATCTGCACGTAACCAATTTGCGTAACCAGAACCCTGAGGAAAGCAGTTTCTACATTTCTGGAAAGAATTTTTTTTGCCAGTGAATATTTGTGGGAAAAATATTCGCGAAAGTATTTGTTGTTGATGGGGAAAAAACCTGTCAACATTTGCGCCAGAGTGGATTCAACCTTCTTCGAAATATTCGGCGAGTTTTTGGTGCACTTGATAGCTTCACCGATCGCTTGAATGACACGTTTCATCGCTGGAATCTCGAACAAATCAGTCCGCAGACCATTTCTACAGCAAGCGATTGCTTTAATGTAATATAAACTTTTCTGGATAGAGTAAAGCTGTTTAGTTTTAAAGTAACATCCACGCAGTTTCCGCAGAGCGGATTGATCCGATCCATTGATTTTTGTTGGTAGCTCAAAAGTTTCGCTTGCTATTACATCCTCAATTACCGCTAGTAGGGGTTGCTTCTTTTTTAATCCACTCAAAAGTCTATTAAATACAGTCTCTCCAAGTTTCCAATGTGAATTATTGCTATTCCAATTGGTGATCAGCTGATCTTTACTAACTTCTTGTTTTAATTCTTCTTCCAATAATCGTTTGAGTTCATCCAGATCTTTCAACGTCATCCTCAGTTGACGACAGATAACTTCCAGAAACTTCATTATATTCCGTTTGTTTATGAGATATTTGAACAGCTTATATTCAGACTCCCATTTGAATATTGAAACGAAAATTCCGAGATAAAAAACAACCTCTAGCATCGGCAGATGTCGCAGAAATTTCTTATCCTTAACAAAGTACAAACAGTTGTGAATCTCCTGCACTCGATGCAAAAACTCATTGTCGATCCCATCATAACACCGCACGTCACAACATTTCCTCAGCACATTCCAGTGTTCCTCGATCGTCACGAAATGCTGTCGCCACTCGCACGGATTCCGGTCACCCTTCCAGTCCCCCGCCAGCTCCTGGTGTGCGTATTTCGCCAACCTGTACTGCAAAAACCGTTCCATCTCCACCTTGATCTCCACCTGTTTCACATTCAGCTCGATCATTGCACTGAACACAAACTGAAACAAATCCCCCTCCGCGAAGTCATTCAACTGGAGAAACAATTTAAACACCTCCACTGATCCGCGTCTTATCAGCACGTAGAAACTTCTCCCGATATTCACACCGGCAAATTCTGCCTCGATCATCACCGCGGCCAGCTGTCGATCACCCAAACGCGCGAGTGCGCATTCGCACGCCGTCAAACCAGCGTCATCACGTTGATCACAATCGACGTCACCGGAGCGAATCAAATATTTCACCACATCGTGCTTCCGTTCGTGCTGCATTTTGACGGCCAGATGCAGGAGGGTTTCGCCCGATCCTAGAGTCGCTTCCGACCGGAGTTTGTCCACAGCGGCTCGGAGTGCTTCTTCCTCCTCAGTCATGATCACAACCGTTCATTTCACAGCAAAGCACCACCGACAACTGAACTGAACGAATATTCACATTTTGCGTTTGCCTCATGTCGTGTCGAGTAGGGAAACCCCTTGAGAATTTCGCTGACGTCATAACCGACACAAAGCGAAGAGACACGCACACTCGATACTGGCGTACCTAACATTGGATCTCGTTATTTTCATCGTTTCATGCGCTTGCGGTTCAGCACAAGCACGGAATCCGGTTTGCTAATGATGATCATGCCTCGTTTGAGAATAAATTGCAGTTCGAAGGTAGTCGTTGGTAGACCCTAACCCGGTAAGCGTGATCAATAACCGGTTGATATCAAAATATTTTCGAAGGCACTCCAAATTTGTGCTTTGTTTGTGCTTGTTTTTTACGTCATTGGTTTTATTTTTGTTTACTAATGTAGATTTGTAGAAATCCTTCAGTGATTTTCGGTAACGGAAAGATTGTTTAAAATCTCAATAAGCTGGCTAGGTTTTTACTCAGTGCTTTGCTTAACACTTTTATTCTTGTTGATTTATTATTAATATATTTTATTTAAGAATTGTCGTCATCGTCGCCGCCGTCATCTGCTTAGAGCTGGCTCGATCGTGCTGTTTCAAACAGTCGTCCCCTCTCAGCTTAAACTCGGGCCACTCGCCGTCAATTTAATTTGTGTTCCGCCTAATAAGAAATTCAGTACAGTCAATTTTTTAAAACAGTTTTATCATAGAAGCTGATAACCGGATTTTTTTCCATTAAATTGTCATAGAAGAAGTAGAATCAAGAGAAAATAGCATAAATCATGAGAAACTATAATATTGAGACGGTTGAAGAAGTCTGTTCCGGTTAATTTAGTTGGCTTAAGCTGTTGTAAAAAGTTAGAACGTCCACTTTCTGTGGGATCTGACTCCATCTGTTGTCATCGGTAAATGTGCATATGATTTGGCTTAGCCTTTGCGTTCTATTGTCAACGAATCATTTGAGCAATTTAGATTTCATGCAATTTGGAAACAATCTCTCAAAAGTGACGACCGTCGGAAAGTATCGTATAATTTCGAGTTTCAAATTTCCAAAGACTTTCATGAACGATTTCGAATAAAAATTCAACTTTAAGTTAAATTTAAAGTACAAATTCCAGTTCGCAGCTTTAAGTCTATATTAGTCTGCTAGTTGAGTCCAAATCGTACGATCCGGAAAATATAAATTTCTGTCGAGAAAACTGCGGATACATTCCATTTGCCAGAGTTTTTGAAATGTTTAATCTTTGTATTAGTTCTTGGAGCAATTATATAAAATTTATCTGCATCACGGCATGCGAAAATCTTACGTTTACAATACTATAGCTCTAAAATGTTGTACATAAAAGAGTCACAGCCTGAAACTGAAACAAATAGCTTTTATGCTCGTTTGCCTCCCAGTTGGCGTCGAGGTATGATGCTGGTCTAATTAGCCAGACGTCGTATGTTCGAATCTCGGTTGGAAGAGGCTGTTAGAGTCAATAGGATCGTAGTAGCTGTCTCTGCAATTGTCTTGAGTACTCTAATAGCTGGCTGCGAAGTCTGTCGTATAAAAACAGAAGGTCAAATTTCGATAACGGAATGTAGCACCTAGGCTTTGCTTTGCTCTGCTCGCATTGGGTTTTATTTCACTGAATAAAAACATTATCTCCACTGTGCTGATTCTATAGGTGGGCAAAATGGGTCTTGTGTGTGAGTGGCTCTGAACCGTCGATTTTGTGCCGCAAACCGATTAAAATGAGCGGCACGTTGATATTGCGAAGAGCAACCGAGTCGAGCAGTCAAATCCAGCAGTCTAGTCGAGCAGTAAATCTACTTGAGCAGTAAATCAAACAGTTGAGTCGAGCAGCCGAATCGAATAATCGAATCGAGCAGTTGAGTCCAGTAGTTCAGTCGAGCAGTTAAGTCGAGTAGTCCAGTCGAGCAGTTTAACCGAGTAGTTTAGTTGAGGAGTTGAGTCAAGCAGTTGATCCGAGCAGTTGAGTTGAGCAGTCGAATCGAACAGTCCAATCAGGCAGTTAAGTCGAGCAGTCGGGTCGAGTAATAAGTCTAGCAGTTGAGTCGAATAGTCCAGTCGAGCAGTTAAATTGAGCTGTTCAGTCAAGTAGTCAAGTCGATCGTCCAATCGAGCAATTGAGTCGAGCAGTCGAATCGAACAGTCCAGTCGAGCAGTCTAGTCGACCGGTTGAGCAATCGAGCAGTCCAGCAGTCGACCAGTGAGGTGTTAGGGGCCTGTTTTTAGTTTTAGTTGTTTTAGATTGAATATGACGTCCTGTCAGAAACCTGGTTGTGGCTATATACTAGCCTCTTATATATATAAATAGACTAGCTGACCCGACAAACTTCGTATTGCCACAAATGAAACTGTGTTGTACAAAAATCGTGAATCTCGGATGACCTTTGTCACAATCTTGAGTTTTGCAAGTTTCTGGGGAGTTCATGGGTGTTTTAATATTCAAATTTTCCTCACAGTAAAGTAGAAAACAACTCCCCCATTGCTTAGCCTGATAAAATAAAGCGGATAGCATTTAAATATTCCCCATCATTACAAACCATTTCGCCGAATACCATTTTGCGGAACACCAATTCTCGGTTGACCAAAACGCGGAATACAGTTGGATTTCGATTTTAGCAACAAATGCGTGTCGCCTATGTTGCCAAAATCGAAACCGTGCCAAAATCGAGACCCTTTTTCGATATGAAAAAATTAAATGTAAATGCTTTATAAGTTGACTAAATATCATTAATCACCGATTGCAACCATTTTATGTTTAAAAAGTCCGACAAGAGCTATCCGTCCGGTGCAAATAAGCTAGCGACACCCTGCGGTAAGACGTAGTCCTACGACAATAAAAATTTTATTGTTCGAAACCACAGAACTTTTTTTAGAAACATACTCAGGGCATCATTTTTTCGTCATTTAAAGCATGTATGCGGAAACTGATTGATATTTAAACATATTTTTGGAAGAGAAATATCTTGTGTTGCCAAAAACGGATACTTTTGTTGCCAAAATCGAGGCATGCCAAAATCGAACCATGCCAAATTCGAAATCCAACTGTATAGAGTTTCACAGAATAACATTTCGCGAAAAACCTTACGCGGGATGTACCATTTCACGGAAAATCTTTTCGTAGAAAGTATCATTTCGCAGGGGTGACCCAACTGAAGGAAAGTATTAGAGGTCAGTAGATCTAGGAAAATAAATAATAAATCTTGTTATTGATTAATGTTTTATGAAAGAGTCTAAAATCTCTCGAGTTCGATTAGTTTTTGAGTTACGCAAAAATTTCTGTTTTATTTATATGAGAGTCCTTATTCCCCTACCACAGTGGTGAGGGGTCTCAAACCATCATTAAAAAAAATCCTGCTTCCAAAACCCCCCACATGCCAAATTTGGTTCCATTTGCTTGATTACTTCTCGAATTATGAGGAAATTTATATTTCATTTGCATGGGAGCCCCCCCTCTTAAAAAGGTAAGGGATCCTAATTCATCATAGAAAAAATTCATGCCTCCAAAAACCCCCACATGTCAAATTTTGTTCCATTTGCTTGATTAGTGCTCGAGTTTTATGAGGAAATTTGTATTTCATTTGTATGGAAGCCCCTCGCCCCCTCTTAAAAGGGAGAGGGTTCATTATTCCCCTTCTAAAGAGGGGAGGGGTCTCAATTCACCATAGAAAAAAAATTGCCTACAAAAACACCCATATGTAAAATTTTATTCCATTTGCTTGATTAGTTCTCGAGTTATGCAGAAATTTGTGTTTCATTTGTATGGAAGCCCCCCCTCTTAGTGGGGGGAGGGATCTCTAACCATCATAAGAACCTTCCCTGGCATCAAAAATCCCTACATGCAAATTTTCACGCTGATCGGTTCAGTAGTTTTCGATTCTATAAGGAACATAGGGACAGACAGACAGACAGAAATCCATAAGACAGAAGATAGAAGATAGAAGATATGTCAAAAACCATGCTGATTTAAAGTCCAATTCCAAGCAAGATTTCAAGTTCAATTCGTATATCAATGTACGGAAATTATCGTAAATAACTCTTAACAAATTCGAAATCGTAACTAAGCCTTGATAAAGTGGGACCGAGTTGATTTTCTGTCGTCTATAATGATAATAACTGACATACATACGATTTTCAGCACAAAATCGCATAGCAATACGGAGTGAGTCGCGCTTAATCGGATATTATCGTATATGAATACTTATATAGTCGTAATGCTTAAAATTATTCGTAATCACGTTTATCGCCTCCGAAATAGTACGGATAAGCCAATTTTGCGCATCAAATACGATTTATTAGCATGTATATTCGTACGTAATGCTGATTTTTATCTTTTTTATACATATGAAAATGCTAGCTGAGTAGCTACCTATTACCCCCTTTCCTCTCCACTCTTTACCCTCCATTCCCAAAAATTTTTTCATTATTTTCCCCTACCGTCCCTCCATCTATTGTAGAAACATCATTTCAAAAAAAATTCCTTTCCAATTGTTTCGTTTTCGTCTACTCACTTCTTCCATTGATTATGTCTTTGCTGTTTCGTTCTGTTTTTCTTTTCCGTTCCCGTTCGTTAGCCGCTCCTTCTTTACTAGCCTGGTACTCTGTTTCGGGCTTATTTTTTCTTATATTCACTTTTTCTACTTTTGACGTTGGACTACGGCTTACGGCAAGATTTGGGATAGGGTGTCATTCCGAAAAATCGAAAAATGCGAGCGTCACGAAAAATGATAGGTTTTGAGCGCTAATAGCTTAGCGGCTTCCCGATCGATTTTAAATATTTTAAACGCTAAAGACAGAGGAAAAACGGAAGGAAAGGAAGAAAAGTGAGAGTAAAAACCTATAAAAAGGGTACAGAAAAGGAGAAAAAACGAAACTATTTTTACGCAAATAATTTACTTATCGCAAAAGTTAGGTTAGAGTTTTTCAAAATTTGATCGATCAGTCGGCTTATGTCACAACGTCAAAAAGAAATGTTTTGAATAAGAAAGGAAAGTGAATGATTGAAGTCCATAAATGTATCGGCGAAATGTAACAGTTTGAACAGGATCAAGGAAAATATGCTGCAATCAAACGAAAGTGAATAAAATCTAAGAAGTAAACGAGTGTTAAATAGATAAACAGTCAAACAAAACAACGACAAGCATATCTTTGCAACTTCTCTAGGGAGAAACCAATACGACGCAGTAGAAGGTATCTTATGAGAAAATCGTCTGAGTATCCAATAGCAGGTCCAAACTCCTTTATTACAATTATAATTTTAAAACCAGAGACCTATTCTGATCCGTTGCTGGGAGCACTTTAGATTACTTGGTAATAAATTAGAGTGTTGCAGCAGTTCTAAACTAGTAGTAGACGTTTGCATTTCCATTATGTTAACATTTCGAAAGTAATGCATTATGACACGAAACTTTGTGTTAGCGTACATATTTATTACTTCATTTCCAGCACAATTTTGTATTTTTTGGCACTATTTTAAACTTAGTCTATTTGGTTCTTTTCATTGAAACTCCTTAATACACTTTCGATTTCATGTTTCATTACATATTTCCGATTCACTTTTGTGTAAAAGTTCCAACGTATCTGGCTTATTACCACTTCGGCTATGTCCGCAGGCGGCAACCAGCAAATGTATCGCCGCTTCTAGGGTCTTCTTTACATCAACCTCCGTGCCGATAGCTGGGTTCACTTCCACCAGATCTACCGCCGCCAGCCGGCCAGTATTGTACGCCTCCTCCATAATGTAGATGCCTTCCCGAAGCGTCAATCCCCCTCGGACGCTGGTCCCCGTGCTCGGAGCTTCCAGCACATCCAACGAGTCAATATCGTAGCTAACGTGTAAGCTTTTCTTCCCTTCGGGATCAATCCGTTCCAGAGCCATTCGCATCACCTCTCGAATTCCATACTTCTCCACCTCGCGCATTCCAAAGGCGTGAATGTTAAACTTATCAATAATCGCCCGCTCGTACGGATCAACCGATCGTAAACCGATGTACACCAGGTTCTTTATTGATATGATCGGCTCTTGCCAGTCCATTCCAGGAATGTACGGCCAATAATCAGCCAGCTCTCTGGCTAGCAAAGCTACCGGCATTCCATGAATGTTTCCGGAGGGTGAAGTCGAATTGGTGTTCAAATCTGCATGCGCATCCACCCAGATTACGCCAACATCGGAGCAGTGCTTGAGGTGTCCATCAATCGAACCGATTGCGATCGCGTGATCCCCACCAAGCGTCAAACACAATCGATCATCCTTCAGTACCTGCGTCACTCGCTCCGACAGATGCTTCGTACAACTCGCCACATGCTCCAGCATCTTCATATTAACCGTCAGCCGTCCACTGAGATTCAACGCCTCGTAGTTGATATCGCCATAATCACGAATGTTGAGTCGATAGGAGATTTCCTGAATCGCATCGATCAGCCCGGCCTCTCGAATCGCCTTCGGGCCCAATCCGACGCCCTGCTTTCGCTGACCCTTTTCGAACGGCACTCCGATGATTCCAATTTTCTCGTAATTGATCGTCTTGCACTTTTCCGCATCCGACGAGGAACAGTAGTTTACCCTGCCGAAGGAAATCGACAACCGATTTGCCTGTTTCAGCAGCTTTCCCAGCTGACTTCGGGACATCGTGCTCGACAAGTACATCCCAACTGCGATCACCAGATGATTCAGAATCAAACTGAGCAGAAACATTTCGGAAAACCAAACAACGAAACGATCTTCGCTTTTCGATTGTCTACAATCTGTACGACGAACAAGCGAACAAACACCCCAGGGAAGCAGATAGCCTTTCACCTTTCCAGCTCGAACTGCGATTTCGGAGTCGGGGCGTGGAATCTATACTGTCAAGGCCGACCCGTCAAGGCTAATCTTATCACACGAAACAAACCGCAGTTTGTTGATGATTTTGTTTACAAGCCAGCCAGCAATCGGTCGGTTTTAGAGTACACAGGAAAAGCGACAATGATTATTATTATTATTTTGCTATTGCCCCACAATATTCCGCCGAAAGTGCATTGTACGGTGTGTCAAATGACGATGCAATGATGTACTCTGTTTGGGACTGTTTGTTTTGTCGATAACTTTCACGGATAAGCGGAAGGAAAGTTTATGACATCCCCATAAACGTTCGCATGGGAACTGTGTTTACTTCGTGTGGTCGCACCCCAAGCGGACGCCATCCAAGTTGTAAAAATACAGCACAGCTGTTTACTGTTTTTTTTAAATACAGACTATATTTTGGGGCTCAATTTGAAAGGACTGTAAAAGTTTATGATGGAACGAATGGATGGAGCTCAGTTCCGCAACGTAACGCGCGAATGATAATGTATTGAGCCGAATTAAAAGTAATCTTACTCTCGACGGTTAGTAACAACTATTCATCGATTTTTTTTTCACAATCTCACAATGTTCCAAACATTTGCCAACAAAAATTTCATTCAGACATTGCTTTGGCTTAGATGGTAGTAACATCACAATCAACCCTGGAATGGCTTCTTTCTTCTAATCCCGAAAATGACCGTAATTTTTTCGACCATTGCTTAAGCCTTATTACCCACCTGAAAAGTGCCTCCACCTCCATCATCTCCGGTCGGTGAAACTCACTTCACAGCGGTTCCCTCCATTATTAAGTGCATGAAAGTATTAGATTTGATTTATATTGTAATACACAAAATGAAATTTCACGAGTCCTTCTCTCACCCACCGGGTTGTTGTTCTGCTCAAATGCTGCTCTGACTCGCGACGCACACGTCACGATGTGCGGTTTGACCCGGTTTTCGGATTCGGAAGTTGATACGCAGCCTTGGTTTTACTTGGATCGGAAGGAAAAGAAAGAACTGGTGCCGCTTCCGCGGGTCGTTCAGTGCGCCGGTGGAGAAAGAATCTATAGGCTATCATCTTCCTTTCGTCGTTCATTTCAAGAACGTCAACTCAATTTCAATGGCTTAACGGTGCTGTTTCTGCTAACCACGGAAATCCGGAGTCGTTCAAGAGGATGATTTTCGGATGCCGCCGAAGGATTTTCGAAGGAGCCCGATGCCAGTTGTATGTGCACTTGAAGCGGCACAGAAACAGCCGCTCTCGTCAGTCTGCACGCCGGCAAAATGGGACTGGGAATGGGTTTGCCTGCATTCAGGTTATGGAATTTGCGTCGAGTGAGATATAGAATTTATTCATCTTTTTCCATCCATGAAGAGGATCTGCAAGCCAAGCACACAACAGCAGCGATTTCCCGCAAAAGATGCTTCTCCACTGTTGGGTGGGTGATTATGTTGGTCTTGAAGGCGGCATTCAGGGAAAGATGCGGAGGCAAATGCGCAATTACATTCGATATTTGCTTCTGCTGTACGGTTGAAATTTATTAATATTGGGCTTTTGAGGTTGTGGCAACTGCAAAGCCGCATCCGTCGTCGTCGGGGTTCACGTCTTTCTCCAGAAGTTCACGGTAAATAGAAAGTGATGGGAGGAGGAGTAGAGGTACAGTACCGTAGACCGACAGTGTGCAGAACACAAACAGCAGCCAAGTGGATAAACATCAAATGAAAATTTCAGGAAATTGAAAGTTTCACCAGACCGAATGGACTGAATGTGCCCTTTGCGAGGGCCAGTCGAAACCAAAGACGGAGCTGCTCTAGTACCTAGGTAGAATGTCGACCGCGGAAGGCGAGTTGAAGCTGATTCGAAGAAATTGTTTGTGTTATTGATCGAAATTCGTTCGCATCTGGATGTGGTGGCCCACATTTCGGTTGAAATGTTCGCTTTTATGAGATAATTTCTGATATTTGTATTTATCAACGGACAAACTTAGAGGTACACAATTGTGTGGAACGTGCTGTTCGAGCCACAAATGCTGATAGATTAAATTAAAGTTATCTTCTCTTGAATTAAACAAAGTTGCAAAAAACTTACGGGAAGGTAAGGAAAGGTAAACAAAATTTCAAAAGTGAAAATGTGATCAGATTTCAAACACTTTTTTATAATTTGAGACTCCCAGGTCTTATGTTCTTCTCTGTGAGAGACTGTTAGAGTCAATAGGATCGTAACACTAGTCTCGCAATGGTCTTTTACAGCCAAATTTCATCGAAAAGTAGCGACAAGACTTTGCTCAACTTTAACTCTATTTTTACTTAACACTCTAAAGGGTAAAGCCGTTTATAGTCCATGTTCAAGTTAAAGTTTAAGTCCAAATCTAAATCCAAAATTGGAATTGGAAAATAAAAATAAATTCAAACTTAAAAATTCAAAATTCAAAATTCAAAATTCAAAATTCAAAATTCAAAATTCAAAATTCAAAATTCAAAATTCAAAATTCAAAATTCAAAATTCAAAATTCAAAATTCAAAATTCAAAATTCAAAATTCAAAATTCAAAATTCAAAATTCAAAATTCAAAATTCAAAATTCAAAATTCAAAATTCAAAATTCAAAATTCAAAATTCAAAATTCAAAATTCAAAATTCAAAATTCAAAATTCAAAATTCAAAATTCAAAATTCAAAATTCAAAATTCAAAATTCAAAATTCAAAATTCAAAATTCAAAATTCAAAATTCAAAATTCAAAATTCAAAATTCAAAATTCAAAATTCAAAATTCAAAATTCAAAATTCAAAATTCAAAATTCAAAATTCAAAATTCAAAATTCAAAATTCAAAATTCAAAATTCAAAATTCAAAATTCAAAATTCAAAATTCAAAATTCAAAATTCAAAATTCAAAATTCAAAATTCAAAATTCAAAATTCAAAATTCAAAATTCAAAATTCAAAATTCAAAATTCAAAATTCAAAATTCAAAATTCAAAATTCAAAATTCAAAATTCAAAATTCAAAATTCAAAATTCAAAATTCAAAATTCAAAATTCAAAATTCAAAATTCAAAATTCAAAATTCAAAATTCAAAATTCAAAATTCAAAATTCAAAATTCAAAATTCAAAATTCAAAATTCAAAATTCAAAATTCAAAATTCAAAATTCAAAATTCAAAATTCAAAATTCAAAATTCAAAATTCAAAATTCAAAATTCAAAATTCAAAATTCAAAATTCAAAATTCAAAATTCAAAATTCAAAATTCAAAATTCAAAATTCAAAATTCAAAATTCAAAATTCAAAATTCAAAGTTCAAAGTTCAAAGTTCAAAGTTCAAAGTTCAAAGTTCAAAGTTCAAAGTTCAAAGTTCAAAGTTCAAAGTTCAAAGTTCAAAGTTCAAAGTTCAAAGTTCAAAGTTCAAAGTTCAAAGTTCAAAGTTCAAAGTTCAAAGTTCAAAGTTCAAAGTTCAAAGTTCAAAGTTCAAAGTTCAAAGTTCAAAGTTCAAAGTTCAAAGTTCAAAGTTCAAAGTTCAAAATTCAAAATTCAAAATTCAAAATTCAAAATTCAAAATTCAAAACTCAAAATTCAAAATTCAAAATTCAAAATTCAAAATTCAAAATTCAAAATTCAAAATTCAAAATTCAAAATTCAAAATTCAAAATTCAAAATTCAAAATTCAAAATTCAAAATTCAAAATTCAAAATTCAAAATTCAAAATACAAAATTCAAAATTCAAAATTCAAAATTCAAAATTCAAAATTCAAAATTTCAAATCCTGAAATTTGAGATTTTATTATGTTTCTACTTCTGTTTCTGTTTCTGTTTCTGTTTCTGTTTCTGTTTCTGTTTCTGTTTCTGTTTCTGTTTCTGTTTCTGTTTCTGTTTCTGTTTCTGTTTCTGTTTCTGTTTCTGTTTCTGTTTCTGTTTCTGTTTCTGTTTCTGTTTCTGTTTCTGTTTCTGTTTCTGTTTCTGTTTCTGTTTCTGTTTCTGTTTCTGTTTCTGTTTCTGTTTCTGTTTCTGTTTCTGTTTCTGTTTCTGTTTCTGTTTCTGTTTCTGTTTCTGTTTCTGTTTCTGTTTCTGTTTCTGTTTCTGTTTCTGTTTCTGTTTCTGTTTCTGTTTCTGTTTCTGTTTCTGTTTCTGTTTCTGTTTCTGTTTCTGTTTCTGTTTCTGTTTCTGTTTCTGTTTCTGTTTCTGTTTCTGTTTCTGTTTCTGTTTCTGTTTCTGTTTCTGTTTCTGTTTCTGTTTCTGTTTCTGTTTCTGTTTCTGTTTCTGTTTCTGTTTCTGTTTCTATTATACGTAACTGCTGTCCTTCTTACAGATTAATTCTCATTAAATCGTTGCTAAAAACTCCGATCAAAACAATTTTGTATAAATTAATTTAAACTTTTTTTTTGATGAAATTTGTATAACGTTCTGAATGATATTAAAAAATCGTTCTACAGCCTAAACTAAACTTCCCTCCAGCGCAACTCTTCTCATGGGCATAATTGAATCAAAGTACGTGTTGTTGTTGGTAGCACTCGATTAATCGGGCAAATGGTGCTCAGCTGAGCTGTGCCACACGACGATCTAATGGCAAAGATTAAACATCTTAATTAAAAGAATCACCAGCAAATTCCACAAAGCAATCCTTTCAATTCCCCGTGGGCATATCGTAATCGTACCCGTTCTACACGGTTGTGACATTTTACGCAAAACACCGGGTGAAGAAAAATTTACCCAAAAGTGTGTTTTATCAATGATTTTAAAGTTTGTTTGTCTTTTTGCGTATGGCAGAGGCCACGCTTATTGGAATAGGTACATTATTTCTAAACTTGCGGGCGGTTTCTTCAACTTATCTTCATCTATGTGGAACAAAAATCCAATGTGTATGCCACAGAAGCAGATGGACCGAGTGGAGAGGAAAAGAATGCTCATTGTCCCTTCGGGAGCAACAAAAGTAACAAAGATCACTATCTGCCACAATGAATGAAGTTGTGTGTTTTCGCTTCGCGCAACTCTCTATGTGGGTTGCGGGGAAAAAATACATTTGACATTGGTCAGAACCATCAGCGAAGGATCATTTTACACTACTGCTGCTGCTCAAGCAACGAAACGCGCTGCTCTGCGAACCAAATGATGGTGGGCGGGCTGAAAACACCCACCCAAACCATCTCTGGCAAGTTAACCACTATTGTTGACATTAGCGAGAAGAGAATGCTTCTATTACTGCTGCTACTACACTTCGTTACCGCGGCAGCGAGTCGGGCGGCACGAAAGCAGAGGTCAAAACTCATTACAAGTGGTAATCTCTTGTCATAACAATTAATTATCTCTTCTTCATGACCTTTGCGGTAAGGTAAAGTGTACCGACAGGAAGCGAAAATCTTTTCGGCTCTAGCGCCATTTAATGGGCATCCACTACCAGCTATTCGTTGATGAGATCCTTGATGGAAAAATAAAAAGAATGGAAAGCCAGACTTAGCATGAGAAATTCGTCGATTTGAATATTCAGCAGTTCACGATGATATTGCCGGTTTTATCATTCCGATGCTAAAGGTTTTGATTAAAAATAACAAGCACACCTTTTAATGCCCCACAATGGCGGGCTATGAAACAGAATGGTAAACATCCCTAATGCTCACTGAACAGATAACTTAAGTTAAGCCCACCGTCATTTACTCTGTTGATGTACAGCCATTTATCAACAAAAGTGAATCTGCCAGCTGTTCCTGCCATGTTCCAGGAGCGGATCGTATGGCTTTAGAGGTTTAGGAGAAAAAAATGTGCAAACCATCGTTATCCTTCATGATTTCTAATTACTGATACGAATGTGCGAAGGTGACCTTATGCTGGTATGTTTGGTGCTCAAAATTAAAAAATAATAATTACCATGCTGTTTAAACCAAATCGCTGATTCGGTTTTGTTTTCACAAACTCTCCGCTTTGGAACACCGCTGCCATCCGGTCGGCAGGAGGTCCGCTTTGCCAGTTTGGCGAGCTTTCGACTCTTCATCTGTGGAAAAATATGACCTTCACGGACGGTTCTTGTCATTTTGCGGGAAATTCTTCCAGCAACGGTGCAGCCAGAAGGACGAAAATAGTACTTATTGCCAATCGCCTACGTCGGCGTCGTCGGGGTGAGTTGAGCGAATGGAACGAGCAAGCACTACACTGTCATCATCGGTGCTGCGAAGCTTGAATTATGACCTGGACAATGCAGAGAATTTTAATAATGAAAGCTGCACGATGTTGATAAATTGCTAGTAAAAACAAAAGAAATGATACTTTCAAGATTGGGCAGCAATTGTGCTGCCACGCTGTCAGTCGGAATTTCATTTGACGATATTTGATCCGGCGATAAATTTTACCTCACTAAGCCTAGGTGAATCGAAAGTTGTGCTTCCGCGGAAGTTAAGTTAAAATAATTGCCTCGAGAATCGTGAAGATTAGTAAGAGTACAAAAAATCGAACTACAATACAAACTGGTTACGGCTCACATGCCGCTATCGAAAAAACCTAATGCGGCCATCAATCAACCCCGTTGTCGTAATTTCGTTCAAATCTCTCCGCTTGCAATAATTCAATCCGTTATCCCTTGTCGAACATTACAACAACGATAGGTAGGTATTACGATTATTTTTCTAGGCAGGTGCGTTCGCACCTTCCACGTTCCGTTTCCGCACAAATAGCTCCGCTTTTCCGGCGAATGTCCCGCGCTCTTTCTCGGTCCGCCGGTCCAAGTCCGACGCTATCGCATCGCAGTTGTGTAACAGATATTCACCAATCCCATCGTGATCACCTTTTGCTCGTTTTCCTATCGAGATGCCGTGATGAATCACCGAAAAAGGACCCGCTTCGTCTTCATCTGCGCCCGGCGAACTTATCTGTTGTGTACACTGCAAACTGGAAATTTGTATAATAAATCCAGTGAACCGTACTTTCCGGAAATAAATCACTCAAACGGGCGCACATTTCCCCGTCGATATCATTGCGATCATTCAATCGAGCATTAATTTCGATTTTCCCCATATTAGTATGGATGGCAAAAACCGTACAACTGAACTGGGTGTAGCGCGCATTCGACCAAACTTTTAGCAATATATCACAAATATCACATAAAAGCGTCCATTTCTTCGCCCGCCGATGCTGGGCAGGTAATATATTTGCCACCATTTTGGACATCGTCGTCGCATTTTTCCCGTCCGCCCGGAACCCGGACAGATACGACGCACGAGCACCGTGAATCATCACTTTGACCCATAAACCAGTTGACAAATAGCTCATGCTACAAATAAGACCGAAGACCGTCGTCGTCGTCGTCGTCGTTCACTCTCCGGCGAGGCCTCCTCCAGTTGCGGTATGTTAGAGGTACTCACCGGCAAACGAGACCATATGGATTTTCACCACATTTTTCTCGCGGTCTTTTTTTTCGGCTCCGCGCGCAATCCCCATTATTCAAGTTTTGATACTTCCTGAAGATCCCACTTAGTGAACGAGCGCTAAATGGAACGTGTGCGCCTTGCCTTGCCTGAAAGCCTTGACAATGACAATACTATTATGCCAGTTCGCTGCGAACACCTGTGTGCATTCGTTAAACTCACAGCGAACGGGGCCCAGTCCAACTCAACCCAACCAACCTCTTCAGAATGGGACTCGAGCAAGCGAGTGAGGAAAAAAATGCAAAAGCTGGAAAAGGATTCAAGCTACGGGCTGGCAGATTAACATTTTAGCATTGATATATCACGGAGAACGGTTTCAGTTTCCCCGATCTTCCTCGCGATGGGCAGGATGTTTGCACCACCATCCTGTTAGCTCTGTCCCTACCTCTCCTCGGTTGTAACGATTTCTTTGTTTAGTGTGAAAAGCACGTGAACGTGACTAAAATGAAACACAGTAATTTGTTTCCACTTGTTGCGGCAAAATTGGCACGGGAATAATGGCTACCACCAGGAATGAATTGTCATCATCGGGTTTTTTTCCCACCGAAGCAGAAGAAGTGTGCCACACGAATGTTCCAATTTAAAATGATTCGCAGCAATAGATGCGAAGCTGATCCTTGAAGAAATTGCATTTTTTATTCTATCGATTATATATTAAAATCAGGAAGAAAACATAAGACTATTTGAAAATTTAAAAAACAAAAGACGAAAAATGTCATTTCTAATCTCAAGTAAGCGCCAGTAAGCAGCTAGTTGCTTCCTATTGACTATAATACGATCCTATTGACCTTAAAAATAATACAATCTAAATTAAAAAAACATTGTTGATTTTTGGCACAATCTCACCCCCGAGCCCCAATGTCACCCCGGATGGCAGTATTGTTTTACTTTTCTAAGAATTAGAACTTGACTTTTTCGACTTTTTTTGGAAGTTTTGGCTAAAATTTGGCGAAAAATTTCTATAAATAATTTTGTATCTAGATTGCTAAGAAATTTTTCTTAGAATTTTATGGAAAAATTGTTGTTCTACGACGCTTGGTTTAAGAGCAATAAAATTTTGAAACAAGCAATGTGAGAAAATAGGAACATTTTCCTACATTCCACTATCTAGCAGCTAGCTGTTAGAGTACAGGACAATTGCGAAGCTGGTACTGTGATCAGTATCGTACCTCGAGGCCAGCTGGGTAAGGTTGTAGCTAGCTTCTTTAAAGAGTTTTTGGAAAAATACTTACTATGCCTTGTCCTAAAATTAAAAAAGAAGAAAATTTAAGTTTTCTTCTTTTTTAATTTTAGGTTTCGTATTCTATTAAGACGCTCGCTGCGTCCTCTACGCTGTCCTTGCGGATTCGAGTGTCGAGTGCTTCTCTGCAAATCTCATTCGCTCCTTTCCTCAAGGTGTGTCTGATCCACTTCTTCCCACGTGAAAAAATAGGAGAACTCGAAATTTGGCATCATTGCCAATATCGGAACATTATTGTTTAAACTAACATACAGTTGCCATGTGAATTCCAAAATTACAGTTATAAATTAGCATGAATGAGTCTGATCGAGTGGAAGATTAAAAGAGAGAGTGAGTGAATGAGCAGACAGAAACAGAAACAGAAACAGAAACAGAAACAGAAACAGAAACAGAAACAGAAACAGAAACAGAAACAGAAACAGAAACAGAAACAGAAACAGAAACAGAAACAGAAACAGAAACAGAAACAGAAACAGAAACAGAAACAGAAACAGAAACAGAAACAGAAACAGAAACAGAAACAGAAACAGAAACAGAAACAGAAACAGAAACAGAAACAGAAACAGAAACAGAAACAGAAACAGAAACAGAAACAGAAACAGAAACAGAAACAGAAACAGAAACAGAAACAGAAACAGAAACAGAAACAGAAACAGAAACAGAAACAGAAACAGAAACAGAAACAGAAACAGAAACAGAAACAGAAACAGAAACAGAAACAGAAACAGAAACAGAAACAGAAACAGAAACAGAAACAGAAACAGAAACAGAAACAGAAACAGAAACAGAAACAGAAACAGAAACAGAAACAGAAACAGAAACAGAAACAGAAACAGAAACAGAAACAGAAACAGAAACAGAAACAGAAACAAAGTCTCAAATTTCAGGGCTTAAAATTTTGAATTTTGAATTTTGAATTTTGAATTTTGAATTTTGAATTTTGAATTTTGAATTTTGAATTTTGAATTTTGAATTTTGAATTTTGAATTTTGAATTTTGAATTTTGAATTTTGAATTTTGAATTTTGAATTTTGAATTTTGAATTTGTTCTTCTGCTTTTCTGTTTTTATAAATTCTGTTATATTTAGATATGTTATACAGGGTGTTAGGTAGCTTAGTGCAGATATTTCAGGCGGTAATAGAGGATCACAATTGACAAAAAAAATCCTTCTACATATATGTATGGCCAAATCTCAATGGTTACTGAGTTATTAAAAATTTTTAGTTTTTGGTTCTGTTTGTCCTAAATTAACTCTGGTAACTATGCTAACTAGCTCAATTTGGTTACTTTCATTCGAAAGCTGAGAACATTTTGTACTAAAAATTGGTCTTAATTAAACCTCCTACTTCATGAATTTTAATAACTTTTTAGAAGCAAAATATTGAAATACGTGTTTCTCAAGACGTTTTTATCGAATTTCTCCTAGAAATGTGTGATAATATTGATTGCTGTTATTCACCAAGTTAAAGCTCTTACCAATTTCCAATTCGTTCATTGACATATAACACCTATCTCTTTTAGTTTCATTGCAATTTTATTTTAAACGTATCGTATTAGGTATTGAATTAGTATCTGAAAACTGCAAGAATTCATTGCATCGAGCGGAAACCTATTTTAACTTGTTTCATAGTAATTAGGTGAACGGTTTTGCTCTTGTAATTATACTTAGTGGGTTAGTGACATGTCTTTAAAATTAATTTGAGCGAAGAATTCTCGGCGGTATGTTCACATTGAACTTTTCCTAGAATCGAATCGGCATTAATTGATCCACATATTAGTTGTTCATTACGGCACGCATATCGTCCCTTCTCTTTTTCAGGTGCGCGACGTTAGGCATACAAACTTTTGGCATAATGGACGTTAGATGCAATGAACGTTACGCATAATTTATAAAACTTCGTTTTTTTATCAATAGGCACTTGAGTTAAGTATTGCTCCATCAAAATACAACAAGAACCGGACTGCCTATTTGATATAAATTCATTTCGCATAATGCTGTTTGGCATATCGTCATTTGTTTGCCGTAAAAACATTGGCATAAACATAAGGAACCATAGGGTATAACGATCTTTTGGCATAATTCGGTAAGAAATATTATATGACTTTCCTAAATGACGAGTGTTCACTAAAAGTTTTGACGACCATTACGCGTTCAATATAATTCGATACAATCAGCAACTGAGCGAACTGCAGGGTAGATTTTCAGGTCATCAGCGTACAAGGATGCTGCATTCCGGAGGAAGTATCATCATGTATCATCGTTGTATTACAGCGAGAATAGCAAGGGTCCGACGTTGCTACCCTGAGGAACGCCTGAGGTACACCGGACTAGGTGTTTCCTAATTTCATAGAAATACAGCAGTTTTCAAGGAAGGAGGTTTGCAAAAACGCACTTCAGAGCTTCCTGCTCATCATAACCAGTAAATCTACAGTTCAGTAATTCTGGGCGAAGAGATTTTAGAGGTCTCCAGTATTGCTGGTAGATTGATCACCAAGTGACATTTAAGCATGAAGTCCAGTTCCCTTGCGTTTTTCGTTAACGTATGACCAAAAACTTTTGGGATTTTGTTTAAGCTCCAGTGGCTTTTTCAAAGTATATCTCGAGTAAAAATAACGGTTATGAGTTCGGTATTGTTACAGTGTAGATTGTATTCCACTCTTTAGAATGCCTTCGCAGACAATACTCTACGAACAATATATAAAACGAAAAAGCGGACAATATGACACCGATTAGAATTGCGTAGAAGTTTGGGACAAACTGGTTGGACGATAAGCCATAAACCACGATCGCAACACATAATGCGAATGAATGATAATTTTTACTAGTACCATTTTAGATCCGATTTTTGACGTAGGACTACGTCTTACGGCAAGTTTTGAGATAGGGTGTCATTCCAAAAAATCGAAAAATGCGAGCGTCACGAAAAATGAAAGGTTTTGAGCGCTAATAGCTCAGCGGTTTTCCTATCGATTTTCAATATTCTTACACCAATCGATCGGAAAATCTTCTAAGAATTGACCCAAATGAAGAAAAGTATGGATTCTTGATGTTGAACTATTGAAAAATTGAAAATAATGAACCTATGTTTTACCAGAATTCTCGCTTCGTGATTGGTTGGAAGATTCTTTGCGATGATCTAAACCTATACCAATTTGATATCTGTGCTTGGGAACTAAGCCAAAACAAGTGACCAAGTTTCCTCATTTCAACAAGATTTCTTAACACCGCGGTTAAACCTAGACCATTTTGATGTCCTTGCTTGGGAAGTACGCCAGAAAGAGTGACAAGCCCCCTAGTGCCAACAGATTTCTGACGAACGCGATTAAACCAAGTCCAATTTGATGTCTGTGTTAGGGAAGTGTGCCATAAAAAATGACGCAAGTTCGTTGTCCCAACAGATCGCAAATTCTTTACTGCGAGACGATTAAACCTCGGCGAATTTGATATCTGTGTTGGAAAAATGTGCTAGCTGTGTTCGGTTATAATACGACTCTGTATGAAGGTGAAATTAGTCATCATCGATTCTGCCAATTTCAAAAGCAGTTTTTTTGTTTGAATTCGGTTTATGAAAATATATTCGCTGTGTTCAGATTGGCAAGAAGAATGCAGTATATACATTTTAAAAAAAAACACAATCCCGCTTTTGGGCCGAAAAACTTCTTCCGAAATTGGGCTTTCCGACGAAAAGTCAATGACTGCTAGTTTCCCGCGAATACGCAGGCTTACCGTTTCATTAGAAGTGTATTGAAAAGATGTGCTGTTGATAAAATGGGATTCAATTGGTAAAATTGCTTCAACGTGGGGAACCATGGGTAATAAAAACAATCTTTAATTTCAGTATGGTAGCAGGAAAGCAATAGTTTGTGTTCTTGATTTTGCTAAATTGTTTTCAAATGCACAATCTTTTGAGAATTGAACGTATGCAATGTTACTACTTTGATAAATGTTATATACAACGCATGTAGTATGAATATATGTTGCATATAGCATGTATACATGAAGAATCGAATGATTACAAGCATGATTACAAGCATGAATACATGCTACTATCACTACAAAGAGACTTACGTAGTCCTGCGTCACCTATATGCGGTCGTGTCTTGTACACAACCCCTCTGATTTTTTAGATAATTTCACTTTTCCGCTTCAAAAATACGGCAATTTACGTTTTGTATAAAAATTAGTGGTCCTAAGAAGTTACCTTCTTCTTCTAGCGCTTCACAAGATAGTTGGAGGAAAATTTTAAACCATTAGTTATAGATTGTTGGGGATGGTGAGGTGACCAACTGATATTTCATTTCACTAGCTCAAGAGCGCTAGGAGATAATAAATCAAGCATCTTTCAACTTATTCCTTAAGAGACTCTAAGAAGACCAAAAAATAGCATAATAAATAAATATTTTTCCACTGGCGTGTTATCTAACCACGCAAAGCTGCCAGAAATGCTGATTACCACCGCCCCGCAGTCATCATTCAACGACCGAATCGCTTTCTTGCGAGTAAATCTGCATTCTTACGAATTCAACACGCAAAAACCATTACGCCTCGTGCAGGCAGGACGTGTTCCTCCGCTCACATCAAATTTTTAAGCCCAATAAAACGGGTAATTTATCGTGGTTAAATGTTTGTACTTGTCGAGATTGAGATCAGGACTAGCACCGTCATCATGCCAACCAGCCAGACACATACACACCCACACACACGCACGGCGGTGTGGGTGTGTAGTGGAGCACACTGTTAGTCTTGGCCTGTCTCACATGTCCCCTCACCCAGCTTGTCTCCCTTTCCGAAGCTGGCCTCACGATGCCAGCTGCTGTTTTCCAGTGATAACGTTCTTTATGATGGAACGGTTCATCCAGCATCCTCGCTTGTCCAAGAACGACGACGACGACGACGACGACGACGGTGACAGCATTCTCGTAACGACTTCATGAAAGACCTTCGCATACTAACAGTCACTCAACAACAACACCACCGCCGGCCAAAGCAGATGGCACTTTCCTGTTAGGATTTGGTGCTTTAATAAAGTCATACTTTTTATCCTCCCTGCCATTAAACATATTTCTGTGGAGCAACGGAACATAGCAGCGTGCAGACACACCAGATTACTTTACCACTGCTGCGTTTCCGTGCGCCACCGTTTTCCTACTAGTCCAAGAGTGTTTGATATGAAATTTTTATGATGAAAGATGATTGATGTTTCTCAAAAGGGAGATAGTATCGCAGCAGCAACAAATACCTTCTGTATACACCGAGCTCCAAGGCAGCTCCTCCTCTAGTCGCTCGTCGAGTGCACCCACCACCACCCCATCGGACGACGACTTAAAAAGGGGATCTTCAAAGCAAGGAAACGCTCCACAAAAGTACAAGTAGGTACAATATGCAAAGACCAAGCACGCTACTGATGATGACGTTGACTCTGGGTGTACGTACCTACACCGTCGGTCGTCGTCTTCCAGCATCAAGCTCTGATGCAGCAGCTCCTCTCCGGTGGACTCTTTAAGGCGTCATAAGTAGCTTTCAACCGGCAAAGTGCAGGCCGCCAGCAGCAGCACGGCCACCCCCTCCGCCAAAGCCATAGTGTGAATAAAATCTTGATGATCTGCATGGAGGGAGAAAGAGAGAGAGAGAGAGAGAGAGAGAGAGATGTTCTGCCGTTTTCACTTTCTATGATTGCACCCATCAGTGGGGTTTTTTGAATGCTGTAGCATAATTTTGACGGTTATTTATAGCGCACCACACTGATAAGTGGCACGGAAGCTTAGTGATACGCTTAAGCTTTTACGTTTGGTGAGTGTCGGGACCGAATTGGAAACTTTTGTGTGTCATTTTTTGGCCGAACAATTGCATTGTTTCCTTCGACAGAATATATGCTATGGAGTATTGTCAACCTATTCTTGAAATGTTCAAATTTGCTTGAATTATTTTTAAAACAAAATACTTTCTCTATTTTATGTGATTGTACAAAAGTGAGGAACTGTTGAGGAATAACGAGGATAAACCAAACAGTATTTACCAATATACAAAACCCTAACCAACATACAAAACAACGGCGACAAACTTGATTGGCTGTGGTACACACGGGAATAAAATAAAACCGTAGTTCCTAGTATCGCGTCGGGTTCTGCTCTTCCCCTTCAACCTCTACGTGGTGCAAGCCAAGCTCGTGCACAAACAACCTGAACAAATTCAATTAATTTCGTGTGCAATTAATTGCTAATTGAAATAAAATTTAATTTTCAGGTTCACTGCGGTTTTGCATAAATCAGACCCGTTTCGCAGGGCCGCGATGGGCGGCCGATCCCGCGGTAACCCGCGCACAAGCCGGGATGCATCGTTCGTCCACGTGAAGAACGTGATGCAGCGGAAACCGCGACGCGTAGGCAGCCTCTTTATTTGTCATGTTTATTCGGGTATTTTCGGTGGAATATGTGGTAGAAGTTCATTACAGGATTGCACGTAAATGGTCGCAGCTCGAGTTGAGATTATATTAGAATGGTGGGGCTAAAACTGGTTTCGGTTTTCGTGCAAAATATGATTTCTTCATCAAACATCAGCAATTAATTGTCAATAAAGCCTAGTTGAATGTTACACAGGACGGGTATCATCCTGTTTCAGTTCGTATTGGGCATCGTCTAATAATGCAATGTTTTTATGTAAAAAAATCGCTTCTGTGGTTCGAAAGCTATTTGAATTTTTAAATAAAGGATTGTATTTACAGATTTAAGTAAAATCACACTTTTTCTTTGTTAAGGTCCGTGACGACAAGTTCATACACTTGCGTTCATTCAGCGTTGCCAGATTTTGCTGAAGAAAAATTCGTAATTTATCATCTGTGTTTCTATCACTGAAGAAAGGGTTATCCTAATTTCGTTTCATATTTAACAAAGAAAGCTGCCTTTTTGGCATCTTTACATCGTCTTTTGTCTCTTTTCAACGATTTGTGTCATTATGGATGTAGGGAAAAAAATGAATGAAGTTAGCAGATTGTGTATCGAGATCGTGCGGGCAGTCAAACCTAACGCGCGGCATGCCTGCTTGCACGATCTAGTTATGACGGTGTGTTGATTCTAAAACTACGGTCCATTTGATGTCCTGACAGTAAAGTGTCTTATTAAAATTGCGCGATGAAGCTGCTTTTGCCGTCAACGTGTTTGTAGGTTGTTGAACTTTAGTTATAATTGAGGACTTGTTAGAAAAATTACGTGATGAAGTATACAACTTTACTTATTTTTATTTTTATTGAAGGCGATATGGCGGCAAAACTAAATTATGTTTTTTTGAATGAATGAACAACAAAATGCAGTTTCACGTCATCATTTTGTACAACCCCACGGAATAGACCTACAGCGTTGAGATTTCCTGTGGAAGAAAACCTATCATATGTTCTTCCATACGTTGGTATGTTTGCACTTTTCTTTCCGAGACTTCACGTTGGTCTAGATTGAGGAACAAACTCGTCTCAAATTTGTGGTTCAAATTTTCCATGACCTATTCCGGTTATCTGTGAATTCTACTGAAAAGGTCAAACAAAATCTAACTAAACCCCCTGCTGAGTGGATGCTGACATTCTTCGCATGAAAAAGGAATGTCAGCTCCACTCTGTGCTTGTGCCGTTCATAAATGTGGTAATAACCGATAAAATCAATTCAAATATTTATCCGAAGTTTTGTTGTATTGCGAAATTTACACCGCAAACTTGCAGCAAATCTGTGCTACAATACATTGAAACCCATTTTTTAAATTATTCGGTTTGTTTTGAGATAAGTGAGTGGTGGTCGTCATTTTTGTTTAAAAATGACGTCACCACTCGATAAAGTTTCTTGTGAAGTGTACATTTGACATTGATACCTAGAACCCAAACAGATTTCCAATAATTTAGTTTCTATGATGGATCCAAACAGTACTTTTTCTCCGTCTACTGTTTGCTGTTTCATATTGGCCTTTAGTTCATGCCTTTAGTTTGGAATGCCCTTTAGTTCATGTGCTCAATAACCAATGCAAAAGCTGAGTTATTCGAGTTTTTCTAAGAAATTTCGAGCTCGTTCAAATATTTAATGCCTATCTTTACAATTACGTGTCTAAACCTATCAAATACGTCGCTGAATTTATGCTCAGTTTGTGCAGCATATTTAGGCTATCATCCTGCGAAAATTTCGCTTCAAAAATCCGTGCCAGAGCTGAGTTATTTGAGTTTTTCTAAGAAATTTGGAGCTCGTCCAAATATTTGATGTTTTCATCTTTACAATTACGTGTCCAAACATGTCAAATACGTCACTGAATTTATGCTCAGTTTGTGCAGCATATCTGTGGAGTCGCAGAAGTAGTCGTTGTGTGCTAAGTGGTAGTTAATTCAAATTAGCCGAGGAAGTGCGCGAAAGTATCAAGTCAAAGGCTTGATAGTGGCGAGTGATACAGTGCTAAAAGGTGACAGAGGTACCCGGAAGACCGGGATTATTGAAGGAGTTGTGCGTAAAAGTGTCACAGGAGTGCATTTTTGAGCGTTTTCGGACACGAAACAGAAAAATTTGCCTCCTATCTTGAAGGAAGCAAGCATATAAGGAGGAGCAGCGAGCGGGGGGTAAAAATATATATTAAAAAAGAAAGTGCAAAAGTGAAGTACCTAGTGAATGTATAAAAAAATTGGTGCTTTAGATACGCAGGCTTTTGGCGGTTAAGAAAAATATCCGTTAAAGCCGAAGTGAAAGAGTGTGGGGGTATATAGCAGTGCGCAATATATAAGCGATATAAGCCGTCGCATCGGCGTAATTGCGTCTATATAGGTGCTGGTATTAGTGCGGCGCAGTTGAAAATTTTGTCGCTGGTTAAGCGATAGTGAGAGACGGAGAGTGAAGAGAATACTGGCTGTGCGCACACATCGAAGTGCGGTGGCATAACCGGCGCAGAGGCTGGTTTATATATGCAAAGAAAAGCTGCAAATAAATCACGTATGTATCGGATCGGATCCCGATTTCGTTGATTACGTTCGCACAGTAGGCGTTGAAACGAAAGAGCGCTGCACCGACAGCTAAGACGGCGCTAAATAGCGGAGTGGTCAGGAAGTATATTTAAGTATTGATAACTGGCATAGCAAGGCGGATGAGTGTTGTCAGTATCGTTGACACGTTCCATACAGGTATTTATTCTAATAATAATATTTAATAACCATATTGGATCAGCGGTACTGGTGAGCAAAATATCCATATTAAATTCACCTTCCATAATATGTAAATTTTTTATATTATTGAAAATTACCAAATTACCAAATACATACTAAATATTGATAATAGCGGTACAAACGAGAACATAATAACATCTGCATACTGCAACAACAAGCCAGACGAAAACCGGCAAGGGATTTCCGGCTTTTTTTTTGTAGATTAGTGCTAGTTCAAGTGGAGAGGAGAGAACTATGGCGAGGACAGGAAGGATGAGAGGACTACAAAACGGGAAATTACTTAACGGGATGTAGGTAAAACTCAAACATGAAGGTATGATATAGAACTTTTACCAGAATATTATTATAACCTTACTATATATCACATTATAATTATCATTGTTATGAACAGCATAATTGTGGAGTGGATTGCCAACCGGAGTCCTTAAGGTCTGAAACAGTTATGCCAAGTTCTTCTTCTCACAAACAAGCCATCACGTGGGTTAAAGCTGGTGCAGCGAAATTGATTATTACATGGAAGGATCCTAATGCTGTAAGGCGACTCTTATAACCCAGGAATGCGCACAAGTGCCTCTGCTTGTGGGTCCGCCCAATCCCTTTTGGCCCTTCTGTAACAGCATTAGTGTGAAATTCATTTGATAATCAAATTTGAATCTACTGTAATTCTACCCACATAGTCCTTGAAATGATGGTGGCTTTTCCCTACTACTACTACTACTGGATCCAAACAGTACTTTTTAAATGACATTAAGAATGCGTTTTAGATGAAATGTGCAATTTGCAAGGTAACAAAAAGCACCCTTTTTACTTACTTTACTTATGCAACTATCAAACATCAAATTATCAAATTTAGAAGTTACGGTTTTGAAAAAACTTTCATTTGCAATTAATTTAATTTAAGGACAAGGTCGTCAGAGTCCATTTATGGCATAATAACATGTGTCGTTGATTCTTCTCGGTGAAAAAAAGACTTTTCCTTTTCTGCGTAACGTTTCAGGCTAGTACGCTTCACCTATCGTGACACTGAGATCCACTCGCACGTTGATGAATGATCATCGCCTGCTTGTCGTTTTCATACTGATTATGATACGAACGCTTTCGCCATTTCGGCAGCCTAGTTTTAGGAGTTTATTTAACACGTGATTGAATGATAAATTTTTTGGTTGCGTTTAACGCCTAGCTGGGCAAACTAGGTGCGTTTTGTCCACGGGCTTTGGCGTTCTGCCTCACATAATGATTTTGAGTCTTGCCAAAAATCGTCAAAAATAACCAAAAATACTGGTTTTTGTTAGGAAATTTCACCAGGAGTAAGTGTAAAAAAGATCCAAAGTCTTCTAGAAGTTGAAAAACGTGGAACAAACACGCCGTTGCTCTGGAAAATGATGTTTTGCTTAAGCGGTGCATTCTGCACCACCTTACCCTACCACCCGAACAGTTATCTGGTAAGATATTATAATGATTTTGCCCAAACTGTTCACTTGAATTGATATGAAAAACTTTACTTCGTTTCGATTGCGATTCCGAATTCCGCGACCGTCGTTGTTGATACGTTACCAAGGACACGGGAGTGATGCCATATTTACGTTGAGCGTGAAATTGGCCAATAATTTTCACTATTAAATTAACGGGCGTAAAGTATCGAAAATATGCTTATAAAATTCTCTGATAATAAAATTCACCGTAAACAACAGTTTATGTGATAGAATTACGCGTAGATACGCGATTCTACGCTTTATAATTGTTCATAACAGATTATTACCTACTACTAGCAACTTAGCATAAACAAAACGATAGTGGAAACAAGTTCTGAAATCAGTAAAAAAGCAGCTGGCCTCTGACGACCTTTACCTTAAATCAGTTGCAAAGTCTATGGCATCTCTCCATCTCGGAAAAAGTGAGTGCGATTGCACAACATTACACACACGCGCACTAAGAACCCCCCCCCCTTCCCAAACATCAGCTTAATTAAAATCAAATTGCTGCAGTTAGGGTTTTGATAATTGCTATTAATAATCGATCAACCCTTGGCAACCGTGCTTGTGTTTGGAAAAACAAACTGCGCTCTGTGCTAAGCAAAGTTTTTGGCAATACCGATGAGTCATTTCCGAACGTACGGGATTCCGTTGTAGATAGATCATGTTCCGATGTTTTGATTTCAATGACAGGAATTCTTCATTCTGCCTCCTTAGCGAATTACGAATTAAAGTTGTTAGACTCAACAAGGGCAACCACATCAGCAGCAGCAAGAGCCTTCGTGGCGCAATCGGTTAGCGCGTTCGGCTGTTAACCGAAAGGTTGGTGGTTCAAGTCCACCCGGGGGCGGGAAGTCTTTTTTTACCTCCACGACTAGACAGTTTTCTTTCAATAAGTCTTGACATTTTAAGTAAATCATTGAGATGTGGTATATGAAATATTTTATGCCTATTGTATTGTAAGAAAATTGCATATACCTATTTTAGTTAATTGTGAGAATTTTGATATCACCTATTAGTTATTTTCGCGCGTCTTAGCAGAATTTACGTTGTAGCTATAATAGAATTATCTCAAGGTAGTAATGAATAGAATTTTTTCCTAATATTCTCGTTAAATGTGTTACTCAAATGATTGTTATCCATATTGATAAAGATCGTAGCTGTCGAAGCAAGGCTGACTGAATCGTTAGACAGCAGAAGCATTTCATCGAAAAAACTCAGCAATGCTACGGAATTAATCAGAATGACATCTGTTGTAATACAATCACTAGCGTGGTCAAACATAAGCAAAAGCTGAAGTACTTATCACAAAAATACCAGCTGATTAGGTTGAAAACACCGGACTTCCGGGTGCAGTTGGATTTCAAATCAAAGTTGAAATTGAACTAGAAATCAAACTTGGTCAAGTCCAATACTTGACATTAGAATTGAAGCTAATGTTGAAATTCAAGCAGAAAATTCTAAGCGAAATCGGACATAAATAGGATATACATTGGGCTTGAGATAAAATTTAGAAATTTACTTGAAATTGGAATTCAAATTGTATCTGAAATTGGACTCAGAGTAATCAGAGTTTAAAGTTAATTTAAAATCTACAATAAATTAGACAATATTTGTCTATATTTCACCGAAAAAATCAAGTAATACTCAAATTATAGTTGTAAATTAGACTTCAAATTGGGCTAAAAATTGGACGTAAAATTGAACTTAACTTTGGCCATTATATTAGAATTGAATTTGGACTAATGTGAACTTGAAGTTTTGGTTCGAACTGCATATGGACACGAAAATTTAACTTGAAATTAGGATTGACCTTTTTCATCTTATTCTCTCACACGTTTTTACCTCTTTTCTGTTTCTTTTTTGTTCCATTTTTCTCCTTCTCCGAACCGTTTTATTGGTTTCCGTCACACTTTTGTTCTTTTTGCCTCCGTTTTCGCTCTTTTTCTATCATTTTTTTTGTACTGCGTTTCTAGTTTCATGGTTTCGTTTTTCTTCGTTTCACATCTCATTTTTTCTTATTTCCTGTGTCCTGTGTTTACACTAGGGTTTTTTCTTCTTTGCTACTCATTATCCCCTTTCCGTATTTTCTCTTCCTTTTCTCATCCGTTTTTCGTCATTTTTTAACTCTTTTCATCTTCTTACCTTCCCAATTTTCGTCTTCGTCTGTTTCGATGTCTCATTTTTCTTTCTTTTCTTTTGTTTATTGTGCTTTTTGCTCCCTCTTGCGCTTCGGTTTTCCTTTTTAATCTCCCATCTATTGTGTTTTTCTCTCCCGTTCAACCTTTTTTTTTGATCCATTTTCCCTGTTTTCTGTCCCATTTTCTTGTTTCGTGTCTCATCTTTCTCCTTTTATATCTTGTTCAACCTTCTTTTCCCATTTTCCTCGATTATATTTTACTTTTCCTCTTTTTTATCATATTCTATTTTTCTTTTCCATTTCTCCCGTTTTAATTTTTCTCTCCCACCGTGTTCCTTTTTTCTGTTCTCGTGTCTTCATCCATCCATCCATCCAGCCATCCAGCCATCCAGCCATCCATCCATCCATCCATCCATCCATCCATCCATCCATCCATCCATCCATCCATCCATCCATCCATCCAGCCATCCAGCGTACAATTTTCAGGTCCGATTTTCCTTTTTTCCTGTATCAACTTTGTTTTTTTCTGTCCCGTTTCAGCTTGTTTTTCTGTCCTCCTTTTCTACCCTGGTTTCGTTTTCGTCTGTGCCGTTCTTTCTTCTATTATGTCCTGCTTTTCCTCCTTTTCTTATACATTACAGTTTTCTTTTTCGCTCTATCTAGTTTTTATTTTTCTCTCGATTTCTTTTTCTGTCCCTTGCCTGTTTTGTTCTCGTTTCTCCATTCTTATGCTCCCGTATATTCTCATTTTCTTTTCCTCCTTTTATATTCTGTTTTTGTTTCTTTGCTGACCAGTTTATCTTTATTTTTCTTCTTTTCTGTTCGGTTTCCCATTTTTTCTGTCCACTTTCCTCTGCTTTTCCCTCGCATTCCCTCATTTTTTCTTCCGTTTTCTTTTTTCCACTTTTTAATGCTTTCTTTCAGTTTTTTTTATTCATGCCAGCTCTTATTTTTCTCTTTAACGTTTTTACTAGTTTTTTATTCCGTTTTTGAAATTTCTGTCCTACACCCTTTTCTTTTTTTTTCTTCTTCTGCCTTATTTTCCCTTTAGTGCTCCTTATTACAGTGAAGGTGGGAAACGTGCTTCACTGTTGCGCGGCCTGGGTCATTTGATAATGATAATATGTTGGGGAATGTCGTCGTGGTAAAATAAACCAGAAGTCCAGAAGTAAACTGAAATGAACTGAAATGTGTTAAGAAATGTTTTATCTAATACTATGCCAAAACCAAAAGCATGGGCATTTTTATGTTAAAAGTTTTGTTAAACATTTTAATTAATTTTAGCGTAGCAACTAACTTCCAACTTACATAAACTGGAACATGAAATGGCGTCAAAACTAGTAAGATTCGATTTTCCAATTATGAAGAAAGCTTTTCCCGGCAGGTAATTGAAAGCGCATTGCACGTCCTTCTGTCTGCCTGCCTGCATCGCAAAATTGGATACGAGAAGCACGTTTTGCATGAATGCAAATCGGAAAATAAACGTGAGTCAGAAACCGGGAGTTGAACACTTCTTTTCCGATAATTTAACCAATTAAATCGGGTCGTGAGAGAAGTCAATGAGCTTAGAATTTCCTTTACTGCAAGATAACTCTTCCACACCGACAAACGCTGCACGCTCGGAACGCAGACAGTTTTGTTCCAGTGACAGACAACCGATGGTTATTTTTGCGCAAAACCGTCATTCGTCTTCGTTATTACTTCTCGTCTGACAAAACAAGTCAGTCTTCCACGTCCACGTTCTTCCCACGAGGATAGCCACGTCTATTAGCACGCCAACGCCACCAACTGCAAAATGTGTGTTGTTCCCCGGAAACCCACCATCGCCGGTACTCTGAACCTGCCGCCGCCGCCGGAGGGCTTCTCGACTGCGATTCAATCGTTTGTCTTAACTTGGATTAGCAACCATGTTCAAATTCCAGTCAAGCTGCCACCACCGCCGTCATTCGACTGAATGCCAACGCACCAGCACACAAATCAAGATCCTGCGGAGGAAACTGTCTACGGAAGCCAACTGACTTCAACCTTCCATTGGAGAGACTAAACCTAGTAGCTTTCTTGCGGGCTCAGAAGGTGAGGGAGTAAGCAAAGCAGGCACCAGGCTTGATACGTTTCCTTAAGCGAGCTGTGAAGTGCGACTCTAATAGAGACGAGCATCACTCTGGAATGCCCCCCAGTCGACTAATTAAAATTGATTGCCGTCATAATTAATTCTAATTAAGTTGTACCGACTAATCGGAGAGGGGGAGGTGATTTTTTATCCTGGCTCCACCACTTCACTCCGGCTCGAGGGCCACAAGGGCAATCAACAGGCACTCGAAGCCTGGGACAATGCAATAATGGTGTGGAGTTTTCGGGCGAATTAAAACAAACGCTAATTGAGGAAGGCGTCAGCCGGGGCGAATCATTTCAGATCTGCGGAGATGAACATTACTGCTTAATGTGGTGTGAATTGAGCAGCTATGGAAATCTAGCTGGAAAGAAAAGAAGTTGGGAATGTATTCTGTTTGATCGGGCAACTGAAAAATCGCAAATCATTGACAGACACGCATTCACGCGGTTTCAAAAGCTTGCATTCTGTTCAGCCGAATCGAATTAAATGCAGTTCGGGTTTTTTGCTTTCTTCGGAGTGTGCCAAGATTTATGCGACGTTTTTCATTTTGCTAGCTTCCGTTAAGATATTTGCCGGAATGCAAGTTTTCTTCGCTTTGGAAACGTGATGCTCCAATTTATTTAATGATCTGCTACACCAGCGTGGGGCAGTGGTCCATGGGACGCACCGGGAGGTAGATTGGTGGCGATTTGGATACTCCATAATGCTGGCTCGGCACTATTCATGTGGAACAAATTGCAAAAATCTGTTCATAAATTATGGTCCATCGGAACGCGCGATGATACTGGAAACCAGCACGCTGCGGATGGCTATGGCCATCCGGGAGATACGCTCGCATAACTGGTTTGACATTCAATGCGAAGTGGTTAAATTAGTGGGACGGTTGACGTTATTTTTTTGTGGCGTCAAGTGGCTAGGATGCGAGTGAAAAAATCGACATTCTTGATTGATTATCCAATTTGTCGCTTTAATTTTTTTCCGCGACTCTATTGTTTTACTGGGATAGGGAACATATTTTAAGCAGTTTAAGCGGATCACTGAATTTTCTACTTAATTATTGGTGATGTAGTCAACCCATCATCAGTGGAGTATCAGTTTCTCGTTAACTTTAGCTCTTCAAACTATTACGATACCAATGAAAGTTGCTACTATCAAGCTATACAGTAAGATTTTTTATATTAAACATTGAGGCGTTGAAACTAATTTCAATACATAGGGTAATGCCGTTATCGTCGGGCCACTGTTATGGTCGGGCCACCACGATTTTTTCAGTTTTAGTAACTCGTGATACGTATGTACAAGCAATGTAAAACTTCTTACTGTGACAGCTAACTTTTCACAATATTGTGAGTTTCGATCGTGTATTCAAAACACGCGTACTGAATTCACTGATTGAATCAATACAAAAAAAGTTTTGCAGGTGCAGTTAACTTTTCTTCAAGAAATGATTCATGAAATACAATTATCGGGATAAATATTGAAAATTTATTAAGTGTGTTGTGGCAATTCGAAGGCTATTGAAAAATCCCGTCCAGTTAGGTATTTGGGTAGGGTAAGGGGGTAAATGGCACAAAAGCGCTTATTGTAAAGGTCGGGCCACTTGTGTAGTCATGGTTGGGCCACAGTAATTTTAAGCATAGAAGCGCAATTTTCGCTAGAGAACGTTAGTCGCGGGAAATGTGATGAAATAAAGCAAAATTAGTATAATAAAAACCTAGATTGTTGTTGATTTTTCATTGCAGTAGTACACTTCGGGAAACGCGATTGTAGTAATATTGATTTTACAAGATCACCAAAAATTTCGCAAAGATGTTATTGAAAATAGGATATTTATACTTATAAGGGCCGTTGCTCACGAAATTCATTCTTTTGATGTCTCTACATAGAATTTCAATACGTATTTCTTAGATTAAGAGCGGTGGTCCAACCTGTACAACGTGGCCTGAGAATGACAACATTTTTTGTCTTCACGTAAATGTCTATAACTTAATTATTTTTTAAGCAATCAGTTCGAGATTTTCCAGAAATATAGCTTATTGTTAGACCGTTCCAACGATCTATTTAGATTTTAAAAATTCTTTTTGAAACGGAAGTTATGGGCGAATGTCAAAAAGTCGGCCCAACCACGACGACATTCCCCTACTCAATAGATTTTGATATATTTGCATCAATCGAATGGATTTTTTTTTCTAAACAATACACGCTTCCACTTTTCAATAAAACAGCGCACCTTCGATGTGCGCAGTTTATTCAATCGGTAACGTTGGACAGCAACGATACCACCATGACAAGTACGTGGACCCACCGGATGTTTTAGTTCCTGCGACTTCTGGTTCTACTAACGGTCGTGAAGTTTAAAGTACTGCAACAAACGGACCAACGGAGTCCTACGTTAACCAAGTGGTCGTGTCTTATGCACAACTCCGCTGATTATTTTTCCTGTTTTTAGTCCTAACTTTCCTCATGTTTTACACTCATTTCTTGCTATTTTATTCTTCGGTTTCCATATTTTCTGCATTTTTTAACTTTTTTTGGGTCTAGTTTTCACCTTTTTCTAACCCTTTTCATATAGTTTTTTTTCCAAATCCAGGCACTTTTTTTGTATTTGTCATTTTTTTCCCTTTTCCTTTCCGGTTTTCCGTTTGTATATTCCGTTTATTATCTTTTTCTCTTCTATAAAACGAAAAAACTTGTTTAGTTTTTTAGTCCGTTTTTCTTGAGTGTATTTCATTTCTTCTTTTTCTGTCATAGTTTCTCGTTTTTTGACCCATTTTTCTCCTTTACATCCTGTTTGACCTCTTGTTGCCTGCTTCCCTCATTTTACGCTATCGGGCTTCTTTTATCTCTCTAACTATTATTTCTCTCATTATTTTTCTCCCCGCTGTTTCCTCTTTATCTGTGCCTCTTATCTTCTTTTCCTGTCCCGTTTTTCGCCGTTTTACTGAGTCCTTATTTTTACCTTGTTTTTTGCAATTTTCATTTTTGCGGTCACAGTTTTTGTCTTTGTCGTTTTTCAACTCCTTTTCTATCGCGTTTTTCATTTCATCGGTTCCGCCCAAGTAATTTAAAGTACTGCTATAAATGCTTTACTGACCAAAATTGGCCATAAAAACCGCAATAAGAGTGCAATAAAACTCATATTTTTGCTTCACTTACTATTTCTAGCATTTCCTCCTTTTCAGGCACATGCAGTTTTCCTTTCCATTTTATCCGTTTTGTTTTCCGTTTTCATTTGTTCGTCCCATTTATTTCTGTTTCTTTTTCCTTTTTTCTGTTCTCGTTTCTTCATTTTCCTGCTCCCGAAATTTCTCTTTCTGCATATCCCATTTTTTCTTGTTTTTTTTGTCTCGTTTTTCTCCCTTTTTATCCATTTTATCCTTATTTCCTTATAATTTTTTCCTTATTTTTCTTATTTTCTCTTCTGTTTATTTTTTTTTAGTTAAGTCTCCTAGATATTCGCTTCGTTTTCCCTCTTTTCTTTTGTTAGTTTTTTTTTCATGCCAGCGCCTTTTCTCTCGCGTTTTTCCTCTTTTCTATTTCTATCTTGTTTGTCCAGCTTTTGTTACGTTTTCCTTCGTGCTCTTTTTCGTTTTTATCTCCTTTTGTCTTATTTTTCCTTTTTTGTTTCTTTTCCTGGACAGCAGCAGGAGACGGACTACCTCTAGATCCATCGGTAATCCAGCTATCAATGTGCTAAGAAAATTTGCTTCCATTTTCATAAGAAACTGTTTGCTCTACGATGTTTGGTTCATGTTTTATGAATTAGAAAAATATTCAGGAAAACTGAAATATTTCAAAAACTTTCCTTGTGACAGAACATAATATTCAGATTTCTATTTAGAGCTTTACACCACTTTACACCATTCTACACGTTTTTTCTTTCGTTCTTGTTTTTTTTACATGTCAGTTTATATTATTTTTTCTTTTCTCGTTTTTTTCTGTTTCTGTCAGGAGCATGGACTAGCTCTAACGGTGAATATGCAAGAAAAATTTACTTGTATTTTCATAAGAAACTGTACGTTGTACGATTTATGAGAAATGAATTTTTGAATCAAGGAAATGCAGGTTTTCGATCACAACGCAGACAAAAACAAAAATCAACAAAAATTGTAATCATGACTTTTTATCATTAAAAGATTATCATTTTCAACAAATCGTTTGAACAAGGTTGGAGTGTTTGGAAGCAGACGTATATGTTCCCAGTTTATAAAACAGGCGACCGTTGGAACGTAATTACGGGATATATCCCGTACAAAAAATTATATATCATCAGCCCAGCACGGTCTTATGCCTGGCCGTTCCGGTTGTACGAATTTATAAGAATTTATTTCGACCTGTATTTCGCAAATAGAGAATAAGAAGCAGGATGATGCAGTTTACACGGATTAAAAGCGGATTTTGAGCAAAATATTGAATTATCGATTGAATAGAAAGGCGCAAAACATCCGTTTTCGATTTTTTATAGCCAAATGGTTTCAATCATCTAAAAAGAGCCCCCTTCCGAGACATTCAATTTGTTGCATTTCTTCTGGTATATTTTCATTCAAATAGATAATCGTACTTTTAGACAAAGACTTTTTGTATTGGGTTATCGTCCAGCGCCAATGACGAAACTGGTCGTTATCATCCCTGATCATCGTTATAGGATTGAACGGTGGCAAATACAAACATTTGGAAGTGGAATTTGGAAAACATGACTTCGGGAGTTCCTCAAGGAAACAAACCGAGTCCTTTCACAAATTGTACGAAAATTTAAAAAAAAACTTCATAGTGTGCCTTCGACAACAACACTACAGGATGATTAAAAAAACAGGTAAACATTATTGTAATTAACATTTTTATAGGAAGAAGCTTCAAGCCAGGATCGAAAAGTTGACCGAAAAAACTTTTAAAATTTATCTTGTTTGCCGTCTGCAACCTATAGACGAACCACCTTTTTCATACAATTGTTTTCCTGCTGATTTTAAATAAATCAATTAAATAAACTCTCACCGATAGTCACCGGTTATCCCCGAGCAGGAGCGAAGAGCCAGATGATATCAAAATGTGTTACGGAAATCGAATAACTCGTATCAAAATTTGGTCTTGTTTTGGCCAACCAACTATGTCAGGTAAAATAACAAAAAATAATTGCAAAATTTTGCTCCTCTAAGGCCAAAAGAATAACTACATGGCTGTATTCATGAGGTTAGAATAACATATTTTAGTATTATTAAGATATTGAATAACAGATCCAGGAGCATATGAGATATTAAAAAATCATTTTATAAAATATTTATAATCTAAAATCTCTTTAATCAATAAAAAAAAATTATGCCATTTTAAGGTCAAAATAATTCAATAACAAACTATAGCATTATAACACAGTTTGATATTGTTTTTATATTATTTTGCTCTTCGCTCCTGCTCGGGTCGTTCAACAGAACTTTATGAAACAATTTTTTTACAACTGATTCAAGTTGAAAACCAGAAACAAATGAGGAATCAACAATAAACTGTAGGCCAAACTTTCGAATTCATTTCAGTAATTGTGCCCCAAAATCGGTTTATCCTTCGATTGCCTGCCAGCCAAATCACGGAACCGTGTTTGGCATCTGCCGTTCCTTTCCGGTGCGTCCATCGGAGGACGGAGAAGCAAAAAGCGAAAGTAGTCCAGATCAAATTTCGTTTCATCACAAAACGCCCAATTTAATAAAAACAGCTTGACCGTCCGTCCGTCCCGTCCGTAAAGCGATTTGGCAGTAACTCTGGCGCATAGTGAACTTTCGCTCGACCTCCGTGGCAATAATGGCTAGAAGATGGTTTTACAAGCCAACAGCGCCTCACTTTCGCTTCCCCGAAGAGCAAACCGGAAAAAGAAAAGTTGTAAGAATGGGACAAATTGAGGCTTAGTTCTTCTCTGGTGCCGGCTCACCACGCAAGGGAGGAGGATTGTTTCGAATGGGCTTGATACACCTGAACAAATTACACCCGGCTCCTTAGCTCGGCTCGGTTTCCGGCATTCACGTAGCCGGGTTTTGTCTTTCCTAATTATTTCATAGCTGCTGGGCAACGGTAGCACTCTCCTCTGCCGGCATTGGATTCCTACTGCAGCCATCCTATGGCCGTTCGGTCGCCGCCGTACAGTTTGGAAACCATAATAAGTTGCGTCTAACGGTGGGTAGGAATGTTCCGTTCGGTTGCGGTTTATCTGGAATTGTCTAGATCCAGCTGAATTGGCCACCGAGTCCGAGTGTCGAGATTTGAACATTTGAGCGTCCCTTGGCTTGGCACAACAATTGTGATTGTCGTGTAGAGTGCTTGTACAGCAGTTCGGTTTGATTGTCATTAGCATTTCTACAATTATTGCAACGTATGCTTCTAGAGCCAGCAGTAGTTTCGTAACCATAGCATCTGTACTTCGTTGCGCTGGTGATAATGAGTCCAAATGGGAGCACGTGGCAGGTTAGGAGGAGTACTTTTTTTCCAATTGATAATTCAGGTCAGTGAAAGAAATACTAAAACAGCATTCAGTGAAAAAGTGTAGTAAGAAATGAACAAAAATTAATATTATATCTGCAGGCAAATGTACCACATTTTCGATTTATTGTGCCAGCGAGAGTTTGACGCAGAGCTGCGGATCAAAATTTAATCGTATGCCATAATACATGATTGCTCAGCATTTATAATTCATTTCCCAGCTGAAATCGTTGCATCCTCCCAGAGCGGTATCACGCTACACCGGCATTTACAACTCGACATTCGACCGACACCGGAGCGCTTAATCAGTTCCACTAAGCTGGTCGAAAGCACCCTTCCATTCAAATAGATATAAATATTATGAGACTACAAACATGCCTTTTAAGGTTGATTATTCCGCTACCAGAAAATGGCCAGTATGCAGCAGGGATTAAAATTTGCATTTCGAAACACAATCCTGTTCCTTTGAGCAGCTAAATTCCGAAACAGATGCATACTGCGCTTGCAACCGGGCGGCGCATCGGTTGAGTGCAAGCCGGATCATCCCGCTCATAATTTATGCACCCATCAATATTTATGCCTTATGAATGTATGTTCGTGTTTACGATTATAAACTGTTTAACGGCTGGGTTATTAAATTTTATTACCTCCCTGATCCGGTGGGAAACGAAGTGGGTGTAATACACCCGCAACTGCAACTTCCGTTGCACTGGTTTTCGTTTCACATTCGACACATCCTGTCGCTACGTGGATTATGTCAGAGGGCGCTACTTTTATGGCCGACGCAAAGCTCAATTGTCTGCAGTTCCCCTTGCCAGCCATGTTGTCACCAGTAATGGTTGTTGATAATTTTAAGAACCCTGTTTGGTAAGAGTAATAGCATAAATATGGCTTTATCATCCCAAAGAAAACCGGCTTCTTCGGTTATGATGATGTTAGTCCGGGACGGAAACCTGCTATGTCATTGAAAAGACATAAATCTCTTATAATCGCACCGCACCACCCACAGACGCACACATGCCACTGATGCCAGCTCGGCACGGACCGTGTTGTCTCAGAGGATGTTTTAGTCAAGCTTTCAATTAAAGTTTTTCGCTTTCCTGTTAATTGAATTGTAACTTTTCCGTTTCCGTCGGGTTTGACCGAGCGAAACCGGCCCAGTGCCGAAGCCGGGCTTAGATTTCTGGTTCAGCATATTAGCAATCTGACTCAGCACTTCGTAGTCAAGAAAGTGAAACCTGGCAGACCATATTGTTCAACCGTAGTTTTGCGATGTATGGAAGTTTAGATTAACAGTATGCTGTGGGGATTACTGAACTAAGATTGTTTGTGATTATTCAATATTGGTATTGGTTTTGGTTTAATTTCTATTCTATTTAAATACTTGCTGGACGATATAAAATAGTAACATATCTGGAGGCACTTTGGATAGAATTGTGAGAATACTGTATCGATTTAAAATAATCTAGAATCTGGCCGATACGACAGATATCTATTGAGCGTTAGGAATATAGCAGATTTTTTTGCGGCTTGGTTTTTTGTCACTGTACTTGTGCACTTACTGAACCATTCTTCTTTATTATTGACTCGGAGAATTCCCTGCAAGCTTGTCGTCCATAACTACCGCGGGGTAACCGGCCTTTCTGCCGTTTCGAAACTGTTTCAGATCATCATAAGCAACCGAAACTTACAGGCAACGAAATCCCATGTCTTCTCTCAAACGCATGATGTTATTCCCGGTAGATCCGTAGAAAGGTGTGGTTTCAGGTATCAGCTCGTCTGGTGTTCCTCTAGGTAGCAATTTGGGACCTCTATTATTCGTTAAAGGTTCAAGCTGATTTATGTCGATTATTTGGAGTTCTAGTTGTAGGCATAATGGCGTGCACTGGACGGTCTAGGACAGGGAACACTGGGACACGTACTCCACCTTCAGTTTACTGGAGAAATGTTTTAACAATTTCAAAAATTAATAAACACACTGCAAATTTTAAAGAAGAATTGTCATTTTTCTCAAACTACGGATTTTGTTTGACTTGTGGAAAGAAAACTTGACAAAATTACATGAAAAACAAACACAAAAATTTTAAAAATGACTTCAAAAATAACATAATTGTTACTAAAAAAATATAAAAACAATGACAATAAAGTAATTTATTGTGAAAAATATTAGGCAAACGGAAAAATCTTGATATTACGCCAAAAATATAGACTTAGCGAAGGTGAGATAAACTTCGCTAAGTCTATATTTTTGGCCTGATATCAAGATTTTTTCAGTTTGCCTGAATCTACATTTTTTGCATTAAGCATTTATTCTTCCCCAACAAAGACGATACAAAAATAGCAACAGAATGATACAAAATTGAGAAAAAATAACATTATTCAACATTTTTCAAACTGGAACAAAATTCTGGAATCATTTTGTCATAATACTAAAACAACGCGATAATGTAAGAAAAAAACACAATTTAGCAAAAGGAACTCCAAAAATGCACAAAACTAAGGCAGAAATGAAGCAAAAATCGTATTTGAAGAATTAGTCGATTTTTATGGCGATTTTTACTATGCATCAAGTCGACTAGAAGGGGATGATTGGTCTATGAAGCGATATGAAACGTCGCAGTTGCACTAGAAAAACGATACAGAAATGGTACTAAAATTATACATGACACTAAAATGGTACATAAATGCCATAAGAAATATGAATTTATGTCGCCGTGATAATCGGAAGAGAGGGACATTGAAGAGAGTCTTTCAAAGCTTTATTGGTCATTTTGAAAAGTTACGCGAGAATTAAAAGTGAAATAAATAGTACAAATATGACCAAAAACTTCAGTTGGGTGTAGTACAAATATGATTTTCGGTCCTAAAATATACAAAAATGCTCCGCGCAATGATGCAAAAAATAAATAAGATAAGAGAGGTCCAAAAAAATAAATCAAATAAAAATATGAAATGGCTGAAAATGGCACGAAATTAACAAAAAACAGATTCAAAAATAATTTGCAAACAATATAAAGAGACACAAAAAGAAACCGATATAAAAAAACCAGAAAATAATTTAGAAATGACATAAAGCTAACACAAAATTGACGTATGATTCAGAAATATGATCCCCCTTCCTATATGATGATTTGTCACCCCTCTCTCACTCCTTGGAAATTGGCTTGAAAAATCGGTGGGCAAAAAAATAATTTGTATGATATACGTCAATTTTTTTTTATAAAATCAATTGCCGTTGGGATCTGCAGCCTAAAAACCTCGAAAAATGACTGTACGAGTACAGCTAACGCTTCTAACACGAAATAGAAATGGAAATTCGAACAACGAAAATTCCGAAAATCGGTAGAAAACTTTTTCAATCATTTTTGTGGGATTTTGCATGGAAAATAATAATGCGCATGTGAAAAGAAAGAATTGATTGGGTTTTCACGTTTAAACTTTAAGTAAAAATGCTTAAAACACATAATTCTTTACTCGATTAAAAAAATCTCTTTTTTTTCGAACACCCCCCTCCTTTTCAGTGTCCCAATGGCCTTATTTGTGGGTTTTACAGCCTAAAGAACGCGAAAAAAGAGTTTACGGAGTGTTAACGCTCTTAGAACGAAACAAAAGCGGAAGTACAAGTTCAGAAATGATAGAAACGAATCAAATACAAAAATTACATCAAATTGGCACAAAAATGATGACATAATTACACAAAAATAACAAACAGATACATAAAATAGTAGCTGGAAATTCATCGTGCGCACACTAGCTATTTTACTGCTATGATTCGCTAATTTGCATCTGCATTTGTGTTTGGCATATTAACATCTCAATTTACCAATATAGTTAGGAGATTGAGTTAATAGCGCTTAGCTTCAGTGTTGCCCAATGGTTTCTAAATAGATTGAATGCGCCCTGCGTGCATTACCATATGCTTAGCTGCAAGCAAAATGTAGGTAATCTATCGATTGACTGTCCTGATTCACAGTTCTCATGTTTCTTAAAATTGTCATAACATTTTCTTTCCTGTTACAGATGTAGATCAAAAAACATAGAAAGCAGTGCGCCAAAAATGTATTTTAAGTACTTGAACGCCTATCAAACAGACGAAACGGATGGAACAAACGGAGCAGACGTGACAGACGGGACTGAGGGGACAGCCAGGACAGACAAGTTAGATGGAACAGACGAGACAGATGCGACAGACGTGACAGCCGAGACAGACCGGCCGGACGGAAAAAACGGGGTGAATGCGATAGATGAGACAAATGGAGCAGACGGTACAGTTGGCATAAATGGAACAGACGGGACAGATTGAACAGGTTAGACAGATGGGACAGACGGGACGAACGGCATGGGCATGACAGATAGGATGGACGGGACAGACAAAACAGGCGAAATAGACAAGACACGGGATAGACGGGACGGGCACGACCGACAGAAAACACAAGATGGATGGAACACGCGGGACAGACGGCATAGATGGGCTAGACGGGACAGATGGGATAGATCGGATAGTTTGTATAGTCGGGACAGATGGACCAGACGGAACAGACGGAACAGGTGGGCCAAACGAAGCAGACGGCATAGATGAGACCGGTGAGGAAAACGGGTTAGATTGGGCAGATGGGACAAATGGATAAGACGGGCCGGACGGGCCAGACCGAATAGACGGGACAGACGGAACCGATGGATTAAATAGGACAGATGCGACTCACACAACTGACAAGACGAATGGGACAGACAAAACAAACGGGACAGATGTGTCAGATGGTTCAGGCTGACCAGATGGGCCGGACAAGCCAGACCGAACTAACGGGACAGTTGCGACAATTGGGCCAAAAGAAATAGAAGGGAGGGACGAAACGGATGAAACAGATGGACCGATGGAATATGTGGGACAGATGGGACTAACAGAACTGACGGGAGCGATAGGACTCACGGTATAGACAAGACAAACGGGACAGATGAGATCGACGGAATAAACGGTATAGATGGGACAGATACAACAGATGGGCCAGACAGGTCAGACAGGATAAACAGAGCAGATTGGCTAGACGGGACTGACAGGACAGATGGTACAGACGGACATATGGAATAGATGATGCAGACCGGACAGACGATGCAGACGGAACGCATGGGACAGACGGAACATACGAGATAGACAAGAAGGCGGGGCAGACGGGACAGACAGATAGGATAAACGATAGTCGGAACGGATGGGGCAGTGGACTAGATGGGACAGGCAGGGCAGACAATACAGACGGGCAGATTTCCCAAGTAACAATTCCAAATTTTGTTGCTTTCATGACCAATTTCATAAAACCTCTAACAAAACTATGAGCTCCACCAAAATTTTCTGATGACCGCTATAAAACTGCTTTCTGGCCAAGTGGCCCACTCCTCAGAATGTTTTCATAACCTCTATAAGAGTCAAGTTATAAGCTCACGTTCTGCAGAAAGCAGCAATAAAGCCGATTAAGCTTTCGCTGCTTGACAGCCACCGCCATTATTTAATGAAGCTTTTCGCTTTTCGCTCTGGTAAAAGCTAAGTTAGTTCGCCAGCTTTTTCAACTTGAAAATTCATCCGTGAATTAAAGCTTTACTGTCAAATCATTCCGAACAATTTAGTTTATGGCGACCATAATAAAATATCCCATAGAATAATTAATAAAATTTTGAGTAATTCTAGTGCTGCAAAAGCATATGCGTATTAAATTTTATCATGCATATTGATATGGTAGGTGGATAAAATTAACGCGCCACTAAAATTTTGCAATTTTCACACTAAAACTAGTTGTTTTAGCAATATAAATATATTCAGTTAGTCAACCTCAATTTCTAACAAAAGCATTTTGGTTGCTTCCTGTGACAGGAAAACCAATTGATAATAACTTTCTTTTTGTAAAACACTGCTTTGATGAATTTTTGTTTGCGAGCTGATACTAGAATATGGCAATATGGCCTCGTATAAAAAAATGATTTTGGTGTTGAACTTTAGTATTATTCATAATATCCGCAAAAAAACTGTTTGGTTGGGGTGTTAATAGCTCTAAAAAACTAACAGATTTCTAACGCTTTGATAAGTAACCGCGAAAAGATCAACTTTGATTGGTGCGCCATTTTATATTGCTACGCCACACTTATGATAAGTTTATAAGAGATGTGGGGCAACCAACAAGTTTCAACGTGGTAGTATAAGAAACCACAATAAAATTGCTTTCTTATCAGTTTCACTTTTTCTAGTTAGCTATAAGTGTGTTTGGACTCGTATCCTGCTGGTATTGTACAATACCAGACCACTAAACCACCTAACCAGTAAAACCAGAGATAGTGATTAATACCGCAATAAAACCTTTATAAAATCCAAGTACAACTAAGTGGCTTTAGAGCTGTTACTTGGGGGGATAAACGATGCAGTCGAGATAGACTGGATAGACGATGCAGACGGGACATTCGAGACAGACGGGAAGGAGGGGTTAAACGGAACAAACAGGACGGGACCGACGGGATGGACAAAACAGACTGAATAAATGGGACAGATGGAATTCATGGGACTGACGGAAGTGATTGGATGCACAGGACAGACAAGACAAATGGGACAGATTGAAAGGACGGGACTTAGAAAACCACTCAGGATGATAGAAATTAACAACCGATATTTTTTGCCAGTTTAAAATCCAAAACGGCGACCGATGGTCTGAAATATTGCATGGAACACTTTGTAGTATGGATCCGTCTTGGAAAGGGAGCAGTTATTTTATGTTCGTGTGGTAATGTTTGAAATCATTTTCAATAGTTTGCCTTTTTCCTATAAAACAGACTAATGAAATATGGATTTTTCATGAAAAATTTAAAAAAAATCAGAGGGGTTGTACACAAGAAACGACTGCATAGGTGACGAAGGACTACGTATATCTCTTTGTAGCGATAGTAGGACGTATCCATATACGTAATAATACGATTCTTCATGTATACAACCGCAACGCAACGTTTATCAAAGTAGTAACATTGTATACGTTCAATCCTCAACCGATTTTGGAGTTATATCCATCCAATTGATTGAATCCATTTTATTAGAACGAATCGATGTCACACTAAACCAAACAGTAAATAAATTTTCATGATGTTTCTATGTTGAATTAGCGCTTTTCCTCTGGTAATCGGTAGACGCGAGTTTTCAGAAAGCTGCCTGCCCGTTGTGTCGCAAGCTAGCTGCTTGCCGATGCGTCGCCAACGAAAGCCGCTGACCGAATGACGATGCGCAGTACAAGGCATAGTAGCCAAAACCATATCGTTCACTGGCGGATGAGTCGATGGATTCTTCGGTTTGTTAGCGTCTCGCTTGGTGAATTTGGATGTCTTCGTTGCCTTATCCGGAGAAGCAGCAATAGCTGTAGCACAATAATTTTCGATCGGATTCTATAGGGTGTAAATTAAATACAATCATAAGGAAGCTTAACCCATAACTCGTATCATATATATTTCTGTCATTCGTGCTAGGGAAGCACTAACGTGGAAAGGCAAAAATATGAAAATAATTCAATTTTTCAATGACGCGCATTGAAAATCAATAGTTTTCTATATTTTCAATATTTTCCAAATCGATTTTCCGATTGGTGTATATTGAAATATTGAAAATCGATCGGGAAATCACTAAGCTATCAGCGTTCAAAGCTTGACCACTTTTCGAGAAATATTTTTTGGAATGACACTCTATACCAGCTACCTTCCTGAAAGACGTAGTCCTACGTTAAAAGATGATAGTTGTGATACGTTAGCGAAAAGATCTCTAGAATATGAACTTTATCGGAACAGGAATATAAAAAGTCAAAAGTCATTGCCTAATATCATTTCTGGAATTTAATCTGCTGGCTGGAGGTTTCAGATGACTGATGGATGGTCGATTTTAAAATTTCATCTTAAGCATCTTTTCATGAAACTGCAAGTAAATTTTCTCTGCAATCCAGGAAATCTTTTAGCAATTCGTATTTAGTTTTTGTTGTTCGTGAGTTATAGCCAAAAAGATAAGGATAATTTTTTTGATTGCTATTCAGAAATGAATGTTTTATAAAATTTCTTTGTAAACTTTTACAAATTATTGTGCACATATTGCGAGAATTACTTTTCCCCTCCGTACAAGCGTTTTGCATTGATTCATCGTTTAATCTTTCAGCATTACCACAATCACGCGGAACATGATAGGAATGTAGCAAGTTGTAATCCGACTCGTTCGTTTCGTCAGCTCCCCCTTAACGCTTTCCGCCAGTCACTCACACGCTGTCCAAAGACAACGACGCAAACGACACTCGTGAGTAATGGGAGGAAATTTGTACCCTCGTGTACTACATGCCGTTCGAGTGCTTTCAAGCAACTCTGCCAACGAGCCGGAACGGCTGACGGAAGTGATTCCATGGTAAAAGTGTGGATTATGCAAACTCTGCCTTCCGCTGTTGTGCGACTGTGTTTTCGATTGTCGACAGATTTGCGGAGCGTTTTGCAGGAATTGATGTATTTTCCTCGGCATTAATGCAGCATCTTCAGACAATCAACCGGAGCGAAGCCATTCATCACCCGGAACGGAAGGCAACAGAAGTTAAGCACTAAACGAAATAAACAGAACTCATTCTATTAAAATTGATTCGAAATTCGCCTTGCGCCGGCCGGCGGTGACCAAGCAACCATAAAATTGTCCCGACTGTCCACAATTCTAAACACCAATAAAAACTCAGTCGAACAGAAATGCAAGTAGGAAAAGTCCCTAGGAAAAACTCGTAACAACTTTGCTGAACAACTATTTTGCGCTCGATGAATTCTCGCAACTGCATCGGAGTTTTTATTTTCTACCCCATCTGGAAGTTGGTCGGATCCAGTTGCTCCCTCCAGCAAACTGGTCCGAAACTTGGGACGATCGTATCGTATGTGTGTATGTTTGTGTGTCTGTGTGTGTGTGTGTGCGCTCCTGGATATAGGGTATATGCAAACAATGACTCTAACTCTTCGGCTAGTGGTTCGTACATATTCACAAGCTTATATTTGCTTTCCGGGATTTTCCACCATCCTCCTGAGATGCAGCGACCAGCGAGAGTGAGCGAGCGAGAGAGATAGAAATTGAAATCGGAAGCAAATGCACTGAATGTACTACCTATTTGTATTTTGTGCCAGTTTTGCCCCTGCCTCAGCAGCAGCACACGCAGTCATCACGATGATGACGAGGATGGATGTGAAGGCGGCCTAAGGCTGGCGGTCAACAGTGAATAGTTCTGTTCTGGAGCTTAGACTGACGAAGCAGTCAGCAGCGCCGCAGCGGGCGCTGGGCGGTAAGTCGGTTGAAAGGTGGTTCTTTTCCTCCGAAGGGAATCCTGGCTCCCCGGCCGGCTGGCGATGCCGATAGTGTACATGGCGGTTTGTCGGTTTGGCAATGTTTCTTGTGTGCGATGCACAATTTGAAAATTGTTTCAAAATTGTATATTTTGAAGTGATACATAGAATCATAGCCCGATGCTAGTTTTGATCCAGGTCTGTAAGAAAAGCATTATATCTAGTAGTGGAAAACGAATGAAATTCGATCCACAAAATATGCTTGGATATTATCGAAATGGGCACTGTTTATCTACAGAGATTAGCACTGAATATTCAAATGAAGAGGAAATTATGTCAATTGGCACATTTTCGTGGTGTTCTTCCAACCATTCACTCACACAAAACGGCTAAGTAACAATGTAAACACCTCGGCTGCTTCTCTGTGAATATCGCTTTGCCTATTAGGGCCCTGCCGTTCTGCGTAGTGATAAAATCTTCAATGTTTGGAAAATTAGCCAGCATCTTCAGTCAGCAAGAGCAACCAAAGCGACCGCACCTTATCCTATTACCATTACCGTGTGCGACGAAACCGCACAACAGGACTGATCCATTGCAATAATCGTCTCCCGCAAACACTCGTCCCAAGTTCCGATAAAGTTCGATGATTAGCCCGGCTTATGGGGCTCGGCTGGCACAGCGCCCGAAACGAGTGGGTGATAATGTGCATGATAATCAACCGACAAACGTCCGAGAAGGCGTGACCGTGCCCGCAACAAACTGCCGACAGGAGACGGATTTGTTCTGGTCTGGTCTCCCGCTTGCTTGGAGCCCCCAGAAGGAGGCCTCAGCAAGCATCCTCCAGCAGTAAGTGGCCCTCAACCCCACAAACGGTGCGTCGTCGTCGTCCTCATCCTTGTTGTCGTCGTCATTCTCATCGCCTTTGTCGACATGGAAAAGCCGCGTGAAATCATTAAGATTACTTCAACAGCGATTTTCGTCATTAGCATGTTTATAACACGATATAAAATTTATTTCGACGCTGGTTTTTCGGGTAAAATTATCTCCGTCCTCGTCCTCGTTGTTGGCGGGAGAGGCATCGTTCCGTGCTTCTCGGGGGATGGTTTTTCTTTCGAACGGAAATTGGCTTTGACGCGATCCACTTCTGCCTGTTTGGTTTGGTGGCGGTTTAGTGAGCTAACGATGGCTCTGCTTGCTCGACCCAACCCCTGTGCACGCTAATCGGGTAACGCGCGAGAGGCGGCAACAACGGCGGGCAACATAATGGGTGATTCATGACTGAATGGGAAAGTTCCCGCACTGGGCCGCCTTCCCCCCCAGGGCGCAATTGGTCCGGCGTTGGAGTAAAAATTAAATCTTATGGTTATTTGCAGTTTTGATAAGAAAGACATAAAATTTTATTATGTTTGCTAAGCATTTCGTAATGAAAATTTATGGCGATTCCGTCCCCCCATTCGTGATAATCGGAAGGAATGATGGCATTGATTGGTTGCCAATTGAGGAATTTTTTTTCCACTCAATATTCGATGCAGCTCATTGACTTAGGTTGCAACTTAGGTTCAACAAAGTTCAAGAGTTTTGACAATCTTCGTAACTTTCAGAGCGGGAGAACATTTTTATCCGATCAGAAGCACGCATTCAGTGGGTAATTTGCCGCAAAGTAAACTTTTTCTCCTTCCATCGCACGACTTCACAAACTTTACCCCCTGACCGAATCAAGGTAGTAGAGCAGCACGCGACGGGGGTGAACATTAGACGATATTGTGCAGAAAAGACAAAAAGCTTACCTAAATCCCATTCACGAAATCCGAAAATCCCGGTGCAAACAAACAGAGAACCGTAAAAAATGGGGAGAAAACGACAATCCAAGCGAGCAGCAGCAGCAGCAGCCGCGGTTGGCGGAGCTAAATGGTTGGCAATTCGATCGCGTCCGACCTGACCTGAGACAGGCAGTCCGCTGGAATTCGAAATTCCATCCATTGCATTGGCAGAGACAAAGGATTGAAGGCACCCAGGGATTGGCCCTCGGTCGGAATTCATCGGAGGCGACGGGAAAACTATTTTCCGAAATAGACATAAAATTTTCCGAACCATGTAACAAAGTTGTGAAGTTGTTCTTCGGCATCGTGCCACGACCGACGGGAAGAAAGACGGAAATCCATGAGAGGTTATACTTTGGTAAAAGTTTATTTTTTGTTGTTTTTACTCTGCAGAAGATTGTTATTGTCTGTTGTTCGGAAAGATTCACGCAGCTTTGTTTTTCTGCTGTAATAAGCAAGCACATGGAATTTCGAGAATGTGGATGTTTTTTTGCCGTTTTGAATGGATAGCTAAAGTTTGTTCACCGACAATTGGCTGGCAAGCTAATTTCACTCAACGCACTGTTGCTTCCGCATATTTCATAACAGAAGAGGGGAAGGGTGAAAGATTATTTCGTGTGTCGCAGTTGTAGCATTTATTTATAGCGTTTACTTTTTCATCGTTTCAGTTCATGCACCTAATTCTGCGCACTTCACAATTTAGTCAAAACTTTCGACTTCCTGCAATTTTTTATCTTAATTAACACATTTAGGAAAATATGTGTACATAGAGCTGTTCATTTGTGAATGCTATGATTATTAAGAAAAATATGCGGTGCGCAGAATTTGGCGCGTTTACGGTATGAATTACGTTTACGGAAAGAATTATGTCTGTCTGGACAGTATACGACCTCGTCTGTCTAATTTGTCCCGTATGTCCCATCTCTCTTGTCTACACTATTTGTCCTGTCTGTCCTGTCTGTTCCATTCGTCCGATTTGTTCTACCTATCCTATCGGTTGTCTCAACCAGGGCTTCGACCGATCCTTTTTTTCTACCGCAGTCCCACCAACGCGCATTCAAGTTCACACCGTCCGTTTAGTGATGGAATACGAACGCTATGCATAACACAACTGGCAGTTTGCTCAGTCAAACGCCGATGGCACGCAGTAGTATGAACGCATTCTAACGCTTTTTAACATTTTCGTTTCGATCAAGTTGCCTTTACCGTTTGGAGCAGCGAATGACTGCAAAACAGTCAACAGACTGGCAATCACCACGCTTACGAAAACCAACCGCACAATCGTATGATTCAATACTACAAAAAAACAACCACTACATGTGCATGGAAGAAGTCGGTCGGACTCCGTCCAATACAAACGAATATTTTGCTTGCGTCGGACCGACGTCCGGGTGACAAACTATTACTGTGAGCAGCCGATTTGGAGACAAAAAGAGAAACGAAAAAATACGTCACCGTATGCTTCCAGTCAGTTTGCAGTTTATATTCTCAAAGCGCAAAGCAAAACGGGAGATTGACTGTTTGCTTCTGCAGAGATGCCGCATGAATTGTAAGACGTCAGCAGCGCAAGCGGGAGATTGACTGGATTGAAAAAACAGTCAAATGATCGTTCAAAAAGCGGAGTTTGAATGCGGAAAGTTCGCATTCACGGCAGTCACATTCAACTTGCGATCCCTTTTCAAGCCCTGGTCTCAACTGTCTCGTTTGTTTGTTTCGTTTCTCTGCCGATTGTCCCTTCTGTCCCGTTCGTCATATCTGTCCGATCTGTCCCGTCTGTTCCATCATTTCTTTCTGTTCCGACTGTGTCATCTGTCCCGTCTGTCTCATTCGTCCATCTGTGTAATTTGGCTCATCTCTCTCGCCTGTACCGTATTTTCTTTCTGTTTCGACTGTCCCGTCTGCCTCGTTTGTTCCGACTATTCCGTCTGTCCCGTCTTCCCAACTTCCCGGCCTGACACTTCTGTCTTGTCTTTTCATTCTGTTCCAATGAGATAGTCTGTTTCGTTTGTCTGGTCTGTCTTAAAGCATAGCAATACCTTGGGCTTATACGTCCTTTTTAATATTGACCCTTCTTTATCGACAGGCTACTAGAGTACAGGACAGCTACGGGCTAGTAATCCTACAAATTCTATCTAGCGGCACCGTCTAGCTGAGATTCGAACATAAGGCGTCTGGCTTATTAGACCAGCATCATATCTCGAAACCAACCAAGCGGTCTCGTCTGTCCCGTTTGTCCCAAATGTCCGGCCTGTCTATCTACTGAAGTTTTTCGAGCGTCTTAGTAAAATACGAAACCTGAAATTAAATAAAAAGAAAACTTATCCAATTTAATTCTACTATGTATATTTTATTCGCGACGGATACGTATTTCGCTTACGACTTGCAGGATTCATCAGTTCGAAAACAGACACTGATGAAGCCTGAAAGTCGTAGGCGAAATACGTATCTGTCGCGAATAAAATATGCATAGTAGAATTAAATTGGATAAGTTTTTTTTATTTGATTTCAGGCTGTCTGTCTATCCCATCTTTTCTGTTTGTCCCGACTTTCTCGTCTATCGTGTCTGTCTCGTTTGTCCCTACTGTTCTATCTATGTTTCGTTTGGCTAGTCTATTCCGTTTGTTCTATAGGTCCAGTCTGTCCCACATGACCCAACTTTCCGGTCTGTTCCATGTGTCCCGTTTGTTCCGTTTGTCCGATCTGTTCCGTCTATCTTTACGGCTCCGTCCTTTTTGCCTGTTCGAACAGACTCACCTATCTGTTTCTCTTGCCTCATCTATCCCGTCCCGTCTTTTCTTTCTGTTCTGACTGTCTTGTCTGCAGGCTTGGTTTTGCTATTTTGATTACTGCTTCTCAACCAAGCAGAATTTGAAAAAGTGGTGTATGGGGCATTTGTAGAGCTGCCCGTTTGTCTTCTGTATCCAGTTTGTTCCGTATTTTCGTTCTGTTCTGACTTTCTCGTCTGTGTCGTTTGTCCCGATTGTCCCATATAGTTCGTTTGTCTCGACTGTTCCATACGTTCCCGTCTGTCCCACATGTCCCATCTTCCCATCCTGACACCTCTTTCTCGTCTGCCCTGTCTGTCATTCTGTCCCGATTGTTTTGACCGTCTCGTCTGTCTCGTCTGTCTCGTTTGTCCCGACTATCTTATCTGTTTCCTTTGTTTCATCTATCCCGCATGTACCATTTGCCCCACATGTCCGGCCTGTCCGTCTATTCCATCTTTTCTGCTAGCCCCGACTGTCTTGTCTGTCCCGTCTATCTTGTTTTTCTCGTCTGGTCCGCCTACCACATCTGTCCGAACCGTACCGTTAATCCTTTCTGTCCCGGCTTTTCTTTCTGTTTTGTTTGTTCCGTTTGTCGCGTCAGTTTTGTTTTTCTCATTAGTATCATTTGTTTCGTTTGACCGATTTGTATCATCTGCCTTGTCTGTCCCATTTATCTGTTCTGACCCGCCTATATCCTCAGTGTGTCCCATTTGTTCCGTATTTTCAGCCTGTCTTGAGTGTCCCGTCTCAATGTCACTTCGTACCAAAGCATTATACAATGAGATGATAGTATGCGGGTTCTTTAACTCTCCGCTGAAGCGTTTGATCAAGCCAAACAACGAAGTTGCTTTTGCGTCTACCTTTTCAGTATGCCGGATGAAGAGCTCACTATCCATTTCTATGCCAAGATCGCATACATGGTCTCTTCTTCATATCATTTCAGCTTCCCCAGAATAATCAAATAGCAATTTATTTGGTTTTCGGGTATAGGAAACCAGATTTTGACTTCTTCGTATTAACCTTTAGCCCATAGGTTTAGCAAAAACCGATGAAATGTTGTACAGTGTACACTATCCTGAAAAATTCAACAAACCTTAACGGATTTCACCGGGAAAAAAACCTTCACAGTGCCAGCGTAAAGATACAAACTCCAGTGAGAAGTTCCGGGAGCTCGTACATGACTGTGGTTCATCTATTTCGTTTGTCCCATATGCCCAGTCTGTTCCGTTTGTCCGATCTGTTCCATCAATCCCGTCGGTTCCGGCATGCCCCGACTGACTTACTTGTCTGTTTCTTTTGCCCAACTTTTCGGCCAGTCTGTTCCGTCTTGCTGTTCGTCTTGCTGTTCTGGCGGTTTCGTCAATCCCGTCTGTCTCGTTTATCCCGACTGTCCCATCCGTTTCGTTTTTCTGGTCTGTTCCATGTGTCCCGGCTGTCCAGCATGTCCCATCGGCTCAATTTTCCCCGCCTGACACCTCTGTCTCGTTTGTCCTATCTGTCCCGTCTATTAATTGTGTCCCGATTGCTTCGATTTTTCCCGTCTGTCTCGTTTGTTCCGATTATTTCGTCTGTTTCGTTTCACTCGTTTGCCTCGTCTGTCTCGTGTGGCACGTCTATCTCCAATGTCCGGCCTGTCCGTCCATTTAATCATATCTGTTTGTCACGAATATCTTGTCTGTCATGTCCATCGTGTTTTTCTCGTCTGTCTTATCTGCCTTATCCGTCCGATCCGTATCGTCTCTCCCATGTCCCATGTGTTTTCTGTCTTGTTTCTTTCCGATTGTTCCATTAGTTTCGTTTAAGTCATTGGTATCATTTATTTCGTTAATCTCATTTGTCCCACCTATCTCATTTGCCCTGTCTGTCCCATTTATCCAGTTTGCCTCACTTAACTCGTCAGTGTGTCTTATCTGTCCCGTCTACTTCATTTGCCACGCCTGTCTATTCTATCTGTTCCGTCTGTCTCGTATGTCCCATCTGTCCGGTCTGTCCTATCTGTCGGGCCTGTCTCAGTTGTACCATTTGTTCCGCCTGTTTCATTTATTCCGTTCATCTCATCTGTCCCATTTAAGTATCCCATCTGTCCCGTATATCTGTGGTTTGCTTCTTATGCCCCGACCGTCTCGTCGGCTCTGTCTACCCTGGCAGTCCCATATATCTCATTTGTCCCATTTTTCCTATCTGTCCCGCCTGTCCTATCCTATTGCACAAAAATTTTTGTCGTCTGCAAAACAAAACAAGTAACTAGTAAGAGACGAGAAACAAGACAGCAAATCAATAGCTTTTGCCATCAACTCGCCTTCAGTTGGATAGGTGGCAATACACGTAGAGTTTTATTGTATTCTTATGGTGGTCTTCAAGACCAACTGTGGTCTTAAATACCATCGTAAGAGTATAATAAAACCCAAATTGTTACTGTTACTGTATTTTTGTTATGTTTTTGTAAGTTTTATGTTGTTTTGATTTATTTTTGTACCATTTTTATATTATTCTGTTAATTGTTCCTTCCATGAGCGTCTCAATAGAATCCGTAGATTGTGGAAGAAGTTACTATTGCTTTTAAATTCACTATTTATTCAATAATCTGACAGGCACGTATTTAAAGCACCAATTTTTCTAGAAATGTAAGCGAATTTTCTAAGCGATTGAAAATTGTTTCAATCGTTAGATGTTAGATGAAATTGTTAGATATTATTCAATCATCGTCTCATCGTTTTCAGAATATCAGTTCTAAACAACCCCATAGGGAAAGCACTCATTTAACAATTATATTTGATGGCACTAAATAGATATTTTATTTATTTATCACAAAAAGATTAATTTTGAAATAAACTACATCGAAGAAAATGTTGATTTTTAAATTTGTTGTTGATTACCATTTGTCCTCTACTTGATTTCGTTATCTAGTATCATTTTCCTCACTACCTTCCTTCGAACGTTACCTTTGCTGGTACAGGGTAGTTGATCCACAAAATATACTCCACCTCTTAGACGTTTATGATCGTTTACGTGTTTTTCGATAAACTGTACAATTTGCTGTTCACTAACTGTTGAGCCGACCCTTCGAATCACAACGGCAGTTGGCAGTTCCTGTCTCCGATCGGCAGTCGGAATTCCTACGACGCACACTTGAACGACACCCTCGACCTGTGAGATCAAGTCCTCCAGCTCCTGTGGACTGACCAAATCATTAGCGTACTTGAAACTGTCACCTTTTCGATCCACCAGATACAGATAACGGTCCTCGTCGAAGTATCCCATATCACCACTTTGGAACCATTCATCCTCATGCAAGACTGCTTTCGTGGCTTCTTCGTTTTTATAATAACCCTACGTTAATAAAGCGTGATGAAGCTGTGAATACCATAATTAAACTAATCTAAACTTACCACAAACGGAGTAAAACGCTTAATCCACAATTCGCCCAGCTCTCCGGTACCCAGTGACTGTCCTTCCTCATCAACAATTCGAATTTGAACATTTGGCATCACCTGTCCTATTGCACCCCGCTTTCTTTTTGCCAAATCCGATGCAATTAAGCCGCACTCTGTGGAGGCGTAAATCGTAAACGATCGCCCAGCGGGCAGTGCGGCATCCACGGCATCTCGAATGCTATCGGACACGAAGTACCCTCCGATTCCCCACAGTTTAATTGCCGACAAATCCGCCTTCGCAATGCGCGGATGGTTCATCAGGGCATGCGCGTAAACCGGTGGGCCGTTTATGCCGTTAATCGCGTACCGTTCAATCAGATCAAAGAACAGATCCTCCGAGAATGGTTTCCGCGTGATCACAACTACACTATCACAGAAGATAGCCAGATCGTGTGTAAAGGCCACACTAACCCAATGGATAGAACCAATTGCGAGAAAAACCAAATTGCTGAAAACCCTGCCCATGTGCAATGTGTTCAGAATCGTTAGTTTTGAAGATTTCTATCTTAGAATATTTACTTACGGAGTACAAAATGATGAAGTCTTATTGGCATGTGATAAACATATTCCTTTTGGTTTTCCAGTCGTCCCGGAAGAACAAAAAATACTGTACGTTGTCTTACTAGGATCGTCAACTGCAGTAGCTCTGCAAAAACGAAATAACAAAATGCTTGCTATCAATTTTATATTGCTTCTTTTACTTACTGAAATTCGTGTTCTTTCCCTGTTTCTGCTAACAACTCTTCTACTGATGCAACTCCATCAACGGCACCATCCAAAATAAAGAACCGCACATCGTTCACCACCTCCTTCCGCGCAGCATCCCTAGCGGTTTCGTAATTCCACGCATCGCAAAACACCAATCGGGACTGCGTTTGTCCCATCATGTGTGCCATCTCGTCGACAGCATAATTTGGAAACAAACTATTATACGGCAGGGCCAGCAGCTGGAGGGCTACGGTAACCGGCATCAGATTTTCACTGGTCATTGCTGCGATAGTGGCAATGTCATTGGCCCCATATCCTAGCGACTGCAGGTTCTGAGCTATGCGGATGGAACGCAGACGCAAGCCGCCTCGAGTCAACGTTCGATCGGTGTGAGCATCGATCTGCACCGGCTTGTCCGGATTGCGACTTAACAGTTCCAGCAGGGCCTCCCCGAGCGACCGTTTCGGATCGATTGGAGGATCAACCCGAGCACCACTCCATATGCGACGGTCCGGATCGTACGAAGACATTGCGAGCACTAACCGGCTGACGATCGCATGAATTATATTTATAAGAGACGCTCAGCAAAAAAATGCTTGTCATGTCGAGGAACTTGTTTAACAGCACTAATCATATCAGGTGCCTATCTACACACCACTCTAGGGCTGCGGCTTTATAGAGCACCAGATTCAGTTGTGGATTTCATCATAATGAGACCGTTCAAAGGTCTTCGCTTCCGACCAAGTCACTCGAGATAAGGCAGATTGTATCTAGATTGTCTCTTTACTCGTACGAGATAAAAATAATGGAAATAATTTTGTTACAAAATAGAATAGAAATCAATGAAAAAAAAATATTAATGGTGAAAATGAAAAATTTTTGACGGCGGTTTTTTTAAATAGATGTAGCAGAAAAACAACAAATTCAGTATTTTATTGCTGAGTTTGTCCGATAATTTGAGTTAAATTAGTTAGTATTCAACTAACAATCTCACAGTTTGAAAAACGGTAAAATACCTATACGGGAAATGTTAACCTTTGCCTTTAACGGAAAATGATAATTTATTTAAACTTTTGCCTTAGTATAATGTCTTTTATAACGGATCGCCTCAACAATTTAAAATTCGTAGTAGAAAAGCTTATTATGAACAAACTTCTCAAAAACAGACTAGATATTAAAACAATGCAGAGAAACTTCGCGTGCGAAGTTTATTTTACAACCCCAAAGAATCGCCCAAGTCTTACTTGTTAATCAACGGGCAGTCAGGTCGTTGAACGCGGTCGGAATCTAGACGATATTGATACCCACTCTCTCTCTCCTCTACAATTAACGCAATAATGAAGTAATTATTTAGATTTCTGAGAAAATTTTCGTAGATTCTAAAGTAAGAACTTTTGTTCTGCGACGCTTGGTTTATGAGATATAATTTGACATCCCAAGGCAAATAAAATAAGTAAAAAAAATTCTAAACTCTAAAAAATCGACACGTCTCAGCCACGTGTAAAATCATGTTAACTTCTATACAGCAATTTACATGGACTTCAGGTGCTAGTTAATGGGGATATTGATAAAATTTACTGGAATCGCACATAAACCGGTTAGTATGAGTGCAAGCTACCAACAATTCATGTAAACGTTACATGAAAAATGCGGTGGATGAGAATTACCTATGTTTTCACGTAAACTTGACGTGCCGATTTTTTTGAGTGTACAGTGAAAGTATTTTTTTTAATTTTGTGAGCCACCCTAAGGAACTACCAGTTTTTTTTTCGATTTTTGATTCCAAGTTTGAGCCCAGTAGCCCAAAATTAGTTTTAGATTTTATTTTTAGCCGATTTGAACCAACTTGTAACTTTTGGCCAAGCTTTGTACGGAGAAGCACCACTGTGAGACGAGACAAACGAAATAGACGAGATAGTGGGGCAAACGAAACAGACGGAACAGTCGAAATAATCGGGACATAATGAAAACACGGGACAGACAGAGGTGTCAGACTGGGAACATGGGACAGATGGGACATGCGGAACAGACGGGACATAAGAAACAGTCGGGACAAACGAGACAGACTGAACGGTCAAGACAGACCGAACAAATGGGACAAGACAAACAGACAAGTAAGTCAGTCGGGAGAGGCAGGAAAGACGGAACCGACGGGATAGATGAAACAGATTGGACAACCAGAACAGATTGGATACATGGGACAGCCCGGGAAGCTGAGACAAATGGATCATGTGGGACAGACTGAACATGATGATGATGATGATAATGGTCCCACCTCATACCCCTACAACGGTTTGAGCGAGACGATTTATCTATTAAGATATTTATGTAATCAAAATGTAGCCAGGTGCAAAAGCAAATAACAAACTGGCTTCTAATGCAGACATATCAAACTTTCAAGTGAATATCAACATTTTCAAAAAATGTCCAAGGCTCGTCCAAAACGTTTCCAACCCGAAAATTATCTGGACTTGATTAGGAATTGAACCTAATATTTAGCAGCACAAGCTGGTCAGAGTTGGTTCTAGATAACGATCTAGAACTATGAGGGAGATCCTGCAGAACTTTGGTGCTCGATATATGTACAACTCCGCAACAAAGCGATGGTATACGAGTTCCAAAGTCCACAAGCAAACCCAAGCCTGTCCAGCTTCCGCTCCAAACCCTTTGTTCAGGACTTTAACCTGATCATTCAATTTCCAGATTTTGTATGTCTGCTCTCGCGCGCGTGGCCCAAACATGTGTAGCCTTCTCTAAACTTTTTTAATTAATAATAATAACAATTTCAAATCCATCATCATCAGTGAACATGATAACTTACTATCCACTAAATATACAAAAAATAACTAAATATACAGTCTTCTTAAATTAATACAAAAAAAAACATCAAATTGTGTCTATAAAGTAGATTTTATGTGTGAAATGCAAAGCCTTTTGAATTCCGCCATTGTTTCTGCACGTTTTATTTGCCTGGAAATAATTGGAAATAATTTATTCCTTTGTACAACAGAGAGTTCTGTGATCTTCCAAACAAAAAATGTGGCGTTCTTGTATCTTTCGCGTTTCTAGTGTTGTACGAATGCAAATCTCTTCCTCTTTCAATTCGGTCACACAAATATCGAGGTAGCATCCCGTTAAGAATTTTATATAGAAACACCATTGTCAAAAAATAAACTCTTTGCTTTACAGAATGCCATTGCAATGCGTCCAGCATAATATATGAGGAAGTGTATCTATTACATCTTAAAATTAATCGCATAACTTTATTTTGCAAGCGCTGCAACTTCAATATTTGTGTATCATTTGCAAGGAATAGGATGGATGAAAAAAAAATTCATATGTGGTGAAATGATTGACTTATATAAAAGAATTTTACTATTAATCGTCAATTCATTTTTTAAACGGCTCAAGACACCGTACTTTTTCGCCATTTTTTTTTTGATGACATTATCAATGTGAGACTTAAAGGTTAACTTGTCATCAATGGTTACTCCAAGATACTTTAGTTCATTTACGCGGTCAATAGTCTCACCATAAATTTCAACGTTTACGTCTGGCTTGGAGTTGACTGAAATGATCATATATTTTGTCTTGCTAATGTTGAGCTTAAGCTGTTTAAATTTCAACCAATTCGAAAGATAATGTAAATCTTGGTTTAAATGTGTGACAATTTCATTAGGGTCCTTAGCCGCAATGAATAGAACAGTGTCGTCCGCAAACAAATTTATGTCGCAGAACCGTAAAACTCGTTTCATGTCATTGATATACATTATGAACAAAAGGGGCCCCAATACACTTCCTTGCGGAATCAGAATTCAAATTATCAAGGCGAGTTTTCTGAGTTCTGTCACATAAATAGCTTTCAAACCATTTATATGCCATTCCTTCAATACCAAATCGCTTCAAGGTTTATAACAATAAGGCCCTAGAGATTATTCCAAACGCGCGTTTTAGATCCAAAAATACAGCAAGAATAACTGAAGTTTTTGGAGTGTCTTAGTAGAATACGAAACCTAAAATTAAAAAAGAAGAAAACTTGTCTAATTTAATTGTGTATTTTATTCACGACAGATACGCATTTCGCCTACGACTTGCAGGCTTCCTAAATAGTAAATTTTATGCTTCATTTCAATTTTGTAATATATTTGAATTGAAAAAATATCTGGGTAGAGCGATAGACATAAAAAACGAAAAAGAGAAATTGGACTTTTTCTTACCTGGCGCTGCTCCTGGCGCTCTACGCTTCTTACTACTTTTTAACAAATCTAGCTCTAGAGTCAGGAAGTGTGGAGACTAGTTACAATTTGTCCTTGGACAAGACGCTTCATTCGCACCTCGAGCAAGTATCATTCTTATAACCAGTCCCGGTTAAAGGCTTCATGGTCGGTAAAGCAGAGTTCAGCACAGAGTGAGGGTATGTATGTGTGTGTTCCTTACTGCTTATGCATTACCAATCTCGTTCCTAGAACCAGGAAGCGGAACAAGCTATAATTTGCCCTTGAACAAGAGGCTTCATTCGCACCTCAATCAAGTACCACTCTTATAACTTGCCCTGGCAAGAGGCTTTCATTGTTAGTAAATGCAGAATGTATTAGGAAGGATGTGGAGGGGCCTGAGAATAACCCCATGCTAAAGTCATTTAACATCGAATGGCCTGATTCTACTAAAATTCGAACCCACGACCACTCGCTTGTCAAGGAAGACTCGGTAACATTGCGGTTACAGGGCCCCCCGACAGATGAGATAGACAAGACAATTGAGAGCAACGAAACAGACGAGACGAGACGGGACAAACGAGACCGACGGGACCGACGGGGCTGATGAGAAAGTCAAGGCAGACTGAAAAGACGGAACAGACGAGATTATATGAGATAGGATAAATCATCTATACCTATAAAGAAGGATTTCTGTCTGTCTGTCTGTCTGTCTGTCTGTCTGTCTGTCTGTCTGTCTGTCTGTCTGTCTGTCTGTCTGTCTGTCTGTCTGTCTGTCTGTCTGTCTGTCTGTCTGTCTGTCTGTCTGTCTGTCTGTCTGTCTGTCTGTCTGTCTGTCTGTCTGTCTGTCTGTCTGTCTGTCTGTCTGTCTGTCTGTCTGTCTGTCTGTCTGTCTGTCTGTCTGTCTGTCTGTCTGTCTGTCTGTCTGTCTGTCTGTCTGTCTGTCTGTCTGTCTGTCTGTCTGTCTGTCTGTCTGTCTGTCTGTCTGTCTGTCTGTCTGTCTGTCTGTCTGTCTGTCTGTCTGTCTGTCTGTCTGTCTGTCTGTCTGTCTGTCTGTCTGTCTGTCTGTCTGTCTGTCTGTCTGTCTGTCTGTCTGTCTGTCTGTCTGTCTGTCTGTCTGTCTGTCTGTCTGTCTGTCTGTCTGTCTGTCTGTCTGTCTGTCTGTCTGTCTGTCTGTCTGTCTGTCTGTCTGTCTGTCTGTCTGTCTGTCTGTCTGTCTGTCTGTCTGTCTGTCTGTCTGTCTGTCTGTCTGTCTGTCTGTCTGTCTGTCTGTCTGTCTGTCTGTCTGTCTGTCTGTCTGTCTGTCTGTCTGTCTGTCTGTCTGTCTGTCTGTCTGTCTGTCTGTCTGTCTGTCTGTCTGTCTGTCTGTCTGTCTGTCTGTCTGTCTGTCTGTCTGTCTGTCTGTCTGTCTGTCTGTCTGTCTGTCTGTCTGTCTGTCTGTCTGTCTGTCTGTCTGTCTGTCTGTCTGTCTGTCTGTCTGTCTGTCTGTCTGTCTGTCTGTCTGTCTGTCTGTCTGTCTGTCTGTCTGTCTGTCTGTCTGTCTGTCTGTCTGTCTGTCTGTCTGTCTGTCTGTCTGTCTGTCTGTCTGTCTGTCTGTCTGTCTGTCTGTCTGTCTGTCTGTCTGTCTGTCTGTCTGTCTGTCTGTCTGTCTGTCTGTCTGTCTGTCTGTCTGTCTGTCTGTCTGTCTGTCTGTCTGTCTGTCTGTCTGTCTGTCTGTCTGTCTGTCTGTCTGTCTGTCTGTCTGTCTGTCTGTCTGTCTGTCTGTCTGTCTGTCTGTCTGTCTGTCTGTCTGTCTGTCTGTCTGTCTGTCTGTCTGTCTGTCTGTCTGTCTGTCTGTCTGTCTGTCTGTCTGTCTGTCTGTCTGTCTGTCTGTCTGTCTGTCTGTCTGTCTGTCTGTCTGTCTGTCTGTCTGTCTGTCTGTCTGTCTGTCTGTCTGTCTGTCTGTCTGTCTGTCTGTCTGTCTGTCTGTCTGTCTGTCTGTCTGTCTGTCTGTCTGTCTGTCTGTCTGTCTGTCTGTCTGTCTGTCTGTCTGTCTGTCTGTCTGTCTGTCTGTCTGTCTGTCTGTCTGTCTGTCTGTCTGTCTGTCTGTCTGTCTGTCTGTCTGTCTGTCTGTCTGTCTGTCTGTCTGTCTGTCTGTCTGTCTGTCTGTCTGTCTGTCTGTCTGTCTGTCTGTCTGTCTGTCTGTCTGTCTGTCTGTCTGTCTGTCTGTCTGTCTGTCTGTCTGTCTGTCTGTCTGTCTGTCTGTCTGTCTGTCTGTCTGTCTGTCTGTCTGTCTGTCTGTCTGTCTGTCTGTCTGTCTGTCTGTCTGTCTGTCTGTCTGTCTGTCTGTCTGTCTGTCTGTCTGTCTGTCTGTCTGTCTGTCTGTCTGTCTGTCTGTCTGTCTGTCTGTCTGTCTGTCTGTCTGTCTGTCTGTCTGTCTGTCTGTCTGTCTGTCTGTCTGTCTGTCTGTCTGTCTGTCTGTCTGTCTGTCTGTCTGTCTGTCTGTCTGTCTGTCTGTCTGTCTGTCTGTCTGTCTGTCTGTCTGTCTGTCTGTCTGTCTGTCTGTCTGTCTGTCTGTCTGTCTGTCTGTCTGTCTGTCTGTCTGTCTGTCTGTCTGTCTGTCTGTCTGTCTGTCTGTCTGTCTGTCTGTCTGTCTGTCTGTCTGTCTGTCTGTCTGTCTGTCTGTCTGTCTGTCTGTCTGTCTGTCTGTCTGTCTGTCTGTCTGTCTGTCTGTCTGTCTGTCTGTCTGTCTGTCTGTCTGTCTGTCTGTCTGTCTGTCTGTCTGTCTGTCTGTCTGTCTGTCTGTCTGTCTGTCTGTCTGTCTGTCTGTCTGTCTGTCTGTCTGTCTGTCTGTCTGTCTGTCTGTCTGTCTGTCTGTCTGTCTGTCTGTCTGTCTGTCTGTCTGTCTGTCTGTCTGTCTGTCTGTCTGTCTGTCTGTCTGTCTGTCTGTCTGTCTGTCTGTCTGTCTGTCTGTCTGTCTGTCTGTCTGTCTGTCTGTCTGTCTGTCTGTCTGTCTGTCTGTCTGTCTGTCTGTCTGTCTGTCTGTCTGTTTTGTGTTCCTTATAGAATCAAAAACTACTGAACCAATCGGCGTGAAAATTTGCATGTAGAGGTTTTTAGGGCCAGGAAAGGTTTTAGTGATGGTTAGAGACCCCTCCCCCCACTAAGAGGGGGGGCTCTCATACAAATGAAACACAAATTTCTGCATAATTCGAGAACTAATTAAGCAAATAGAACCAAATTTGGCATGTGGGTGTTTTCGGTGACAAGAATTTATTCTAGGGTAATTTGAGACCCCTCCCCTCTTTATAAGGGGAATTATAACTCCTCTCCCCTTTAAGAGGGGGGGTTTCCATACCAATTTCCTCATAACTCGAGAACTAATCAAGCAAATGGAACCAAATTTGGCATGTGAAGGTTTTCGAGGGCAAGAAAATTTTCTATGTTGAATTAGGACCCCTCCTCACTTTAAGAGGGGGGGCTCCTGTACAAATGAAATACCAATTTCCTCATAACTCGAGAACTAATCAAGCAAATGGAACCAAATTTGGCATGTGTGTGTTTTTGAAGACAAAATTTTTTTCTATGATGAATTGGGACCCCTCCCCACTTTAAGAGGGGGGGGGGCTCCTTTACAAACGAAATACAAATTTCCTTATAACTCGAGAGCTAATCCAGCAAATGGAACCAAATTTGGCATGTAGGTGTTTTTGGAGGCAAGAATGTTTTCTATGATGAATAAGAACCTCTCCCCACTTTAGGAGGGGGGGCTCCTATACAAATGAAATACAAATTTCCTCATAACTCGAGAACTAATCAAGCAAATAGAACCAAATTTGGCATGTGGGTGTTTTCGGTGACAAGAATTTATTCTATGGTAAATTGAGACCCCTCCCTCTTTATAAGAGGAATTGTAACTCCTCTCTCCTTTAAGAGGGGGGGCTGCCATACAAATTTCCTCATAACTCGAGAACTAATCAAGCAAATGGAACCAACTTTGGCATGTGAAGGTTTTCGAGGGCAAGAAAATTTTCTACGGTGAATTAGGACCCCTCCCCACTCTAAGAGGGGGGACTCCTGTACAAATGAAATACAAATTTCCTCCTAACTCGAGAACTAATCAAGCAAATAGAACAACATTTGGCATGTGGGTGTTTTTTTTGGTGACAAGAATTTATTCTATGGTGAATTGAGACCCCTCCCCTCTTTATAAGAGGAATTATAACTCCTCTCCCCTTTAAGAGGGGGGACTTCCATACAAATTTCCTCATAACTCGAGAACTAATCAAGCAAATGCAACCAAATTTGGCATGTGAAGGTTTTCGAGAGCAAGAAAATTTTCTATGGTGAATTAGGACCCCTCCCCACTTTAAGAGGAGGGGCTCCTGTACAAATGAAATACAAATTTCCTCATAACTCGAGAACTAATTAAGCGAATTGAACCAAATTTGGCATGTGTGTGTTTTTGGAGACAATTTTTTTTTCAATGATGAATTGGGACCCCTCCCCACTTTAGGAGGGGGGGTCCTGTACAAACGAGATACAAATTTCCTCATAACTCGAGAACTAATCCAGCAAATGGAACCAAATTTGGCATGTGAAGGTTTTCGAGGGCAAGAAAATTTTCTACGGTGAATTAGGACCCCTCCCCACTCTAAGAGGGGGGGCTCCTGTACAAATGAAATACAAATTTCCTCCTAACTCGAGAACTAATCAAGCAAATAGAACAACATTTGGCATGTGGGTGTTTTTGGAGGCAACCATTTTTCCCATGATGAATTAGGACTTCTTACCTTTTTAGGAGGGGGGGGGGCTCCCATTCAAACGAAATACAAATTTGCTCATAACTTCAGAACTAATCAAGTAAATGGAACCAAATTTGGCATGTGAGAGTTTTAGATGGCAGAATTTTTTTTCTGTGGTGTATTACGACTCTTTTCCCTTTTAAGAGGGTGGGCTTCCATACAAATGAAATACAAATTTCCTTATAATTTGAGTACTAATCAAGCAAATGGAACCAAATTTAGCATGTAGGAGATTTTTGAGTCTTGAATTTATTTTATGATAGTTAGAGACCTCTCACCCCTGTGGTAGGGGGATATGGACTCTCATACAAATAAAACAGAAATTTTGGCGAAACTCAAAAACTAATCCAACTCGAGAAATTCGAGACTCTTCCATAAAGCATTAATCAATAACAAGACCACAAAAACTATCTATAGTAACACTAGATCATTCAGGACGAGCCGGTCGCGAGTGTTGCCGGTGACCCGCCGTCGGAAGCGCCGCCCACTGGGGGACTTGCAAAACTCGAGAAGTGATAAAGATCATCCGAGATTCATGATTTATGTACAACACAGGTTAATTTGTGGCAATACGAAGTTTGTCGGGTCAGCTAGTATCGGATAAATGGGACAGACGGACAGCAAAGGCGACTGTTGGGACAGATGGGATTGACGGGCCAAACGAGACAAATGAAACTCATTAGACAAGGGACAGAAAGAGAAGACGGGGCAGATAGGGTAGAAGGCACGGATCGAACAGATGGGGCAGATGTGACAGGCGATGACAACAAAATAGACGGGACACACAAGACAATATAGACAAAACGATAAGACGGAATAGATGATGCAGATGGGACAAACGAGACGTCCGCTACAGACAAGGCTGTCAGAACAGAAAGAAAAGACTGGATAGATAGGACAGACCGGACAGACTGAACATGCGGGAAAGATGATACAAACGGGACAGACGAAAGAGTCATGATAAACGAAACAGACGCGAGAGTCGAGACAAACAGGACATTATGAAAAGACGGGACAAATACGTTGGGCGGGACATGTTGCTAGAACGCCGGACAAATATCCAGCAAAAATGGCTTTCGCATCGAATCCGGTAGGAACAAGACGAAGAGAGGCACAGCGAGCCATGTGGCAAGACCAGGTGGAGTGAGATCTGGCGATCGTGGAATTGGAGTCCAGCTGCCATGGACCGAATTAGATGGAGAAATTATACTAAGCAGGCATTGTCATAACGCGTTAGGCCAACTAAGTAAGTAAGTAAGAAAAAGCGGGACAGACATGACAGACGACACAGAGAAGCAAGGCCGGGAAGATAGGATATCTGGGGCATACGGGACAGATGGGACAGATGACACAAACGAAACAAATGGGGCAGTCGGAACCAACGAGACAGACGGGACAGTCGGGAGAAACGGAAGGGACGAAAACGACGGGACAGACGGAGCAGCTCGGACAATCGGAACAGACGAGATAGACGAGACAAATAGGATAGATGACATAGATGTGAAAGACGTTACAAACGAGTCAGACGAGGCAAACGAGAAGAAAGATATGAAAGGATAAAACTTTTCGTTAACAGTAAACTTCGTCGTTCCGTAATTTTCCGTTCTTCCTCCTTTTCACGCCTTTTGGTCCCATTTTGTTGGATCTTATCAACGTCTTTGTTTCATTACTTTCTTCCACCGTCTCCTATGTTAATTGTAAAAAAGTACCATAAAATAAACTTTGAATTGGAATGACATTTGAAAGTTCGATTGGAACTACTTGTTGACAGTCGTCTAGACTTTACATTTATAGGGTTTTAAAAAAATCAGGGTTGCCAATTTATGTGACCAATTTCTACACTCAAAATAATCCACACGTCATTTCCACGTGAAAAATCACGTTAATTTCTCTACAGGGAGTTACGTGACTTTCAGTTGAATATTATAGGAAAATCTATCCGATTTCCGCGTAAATGCATCCATACTAATGCAAACTACGTGGAATTCACGTAAATAGTACGGAAAAAGTTGGTTGGAAAATATTCAAACAACTTTTCCCTTTTCCCTCTTTCCCTAATACGTAAAACTTCTAAATGTAAGTAAGGAGCAACCATTGTAGAATTACAAGTTATTGTGAAATTGCATACGAATTTTTTCATGAATTAAATTTTTCTAATTCAGCAATTTCCGAAAACCAGGATATATAATTATTTTAGATATTAAACATTTACGAAGCGTATTTTTTTGTAAAATTCCTCTTGTCAAAGCGGTAAATTTCTTGTTTTTTCTTTTTATTTTGAAATAATAGCCGGAAACCGGACGATTGGATTGGACGATTGGCACGATTGGACGCGGTTTGTAATGTGATAAGTTCTCAAAATCTTTCCACTTTTTTTGTTTTTAGGTCATTATTATTCGAGAACAAAAACACTCCGCTTTTGCCGCCAAGATTTTACTACAAAATTAAAAAAATTTCATCATAAGTGTTTCCGGTTTTTCTTTGCAATTAAGTGCACCTCAAATTTACCACTTAAGCCATTTTCAGGAGTTTAGGTTTACTAATTTAGTGGATTAGTTTTGATGATTGTAATTTAGTCTCAAATTCAGCCAAGTGAAAGTGCGTTAAAGACCTTGAAGCTTTACCCAGTTCCCAACAGAATATGGCACATAGCTGTAGATCCTAGGCTTCGATTGACACCTTGTATGCACGTAATTAAAATCCTTTCAGAAGCATCGTGTCGCTTTTATTGTCATCTTTCAGAGATACTTTTATTACCCAATTATCGTTAATCCTATCGCAGCATCGTACCATACGCGTTTCCTTCTGGTGGAGGAAACGAATGGAATTCTGGCTTCGAATTCCTCCATCTCGGGTTCGGTTTCGGATGTCCCATCTGGCAGCAGTAAAGTTTCCGCCCCCGGGGTACACGTGGAGATTCAATAAGCGGAAAACCAAACGCGTTGGGCGACGATTGTTCAAGCCGTCGTATATGTACCTAGAACCATATACGTTGAAGGCAATGAGGGAAAACCTTCCACCTCATCTGGTTCCCGAAACGCCAGACGCCACAAAGTGAAACTCATTTTCTTGCCAAAGTCAGCCGCTATCGCGGGTAGCAATCGCAATGACAATAAAAACCCACGAAAAACACACAGATTAATTATTTGATAACACAATATTTTTCCCGCTCATTGCGAGGAAAGTTTACTTCTCCATCTCACCAGCCAGCCGCAGCCAGCGGGCGTAGCTTTTCTTAGACATACACTCAGGTGGCACGATGACCCACTCCAGCGAGCGGTTTCGGTTGGGGGTAGGTACGGGAACGCTTGAAAAGCGTCGGGAAATGAACGATTTATGAAATATTCATTAGTTCCGTACATTTTTTCCTTTTCTGTTTTTTTTTTCGTTACCTTACATCATCCGGATCGACTGCCAGCGCCAGGAAATGCTGCTGGGAAGACGTCGCAAAGCTGCTCTGGAGGTCGCTGAAGAATGACGCCAGTTTGGTTTGTATAGCGCCCACAGTCGGGGCTGATGAGCAAGCTGGTCGAAGGTGGGTGGGTGGTTTGAAGAGGAAAGGATTGATGTCGATGCCAGATAATGAAAATATGGTTTATTTTGTATTCACGAGCTTCTTATCAGGCGTTGAAACGTACTGAAGGCGAAGCGTAATGAATTTCGTCGTCGTCGTCGTCATCTCTGGCGGGAAGGAGCAGGTGAAGGAGGAATGCAGCAGGAGGGTGCGGCTTCCGTGCTAACGATGGATTTAACATTAAAAGGAGAATTCAGCGTAATCATTATGCTACAGGGTGAGTGCCGTAATGGCGTTTCATAAGTGTGTTAGGTGAAAAGTGTTCATCCTTGGCTAATGATTTCCGGAATCTTCTGGGGCCACATTGGTGTTGCATTCAATGCAAAGTTTAATTTTGCAGCGAGCTCAGGCGAAGCTGGTTGGCCATTTGCATAGGTAGAGGCAGCTGCTCCGACAACCTTATCAAAAGAAGAATTGTTATTCCCGAATTTCGGGGAATAAATGAAATATCCTAAAAGATGCGTAAATCTTAAAACTAGTGGTTTCCTTATTTATTACAGTAATATTCATACAATGATTCCATCCAGCAGCATTTGGCGAACTTTTCTTCTTATAATTTTTCCATTAGACGTCATGGGAAACTCGTCAACGAAATGCACGCCCCCTCGTATGTGTTTGGCATCACTCAGCCGGTTTGCCACAAACTCAACAACGTCTTCAGCCAACAACTGTGCCATTGGAAACTTTCGAATGACGGCCGTCACCAGGTCCGATGTTTTATCCTCATTGGGTACACCCGTAACGCACACCTGCAGCACCTCGGGGATCTGCTGGATGACAGCTTCCACTTCCGAGGGAGACACCTGGTTACCCATATATTTCAGAATGTCCTTCTTACGATCCACCAAGTGAAGGTACCCTTCTTCGTCGAAGAATCCAATGTCCCCGGTTAGAAACCAACCATCTTTATCCAGTGCCTCACGGGACGCTTCCTCATTTTTGTAGTAACCCTAAAAAAGATGACCAAACTAATTAGCTTCGGCTACAGTATGAAGCAACCAACTTAACTTACCAAAAAGGGAATTCCAACCGACTTCACCACCACCTCACCCTGCTCACCAACTCCAAGTGGTTCACCGGAATCACTGATTATGCGCGCCTGCATATTGGTTCCAACCTTACCGACCGCATTCGGTTTACGTTTAAGGAAGTCGGCCGCCAGGAAACCGCACTCGGACGTTCCGTAGAAATTGTACGACCGTCCGGTTGGCTTTAGCGTTGCGTCCACCGCATCGCGGATCGCTTCGGACACGTTCGAAGCTCCCAGAGCCCATACTTTAATACTGCTCAAATCGGTACCGGACACGCGTGGATCGCCGATGATGGCCGTCGCGTACGAGGCTGGTGTGTACAGGAATTTGATTTTGTACTTTCCGATCAGCTCGAAGAACAAATCCGCCGAAAAGGGCCGGCGCGTGATCAGTCGTGTCGAGTTGTTCATTACGGCCATGTTCAGCACGTAGACGCCCGTTCCCCAGTAGAGTGTGCTGAAGTTCAAGCAAATTCCGTCGTCGAAGTTTCTGAGCGTAACAATAAAAAACAGAAATTGAAGATGTTGGTTAGTTTGAAAGTGTACGAATGCCGGATGGGCAGTCTTACGCTACTTTGCAGAAGCCGGAGATTGTTTGTGCGTGGGAAAAGCAGACACCCTTAGGAAGACCGGTCGTTCCCGAAGAGCAGGTGATGTTTGCAATCAGTTTGTACGAATCGCCTAGATATCGGGGACTGGAGAGAAAGGAAAGTATGTTAAATGAATTTCGATTAGTACTTTGTCGTAGTTGCAATCATGTGATACATTAGTTGTTTCGAATCAAGAAAAAGATCTTAACCTTTACCTTTTTCCCAAGTAAAATATAACCTCAATCCAATGGTCACGCCACTGGGAAGATGATCAACCAAATCAACCAATTTCAGATAGCAATCTGAGGAGACCCATATAAAAAAATGAACTTGTTTTTCATTGCCAAATATGTTAAAAAACATAAATCGTAAAATTTTTATGTTACCGGTCTTTTGGCTCTTTCTCGGACACTCGCTAACTATGAGATAAACTGAAATTCGAATATTTGATCATTTTTTCGTAAATGTCGTCGATAATGGAGTTGCTAACATTTTAGCGATGTTAATTTATTTCGATCTAGGATACAATTCAACAAAAAATTTATAGTCACTATCATTTCAAATAGTTTATAAGTTTGTCAGAAGCCAACGCCGTCATCTTGAGTTTTGCCTTTTTGTTATTGCAAATCACAGGCAGTTATCTGGAAGTGGAAAATCCGGTACAAATTTTATATTACGACGACGTCGAATTGCTTATTTTAAAAAACGTAAGACCTTTTTCTTAAGGCATAGTAAAAGTCAAAGCCTAATTGAAGCACATTGAAAATAAATTCGAGCTCAATTTTGTGGATTGAAATCAAAATAAGGTAAAAAATGAAGTGCTATCGAAATCAAGTTATAGATAAAGAAGAAGCTTTTAATTCTACTATGTATTTATTATTCTGACAGATGTGCTTTTCACCCCCATCTTGCTGACATCACGAATATCTGTTTCGAACTATGTTCAACATCAGAGAAAAAACGACACGAAAATGAAAATGAAAAAATCGACAAAAAACATTGATTGATAAGTAATTAATTTGAATTTGACAAAATCGGACTTTAGTACCAGATTCTTTCTTGTAAAGACCAGGTAACCTCGGACTGGTTAACAAAAGTGGTCCCTAGCTTATCAGTATGCATCAGCTCGCTAGCAGAAACTTCATCATTAACTTTCATTTTGGCGAAACTCAGGTGAGGAGAGTAAATCCGAGGCAACGTCGAATCACAAGCCAGCACATGGACGCAAACATTTGTAAGACTAGTATTTACTAGCGAAATCAAAGCGGACCAGGGTTCCGCTAACAGTGAGTTTCTAAACTCCAAGAATCCTGATAGCCAGTGGTACCAAACAGATGGTTCCACAACATGCTCAATGGGGACCCGAAAGATTCTGGTATAGCGAAGACTCATCGAGGTGAGTGCCCCGAGCCCATGGATCGTGACAGACTGCCGGTGCCAGGGCCGAGTGGAACCAAAATAGTGGTTTCCACAAGTGGCCCAGGTAACTCCAGTAAGATTTGTGGGAAAGACGAGATCACGCGAAGCCAGCTCCCCCCAGGTGGAAAGCGAATTCGGGTACTGGTAATAAGAAAACTGTGGCCTCCATGAGGCCTAAACCCCCGAAGATTCGGGTTCTGCAGATAAACCTCCATCATGCGAAAGCAGCATCGGTCGTACTTACCAGGATGTTTATCAAAGACGCTATAGACCTGACCTTGCTTCAAGAACCCTGGGTCCGCAAAGGAAGAATACAAGGTATTCAAATAAGCACATGCAGGTTATTCTATGATGACAAGCATGACTCTCCGAGAGTTGCTGTTTTAGTCAACGCAAACATTAGTTACTTTCCTATTACATAGTTCATCAAACGAGATGTCGTCGCGATCAGAGTTGAGGTACCAACCGCTAGAGGAAAATTCGATTTTATCGTAGCATCAGGCTGGTGTAACTCTTTCCTGGTGACGTTCCTAAGGTTCCCACTCAAGAGGCTGCGGCGTATGTCAATAACTGCAGAGAAGTCAATAGAGACTTTATCATCGGCTGTGATGCCAATGCTTATCACACCCAGATCACACCTTGTGGGGAAGCACCGATATCAATAATCGTGTTGAGTGTCTTTCAGTATTTCTCTCGTCAAACAATATCGACATTGCTAATAAGGGCAATAAACCAACGTTTATAAATACCATCAGGCAGCAAGTCTTGGACCTGACATTGTGCAGTCCAGTATTTTCTGAGAAAAGACGAAATTGGCAGGTGTCGAACGGAGCTTCAGTACAAGAATTAGGTCGGTTCTACAACTTGATTCGGCATCGGCCACAAAGGTGTGGCAGCAAATTTACTTCGGGCTGGACTCCATACAGAAGAGTCGTAATCGAATATACCAAAGAACTAAGACGATCGAAACGAAAATCTTGGATACACAATTGTGAAAGCATTGAAAGTACTTCAATTGTCGCAAGACTTAATAAGACGCTTGCGAAAAACCATTCGAATGGGCTTGATACCCTCAAGAAAGAAGACGGTTCGTTCACCAAATCCCCTTCAGAAGTACTAGACTTAATGATGAGGACTCACTTTCCGGGATCTTCTTCGGGCTTCAATTATGACATAAGATGTTCTCAAAGAAACTCGTCAAGATATGAGAGGACAAAAGACATCGCAACAGCAGCTGCTGGAAAGGTTTTGACTAAGGCTGAGGTAAAAAATGCCGTGTGGTCCTTTCATCCTTACAAATCGGCAGGTGTAAAACAGAGAATCAAGGTTAATTCCATCTCTAATCGAGATCTATAAGGTGAGTTTGATACTAAATCACATAGCGTCTACATGGAGATTGGTAAAAAAAATAGATAAATAAACCACTTCCAAAAGCTGTCAGACCAATTGTGCAATGTCCAACTTTCATACGAGCTGGTAGAGAGGAAGTGTTAGATATAACACTCTGCTCTAACAGGATCAGTCATGAGTTGGCACAATGGCACAATGAGACACCAATATCTGATCATTGCTTTATATATTTTGATCATTTGGGTGTCTCCTTGAACGCTGCAACATTTCGCAATCCGAGATTTTCTGACTGGGAGCTCTTTGAGGAGGAACTGGCGACGAAATTTCAAGGATTCGAACCGACGATTGAGTCATCGATCGACTTGGATGTGGCTGTAGATGTCACAACATCTTTTATTGCGGAAGCTTTTGAAGTAGCCTGTCCGCTAAAAACTATTAAAGCGACTAGAGGAACACCGTGGTGGAACTCTCATCTCGCGGAACTAAAGAAACGATGCAGGAGAGCCTGGAATAGACGTCGGAGGGATGGCGTGGAGCCTTTCAAGCAGGCCCGGAAAGCCTATGCAAAGGCTTTACGATCTTCAGCACGCACGAGCTGGCACAGGTTCTGTAGCAACGTTTCCAGTTTCGGCGAGGCAAGTCGACTTAATAAAATACTGTCAAAATCGAAAGATTATCAGGTTAATAACATTCGAAGTTTGAACGGTGAATACTGTTCGAATGACAATGAAATCCTGGAATGTCTCTTTTATAGTCACTTTCCGGGCTGTGTGGAACCTGAAGTTCGAAACGATCCAGAAATCGTTTTAGGTGGCTTAGACTCATGGGCTTTTGCTCGGAGACTTGTCACAACTGAAGCGATTGAGTGGGCCGTGAACAGCTTCTCTCCATACAAATCTCCTGGAACAGATGGAATATACCCTATTCTACTGCAAAAAGGATTCAAGTACTTCAAACACATTCTGAGAAGGATGTTTGTGTGTAGTATTGCTATTGGGTACATCCCAACTCAATGGCGTGAAATAACCATTAAGTTTATTCCTAAAGGTGGACGCGCGACATACGAGCAAGCCAAAAGTTTTAGACCAATCAGTCTAACGTCTTTCTTGCTTAAATCACTTGAGCGGATTGTTGATCACCACATCCGCGAAACAAGCTTAGTAGAAGTTCCTCTTCATTCAGCACAGCATGCTTATCAAAGTGGCAAGTCTACAACCACTTTATTACATGATGTGGTGGATAAAATTGAGGTTGCTTTTTCACAAAAGGAATCTTGCTTAGGAACTTTTTTGGATATTAAGGCGCGTTTGATAACGTATCTTTCGCTTCCATTTTGGAGGCTGCTCGTTATCATAATGTGCCTTCAATAATCATAAAGTGGATAGAACAAATGCTTAGTAACCGATTGCTTTTTTCGTCCTTACGGCAAGCAAGCATTTGGAAGCAAAGTGTTTGTGGATGTCCACAAGGTGGCGTTCTCTCGCCTCTTTTATGGAACCTTGTGGCGGACGGCCTATTGAGGAAACTCAATGGTCTAGGCTATCCGTCATATGGTTTTGCGGAAGACTATCCCATCCTAGTAGTTGGAAAGTGCATAAGCACATTATTTGACTTAATGCAGCAGGCACTACGCGTCGTGGAAACGTGGTGTCGAGAAACTGCACTTTCGGTAAATCCGAGCAAAACATCTATCGTCTTATTTTCAAGACGTAGAAATACCAATGGAGCTCGCGCTCTGCGCTTTTACGATTCGGATGTTGATGTTGTGAACGAAGTGAAGTACGTGGGGTTGATTCTCAACTCCAAGCTTGACTGGTTCACAAATATTGATTTCCGAATTAAAAAAGCGTGCATGGCCTTTGGGCAATGTAGACGAGCAATTGGCAACTCTTGGGAGCTTAAACCCAAATACATACACTGGTTATACACGGTCGTTGTCAGACCAATACTGGCGTATGGTTGTCTTGTATGGTGGCAGAGAGGGGAAGTTGTGACTGTCCAGACAAAGCTAAACCATCTTCAAAGGATGTGTTTAATGGCAATGTCTGGTGCATTTACTACAACTCCTACTGCCGCCCTAGAAGCTATTTTCAATATTAAACCTCTACACTTCCACCTGAAGCAAGAGGCACTAATATGTGCTTATCGACTACACGCGATTGGCCTTTGGCAGTCTGTGGACGGTTCCACTGGTCATACTCGATTGTGGTCGCAAATTGTTGCTGAGGACAAGTTTGCCCTTGCTCCTAGCGATGTAACGCTCATGCGTACTTTCCCGTATAGGACTTTCTCAAGTGACTTTCCTCCTAGAGAGGATTGGATGTCAGGCTACATGGAAAGGAAAATTTCCGACTATGTGGTCTGTTATACCGATGGTTCCTTGTACGAAGGTCGCGCGGATGCTGGCGTTTACTGCCGTGAGCTGGAATTGGAGGAATCCTATTCGTTGGGTAGTTACTGCACCGTTTTTCAAGCTGAAATCTTTGCAATTATGTGCGGAGCTCAGTTTGCACTTCAGAAAGAACTGATAGGCAAGATTATCTACTTCTGTTCTGACAGTCAAGCCGCTATAAAAGCCCTTTGTGCGGCTAATTCTAAATCTAAAACAGTCATCGCCTGCCACACCCAATTAGAAGAACTAAGCATTCTAAATGCCGTTCATCTGGTTTGGGCTCCTGGCCATTCTGGTATAACCGGAAATGAATGGGCTCATGAACTAGCAAGATCTGGAGCAGAAAAGTCGGTTTTCGGACCGGAACCTGCTTTACCAATTGCGGCATGTTGGATAAAACAAAAGATTCGATCTTGGTTTTCATCTGAACATGTACGTTATTGGGAAAATCTTGAAACTTGTCGTCAAACGAAAAGTTGCATTGTTAAGCCTTGTGAGAAGGTTGCGAAATTTCTTTTGCAACACTCAAAGGTAAATTGCAGTATTCTTGTCAGATCACTGACTGGTCATTGCAGACTAAATTATCATATGGCTACGATTCAGCGAGCTGAATCGTTTCATTGTAATTTATGTGAATCCGACTACGGTACGCCATATCACGTAATTTGCAACTGTCCTGCAGTAGCACAATTTGCGTCATAGGATCTTTGGATCCTACGTCTTAAATGAATCGGATTTTAGGAAACTAAAATTACGAGACATTTTGATGTTCCTTACCGAAAGCGGTATTGAGCTATAAGCTCTTGTTTATCATGAGTATACCCCCCAGGGGGTGTACTTTTGATAAGTTTACTACCAAGGATTGCAGTATCCCCTCGGGGGTACAAAAATCTCTCGGTATATATATGTTTGTGTTTGTCCAAATTCCTCATCCACCCCTTCCTATTCCTCCTGTTTTCCTTCCCGTCCTCATCAGGTAAATGATGACACGGGCAAGATGGGCAAGGCACAAATCTTCCACATGATTGTGAGGAACGTGCTGCTCGAGCCAAAGATGCTGATACCTGATACCTGATTGATACTAAATCACATAGCGTCTATATGGAGATTGGTAAAAAAAATAAATAAATAAACCACTTCCAAAAGCTGTCAGACCAATTAGTTTATCATCAGTATTTTTGAAAGTAATGGAAAAAGTATTATATGAATACATTACGTCTAAATGATTAGAGATGATTAAATGATTAGACATGATTAGAGATCCATTATCGAAACACCTGTTTGCATACCAATCTGGTAAATAAACAATCTCAGCGCTATCACACGCTTGTGACGTAGCCTGTTGAGTAGCCTCTTGTATTGAAAGAAACAACAATAGGTGCATTTTTTTGATATCGAAGGGGCCTTTGATAATGCTTAACTTACTTATCAATGGCAAATGCAATGAAGAAAAGACAATTTGATAACTGTATTACCAAAGGTTGCCCACAAGGGGGTTCTGTCAATCCAGCTTTGGTTATGTTGATGTTTTACTGAGAAGCTTAGAGGAAAACGGTTTCGAAGTTGTGGGTTACGCTGATGGCATGGTTCGTGCAAAAATCGACGACGTGATATCAGATTGGATGCAGAGGGCCGTAAAGCTTACACTATCTCGATGTAGTAAAGAGGGCCTGGGCAACAATGCCTCAAAAATAACAATTGTTCCCTTCACTTAGAAGGAGAAACTGAACTGCAGCGTCTATACCTCAAATGGGAGATCCCAAATATACGACCTCATCAACCACTTCCAGTTCATCACCATCAATAGCCACTGTCCGTAGGAGGTAAAAGTTATTTTCTCTGGAGCCTCTTCCTGTCATATATTTGGTTTTCAACGCATTGATTTATAACCCTATCCTCCTAGCCTCCGTTTATAGTCTGGCGTAGATTGCCTCCGCCGTCCCTAGGTTTCTAGTAATGATGTCGAGGTCGTCTGCGAAGGCTAGCAATTAGCTACTCTTGTTGAAGATCGTTCCCCTCGTTTCGATGCCCGCTCGCCGGATCACACCTTCAATAGCGATATTGAATAACATACAGGACAGTCCATCCCCTTGCCGCAACCCTCTGCGCGATTCGAAAGGACTCGAGAGTGTCCCCGAAACGCACACGTAGCACATCCCTCGCTCCAGAGTAGCTTTGATCAGCCGCGTCAGTTTGTCCGGTAAACCGTACTCGTGCATTATCTGCCATAGCTGTTCTCGTTCAACTGTATCGTATACTGCCCTGAAATCCACGAAAATATGATGCGTGGGCACGTTGTACTCTCGACATTTCTGGAGGATTTGCCGGAGAGTAAAAATTTGATCCGCCCCCATAAAGCCCGCCCGATACTGCCCTACGAATTCTCTTGCTATTGGGGATAGACGACGCAACAAAATCTGGGAGAGCATCTTGTAGGCGGCGTTAACCAACGTGGTGTCGCGGTAATTACAGCAATCTAGCCGGGTGCACTTTTTGTAGATGGGACAGATTACACCTTCCATCCACTCTTCCGGTAGTTTCTCCTCCTCCCAAATCCTAGAAATTATCCAATGAAGTGCTGTTGCTAGCGGTTCTTGGCAATTTTTGGAGAGCTCTGCCGGGAGTCGGTCCTTTCCGGCGGCTCTATTATTCTTCAGCTGACGAATTTCTCGCCGGATCTTTTCGAGATTGGGATCGAGATCGTTTTTTATTGCATTTAAGTTGTAAAAAGTTGCATAAATAACAATTTATTTATTTCTTTCTTTTCAAGAAGGGAAAAGCCCGCGGAAGTGGAACTTTGTTCGACGCTCCTTCTTCCGTAGGCACAAAAGCTTCATTTTTGCATCAACAGTTTACACCAAATGATACAATTATAAGCAGTTACATAATGAGGACTTAAATTATAACACAAAGTTCCTTATTATCTATAAGTTGATGACTAACACTATACATTTTGCACGTGATTTACTTCAAAGCATGCAGAAATTTTTTTTTAAGGACAGAACGGGACAAATGGAAATCAAACACATTAAAACAACGGTTGAAGACGCGAGACATACTCGAGAGAGGCTCATTTTGGCCATAATTGGTGCGTGAAGCAGGAAGATTGAGAAAGGGGTGAGATCGGAGGGATCGCCGACGGGTATTGATGTTTAGTTGTTGGAGTATATCTGGGCTGTCAATTTGAGAGTTTACAATATCAGAGATGAACAAAGCCCTAGCATTATCTCGTCGTATAGCTAAAGAGTCAAGCCCGATCAGATTACAGCGGTGTTCATAACTAGGAAGATTTAAAGGGTCGTTCCAAGGGAGAAGGCGTAAGGCGTATCGAACAAATTTTCGTTGGATAGACTCAATCCGTTGGATGTTGTTATGGTAGTACGGTGCCCATACAACTGCAGCGTATTCTACTATTGACCGCACTAAAGAACTATATAGTGTTTTTAAACATTGGATATTGTTAAAGCTCTTAGTAAATCTAAATAAAAAGCCTAGATTTTTCGAGGCTTTGGTAGAAATATAGGCCACATGTTCTTTAAAAGATAATTTTGAATCGAGCAGAATTCCCAAGTCTTTTACACATGTTTCCCTTTTCAAGGATGTTCCAGAGACTTTGTAATCATAGCACACAATTGATTTCTTGCGTGTAAAAGAAATGCACGAACACTTAGAGGCATTCAGTACCATTCTATTCGTTGTGCACCAGTCGGCGAAATTATCCAGCTGCGCTTGCAGAAAATCAGTGTCTGTGTTATTTCTGATAACGGCAAAGAGTTTAAAATCATCGGCATACGATGATTTCATGCATTTTAAAGCAAAATTGATATCGTTCAAGTAGAGGAGGAATATATACGGGCCTAGATGACTGCCTTGGGGCACACCAGACGTGACGGGGAATGGCGAAGAGATAATGCTACCTACTTTGACAGACATGAAACGTTCGGTGAGGTAAGACTTAAACCAACAAAGCATATTACCGCTTACTCCCAGTTGCTGAAGTTTGGCGACTGCAATCTGATGATTTATTTTATCAAAAGCTGCTGAAAAATCGGTGTAGACTGCGTCAACTTGAAGATGTTTCTACAACGAGTGGGCTATAAAGGATGTGTAAGACACCAAATTGGTACAGGTTGATCGCTTGGGCATAAAACCGTGTTGAGTATTATCGATGTAGCCGGAAAAATTAAACGATAGGAACTCGAGAACTATAAGCTCGAAAAGCTTCCCACCTGCACAAAGCGAAGCAATCCCTCGGTAATTGGCTACGTTCTGCTTTGAACCTTTTTTGTGAATCGGAAATACGTACGACGACTTCCAGATGGTAGGGAAAACACCCGAAAGCAAGGACGTATTGAAAATATTTGCCAATGGGCTGCATAAAGTAAAGCAACATTTTTTTAAAATTATTGATGGAATGCCGTCGGCGCCAGGGTTCGATGAGCTCTTCAAGGTAGAGCAAGCATTCAGGATAATCTGGGTTGAGATGGCAGGGTAGGATTCAATAGCTGCCTTGTCTGGAACATTTGAGATGGCACGCGAAACTTGCTGACTGCTAAGTGTCTCATGAGAGAAAACTGCACTAAACTGAGTACGAAATAATTCACATATGTCCGAAGCAGTGGACGCTTCCGCATCACCGAGCATCATGGTAGTGGGTAAACCTGATTCATTTCTTTGCTCGTTAACATAATGCCAGAACTTTTTGGGGTTACTACGTAGACATTGTTGCATACGGTTTTGATACGAGTGGAACAGTTTCTTGTTCAGTCGTTTATAACGAGTGTTGAGGGAAATATAACGACATTTGAATTGATAAGTACCATGTTTCGAGAATCTCCTTAGAGCCATCCGTTTAGCGGATTTATAACTTTTTAAAGTGCAGGTAGACCATGGGGGATGTGAGGGTTTGCAGAAAAGTCTCTTTGGAGTAAACTGATCGATAGCATATAGAAGAACGTTTGTGAAATTTTGGACCGCTAAGTTAGTATCCGTATTCTCTAGTATTGAGCACCAGTTCACGTCTAACAAAAATTGGTTCATTTTTATAAAATTGGTCTTGCGAAAATCATACGAAAGAGGTTCGTTAGGTTCATCGAATGAGCAAGGAATACCATTGCAGAGAAATACGTGAAGCGCTGGATGGTGACGAGTTATCTTGACAAGAGTGCTGGGTGCGCGGTATACCGAAATCCTGTCACTGCCGAATTCTGTGCTAACGAAACATAGATCCAATATACGTCCATTTTCATTGAAAACACCATTTGTCTGAACCAGTCCAGCTGTGCTATACCCGTCCAAGAGCTGAGTTGCGCAGGAGTTTATTGATGAATGAGAGGGATCAGGATATAGGAGATCGAAGCAAACCGCGGCCGTGTATAAACGCGAAAAAATTTTGCGTCCGAATTTATCTTTTAAATTTCATTTGTACTAAGTGAAAAAAATAAAATTAAAGCTTTGAAAGGTGTTAGCAATAAATATTTTTACTAATGAAATATGAATTTTGATAGTGATTCGTGAAAACTGATTATGTGGTGAGAATGGCGATGGTGATTTGGTTCGTGAGGACTGTGGATTGTGGTTGGTAACCATTGCAGCCTGGGAAACGGAAGGTGTATGAAAACTGAAGGAGTTACTGGTTATCGCATTATTGTATATGAATTGGCTTTTGTATCGGTATTATATAAGTGGGTGGAATCTAGTATTTTCTGGTATGTATGAAATAATTTGTAATGAGGAGCAGTTTGTAAAAAATTGCGAGTGGGTGCGCTTTTCATTAACAATGAAATGGTTTCAACGGAAAGTAAAAGTGAGTTCAGTATGACCTTAGTTTTCAGACATGTTATTTATTATTTCGCTAAGGGTGACCCTTAGCAACGGTTGTGATGGGATCAATTGACGTGGTTGTACCAACCACATGGCATAGGTTGTTATACATAATTATTGAAACTGAATTACTGAATACAGTTTACCAAACCTTAGCTATGTTTATTTACGAATCATTGATGGAATACGCTTATATCAAGCAGTGCTTCCAACATATCGTCCAGTGTCTTGAAAGTTATTTTCTTTCATGCTGAAAAATGGATATAATTATTATTAAGAAAATATATGCTTCAATAGTGGTGCATAATATTGATTGTGGATTAACTTATGTGAAAACCATTAGGTCGCTTAACCATTTTTTCTAATTTCAGATGAAAGTATATTTATAAGAGCGAATAAAGGCGCTATAACCTTGGTATTTACCAGGGCACGTAAGTAAATGTACATGTCCCATCCCCGAGGGTCCGGAGTATTACTTAATCTTTATTAGCCCAATACTCCCAACAAAAATACAATTATCAAACGGTTGGTACGAGACGTCCCCGTTTCTTCTTCCCCTGTTGATTTAGAAATGCATCTTTGTATGAATAAATTTATTCAAACAAGATTCATATCATAAAATCGTCTTTGCGGCAATACTACACAGTTGGCCTGGCCGATTTAGTATTTGTGAAATATTGTCGATGTTTTGCAAATACTAATACAGACAAGAAAATGATTAAAAATATTTCTAATATTAGAAATATTTAAAATTATTTCCAGGAATCCTTTATTGTGGCTGTGATGGTATTAATAAGAATAAGAATAAGAATGAGAGGGATCAGGATATAGAGCATGATGGTCATCAGCAAACGTCCAGCTAATGCCACTAAAATTGAAGTCGCCCAATAATATGATTTTGTCTTTGGTTCCCATACGCGAAGTTATCCATGAGAGCGAACTGAGGTGCTGATCAATGAGGGTAGAATCATTCACGCGATTTGGCGGGATGTATAGTGCGCAGATGTATAGTGAATATATATTCATTCCTACTGTGATCCATTGTTGCTCAACGCCTGAGCAACCAGGGAGCGAGAGTGACCGAGATTTGTATTGCGAGCGAACGGCCAAGATCCACAGAGCTTCATCCAGCACGCGCGCGTAGTTTTCGGCAACTCGCCAGGGTTGTTTAGCTGCCGAATGTTAAACCGAGGAGGGCGGTTTTGTCGCGAGGTATAACCCGTCGATAGTTTTGGTAATGGGTAATGGTAAGGGCCGAGTCGATATGCGCATCCCGTAGGGAGCGTACGTTGGTGATGTTCGAGAAAAACCGGCCTTCCATGAGAATATGGGACTGCATTTGCTTCTTACGGCAATGAAGCCAGATAAACTAGGTAAATTTGTACTGGGTTCCAGGTCATTGCGGTATAGGGGGAAAGAATTTGCGGACGAACTAGCAAGATGTGGCTCTAACTTTCCATTCATTGGTCCAGATCCATTATGTGGCATCTCTGACTGCCTGCTGAAGATGAGCTGAAACAATGGGAAAGCCGACATGTTGACGTCATGGCCAATTGGTTGGCCGTACAGTTGCTTAACCAATCAAAAAACTTATAACACCGAGTATTAAAGTTACTCAGAAGTTGCTGTGTCTCAATGATAGAGCTCAGCTCGTTTACCGGTCTCATGACAGGACATTGTCCGAGCAAATTGATCTTCAAGATCTTGGTTTAGTACAAGTTGATATCTGTCACTTCTGCAATGCTGAGAGCGAAACGTCGGAACACCTGCTCTTTGGCGCTTTGTTAATTAACAGCACGATTTTTGTGTCTATGCTAAATTACTGGGTGTAAGCGCAGGCGGCAAAGCTAACTTTTGCATATTTACTTTTTTTTAGGTACTTTTTAATAGCTCATTCTGTCTCCACCACCAATTTCCTAAAGTTCTATTCGGATTGATCAATTCCTCTTGCCGTGGTGCCTCTCCATTTTTCACAGATTTTTAAACCTATTCGGATTTAAGAGGATATAAACAGCTAAAAATTATTTTTTTTTTAATTTCTGATTTCGATTCTACAATCTTGCCGTGCAGTTTTATTTTTAGTCCTATGATTTATTTGTGTCATATAAAAAACACATTGTTATCCTCTGTTCTAATTTTTTCTGCACATTTTTGCTGCTGTACAAATAATGACGACCACTGGGCTCCCGAAGGCTAACAAAAAGAGCAAGATGCACTGTGCGAAGAGATAGGATGCATATTAATTTTCCTTTTATGGAAAAGACTGAACCGGCTCTGAGCAGCAGTCAACATATGCAGCATATGGTAACGTTTGGAACAGTAGAATAAATAAACTTGAAAGGTGTGTTTTGTTGAGTATTGACGTAAAAATCCAAATTGGAAAATCCCTCCTCTTCCAGTGTCGTTGAGAATGCAACCGGATTGATTTGCAATTTTGTTTCACTAAAAGATAATAGGATGACAAGCACAAAATTTGTATTATCTCGAACACAATGCCGGAAGGCTTTATTTTATAAGCCAGTTTTAGCACTCCGCTCTGCAAGACTTAAATTCAGTCCCAAATTAGCCGGGCGCACCTGATTATGATTCATTATTTTGACACCGCATTTATTCACTATTACAAATGATTTCAAGAGTCATGTTTTTTCACCACAAATTATAAGTTGTTCATAACAACGCAAATTGCAAATTGCAAGCATGGTGTTTTTAGATATTTTTTTTTTCTTCTTCTGAATGAAATGTTTATTCTATTTTTGTTCCACCACCATAAACAATTAAAGATAACAGCGGACAGCACTTGCGGTTTGAACTTGCATGCAGCAAATTGAAATTAAACCGCTTGGGGTTCCAAAATTTGCTGCGATTATATCAGTTTTTCGTCGTTTGTTTCTTCTTACGGAATGTTTATCGATAACGTCTTTCTGCGAGTGTCTTCTAAATTAGTTTACTTCTCTGTTTTGCTGTAATTATAACACACAGTCAACTCACTAGAACACATGCTCCGTTCCGGTCGGTTTGAATAGCTGCTCCACCGAGAGCGTCTCGTCACGCGCATCCTCCATCACAAACACCCGAAACGGTTCGTTAATCGCTTTGTCGGCGGCGGCTTTAACCGTGTCGTAATTATCGGCGTCGCAGAACAGTAGCTTGGACTGCGTTTGCCGCATCATGTGTGCCATTTCGTCCTCGTCGAAGGTCGGCGCCAGGGCGTTAAATCCGACACCGATCACCTGCAGGCCCAGCACGAGTGGCGCCAAATTTTCACTATTGACGGCCACCACGGACGCGATGTCCCCGACGCCATAGCCGAGCTTTTGCAGATTCTGTGCCACCCGGACCACCCGGAGGCGCATTTCGGCCCGGGTCATTGTCCGGCCGGTATCGCCATCGATTTGAATCACCTTTTCGGTGGACCGTTCGAGCAGGTTTAGGACGATCTGACCGAAGTTACACTGGGGATTGAAAACGCACGGTTGCCGCGGACCGCTCCAGACGCGTCGATCCCGATCGAACGAAGCCATGATGTAAACTGAACTGACTGTGGCTGACCAACGCGAACGCATCGAACGGCGCAGACGTCGCGAACGCGAACCGTTCGTCAATCAAAACAAGTTCCACACGTCGACACATTAATCGTGTTTGGTGTGAGTAATGTTTTCATGCGCACTACTAGACACTAGATAGACACGCCACGCCGCGACTGAGTGGGAGAATGTTGGTAAAGACGGTGAATAGTCGCGATCGCGACTTACTTACTTTTACTAGGAAAGTTGCTTTACCGCTTCGTAGTAGTTACTTTTACGTACACATGGTGGTGACGTTGCGTATTTGTTGTTTACTATGGGAATTCAACCCGTCGGTCGTCGTTACCCGATGATAACACCGCAAGCGTCGAGTTTCGAGTTCATGATAAAAGTGGATTTTTGGGCGGCACGCCGTGTTACATCATCGCATGTTTTTTAGTACATTTTTCGAAAGCATTGTTAACTGATTTGTGCTCAACGAGAGTGATCATGCTTAGCGTACTTTGTAAGCGCAATAACGTTCGGGGTTTATTGCGTGATTTTGATTGGCATTTACGACCGACGTCTTCTTTTATTACTTTCACCTCGCAGCAAAATAATTATTGTGGTTGAACGCCGAACGTTTTAAAGGTTGGCCTCTGAAAAGACAAGAACCATCCGAGATGTGCTATGAAATTTTATATTTTGTTTATATTCCCCGAAAAGTTGAGCTCATGAAATTGTATCAGTTCTACTTGAAACTAGTTGAAATTATATTTTCACAGTTTTCCTAACGATCTGATTAGATTTCAAATTTTCTAAATCTGCAAATTCCATACCCAATTAGCATCGCCGTTATTCTGAACGGATTCGGTTTTCCCGCAACTCTCGGTAGGCAAATCCCCTTTTTGATGGCACGATGCCGCACGCCACAGTAAGGTCCACCGGTTGTGGCCATTCAATCTAAATCGGTTTACGGACAGGACAGGTGTCGTCTGCCGAATTCATTGCGACTACAACCGTTCCCGGTTCTGGTGAAAGCCTCATCCAGAAACCAAGCGCCACACGCAATTGAATGCTCAATTGACTTTATTATCTGCTGACCGCAGCGGGAGCACTCGCATTCCGCATTTGGTCAAAACCAAATTGGGGTGTCACCACGCACCGGCCATCATCGGCAGCGTTGCGTCGTGGGGGGTGTCAACCCATTTCGTATAGCGCGAATGCGTGAATTAGTTATTCAAATTGCCCTGTGACGGCGAAGATATGTGGTCATTTAATTTGTATAAAATTGGAAACTTAAAGTCAAATATGTGGCACTTATCGGTGCGATCTGTCGCCTGAATAATTGCGTCAGCCCCGAAGTCGTTATAGGAATTCAAACAACCAATCGAAACGTGCCTTCGCGGAACGAGCCAATATTTGCAGTAAAGCCGATTGGAATACTAATCGGATTCTTGGAATGACGTTGTTCATAGATAAATACCAGCGATTGTTCTTATCGGCGAATTCCATAAACGAAAGTGCAGTGTGTGCTTGTCGGAATTGAGCGGCACACCTGACTGAGGTTTCAATCTTCGGCTTGGGATGAAAGTTTTAGTCAGTTCAACGGGATTGAATTTATTATAATAAAATGATCATGCAGAGGAATTGTTTAAGTCACTCTCACGAACAAATTCTGTACCCACCGAACAGCTCCGAAATAGGATTGTTGTTACTTTGCGATTTGATTTTTCTAGTACAAATGAGAAAAAAAATTGTAAGTTAAAATCTGTCATACCCGCTTTAGATGAAAATAATTGCTGTGAATGAATATTTTATAATTCGAATGGAATAATTCCACACTGTGTTAGTTGACCATTTTAAAACATAAAAATGGATAAATAAAATCCTACGTCCTGCGTATTCAACAATATGCATCTTAGGCTAATCTCATGTTTTTAGTCTTGACCTTGAAATGCGGTCATACATATATATTAATACTTGGACAAAAGATAGGAGTCAAAACGACTACTTTTTAAGTGTAGCTACCCCCCACTCCTCACATTTTAGGCTCTTCCCCCTCCTTCACCAAAAAAATTTTCATTTCTTTCCGCTACCGTCCCTTAATCAATTGTAGAACCATCGCCTCAAAAAAAAATATCAATATGTATCTTGAGAGTTGCTTGTCATACTAACAACCTACCTGTGGCCATGTTCAAAAAAAGCTTATACTAAAAAGGTTTCATCTGCTAATACTGCTGATGGTAAACGTTTCTCGTTTGTAAAGAAACTTTAACACACTGGATATTAAAACCACCGGGCCCTATATTTCGAGCTCATAACTATAATTGTTAAATTTTACATACACCTGATTTGAAAAGCGATTTAATTGAAAAATGAATTGCTTGCGAAAATCTGTTTCCCGAAATATCAGTCATCACGAATGTGCTAAAAAAAATAAAGCTTTCGCATTTCATTTGTCCTATCAAAACGTAGGAGGACTACGCATCTTGTATTCACCATTCATTTTTGTGGATACAAGTGAATGACGTAGAAATAACCTGATATCCGTCTATATAGTGCCATCGTATCAATCATATCTCGCAAATAGTGTGCAACCGTGTCGCTTCTTTTATTGGGTCTCATAATACTTAATAAAGGTGGCAACACTGTTCAGTTTGTTAACGTTGAGGTTGCTCGGCTCCATAATAAACCGTATTTTAGCAGTGACATTGAGCTTTAACAGTGGTTTAAAGTTGATTATACTCTTCGCTGTGATTAGTTTTGTGCCGGGTCAGTGGAATATCGCTTAATCGTGCTTTTTGTTCGAATTTTTGTTGCTCTGTGAAATATCGTTTAATCGAGCTTATTGTTTACATTTGCCGATTCCGTGACATCGACCAAAGTAGATTGTGTTAAGGTTGTTTGATATCGCTTCACTGTGTTCAAAGTAACTGGATTTGAGGTGGCTTACTGCCGTGTGCAAAGTAAATTGATTCAAGGTGGTTTATTTCGGCAAGAAGTTGTTCAGTATGGAAAGTGCATGTGATCATTGCGTCAAACCGGTGAAAGCAACTGGTGAGACAATCACCTGCGTGGGATTTTGTGAATAGGTCATTCATACTAAATGCGCTAGATTGAACTCGTCCGTCATGAAAGTGTTACATGAGCGCAGGAATCTGTTTTGGATGTGCGACCAATGCGTTGAATTAATGAAAAGGACACGTTTTAAACAGGTTATAGCCTCCATCGGCCAGGCTGTCTCCTCAATGTCTGCTAACCATGGTGAGGCCATCAGTGATTTGAAGCAGGCAATCTTGGTTAACGACAAGCAGATGGAACAGCTTTCTCAGAAAGTACAAGAGACTGTCTCTACACCACTAGCCCCTAGAATTACTGTCGGCGAACCTCCAATGAAACGTCGTCGTCATGAACGCGTTATAGTTGCTAAGCCGCTCCTTGGAGATATGAAACCATCGACCTCTGAAGCCGTAAAAACTGTTCCCCCTCCGAAGGAATTATTCTGGCTCTACCTGTCCGGAATTCACCCTAGTGTTAAAGCGGATGCAGTAACTGATTTGGTTAGAGAATGCTTATAGTGCGATGGACCGTCCAAGGTCATTCCATTTACCAAAAAGGATGCAGATTTGTCTGCAATGAACTTAATCTCGTTTAAAATCGAGATGGATACAAAATTACGAGACTCCGCATTGAACATGGGAAACTGGCCACAAGGTCTTCTCTTTAGAGAGTTTGAGGGTGCCGTCTCAAAAAACTACTGGACACCATCAAACCTCCTCTCATCGCCTATTACTCCCAGGATCACAGTAACTCCTGCGACGACCTCGGAACCAGCTATAACTCCAGGATCTTCGGTCACCTGTTCCTCTTGCCTTTTCCTGCCAGCGCACATCAGTCGTTCCGGCCCTGTGTGCAGTTGTATGGAGCGAAGCCTCCAAACCGCAAACCATGGCTAGTATCAGTGTGTTTGTTTCCTCCTTGCGTGGCCTCACACGTTGATCTCACCATTAATCCAGATCCGCTTGACGTAGTACACCATTCTAGGCAACTCACCGCGACTCTACCGACATCTGATGCTGTGCCGGGATGCAATGATTACGGTATTATGGTAGCCCCCGACCTCCCCACCACCGTCGAGTTATTCCTGCCAGCGAACAACAGTCGTCCCGGGCCTGCGTGTGGGTGTACGGAATGGGGCTCCCAACATTCCACACCAGGAAAGTGCAACAACTCCTACAACAATTCCTTCGATGACGCTATCCCCGTTTCCAGCTCTGCGTCATACCCACAACTGAACTCGAATCCTCCATTGCTGATGTATTACCAGAACGTGCGCGGACTTCGAACCAAAATCGACGACTATTTTATTGCTGTAGCTGAGTCGAACTTCGATATAATTGTATTAACGGAAACCTGGCTTGACGAGAAGGTTCACTCCCAACCGTTATTTGGGAACGCATTCTCCGTCTTTAGATGCAATCGTAACCAGCAAAACAGCAGAAAGTCCCGTGGCGGTGATGTCTGATGTGTTGATCGCGATCTCTAATAAGCTGAGTTGCTCCAACGACCCTTTCCCGATCTACGAAATATTTGAGCAGCTATGGGTGAAAGTCCTAGTAACCGATCTTTCTCTGAGCATTGGTGTAATCTATTTACCTCCCTACTGTAAGGACGACGCCATGAGTATCAGCAAACATATCGACTTCTATCCTCTTCTGTTGGGTACTCTCACCACTGCGTCCATTATTTTGAACTATTGTGGTATGCCCCATCGTTTCTTTTGCTGTACGCTTCAGGCTTACCTATCACTTATTGAGGAAGTGGTAGGCTGGTAGCTGAAGCGAGACATATCGACTTACTTAGTAGTGTGTATGCTCATCTAGCGTCGAGTGACCTAGCGCTACTGTTAGGTGATTACAACCAGTCCAGTTTAGTTTGGAATGTTCCTGTAAACGGTTGTCCTAGCATCGACTACCAACGCTCTCATGCTTCCTTAGACGGTTTCTGGTTCCACGACCTGACGCAAATTAATCCAGTCAAACAGGAATAATCGCTTGTTAGATCTGATACTTGCCAATGATCCGGCCATACAACTTTTCTCGGTTACCGTGGCGGCCGTTTGAGGATGTTATCGACGGCAACGATTTAGATTTTCATAGAACTGATTTTAACGGCTTAGCCACAACAATTTCGCAGATCGACTGACAATCTCTGTTACTGTATCTTGATATTGATACGGCTGTTGATCAATCGTTCGCACTTTGAACAGTTTGATCACCGATTTCGTTCCCATACGCCGACTCGCTCGCAAGCCTCCATAGGGAAACGCGCATCTCCGTCGATTGAAACGTGCAAGATCCTCTGCTCTGCGCGCATTTCAACTTTAAACGTGTCATAGTGATTTTCGAGCGTACAACCGTTTTTTGTGTAAACAGTATACTCTACGAATGCAAGGATACCTCCGCAGAAATCCGAAGAAATTTTGGTCATTTGTCAACTCTAAGAAAAACGAAGACGGCCTACCTGTTGATCTGTTTCTCGACGCTCGTAAAACCAACGTTGCTCGCGATAAATGCAGCCTTTTTGCTACTCACGTCAAGCAGGCTCCTGCTTCCTCAGAACAAATTGTTTCTGCTAACGAAGTCATCAACCTCAACGTCTTTCATGTAACTGAGGATATTGTGAAAATTGCCATAGGAAAATTAAACTATTCGTTGGTGGCCGGACCTGACAGTATTCCATCTTGCATGCTGAAAAAGTATTCTGCTGTTCTCGGTAGACCTCTCTCACTGTTGTTCAATGCTTCAATCTAGCAGTGTAAGTTTCCTACTCTATGGAACGAATCAGTAATGTTCCCTGTACACAAGAATGGTGATAAGACGTTCAAAACTATCAACTCGAAATAATCGTGAACGACGCTTTGTTCGCTTCAGAGTTTTCCGACTCGTTCAACAACATCTCTGGCGTACCGCAGGGGAGCAATCTTGGACTCTTGCTCTTTTCTCTTTTTATAAACGAACTATCAGCTCTTCCGCCACCAGGCTGCCGATCTTTTTATGTAAAAATCTTTAGAGTAATTAAAATGGACTCCGACTGCATTGAACTGCAATACATTGTGGACAAATTTGAAGATTGGTGCTCGAATAACATGCTTACCGTCAGCATCTCAAAGTGCTTGGCCATCATCGTAAAAATAAGCCTATAGCTTTTAGCTACAACATGGTAGGACATTTGTGACAACGCATCTGTCAGATTCGTGATCTTGGTGTCGTCCTGGATAGCGCATTAACCTTCCGTATACCCTACAACGACATTATCTCCAGAGCCAATAAGCAACTTGGATTTATTTTTAAAATCGCTAACGAGTTCCGTGACCCGTACTGTTTTCGATCTTTGTACTATGCACTTGTACGGTCTGTTTTGGAATTCGGATCAGTGATCTGGTGTCCTTATCAACAAATTTGGATCGCTAGAATCGAAGCAGTGCAGAAAAAAATTCTACGGTATGCTTTGCGCAGTCTTTCATGGCGCGATCCCAGAAACCTTCCGCCATATGAGAAACGCTGCCGTTTGCTTAACTTGGAGACTCTTGAAAGAAGACGTGCCAACGCTCAAGCCACGTTCCTGGCTAGATTGCTATTAGGAGATATTGACAGTCCCGCCTTCGGAGTCAACTGAATCTTTATGCTCCTGAACGACCCCTCAGAACTAGGTATTTCCTGCACCTGCAGGGACGGAATGCAAACTACGGACTGTACGACCCTTTCCGGTTTATGGCAATGCGGTTCAATGAACTCTACGGTTGGTTCGATGTCAACATGACGCTTATTTATTTGTTTCATTTATTTGTTTCAACAATGCCGGGCCCTGATTTCATTGCTTCGAATTTCCGTTTTATTGTCCCACATTGTAATTTTATTGTCCTGAAGTGTTTGTTTTATTTTCCCAAATTATCGGTTTATTGTGCCCTATTACTGGTATTACGAGCTTGATATTTTACTGTCCTAAATTGTTGTTTCATTATCCCAAATTCTTGTCATACTGTCCCGAATTGTCGTTTTTTGTCCGAATCGTCATTCTGGGTAATAACTAGTTGTAGTTTTGTTGTCTCGAATTGCTATGTTATTGTCCTAAAGTATCATTTTATTGTCTTAAATTATCGTTTTATTGTTCCAAGTTGTTGTTTTGTCGTTCCGAATAGCTGTTTATTTTAATGAATTGTAGTTTAATTGTTTTATTGTCCCGCATTGTTAATTTATTGACCTGAATTGTTGATTTATTGCTCCGAATTGTCGTTTCAATGTCCCGTATTGAAAATAAATTAATTTAGTATTTTCTCTGCTAATTAAGGTTTGGCTGATCAAAGGAAAAAACACACAAGACAAAATATTTTTCTACGACTGTATCGAGTTGCTATCCACAAGTTTTTCGATCCAAAGCAGGTCACAAAATCACATATATTTTCGAATTTATCCGTTTGTTTAGTTTTCAATTCTGCATCCGCCTTCTCAACAAATTAGAACCAATTCGAAATGCATGATACCTAAATCGAATCGGTCAAAACGTTATTTCCGATGGAGTTTACGAGTTGGCGGGCTATGGGGGATGCAGAATTAAAATCTCCATGTGAAATTTTGATACTGGAAGCACCCGGTTCCCTGTTCTTTCAAGTCAAGATTCTACTTTTTTTGGCTATTTGGTTAATTAGTAACTGAATCTTAATTGGGGTGAATGTAATTCGTTCACCTAGTTTTCTTTTCAAGAAGCAGAAACTACTAACTTTATAAACAAGTTTAATACAGTGACAAATTTATTTCTAATCGACCCGATTTCAAATGTGCTACTTTGTGTTTTTGCACTCCTCGATAAAATCGACTCAGAATGACTGGTACAAAGGTATACAATCGTCCGATATCTTTGCTTTGTTTCGTGCTAATTGTGCTAAATAATTTTATCGAACCGATCGATCCTGCTATTCTGGATATCATCGCGATAACACACCCGCTGTTTTACAGTTTACAGTATTTTTAGCTCATGCCTTCAGCCGCGCGTGGACACGGACGTGATTTTTTTCCTGTACGTATTTTGCTAGTGTTCTAGTGTGTCGCCACACATAAGTCGATATTTGTATAACGCGGGTAATTGGGACCGCGTTATAAGAAGCGCGTTATACAAGTACACGTAGCATATGGAAATGGAGTTAATTGGGGCTATACCCGAATTTTACGAAATTTTGAATCAATACGACCATGGTTCCTTTGGGAAAGATATCAAGTATATATTTTTCCATCTTACAGATGCTTGGTGAGACAGAAAAAATCCCCTCTTGGTCTTCCAGAGCTTCCGGAACATCCGGTAAATTTTCATTTCTGTGAAGTCTTCTAATAGCTTCCAAATTCTTTTGAAAGTCCCTATGGTTTATTATTTGGCGTAATATAAGTAAAGTAAACAATCCGTGCTAATGAGAAGCCATCATGCGATTCTCCGACAAATCCGGAACATCCGTAAAAGTGGTCAACGAGCGAAAATTGTTCTTTGAGTTCGGAATTATGTTCGTTCAACCTCGAATTGAACAATGTGAAATAGGAATATAAATTCAGCGGTTTGTGACTCAACCTGGCCACTATGAAGTGCATCGAAAGATCCGACAATAAATAATTAAAATTGATGATCAAGGGCATCGAACTGCTTATCGCGCTGACGAAAGCAACCAAATTTTCGTAGCATGTTCGCTCTTACAAGAGCCCCATTCTAAATTGTCCAGGAAAAGGTGAACACAAAACCAATAATACTTCTCTCTCACTTTTTCTCAGGCAAAACCCATACAAATATTAGATACCGTCAACGCGGATTACGGAATGGCCATGGCTAACTACGATGGTTAGATTTCTGTTAAAATTTTGCCAGAAGAGCACAATACCTGGTGAAGAGCTTATACAAAAGTTGATGTATTTACTATTAGATTTGTAAGTATAGTAAATGTTACCGGTAGTTCAGTTTACTATACCACATCTATCAAATTACACTAGCGAAATTGGTAATTTCAACAAACTTGCGAAATAACCTCGTTTATTTGTCAGCGAACATTTGCAGTATTTGCATAATTTCTGTTTCTAAATCCGAAATGTTCTATATCAAACTTTTTCAAATTGTAACGCGGACTTCAACATGAATTTTCACTTATTGTTCACTTTGACGGCAAATCCTAATTTTCCAGTGAACGTTTTGGCGGCCATGTCGTGTCATGAGCGGAATATTTAGTTGAGGATTGCTGATATTCCATTTCATTTTGATCTGTTATAAATTAAAAACATTTGCAGTGCTAGTGACCAATTTCAGGTAAACTTTGAATTTTCTCCCGGTGAACCATCCAATGGCCAAATTGAGTCACAAATAGTCGAAATTATACTTCTAGTGTAGTCAAATTACACTGAAAATATTCATAATATATTCTCTATTTTCCGGAGGACCACCTTACGACTTCCTAAGATCACTAATTTATTACTTTTTTTTAAATTTGTATCAATTAACCAGACTTCAAAAATATTTTAGAAATTTTAACCAACTTTACCAATACGAAAATTTCAACGGATATTCCGGAACCTCCAGCAGGTCAACCCGTTACTTTATGGTTTCCATATATCACTTAGAGAGTCAACTGTTATATGCCCTACAACTTCTTAAAAGACACCACGGTCGTATCTGTTCAAAATCGCTCAAAATTCGAGTTTAGCCCCAATTAACTCAATATCCATATGCTACGTGTATTTGTTATACGCGGAAAACCGCGTTATAGAAATATCGTGGTACCCGCGCTATAGAAATCCGCGTTCTACAAATCCGCGTTATACAAATCTCTACTGTATAATACTAAAAAAGTGCAATCTAATCTTTGCACGCATCGTCACATCGAATCGAGTGGAATTGTGCATTTGGTTTGCGTTTGCGAATCCACATAGACTTCAGAGTAAAGACCTAATGAAGACTAATGGACGACTGGAATGTGAGAATGGATTCTATCTTTTTGGGAATGCGCTTTTGATATTTTTATGCCTCCATATCTTTTTTATGCTTTTTTCAAGTTATCACTACTGTAATGTAAAATTATCGATTGATAACATCTAAAAATGAAATCTCTTGGATTTGAAAGGAATTTTATCATTTTAATTATATGTGTTTCGAAGGTCGAAGCTAGCAAGGGACTTAGTTTTCAACAACCAAACAAGCAAATAAAAGTGGTGAATGGAAATATGACAGTTTTGACGATTTTGTTTATGTACTCTAGCAGAATTTTCAATTACTCAAAGTTACTTTCCTTGTTCCCAGTTTGATTAAATGATTAGCAGCCAATGTTTCCACAAAGTTGATTGGAAATGTGCCTATTGCTATCACTGGTTTTTCCAACATTTTTGCATGTCAGCTATACCATTAAAGTACAATAATTTTGTCTCGTGTGTTTGCCTGTGGCAGGAATTCCCAACCGACCGACCAACAACGATGTGAGAGCTAGTACGTAATTGTAGGTTGTAAATTTTACTGACAAATATTGACGAGCTTTAACAGTTCTGAGAATGCGGAAAAATTACAACTTGTAATCAGGTTTCATGGCTGCCGTTTGTTTGGTTATAAACTGGGAATATCACGCCTCAAGTCTCGAACTTGAACTTAATGAAGAAAGTGGTCATTACAATCTTTGCGACCTTCCTGGCATTTTTTCAATACAGAGAAAAGCATACAATCATGACTGATAAACACATGCGAAACAGCTAGTAAGTTTGGCGAAAGGGAGCAAATAAATAAAACTGTGAATCAATACGAAGAATGCAAATTACACATTTCACATTGCTTATCATTTCCGTTAGAGCCTACATCGCAGCAAATGACTTTGCAATAAATATTATTATCACCGCATGTCAAATCAAAGATAATTGATGACAACAAATAGTAGCAAATTTGACGTATTGGAATGCATGGCATCATTGCAAAAAAAAAAATGGTTGGTGACATTACACCACCAGACCAGGTTAGCAGAACGTAGTTTCGATCTACGGACCTCTGGGTTATGGGCCCAGCACGCTTCCACTGCGCCACTCTGCTCACACTTCCATCGTTCGCTATCTGTCATCACGACTCGTGCTCTGTTGCAACTCTCGTTTGCCATCCGCAAATAACGCAAATAAACCGGTGCGGTGTGTTGGTTAACCCAATTTTGCCAGATGAATCAGCCATTCATTCCACATAGAAATAACTCCCCGAATCTGGCAAAGTTTCCAAGCACTTCGGAAAATTCAATGATCCTCTTCAGGAAATTTGATCCACTTATCCAATGGAAACCGCAATCTGAGGAATAATCACAATGCCATCGTTGGAAGGCAATTTGCGTTGCACATTATTATAATCTTCGCTCCCGGATGGAAAACCATTCCGCCGAAAGTGCATTTGCAGCCAACCAGCCAGCCAGCCAGTCAGTCAGTCAGTCTATACGGAGCATCAAGCTGATGCTGAACGGTTGATGCTGGCTGCTGTGGCTCCCATTCTTTTCCATCCGGCGGAACTAAATTAGATTGTGACTCCCATGATTCGTTTGTCGAAAACTAATAAGAATGTAAGTCATTTTTTCGCTCGTTTAGCAGCGCGCAGTTCACCGCCGAAAGCAAACCGCGCTATCCGCGCTATCAAACGCTATCACACCGCCGCGGCTGCAAGCAAGCTGGTCCCAGTCAAGAGCCATCTTGGCCACACGGGTTTTTCGAGGGAAAGGTGCAACGCGGCGGGAAAGTAGGAAACGCCGCCGTTCGCGATTTTCTATGACGATGAACCGGCAGCAGCAGTAACCGTTTTGGCAAGGAAGACTTTTTCTTTCTTTACGATTTTTTTCCTCCTTGCGATGCACTGCTGCTCCTCGCTGAGCTGAGAGCTCATTTCGAGCCGGGAAAACTGCTCTTTTTCAGCAGTAGTAGCAGCAGTAGCAGCAGCAGCAGCGACAAAATGCCGTTCTGTATTATCTTTTAAACTTCAATTTGAATAAATATCAGCCCTATAAAATATGCAAATTATATTTTCAAGATTTTACATTTTGAATTTCGTTCATATGGTAGGAGGGAAAGCGAGGAGGCGCCAATCTGGAAGCGAGTGGTCTTATGAAAATTGTTTTACTAAGCAAACTAAAAAATTACTTGAATGTTATATGCCAAAATAGTTATGTTAATTTTCAGTATGAGGAGTTAAAAATTGACGCACACTTAAAACTGTCAACTTGAAATTATCTATACAAATTTGTACTGAAATAAGCAGCAGAACATTCACAAATTAAACTGAGGCATTCTGGTGTCTGACTTTGTTGTTTCTTTCTAACAATTTTCTAACAATCTAATTTTTTAACTTTGGCTCTCTGACTTTCTAAATTTCTACTTTCTCTACTCACTTTCTTACTATAAGGGTTTCTTTTTTTTTCTAGTTTTTGACTGGTCACACTTGGTTTTTTAATTTTGTGGTCTTTTAACTTTAGAACAACCTAACTTCCAGGTTTCCTAACTCTCTGAGAGTCTTATTTCCTCTTTTTCTAACTTTCCGACTTTGTGATGTTCCGATTTTCTGGCTTTTTGCTTTGACTTTTTGACACTCTGACTTATAGGCTTTTTGACTTTTTGGCTTTGTTACACTCTCAATTTCTAACTATGCGACTGAATTACTGAATTTTAGACCTTCTGAGACAGTTATTCTGCATTTTTAGCTTTATATAACCTCATTTTAAAAGTCTCTTCTATCGTTCTGCAGAGTTTGAGGTTTTTTGATGTTTTGACTTTCTTGCATTTTGAATGTTTACCCTTTTGTTTTCTCACACTTTCTTTGGTGCTTTCTTTTTTTCCCTCCTGCAAATTTCTTGAACTTTAATTTAAAATTTATAGAAATGGTATCCCTGACTTTTCGATGTCTTTCAAGCAAGTTAGATTTATTAGATAAGTTAATTATAACATCCAAATGCGTTAACACACTGGTCAGAATGAAATAAAGACAAGGTTGCAAGACTAGAATTGTTCATTAATAATAATAATTAAGTAGAACTGACACAAAGTATACACTAAATTCAGTCAAAGCAAGTGAAGAATGAAAAGTGTGGAAAATAAAAAGAATTGATGAATCAAAAGAACTGTAGAATAAAAAAGGGGCAAGAGAAAAAGAGGGGAAAAACAAAAAGAGGGGGAGAATAGAAACAGGTGAAAAATAAAAAGAGCGAAGAGTAATAAGAATATATTGAGGTGGGAAATTAAAAAATAAGAAGCATAAAAAGAGAGAAAAAACAAAAAAAAGCGCATAATAAAACCAGGTTAAGAATAAAAAGAGTCAAGAATAAAAAGTGTACCTATGTAGTGGTAAAGAATAAAACAGAGTGTAATAATAAGAGCTAAAAAATAAGAGCTCAAGAATCAAACGAATTGAGGAATAAAAACAGGACAAAAAAAGATTCAAGAGAAAAAACAGTTACGAATATTGTGAACAATTAATAAATATGAAGGCAGTGAAAGCATTAAAGTTGAACAGAGGTGAACAGAGATGAAAAATGAGAGTGAAGAAAGCATAAAAAGAGATGAAGAATAAAAAGATAAAAAATAAAAATGGTGGAAAATAAAATAAATGTAGGACAAAATGAGTTGAATATATAGAGTTGAAGAATAAAAAAATGGGAAAAAAGAGAAGAAGAATAAAAAATGGTGAAGCACAAAAGACGCATAGATCAAAAGAGGTGAAGAATAAGCAGAGATGAAGAACAAGAAGAAGTGAAGATTACGAAGAGGTGAAGATCGAGAAGAGGTGAAAATCGGGAAGAAGCGAAGATCGGGAAGAGGTGAAGCTCTAGAAGAGATGAAGATCGAGAAGAGGTGAGGACCGAATGAGGAGAAAATGTAGAACAGGTAAAGATCGAAAAGATGTGAAGATCGAGTGACATGGACTGAGAACAGGTGAAGATCGAATGAGGTGAAAATTGAAAGCGGTAAAGATCGAATGATGTGGAAATCGCGAAAAGGCGGAGATCAAAAAGAGGTGAAGATTGAGGTTGAGGTGAAATGAAGGTGGTGAATGAGGTGAAAATTGAGAAGAAGTGAAGATCGGGAAGAGAGAAAGACTAAGAAGAGATGAAGAGAAGAGGTGCAGGTATAAAAGAGGTGAAGATCAAGAAGCGGTGAAGATCGAAAAAGGTGAAAATTGAAAAAAGGTAAAGATCGCAAAGAGGTGAAGATCGAGCAGAGGTGAATATCGAACAGAGGTGAATATCGAGCAGAGGTGAAGATCGAGCAGAGGTGAATATTGAGCAGAGGTGAATATTGAGCAGAGGTGAATATCGAACAGAAGTGAAGATCGAGTAGAGATGAATATCGACCAGAGGTGAAGATCGAGCAGAGGTGAATATCGAGCAGAGGTGAATATCGAGCAGAGGTGAATATCGAGCAGAGGTGAAGATCGAGCAGAGGTGAATATTGAGCAGAGGTGAAGAGCGAGCAGAGGTGAATATCGAGCAGAGGTGAATATCGAGCAGAGGTGAATATCGAGCAAAGGTGAAGATCGAGCAAAGGGTAAGATCGAGCAGAGATGAATATCGAGCAGAGGTGAAGATCGAGCAGAGGTGAATATCGAGCAGAGGTGAAGATCGAGCAGAGGTGAATATTGAGCAGAGGTGAAGAGCGAGCAGAGGTGAATATCGAGCAGAGGTGAATATCGAGCAGAGGTGAATATCGAGCAAAGGTGAAGATCGAGCAAAGGGTAAGATCGAGCAGAGATGAATATCGAGCAGAGGTGAAGATCGAGCAGAGGTGAAGATCGAGCAGAGGTGAATATCGAGCAGAGGTGAATATCGAACAAAGGCGAAGATCGAGCAGAGGTGAATATCCAGCAGTAGTGAATATCGAACAGAGGTGAATATCGAGCAGAGGTGAAGATCGAGCAGAGGTGAAAATCGAGCAGAGGTGAAGATCGAGCAGAGGTGAAGAGCGGGTAGAGGTGAATATCGCAGAGTTGAATATCGAGCAGAGGTGAAGATCGAGCAGAGGTGAAGATCGAGCAGAGGTAAAGATCGAGCAGAAGTGAATATCGAGGAGAGGTGAAGAACGAGCAGAGGCAAAGTTCGTGCAGAGGTGAATATCGAGCAGAGATGAAGATCGAGCAAAGGTGAAGATCGCGCAAAGTGAATATCGAGCAGAGATGAAGATAGAGCAGAGGTGAAGATCGAGCAGAGGTGAAGACCGAGCGAAGGTGAAGATCAAGCAGAGGTGAATACCGAGCATAGGTAAAGATCGAAAGAGATAAGATCGAAAAGCGTAAAAGAGTAAAAGAGTAAAAGAGTAAAAGAGTAAAAGAGTAAAAGAGTAAAAGAGTAAAAGAGTAAAAGAGTAAAAGAGTAAAAGAGTAAAAGAGTAAAAGAGTAAAAGAGTAAAAGAGTAAAAGAGTAAAAGAGTAAAAGAGTAAAAGAGTAAAAGAGTAAAAGAGTAAAAGAGTAAAAGAGTAAAAGAGTAAAAGAGTAAAAGAGTAAAAGAGTAAAAGAGTAAAAGAGTAAAAGAGTAAAATGACCAAGCAACAGTCTGTGTTTTATTACCCATCCATTGTGGTTTGTATGACCAAATTCGGTCCTAAAAGCCACCATAATGGTATAGCAAAACTCAAATTGTTTCTCGGAATCAAAAAGTAAAGAACAAAATTAAAATTTTTCGAAAATAACTCATCCAGGAAGGCGTACGATTTGTAAATTGCAAGCAGCCTCCTCCGTACGTCTTTCGCGCATAGTTCGGCTGTAGGAGCAAGCACTCGTCGGAAAAGCTGCTGGGAACAGAAACAGCCGGAAGCTTTGAGTGTGTCTTCGGCGGCAAAATAGATGGATCTCCGCTGTTGCTGCTGCTGCTGCCGCTTTCGCTGTAACAATCTGTAAGAGTGCACACAGGGTATGGGAATAATAGTGTTGCTGTGGCCCGCCGAAAACGTTTGCCAAGTGTCGTCGCATTCGAACCGGCAAGCCAAGCTAGGAAAAATCTTTTTCCGATTCCCAGAAACAAGCAGACGGCAGCAGCAGTAAGTGGGAACAAAGCGAAATTTTATTTTGCGAATAAACGGAGAATCACTTTAGTCTCAATCGGAGCATGGTTGGAATGCTTAAGTAGCTGAACCCCGGTGGGCGGTTGTTCGGGGCAAAAGTTTTCGTTGCGGGGGGAAAACCCCGAGCGTAAGATGCTTAAGCGGATCTGTGCGAATCACCACAGAAGAATGTGGAGAAAGTGATTGGAATGCAATGACAAGTATTTAGCTTTATCCCTAACTTTGGAATCTAGCGTTTTCCACCCCATATTCGGGGGCGAGCCCGATTCGGGAGAAACGGAACGAGGCTCTTAAGCAGCTGCGTTCGAGTTTGAGATAAATCGATTTGTTCAATTACGTTCGGAGGGGGTTTAGGAAAATTTAGTTCGAGTTTTTCCTTTGTTCGCCAGTTGTTGGGCAAAGTTCGCGGCTTCGAACTTTCGAAATTACAAAAGTGGGATTTTCTGTAAAGTTGGGCAGCGCAACTAAACCGGATTTGAAAAATAGAATACATCAACTGCGACGAAGTGACACTTTTCTCATTTGAACGGGTGCAAAGTGCAGATGAGATAATAAATCTATCTTGACCGTTTCAGTTCCTCTGCTGCCGTAACATGTCATGCAACGTTTGCGATGTTGGAAAAAACCCCTTCTCATCTGGATCTAGAAGAAAAAAAACGAACTTTTAGAACAGTTGAAAATGTGCTACCTGCTTGCATTTAACTGCATCTCAGTTGCAGAAATGGTGGCAAATTTCGCGACTATAAAGGTAAACAAATATGCGCCACGGTCGGTGAGTAACCATGAAAATCCCCGCCAGCGGCTATCAACAATGATGGATAGAACAGAATATTTAGATTTATCTTCCGCGCAGCGCTAAAGTGTGAATTGAACAAAATTTATTCTCCGCATTAGTGCACAGCCCGGAACAGTAGCAGCTGAAGTAGACCTCGAAAATAAGGAAAGTTCGCGATTGCCGAGAATCTGGACCAGTTGGATGGCGCTGTAAATCTAACTCCTGACAATGGAAAGTGTTCGCGTGTTTGTGTGCGGCCATGACAGGCTAGTGAAAAGTGACTGAACATGAGAGGGGCAACTTTTGCGAACATAAATTATGAACCGAGTGATACGCCACCGATGAAAACTGGTGGTTGACTTGGAAGTTACATACATTTCCTCCGTCTGTTAGCAGATTCACTGCATTTCTTTCTGTTTCTCTTTCGGTTTAAAAAGTTACCTGCTCGGTGACACTAGAATTTGGAAAAATATTGCATCTGCAGACCTGAACCGGTGTGGTTCAGACAAAAGCTAACTTCTGGCAAAAAGGTCTGCGCTCAGTGAGTTTCGCTGGTTGAAGCAAAATAACTTCTAACTTTTTCACACTGCTCAACTGCTAAATTATTCATCGGAGAAAGTTTAATAACTCATCTGGTTTGTTTGCGCAATTTATTATGGCATATTCTACCCTTTTCTACTAACCGACAAACAGCGTTACGACCGAAGGATGATTTTTTTTGTCAAATTTGGAGTTCAGCTCAAACTTTGCACATTGCATTGCAGTCCATTACCCCCGAATAACAACTCGCTTTAGCTCTGAAATAAGCCTCGAAGCGACGGAATTCGACTGAAATTCAGTCCCAATCAATCATTCCGAGTAAACGCAAATCGATGACAGACTGTGAAAGCTTCGAATTTCTGCTTCGGGCGGCACCGGATGAACCGGAACACCGAGAAACGGTTTCCATTAGTGCCAAAATCTGAACAATGGACGCATCCAAGGAAACCAGGACTAGTGTCAGATTACCGGTATTCATTCGCTCGCTAGGATAAACGACCCAAATTGCATCGGTCGTCCCGATCATGGTGCGCTTCACACTCGCAAGACGACGCACACTGACTGCCCGTACAAATCGACCCTTCAGTCGGAAAACAAAACCCCTCGGGACGTTGTCGGCGAACCGATTGGCGATGCGAGTATTAGCTGGAACTATCTCCGCCCGCTGCTCTGGCCGGCCGACAGGTAAATTGAAATGATGATGATCGATGCTAACGGTGTGTGTGCATGGGTTTTGCGTCGACGAATCAAGAATTCATCGTTACTAAGGATACTGCAGCAGAGGGGTTTCTCGGGGGAAATTCATCGTTGTGCACTGCTGGATTTTCTTTTCGTGTGTTTTGTTTTTCCAATAACTTTTGCCGACGTGTCTCCCGGAGGAAAACTAAGTAAGACGAACCGGGACCGAGAACAACGAGTGCATGCAGTTTTGCAAAATGTGTTCATGTTGCTTTCATCTCGTGCGATGGTGATGACTGGGGTGGGCCTCTTACGTGGTTACTGCATTACTTTACGTTTTCCAATTGGTAGTCGATTTGGAAATTTGGAAATTTGTCAGTTATAATTAACTTTCAATAACTCTTCGATACCCAAGCAACAATGTGAGTTTTATTGTACTCTTATTACAGTGTTCAAGACCAATTTTGGTCTTAAATACCATCATAAGAGTGTAATAAAACCCAAATTGTTACTGGGGTAGTTTCTGTTTCATGAGCAGAAATTATATTAATTTGAAATTGGTATTGGATTTATACTTCAAATTAGATTTGATATTAAAGTTAAACTAGACTAATTTGAAATTATGTTCGAAGTAGAGCTTAAATTTGGAATTGAAATCGGAAGTAATTTGAATTTAAATGGGACTTGAGATTAGACTTAGAATTACATTTGAAATTAGAGTTAAAATTGGCATTCAAATTTTATCAGAAATTGGACTTGAATTCAGAATTTTAATTTAAGTGGGATTAACTCCACGACGAAATCTTCCTAAGCATAACTGACTGCATATATGACGCTATAATTCTTACCAAAACGGGCCTAGACGACCGCATTCATTCAACTGTTCAAATGTTCGGCAATTCGTTTAACGTGTTTCCATACGATAGGAGCTCCTTGAATAGTTCCAAAAGTTCATTTGGCAAACAACATATATCTGCATTATTTGATCCTGTATTTCCGTTTACGATTCAAGAATTTAGCTTTGCGCTTTATATATACCGCCGGACAAAAGCAACGATGTGACAATTATTGATGCGCACACATCCCGGCATCTTTTTCCTGTCAGCAAAACCCGCCAGAAAGTAACACTAGAATCACATGGGCTTTACTTTCGGACTTTCAACCCATTTGGTATGTGCCGATAACGCACTAAGCTTGAAATGCGGAATGCGAAGGCTTGCTTGACGACCACGTGGTATCTACCAGTGAATATCACACACGAATACGATTGCTCTCTTCAACACGGAAAGTAGATTGATTTTCGGCAACCGTTAATCACCTAATAACTAGACAACGCACACGGGGAAACCGTTTCTAGTTTAGGCTATAGGACAGGACTTCTTCAACTCGCACAAACTCACATGTCTCATGTTGTAACATATTGTAAATTTTGTATGTTGCATGTTGTCAATAAACCAAATATTTTCGTAAATTTCCTTTGAAAAAGGCAAAAATCAACGACCGAAACGTCGGATTTACAACAAACCAGCGCGAAGGCAAATGAGAAAGCGTACAACATAGCTCCAGCCATTCCAAGCCCCTACCTAGCGCCTCCACTTGGCCTTACCCGGTAATGCTCTATTGAGTAGCTAAGCTAGGAGGTGCGAGGATAGGTTCCCGGCTGCCTGGTCTCAAACCTGCGGGTTTGGATGACGGTTGAGCCACGCGACCTTGTTAGTTGACAATTTATTTTAATTATTTGTTACGTTTAAGCTCATGAAGCAAGCACCTGCACTGTACAGTGAAAACTCGGGCCGAAGAAAGTTTAAATAATGCTCATGGATACCAGAAGAAAAAATTAAATTCATTTAATTTAAACTTATGGAAACTCAAATGATGCAATTCTATTCCATTCGAAGGACTGCTGGTGAGATTGTTCTATTTTTGTCCACATATTTTATTACATTGCCATCTACAATCGTTATCGTTCCCTTATCCTGTTCTGCAGACTAAGACTGTTAGCGGAATCCTTCTTCGGCGAGTACCAAGCTGGTTTTCGTGAGGGTCACTCCACGACGGATCAGATGTTTACTCTGCATCAGTTGCTAGACAAGTTCCGGGAGTACAACTTGCAGACACATCATCTATTTGTGGACTTTAAAGCGGCGTGCGATTCAGTTAAACGAAATGAGCTGTAGCAGATAATGCTAGAACATGGTTTTCCGACGAAACTAATTACGCTGATTCGTGCAACGCTGGACGGATCCAAATCATGCGTTAGGATAGCGGGTGAGACCTCAGCTGCTTTCGTGACGTTGGATGGTACATGGTTGCTGGTAGGGAACGTGGGAGCCCAAGTGGTGTTGGTGCCGAGGTGGAGTAAAATGGGGAACGGTATGAAGTAGTGGAGGAATTTATATACCTTGGTACACTCGTGACATGTGACAACGATGTAAGCCGCGAAGTGAAACGACGAGTTGCAGCCGCGAATCGGGCTTTCTACGGATTACGTAGCCAGCTGAAGTCCCGTAGTTTGCAAATTCTCACAAAACTGGCGCTCTACAGAACACTAATCCTCTCGGTGGTCCTTTACGGACACGAATCATGGACGCTAAAGGAAGCTGATCGACGAGTGCTTGGGGTTTTTGAGCGTAAAATTCTGCGATCGATACTTGGGGATCATTCAATAATGACGTCCACTGCTTATGGGGGGGAGGGGGTGTCAGTTTTGTGACAGGTTGTGACAGAGGGGGGGAGGGGGTCTAGGCAAATGTGACATCCGCCAAAGAAAATTTATTCTCAGAAAAAGGCTACAAAAAACACATCGATTTATTTCGATTTTCGAACTTATCTTACTTCAGAAGATCGCAAGAGGACCCGACATCGTCGAAACAAATAAATGAAGCTGATTCTCTCCTATCTTCTCTTCACTCAAAAAACGACTTGTTTCATTTGTTGAACAGAATCTTTCAAGCAAGCTTCAATTGATGCTGGTAATTGTTTCAGCTGACGGCGCCGAAAGTCGGGCACGATTTGCCTATGTTACACCATGCTACCATGCGTTACATTAAAGGATATATGTAAATCAATTTCAGTTCATTTGCAATCAAAGTTTCTAGCCTTTTACTAAATATTTGATAGACAAGTTCAAAATAAAATTTAAAAGCTACCGTCACGATGTAGTGAAACCTGCCTCGCCGATGCAGATTGAAGCTGTTTTAAAGTGGAGCGGTGTTCTTCAATTGAAACCAAAACTTCATTTCTTCATTGATTTGTGACGATTTGCAATTGAAGGTTGTTAGAGCCTTTGTTCGCAGTTCATAAATCGTGCCCATAAAAATATTTTTTACTAATAAAATTACATACAATTCGGTAAAAAAAATCAGTAAAAGTCTACTCGCTGGGTGGAGAAAGTTAGCAAAACGTGGAATCTTTTTATAATTTCGTTAAAAAGATAACTTTAAAATCAGTTTATCCGGAAAAATTTAGAAATTTAAATTTCTTTTTTTCGAGAAAATACGCGACTGTTATTTTCTATGATTTTTTAATCTTACACTACTTCTTAAAAGATTAAGCTATTTTTATAAAGCACTTTTTACTTTTAACACGCTTTTTATTTCTATTTTAGGTTTGTGTGACGTCCAAAGGGGGGGGGGGGGAGATAGAGTTTTGTGACACAATCGGACAGAGGGGGGAGGGGGAGTCTAAAAAAGCAGAAATTTGGTGGACGTCATATTTGAATCGTCCCTTGGTGGCAAAATGGAAAATGGAGTGCGGCTCAGACGCATGCTACGTCTGCGCAAATATGCTGATATAGTGAAGGTAGTGCAATGTGGCAGGCTGCGGTGGGCTGGACACGTGGTCAGAATGCCCGATGAAAGTGTAGTCAAAACTGTTTTCAGCAGAGAACCAGGAAGGGGCCGTAGACTCCGAGGCAGACCCCGAGGCAGACCTCGCACCCGGTGGGTGTGTGCTGTCGAAGACGATGCACGTTCAGCTGCTGTTCGTGGGGATTGGAGAATGGCAGCCCAGGACCGACGGCACTGGAGGACCATAATTCGTTCGGCGCAGGATCGGTAACGGACCGTTGCCACTAAAGTAAAGTAAGTATACCATCGTTATCGTAAAGGGGAAGGGGCATCAGGGTATCGAATGAATCGAAGACTGGATGAGGGATGTGGTAATCAGCCCAAGGTCGGAGAGGATTTTGACGCGCCCTTCTAGCACACAAATCATCTCGCAAGATAAGTTTGCACGGCGAAGTGTATCTAGAAACCGAAAGTCAATGCTGGAAGGAGTGGCTTATATTCCCGTGGAATCATATAAGCGACATTGCTTATAGATCCACCCAACCCCTTTTGGTACTTCACGAACAGCATTGACATGAAAGTTGCTAGGTAGATAAACTCGATTCTGCAGTAATTCTACTTGCATACAATGGGAAACCCTTGAAGTGATGGTGGCTATCCCCATACATACATACAAACATACATGCATACATTACCGGGTATGGCCACGTGGAGGCACTAGGTAGAGACTTGAAATGGCTAGAGCTATGGGTAACGCTTCTTTTCAGTTGCCTTCCCAATATCATACCCTTTTTCCTCTTTTTCACTCGTGTTTTTTATCCCGTTTTTTCTGTCTCATTCTTTCCCTTGTCTGTCCCATTTTTCCTATTTTCAGTCCTCTTTGATCCCTTAGTTTTCCTTCATTTCATTTTGTAATTTTCTTTTCCATTTTTCATATTTTTCCTTTCACGTTTTCAATTCCAGTTTGCATCTTTTCTAACTGTCCTTGTTTTTCGTCTTCGTCTGTTTCGTTGTTCCTCATTTAGATCCTCCAATTTTTTTTACTTTTTATCACATTTTTTAAGTTTTTTATCATATTTTAAGTCTTTGAGCTTTAGGTTGAGGTCATACATATATATTAATTTTATTTTAAATATTTTTTTGAAACGGTTGTTCTACAATCGATATGGACGGTAGTGGAAAGAAATTAAATTTTTTTTGGTGAAGGATGGGAAAGAGCGTAAAGGTGAGGAGGGGGCAGGGTTTTGGTAGCTACGCTTAACAAGTAGTCGTTTTGACTCCTACCTTTTGATCAATGCTGGAAGGTGCATGATTCGAACCAAGCTATAATCTGAGCCATTATCGCTCTTTCCCCTCCTTCACCAAAAAACTTTCATTTCTTTCCCCTACCGTCCCTTCATTATTTGTAGAACCACCGTTTCAAAAAAATATTGATATTTATTCTATTTTGGCTTCGTTTCCTATCCCTGTTTGTCATCTTATTACCATTTTGTCCCATTCTTTTTGACGTAGGACTACGTATTACGGTAAGGGTTGGGACAGGGTGTTATTCCAAAAAATCTTTCTCGAAAAGTGGTCAAGTTTTGAACGCTAATAGCTTAGTGGTTTCCCGATCGATTTTCAATATTCTTACACCAATCGATTGCAAAATCTTCTAAGAATTGATTCAAATGAAGAAAAGTTTGGATTCTTGATGTTGAACTATTGAAACATAGAAAATAATAAACCTATGTTTTACCAGAATTCTCGCTTTGTGATTGGTTGTTGGAAATAACGTCATCAAAGTGGAAACGCGTTTTCACGCTTCGGTCAATTTTCAATAGATTTCCAAGATATTTACACCAATTGATCGGAAAATCGATTTGGAATATATTGAAAATATGTTTGTGTTGGCGGCGATTATCTGAAATCAACAATATTGAAAATATAGAAAACCATTGATTTTCAATGCGCGTCATTGAAAAATTGAAAATAACTCACTTGGTCGTACTAGAAATTGTCGCTATGTGATTGGTTGGAATAATTTTCAATTATTATCGAATAAGTCTTGGTACAATTCAGGAATCAACGAGAAAGTCGATGGAAAATTCCATTTAATTCTACCACATTCCACTATAACAAAGTTTTTTTTCCATGTGTAGACTCATTTTACTGCAACCAGTAGAGTTGATCTATTGTAATGCCAACATATACCAAAGTTACAAGAGAACTAAATGAAATCCTACCATCTCTCTTTGATTACTATTTGCCTTGTTAATTTCTTATTGTGCTGTACCACCAATGGCAACACGAGCGGTGCCGTTGTTAGTTTAATTTCAATAATCGTCACATTGAAAAATTGTCTGCCGTGAACAAGTGACAGCAATTAAAACCAAGGTAACACCACATTAAACACTATTGACCGCAACAAATACGCAAGAAAACGCATTAAAACTAAACCGAATGTTTTGTTTTAATCATTGTTGCTGGCCCAATAAACTTTATTGTGATCAGCGGAGAACAACAATCTTTTATATCTTCATATAAGCAGTATTAGTATTAGCAGTTTTAATGACATCTTTTACATTTTACATATAAGAATATGTTTGTTCTTAAAAGGACGGTTTTCGGTAATAGATGAATCTTAGGAAACTTGGAACTTAGGGCTCTTCACTCGGTTTTCTTTAGCTTACGTATTTACGGAAACGTATCAAAAAACGGTGATGGAAAACTGGTTAGATGAGTTGTTTTAGCGCCCTCAGTTTGAGTAAGAGACAAAACAAAACGAAAACTAAAACAATAAAACATGAAGAGACATTCACTCAACTTCAACTTTCCTTCGGGTCCAGAAAAAATAGTAAACACAAAACAGAAGTTTAAGCAAAAAAAGTTAGTATTGCTAGTGAAAAGAAAAGTATAACAGAAAACATAGCAGCAGCAGCAGCAGCAAAGCGGGAGTATGTAAACTGTGAATTGCTTCTTTCCTATCCGGATTTTTCTATCTTCCAGTCTCGTATTTTGTTTTCTGTCTATTTTTTGTATTCGTCTATTCCATTCTTGCTCTTATTATGTCCTGCTTTTCATCCGTTTGTGTCACGTTCTGTCTCTCGATTCATCCCGTTTGCCTTGCGCTTTCAGCGAAATGGAGAGCCGTTTACCCTGTTTATCAATTTTCCTACTCTCGTATTTTCTCCTCTTCCATTCCTCTTTTTCTATCCCACTTTTACTTTTTCAGTTCTTTTTTTTCCTATTCTGTCCAGTTGGTTATCATTTTCTCTCTCGTTTTCCTCGTTTTCTTTATCGTTTTTCCTTCTTTTCTCTCATTTTTCTTCTTTTCTCTTCCGTTTTACTCTTTCTCTGTCTACTCTCCTCTTTTTTGTTTCGTTTACGTTCTCTTCTATTTCACTTTTTTCCCTTTTCTCGTCCCGTTTTTTCTCCCATTGGGTCACGATTTTTCTTTCTTTTTTTTGTTCTTGGAAGTGTTTCTTTTTTTTCTCTTTCTTGCATTTTTTCTTTGTTTTCTATCTCGTTTGTTCAGTCTTGCTCACGTTTTCCTCCGTCTTCTTTTGCGTTCTTTTTCTCCAATAGCAGCAAGAGACGAATTTCCTCTCGAATTAGGGCTGTCGGTATTGGGCGCTTTTGGTGAAAACCGGTATTTCGGTATTGGCGCAGAAATTATTCGAAATCAATACAAATGTCGATGTTTTTCAGTAAATCTTTTTATTTTGTAACTTTAGCTTCAGTATTGTTGCTTAGCAAAGTAGAATTTAAGCAGATATTATTTACTTAGCGATTGAATTCCCTTACTGGAACGAATTTTATTACCAACACTTTCAACAATTGAAAAAACTTCCGGTTTCATCGATGTCTGGCGAATGGCACTAAGCACATCAGGAATTTTCCTTTCATTTCTTCAAATTTATAGTAGCGAAACCCGCCTTTAATTATTTACAAAATATCTTGTATTGTAGCTTCCAGCATAATTAATGCCCCGGTCTCGTACAGCCTCTCAACAATTTTTTCTCCATCCCCAAACCTGAACTCCTATCACTCGAACGACTTGAAAAATATTCCAAATTCTTTCCAGACAGATCCTTTGATGGCAAGAATGCTCAAAAAGCGCAAAGATCCCCGTATTCTGATCAGAGCCCGGCATGGTCGAAACAAATAAATGCAGCTAACTTTCCCTTACCTTCGCTTCATATATGAAGCGACATGTTTCATTTGTTGAACAGAACGTTTCAAGCAAGCTTCTGCTGAAGCTACTGATTGTGTCAGTCAGGCACGATTTGTCGATGTTGTGTAGATTAATCATAATATGCGTTAAATTGTACGAAATATTACTCAAAATCACTTCAATTGCATTCAAAGTCTAGGCTGATTTTTTTCTGAATATTTGATAAAGAAATACAAATGAAGCTTTAAAACCGGTCGTCATGATGAAGTGAATGACCTGTCAATGACGCTGATTGAAGCAGTTTTGAAACGAAGCGGCGCTGCTTCTGTTGAAACTGAAGCTTAATACTTCATTGTTCACTACACTACTCTAGATCCTTTCGGTAATCCAACTGTGAATATGCTAAAAAAGTTTATTTTCCATTTCTTAAGAAATTGTTTGCTTGTACATTTGAGCTATTTGGATCATAAGATTTTAAACTTTAAAGTTTTTCGGCCTTAACTCAGGAACAAAAACGAATGTTTTTATGAAAAATTTTTCATTGAAAGATTAGAAACGTGCCTGTGATAGAACATACTTTTCCGAGTTTTTTTTTAAGTTTTCCACCACCGCTTAACTTAACACTCTTTAAAATAAATGTTACTTAGTTTTAAATCGAATTTGAAGTTGGACTTAAAATCAAAATTTAAACTGGACTTGGTAATGGGCATGCAATTAGACTTTATGTATGAATTGAAATTGGATTTGAAATCGGATTCAAATTGCACTTGAAAAAGTGTTTGGAATTGAACTTGAAACTAGACCTAAATTTGCGCACACAGATAATGATAGTCTTGCACTTTAAAGTACGACAAAACTTAAATCGCTTAATATTAAAGTATAAGAATGCCAGTTAGCACTCAACTAGACTTAAATACTTTACTAACTGGGTCATATTTCAACGCAGTGAATGGTAATTTTCTATTTAGGATATCTGACACATAATACATTACAATGGTGGATTGAGCAGCTTTCAAAGGAAAACAACCGAATTATTCAAACTGCACCTCGTTGATCGTTTTTCATGTGAACCACCCTTATCTCGAGCTGTACCTTTACTTTAGCAAGTAGGAAAAAAGAAAAACCAATTCGACTCTGCACCGATGCGATGGTGATGATGATGATGGTGCACACTTTTCACCGTAACCACTTTCGATTCTGATGGATTCATGGAATATGGAAATCATCAATCTCGGACGGGCTAATGCATGTGCTCACTTCATTTACACTCTTCCAAGACCGTCCGACCTTTCTCTCGGAGCGCTGGCAGGCCGGTCCTGGAGGCTGTTGGTCCTGTTGGCTGATTTTCCCGTACTGGAGTACGGTGATCTGTGAAAATTTCTGCCAAAAATAGAGGAAATGAAATTTTCATTCCAAAATTGGCTGTAAAATTGCGTACTTTCCCCGTTGTACCTTACGTAGTTCCACTAACCAAGGGCTGACCTAGAACGACAAGCAATTTTTCTCTCCGGTCCATCGAAACTGGGTACTGCACAGGAGAGCAAGGGTTCAATATTTGATTAACTCATTGTTGTCGGTGGAAAGCGATCAGCGCTCGCAGCTGGAAAACTGCTGCACCGCACCGTTTCGGAATCTTGAATGGAAATTCCAGTGCCACGCGGAGATGTAACTAATCAATCCTCCGAGGGTAAATTGTATCGTCGTCGTCGTCGTCGTTGTCGAACTGGAATGCTATTTTCCGCTTCGCAACTCTACCCGTGTTCTATCCGGGTCTATAGGTTCGAATCCACCTGCTTCTTTCTGGTGCTGGGTACTCTGATTGGATGTCGAATTGGTCTATCCGTTTTCGGGGGCTGATGGATTACCAGCCAGGTCGAAGCATTTTCGACCGATAAAGCTTCCATCGCCGCGCCACTGCTGCTGCAACCGCTTCTTCGGCCCGATACGATCTGATTGATGGCTTGATTAAGCTTTCTAAGTGAGGATATTCGTGTATTGATCATATTGAAATTTGTGCTGGGTAGGAAGGTGGATAAATGGTCTGACCTCTGGATGACGGTATTTAAGTGGGTTCGCTGATAAAGAGTAATTGTTTTAATCATCGAAATATAATTTGCCGCTTGGACATTGACTTTTGACTGTTTCAATTAGTGATTAAAAGTCTGAGTCTTTAACAAGTTTATAAACCAGTATTACTTAATACCAGATTAAAGCTTCAATCAACATTCCGTATGAACGATTCAACATAATCTAGCCGATTTAAATCAGAACCGTTCTTATGTTCCCCGTTTTCGGCTAGTCGTGTTTCACATGCTCGATTAGTCGTAGTTTCGGTAGCAGTCAAAGCCAGAACCATTAACGTTGATGACCGGATCCGCACCGGTCGGTCGGCCGGCCGGCCGGCAGCAGACCATATGAAATCCACCTAAATGGCCATCGGAGCGAATCGATGTCCCTGCATGACTAAATTGTCATCGCACTCAATTAGTGAACAGGAGCGCTCGCATGTTCCAGGCCTCTGATATGTGTATGGTAACATGCGCACAGGCTAATGAAACATTGAACTGACCAACCGGTCTGGGAAGGGTCGGTAACAAATTTGGATAATTAAGACCGAGTGGGTGGCGGCGGATCGAGACACCCGCAAGGCCGGACGAGGTACAGCCAAAAACAGATTATTTTGGGCAATGCGGAAAGTCTTTCACTTCTGCTGATGATGATGATGGCGGTGATGATGATGATGATGGTGATGATGATGATGACGTTATCTAGTTCGGGTTTTAGGCTTCCAAAGGGCTTCCCAGTGTGATGACACTAATGACAGACTTGTCGATGTTAATCAAATTCTAAAACGAGGCCTAGCCGTTGCACATTAGGTTAATGATCGATGCGAGTAATTAGTTGCCCCTGGTTGGGTAAATGTTTTCGAAACATATTGACTGTTGGATCAGACACATTTTATCGGAGACTAACCGTAATCAAATCCGCACCCATTCGTTATGGGACCCGTGACACACCGCTGATTGATGTGTGTCATTCGATGGCGCAAATTTATATCCAACTTTAGCTCAAATGGATTTTTTGTGATAGCTTTTGATAAAAAAAAGTACAGCATATTTCAACGCGAGAAAAAAACTTGCATTAATTGCTCCAAAACGCAAACAGTTTAACCGACTAAGCAATCAAATCACCACACGTATTCAAACCGAACTCGGAACCACAGTTTCCCCCCTTAAGCTGCAGATAAATCAGCCCGCAGAATCAGCGCCAAAACGGAAAACTTTTCCCTTCCCAGGCGGATTGATGTTCGGCTTCTTTCCGGGCGATTTCCACTCGGCTCCGGGAGAAGAACACGAACAAAATAAACACTAAACAAACTCCGCCTGATGACGAAGCCTTAGCCTTAGCGGCCAGGCAGCAACCCGGAACGTTGCTTTCCGATTTTGGGATTACATGAGAGAAAAAATCCTTCTCCCCCCCCCCCTTTCCACCTCCTCCACCCGTCCATCCAACGTAACGGAGGAAGTAAGTCAACAGCAGCAGAAAAAAAAGGTGTCAGAATTAACTGTTGATCCCATTAAGCGTTTTTTGTTTCACTTTCGACTTATCGGATTACTTCTGCCATGGTGACTTTTCGCTGAAAGCGAACCCCAAACTTTGTTACTTTGGCCGGAAACATTGACAGCAGAGCACGGGCAGGGCAGGGCATGGGTCAAGCCGAATATCCCGCCGTCCCGTTCCCGTACGTAATCGATGAAGCATGGCTTTTGGCTCGAAAGGAACAAACTTTCTGACATTTTCCGTTCTCCGTTCCATCGGATCGCCGCTAATCGAAACAGGAGCAAGTGCTAAAGCGAGATTTATGGCCAATTTGTAGCCGGAATAATTTTCGGCCGGTCAGCTCAACCAGAAGTGGAGCTGGTCGCTGAATCGCAACGGTAAATTATTGCAAATTAAAATAAATTTTTAATTTTACGCCTTGCTAAGCTTGAAAGCCCCATTTCTAACATCGAGCCGATCGTCGGGATGCTGCTGGCAACCCTTTTTTCTGCCGAGGTCAGCGCGACGAGGGGATGGGATGGTGGGATCATTTTTTAATTATGAATTTTACATTTGACGGTTGCTGGTTGCCGTTTGCTGCACAGCTCTGGACACCTGACGTTCCGGCCAGTGCCTGCAGTAGTGGCCCGGTGCACCAGGGCAAAACATAGCCACAAAAAAAAGAACATATGCTAGGATTCATCTAGCGGAAAATATGAATTATGTAGGTGAAGTTAGCGAATATTTCATATGAACCGAGCGGTGCCACCCGGTTCGGATGTTGAGCACACCGTTCGAAGCCAATCCCTGCCAGACACGTTACTTTTGGTCCTTGCACATGGAGCTGGTGTGTCTCCTGTTGGTGTGTTTTATAATTGATGATTAAATTGTGACAAACCGTCGATGCTAATTTAAATTAGACACGCAGGCGTAGCTCAGTGATTGCAATTATTCGTTTGATTCTCTGAAATTTGGCTGTCTTGTAATTGCTATTGATGTATATGTTTTTTATGATTTCTTTCATAATTGACGATGATGATTGATGTATTTTGAGACACAAAAGTAATAAGTTCAATATGGCTTATCAGTTTCTGGTTTTTACTATATAAATTTGACAAGGTAATAAACAAATTATTTTAAAATAGGAAGCCACAGGCCAGGGTCGTTCAAAAATTCAAAGAAGAAAATTAACACAAAAACACCCTTTGATTTGAGGTAAAAAAAATCATTAGCATTCATCATTTCCTGTATCATCCTGTGAGGCACGTTTCTTGCCTATCAACTTGTATTTACTCAAAGAATGTTACAATATTTTATGCTTTTGTCTGTCTCATTTCGTGTCAATCGTGACCAATCCAACCTCAAAGCATCTGGCTTTACATTTCCTGCTCAAGCGTGCCTTAAATAGTTTTCGTTTCAGAAAATTTTTTTTTGGCATCAAGCAAGAATTAAACCGTCGATGAACGACACTGAAAATTAAATTCTCTATTTAACCCTCTAACGAGCAACATCGTAAAAACGATGCGATCGAGCAAATGATTACTTTATCATGAAAGTGCACTCAAAAGAAGTTCGAGTGTTGATTTTCATGGGAAAATATTTATCTGGAGGACCGCTAGGTATGAAATAGTCCAATTTCTCTTTTTAGTTTTTCATGCCTAACGCTCTACCCAAATATTTTTTCAGCTCAAATATATTACAAAATTGAAAAAAAGCATGTAATTTACTCATAGGAAAAATTTGAGGTCGAACAGTTTGTTCTAGATGTCATTTTTGTTCAAAAGTAAAAAAGGGAATATTCGCACCATAATTTGTTTGGAATTTTTCGGAATTCTTGTTTTTGAATGATGATAACCTTTGAACGCATAGTCAGAATGTTATGATAGTAGTATCAACTTGTCAGGAAATTTGTTCTGAACATATTTCTCATATTGTCAATTCAAGACAAATTTCGTATGTGGCTCTGGAGCTTCAAAAGAGAAGCCGTCTACAGACGGTCTTACCCGTTAGAGGGTTAACTAAACAAATTTCAAGGAAACCATAACACGGCACTACTAAACTTTGATCACGAAAACCTTAAGTTTTAGTAACGAAGTTTTGAAAATTATGTTCAGACAGACCGGCAGAGTGGACAAACAGACAGATTCTACAGAGAGACTGCCTGGACGGACAGACAGACTGGATGGATAGATAGACAGACAGACAGATAAACTGGACAGACAAACAGACTGGACAGACTGACAGGCTGGACAGACAGACAGACAAACCTAACCGACAGCCATACTGGATAAACTGCACAAACTGGACGGACTGAACAGACTCGAAAGATTGGACAGATTGGCCAGATAGGCCAGACAGACAGACTGGAGAGACAGACAGACTGGACAGACAAACAGACTGAACAGACAAACAGACTGGAAAGATAGACAGACAGACTGGACAAATCGGCAGATTTGACAGACAGACAGACAAACTGAACCGACAGGCATACTGGACAGAATGAATAGAATGTATAGACTGGCTAGATAGACCAGATAGACAGACTGGACAAACAGACAGACTGGACAGATACATAGAGACAGACAGATTGGACAGACCGGCATATTGAACAGACCGACTTACTCGAAAGACAAACAGACAAACAGACTGGACAGGTAGACAGACTGGACAGACAGACAGACAGACAGACTGGACAGACCGGCAGATTTGACAGATAGACAGACAAACTGAACCGATAGACATACTAGACAGATTGGACCGACTGGACAGACTGAACAGACTGGGTAGACTGGACAAACTGGACGGACTGAACAGACTGGATAGACAGGACAGATTGCCAAGATATGCCAGGCAGGCCAAACAGGCCAGACAGCCAGACTGGAAAAACAGACAGACTAGGACTGTCGGTATTGGGCGCTTTTGGTGAAAACCGGTATTTCGGTATTGGCGTAGAAAATACCGGTAATACCGGTAAAATACCGGTATTGACAGATTATTCGAAATCGATAGAAATGTCGATGTTTTTCAGTAAATCTAGTTATTTTGAAACTTTAACTTCAGTATTGTTGCTTAGCAAAGTAGAATTTGAGCATCTATAATACTCTTAGCGATTTAATTCCCTTACTAGAACGAATTTAATTGCTAACACTTCCAACAATCAAAAAAAAACTTCCGCTTTCATCGATGTCTGGCGAATGGCTCTAAGCAAATGAGGAATTTTCCTTTCATTTCTTCAAATTTATAGTAAGGAAACCCGCCTTTAATTATTTACAAAATATCTTGTATTGTAGCTTCCAGCATAATTAGTGCCCCGGTCTCCTACAGCCTCTCAACAATTTTTTCTCCATCCCCAAATCAGAACTCCTGCAACTCGTCATCCTCTTCATCATCTTTCTCAAATACCTTTTCTTCTCTGTTATCAATCCCACTATTCGAAGATTGTGGGATGCAGATTTCATCTCCTTGTTTAATCAATGTATCACACGAAAGACTTAAAAAATATTCCAAATTCTTTCCTGGCAGATCCTTTTATGGCAAGAATGCTCAAAAAGCGCAAAGATCCCCGTATTCTGATCAGAGCCCGGCGTCGTCGAAACAAATAAATGAAGCTAACTTTCCCTTACCTTCGCGTCATACATGAAGCGACTTGTTTCATTTGTTGAACAGAATTGTTTCAAGCCAGCTTCAGCTGAATCTACTGACTGTGTCGAATGATGACCGTTGACAATCAGGCATGATGTTGAGTAGATTAATCATAATATGCGGTAAATTGTAGGAAATCAATTCAATTGCATTCAAAGTCTAGGCTGACTTTTTTCTGAATATTTGATCGAGAAATACAAATGAAACTTTAAAACCGGTCGTCATGATGAAGTGAAAAGCGTCATTGAAATGCTGATTGAAGCCAGTTTTGAAACGAAGCTGCGCTGCTTCTGTTGAATCTGAAGCTTCATTACTTCATTCTTGAATAACAATTTACTATTGTAAGTGACGTTTCTGGGCCCTGATCTTGTTTCCTAAATTCGTTTTTTGAGAGCTTCGAATAATTTGGTGGCTTTTGAATATTAAGTTGTTCAAAAATAAATTGAAACGCGACGTCTGGCTCATACAATGAAACATTTTTACAACAAAGTTACTCTACTGTGCCTTAAACGGGTTCAAGAACTACAATTATTTAATCCACAATTTCACTCTCTTCAGAAGAATCCCGTCGGTATTAACACCAAGTTGTTTTTCTAAGAGTTTTATAATCTTTTATCAAATTTAGTTCTTATTCGAATAAGGAGTTGTAAAAAACAAGTAGATTGGAAAATACCGGAAATACCGGTTTTTTGTCTATCCAAAACCGGTATTTCGGTATTCAAAAATTGGTCCGTATTACCGGTTTCGGTACTACCGGTACTACCGGTTAGACAGCCCTAAGACAGACTGAACAGATAGACAGACTGGACAAACATACAGACAGACAGACAGACAGACAGACTGGACAGACTGGACAGACTGGACCGACTGGACAGACTGGGCAGAATGGATAGACTGGACAGAATGACCGTATAGATCAGATAGACAGACTAAAGAGACAGACAGACTGGATAAAAAGACAGACTGGACAGACACACAGAGACAGACAGATTGGACAGACCGGCAGATTGAAACGACGGACAAACTGGACAGACAAACAGACTGGACAGACAGACAGACAGACTGGACAGACAGACAAACTGGACAGACCGGCAGATTTGACAGATAGACAGACAAACTAAGTCGACAGACATACTGGACAGACTGGACAGACTGAACAGACTGGATAGACAGGACAGATTGCCCAGAAAGGCCAGACAGACAGACTGGAAAACAGACAGACTAGACAGATAGGCAGACTGGACAAACAGACAGACAGACAAACAGATTGGACAGACCGGCAGATTTGACAGACAGACAGACAAACTGAACCGACAGACATACTGGACAGACTGGAGAGAGCGAACAGACTGGACAGACTGGCCAGACAGGCCAGACAGACAGACCGGACTGACAGGCAGATTGGATAGCCCGAAAAATTGGACAGACAGACAAACTGGGCAGACAAACAGACTGGACAGACAGACAGACTGAACAGACTGGACCGATCGGACAGACTGGACAGACTAGACAGACTGGATAGACTGGCCAGATAATATAGATAGACAAACTGGAGATACAGACGGACTGGACAGACAGACAGATTGAACAGACCAGCAGATTTGACAGACAGACAGACAAACTGAACCGAAGTACAGACTGGATAAACAGGACAGACTGGACAGACTTGACAGGCAGGCCAGACAGATAGACGCAGAGAAAGACAGAGTGGACAGAGGTCCAATTCCCAATTCAATTTGAATTAAAGGTAAGTAAAGCAAACTAATTATAAATATGAGTTCAACTTCATGCCAATTTCAAGTAAAATTTCAAGTCCTTCCAAACAAACAGTTTTGTTGATTAATAGCTTATTCAACCTTTGTATAGCTAAATACCGGGTAACAAGCGCTTGAGAAGCTGCAATACAACAAAAATGTTTGTTGGGTTCTTCAGCTCAAATTTCAAGTCCAGTTTTAAGTCTAGTTTAAAGTGCAATTTTAGGTTCAATTTAATTCCAATTTTAAGTCTAATTTTAGTGCCATTTTAAGTCCTATTTCAAGTTCCATTTCAAATCCTATTTCACGTCCAACTGCAAGTTCTATTTCCAGTTCAGTTTTAAGCCCAACTTCAAATGAAATGTTGAGTCCAAGTTGAAGACCGAACTTAAATCAACGTCCTAAATGTACTGTCAAGTCCAATTTCAAGTTCTTTTTTGCAAATTCAATTTAAAACCCTATAGTGGACCGAGACTGGCGTACATTTTCCGCCTTCCCTGTATTGTACAGTTAATGTAGAAAACTCTCGTAACCGGACTCGGAAGGATTAACAATAATACTGAATCTAGTTTGAAAAATAAAGAAATTTATCGAAAAACATTAACATTTCCATTGATTCCGAATAATCTGCCAATACCGGGGTTCGCGACAGCGAAAAATACGCCAAAATCCGCCAACCGTATGAAACACGTGCTTTCGAAGATTCGAGAAGCATCTCCAAGCTGCCCGCATCTGCTAGCAACGTACATCGAACATTCCAGGCACTTCTTTCCTATGCCAGCAATGTATTTCATCGAACCTTCCCGAAGTTGCCCGAGATGACCAGAATGTCGCGCCGTGTAGTATAAATACGGGCGTTTAACAGAATGCAAATAGAAGAAGTATTTCAACCGTCTTAGAGACAACATCGATTTAACAACAAGTGATTAGAACTAAGTGAAAGTGCCACATTGTGCAAAAGTATAGTTAAATATAAGTAGTGTTAAGTAAAAGTGATCTTTTCCCGACATCCGAAAGAATTCCAGTTTGTCGTCGTCCCCAGTCGGTAAACCGTTCCGGCTAGGATTCAGTGTTTTGCGTGACCCTTCCACCCTCTCCGGCGTCGCCTCTCGACTCTACCCTTCGCAGTGGTGTGGCACAAATCCATCCAGCTGTTGTTACTGTGACTATTGTTCCAGCGGCGGTAAGAAGGCACCGCTCATCCACCCGCCTTCACATGTTGGCATTGGTGCCAACAACCGGTATTTTACCGGTATTACCGGTTTTTTGTTCACCAATACCGAAATACCGGTTTTCACCAAAAGCTCCCAATACCGACAGCCCTAGTCTGGACAGACAGACAGACATATAGGCTGGTCAGACAGACCGTCAGCCTGGACACACAGGCAGACACATTAAACAGACAGACACATTGGACGGACAGACTGAATAAATAGATTAGTAGTATGGACAATATCTTGAAAATATAGTTTTCCGTTTGGGCGCTTCCTAGCATAGTTTAACCCATTATGACCGGGGTATACCTAAATTTGTACCAATTGAAGTGAAACTGTGTAATCTATTATATTATGGCTCGAATGTGTCGGGAAACTCAAAATCGTCATTTGGAATGGTCGCTGGTTTTATATTTCATACGCTCAGTTTCAAACAAACAAATTACAAAGTTGCTTACATATTTCTTATCGAATTTTGTGATAGACAGGTAATGTTTCGTAAAAAACTGTAGACTTTTTCATGTGTTTTGGAGACAACGTTTCTTTCGCCATTTTTAAAATTTTGTTCCCGCCATTTATCACAACTTTGCACTGTTGAAAATAAGAATGAAATGACAAAAACGGACAAATTATCATCTCACACACACATCAGATTGATGTCTTATCTCTCTTGTAGTGATATATAAACGATGCTAACTATTGAAATTCAGCTGTAAACAGGCTTTGCAACGTTACGTTAATGGGTTATGCAACGAGAAGTTAAGTGTTCTCATACTGTAGAATTATTTTAAACCGGGTTGATTCCAAAAGAACCGAAAAAGCAATTTGGAATCTAAAAGTCGTCGAAAACCCACACGAATTGAAATCGCTGGAAAATTGTGTTATTCCGAAGAATGACGTGAAAGAAAACCGCGTTAATTAAAATATCGTAAAAGAAATTTGAGTGTATTTTCCATTTTGCCACCAAGTATTGATAGCTGATTCTGACTTTCTAAAACAGCAAGCACTTATCCATCAACTTCTTTCAAGTCCAAGTCCAAGTCCAAGTACAAGTCCAAGTCCAACTCCAACTCCAAGTCCAAGTCCAAGTCCAAGTCCAAGTCCAAGTCCAAGTCCAAGTCCAAGTCCAAGTCCAAGTCCAAGTCCAAGTCCAAGTCCAAGTCCAAGTCCAAGTCCAAGTCCAAGTCCAAGTCCAAGTCCAAGTCCAAGTCCAAGTCCAAGTCCAAGTCCAAGTCCAAGTCCAAGTCCAAGCCCAAGTCCAAGTCCAAGTCCAAGTCCAAGTCCAAGTCCAAGTCCAAGTCCAAGTCCAAGTCCAAGTCCAAGTCCAAGTCCAAGTCCAAGTCCAAGTCCAAGTCCAAGTCCAAGTCCAAGTCCAAGTCCAAGTCCAAGTCCAAGTCCAAGTCCAAGTCCAAGTCCAAGTCCAAGTCCAAGTCCAAGTCCAAGTCCAAGTCCAAGTGCAAGTGCAAGTCCATGTCCATGTCCATGTCCATGTCCATGTCCATGTCCATGTCCAAGTCTAAGTCTAAGTCCAAGTCCAAGTCCATCCCAGTTCTAGTCCAAGCCTAAGTTAAGGTGAAGTGCTTGACGCCACGTGTTCAACGATTCATACGAAACCTGGCTATGCTGGCTATGCCCCGGATTTAGATCTATCCAGCCAGCGTCATACATATCAGTTCACCTAGTTTTGCCGGTAAACTAAGCTGTAGCATTATCTGCCACAGCGCAATTCGTTTGACTGAATAGTACGTCACCTTAAAGTTAACAAACATGTGATGAGTTTGCAGGTTATACTTCCGGTACTTGTCAAGTAACTGACTTACTGACTTACTATGCCCGCCGGTCCGGCAGAACAAATCTGAGATCTCCACTGTTGACGGTTATCCTCCATTGCATTTACCTGTCGCCAGGACAAGTTCTCGTCTACAACTCGGATTTCGTTGGCTAAGCTGCATCGCCATGAGCCACTGGATCTGCCTTTTCAACGTTGTCCTTGCGGATTCCAGTCGAGTGCTTCTCTGCAGATCTCGTTCGTAACCTGCAGTTTTTGCGTTGACTCCGCTGAGATGCACTACGCTTCGCAGGCATACCTACAGCAGAGCAGTCCGGATTTAACGTTTGAATTGAAAATTCGGGTTTTCGTAGTGCTCTGGTTAGAGCGCCAAATGCTTCGCAGACCTGCAAAGGCACCCCTGACCTTCCTGATTTTGGTCTTGGTACCACCATCGGGTGTTGTCTAGCTACTATGATATTGAAAGGCGTTTACCTGCTCAACTTGTGGTCCCGATACTGTGAAGTTGGTGGGATTGTGATTGTGTTCACTACCATAGACTTAGTTTTTGCTCTCGGAGAGGTCATCTAACTTGCTCTGCAAAGGCAAGTAACTAACGCAAGTAACCCACTCAGTCTACAGAACAAGTTACGGGAATCCATCTTACAGGCCGAATTAGACACTGTTATGAAGCAATTTCTTTTTGCGTTTGACATGGCTTCTTATAATGCAATGCCTTTAATTCAATATCAATGAAGAATTTTTGGCTACCTTTACACGAACTGCTGGAGCCATCTATTGATAAACAGGGGCAACATTGTTGCAGACCCACAAAAAAACATCAGAATTAGAAAGAAATCAAATTTCAAATAACAAAAGTTATAAAACTACGACAGCCAACGTCAATGCTCGTAGTGTCGACTACAATTGAATCAAAGAAAAACAACGTAATATTACGTTTCTCACCGTAAGTATAATGCTAGACAGCTCAATTCGTTACTGTGAGCTTTTATTTGCAGTAGAATGTACCTCGAAAGGGCACCCGTTTCGTTTTCTATCACACTGGCACGAATCGCTAGCTAATCTCTGTATCACGCCCTATTACAACATCGTTCCACCAATGACATTTTAGAAAACGTTCCTCGTCAGCACCCCAACGGGTGAAGCCAAAGAAAAAAAAATACAGTGCGAATGAGACGAAAATTTTCCAACCAACCCGTATATATATATATTTATTTTAAACAATTTTGTGAGCAGTTAGCTCCTGAGTTATGGAAGATGTTGTCAAGGGAACCAACTTTTTCCCAGTTCCCGGAATGTGAGATGTGGCGAAAAGCAGCAGCAGCAGCAGCAGCAGCGGGAGTGTAGACAAGCGGAAAATGGATTAAACCTGGATTTAGGGATCGTGGGGCTGAAAGCTGAAAACTTTTGCAATGTTCTTCCGGTGCCGGAAAGTTTCGGAGACAAGTTGTGAGAGTTAATTTTGAAGTCGGTTTCCACACTTTGAGCATTTTTCCCTTTTCCTGACGTGTGCTGCTGCTGTGCAAGGTCGGTGGTGAAGCTGTTTCTGAAGAACGTAAATTTCCAGCAGCAGTGATGTGGTTCCTGGAGCCCTCCTGTGGAACAGTCAGTGGAGGCAGATCGAAGATAAAATAAATTCTGCTGCTGGTTGCTGGTTCCGGTGTACCATATGCTGCCTGGTGTTGTAACTGGAAAGCATATAAATAGACATCCAAAATAGATTACCCATTGGAAAAAGGACCGTAAGATTGATCGCCACCTTCAAGGCTCAGAGCCGAAAAAGCTAGCCTTTCAAATTAGCAGTGAAATAAAATTTCTGCCTCCATGTTCGGGGCTTGGCCTTACAACCGAGAGCAAGCCGTAAGTTGGTAGGACAAAAAAACCGAATCGGACGGAAATCAGAAATGCGGAAAAATCCCATTTTATGTTGTACACGAGCGAAACACTGACGTTTGCCGGAATTGGTTGTCCTGGCCTGTTTGGTTGGTTGGTTGGCCAACTCGCTCCTATAGTCTTTCGCATGGCATGGCTTCAGTGTGCCAGCAGACACGTCGCGACGTTGCACAATTCGGCTAGTTACGGCGAACAGACGGCCCTTGATTGTCTTCAAAAACTAATTAAGTTTTTATTTTAGATTCGTTAGTATTTTTTTTTGTTTTGTTGTTGTATTTTGATGCTACCAGAAGATACTGATCTTCTGACGGAAGCAACCCGAACGTCACACTGTTAAGTCTTTATGAGAATGCGGAACAAACATTGTTTGGGTATCGTCTGATGTTAAGATATGTCATTGTAAATTAGATGGGAAACATTATTGTAGGCGAAAGTATTTGAACTATATTCGTTTGGAGTTACAATTTTACGAGTACGCCCAGTTATAATTCATGTTGTGGTAAGAAGCCATAACAAACAGATTCGTCAGTGCGTTCACATATCACGGCTCTCGTTCGGGTAGGTTATTCCGAGTGATAGTACTGTAGGCACTTAAACTCCGTATTTTGGCGCGCTACAATCGGGGTGTGATATGCAAATAAAGTACGCACATTTTCACCGCTCACGCAGCCTTTCAACACATCGACGATAAATCAGAGTGCCAACGACGTAAATGCTGTCAAATTAAGAGAAAATATTTATGGTAGTACAGATTTTCGAGCTACTTTGGCTGGAATTACACTGAACTCGCCCGCCCTTCGCATGCTGATGACAGTGCTACCCAGAGTCTCGTGCGTGACAGATATTTAGGAAAGCATTCTGCGGCTCCGAATGCGTGGGAGACATGTGTGTGCCTGCAGGCTGCAAATTAGTGCTGGACTGATTCAACTGAAAAAATATTTACTGTTTTGGGTTGGAAAAGTAAACCACAAATGTTCTTCAAAATTTGTCAAAATGTTTCTCACATAAAAGATTTATAATTATTTCTTGAATAAAATCCTTTTCCAAGCCCGTTGAGAGTTAATTTTGGTGGTTTATTTCATTCCATTTATTTTTGTGGCTGACATGAGTGCGATTTTTATTTCAAATTGAAAAGCTTTATATTTACACTAATAAGTTATTTATGCATTATAATCCTTTGAACTCTTTCAGAGCTTTTCTTGAACTCTTTTTAAAGTCTATGAAACTGAGTTAGGACTCTCTGTGGATTCTTTTTTTTTTGACTATTTTTCTACTCTGCTTCGACGCCTTTTGGATTCTATTTTAACTTCATACGAATTGGCTTTTCTTGGACTCTATGATCTTTTCTTGCACTCTTCTTGCACTCTTTTTGGATTCTTCTGAACTTTTTTTAACTGTTTTAGAATTAGTTCTATATCCTTTTTAATTTCTGGTTTTACTCTTTCGCGAGAAAGTTTTCTTTTCACGAAATTTTTGTGGACTATTTTGGGTTCCTTTTGGATTCTTTAGTCTTTTCAGAATCGGTTTAAACTCTTTTTCATCCAGTTAAGGTTCTTCTTAGGTACTTTTTTATTCCTTTCGGAATCACTGTTGATTTCTTAGACCTCTAACGAAGCATTTTTAGATTTCCCTTGGATTCTTTTTTTCTTTTTAGCTCTAGTTAGCCTTTTTCGGAGTCTTCTTAAACTCTTCTTGGATTTTTCGTACTTTTTCACGAATTATTTGTGGATTCTTCTTGAACTCTTTTTTGGGTTTTCTTAGACTCCTCCTCGACAACTACCTAGAATTTCCTTTTAATTTTTTTAGATTTTTTAGACTATTTTTTAACTTCTTTTGCGCTAATTTTATGCTCTTTCTGGATATATTTTCGATCCTTTTAAGAATCCCATTTTGGATTCTTTTTTAACTCCTTTTGACTTTTAACGTTGTGGACTCTTTTTGTAGTGTCTTTGGTCTCTTTTTCAATTTTTCTGGAACTGTTTTCGGGTTCTTCTTTAAATAGTTTTGGATTCGTTGTGGATTCTTTTTGAACTTTTAGCTGACTTTTTTTTTGGACTCGAGGACATTAGACTCTATTTTAGCCTTTTATTAACTCTTTTTGAACTCTTAAGGTTATGACTTATGGTTTTGTGGCACATATAGGATTCTTTTTGGACTCTTTCACGACATTTAGAAATCTTTCGATTCTTTTCTTTCCTTCTTCTTTATCTTCGTATTTTTCTTGAACTTTTTTCTGACGCTTAATGGACTTTTTTTTGACAATTTTTGTAATCTTTAGCATTCTCTTTGACATTTTAGTACTCCTGTTTATATCCTTTTTTAACTCATCTTGGATTGATTTTCGAATTGCTTTCGGATTTTTTTTTTCAATTTTGTTAATCCTCCCTGTTAATGTTAGATCTGTTTACTAACCCTTATTATTTTGCAACTCTTTTTGGACTTCTCCAAAAAGTCTTCTTGGATTCGTTTTGGATTTTTTTGGACTCTTTCACAACTTTTAGGGCTCTTCTTTCGTTCATCTTTCTCTTTCTGGATTTTTTTTAACTCTGTTTTGACTCTTTTTGGACTGAAACAATATTAAACCTTTTTCGAAATTTTTTGGATTTTTTTTGATTATTTTTGAATTCATTTTGAACTCTTTTTAACTGTTTCTGGATTCATTTTTGATCCTTTTTGGAGTCCGTTTGAGTTCTTTTTAACTCGTTATGGACTCTTTTGTACTGTCTTTAGACTCTTTTTAAGGTCTTTTTGGATTCTTATAGAACTTTTTTGGGGTTCTCCTTTAAATAGTTTTGGGCACTGAATTCTTTTCAGACTTTTGACGGAATTATTTTGGATTCGAGGAGAATTGCCTATGCCTTTTTGAACTCGTTTTGAACTCTTAAGGTTATTTTTCAACTCGTTTTGGACTCTGTATTTTTGTGCACTTCATGCATTGTTTTTGGATTGTTTTTGGACTCTTTTATGATCTTTGAAATCTTTCAGTTCCTTTCTTATTTTTTTTTCTTTCTCTATCCGTATTCTCCTTGAACTTTTTTTTGACGATTCTCGGACTGTTTCAGACTATTTTAGCAATCCGTTTGACATTTATAGGATTCCTTTTATATCTTTTTTAACTCATCTTGGATTGAGTTTGAATTTGTTTTCGACTCTATTTGGATTTTTCTAATAAGTTTTGATCTCATTTTGCCATCCCTTGGGCCATTTTTGAACTAATTTTGAATTCATGAGCTGTGCTCTTGGATAGATTTTTCTCTTGGATTCTGCTTGAACTCTTTTTGAACTCGTTTTTCAACTTATTCAGGTCTTTTTTTAGATTCTTTTTTGACTCGTTTTGAAGTCATTGTCGAATTTTTTTGTTCCTATATAGATCTTTATTAGATCTTTTAAACCCCTTCTTAGGCTCTTTACTATTTTGTAACTCTTTTTGGACTTTTCCACAGAGTCTTCCAAAAGTGGACTAGTTTTGGTTTATTTATGGACTCTTCCACAAAGGATGTGGATCTCTTTGAACTCTATATAGACCTTTTTTGAGCACTTTTCGGGCTCTTTGTTTCTTCATTTTTCTCTTTCTAGATTTTTCTTGAACTCTATTTTGGCTCTTCTTAGACTCTTTTTGAATTATTTTTGATCGTTCTAGAACTCTTTTCATGCCTTTTCTGGATTCATTTTTGATCCTTTTTGTAATCTCTTTGGATTCTTTACTAACTCGTTGCTGAATCTTTTCGCATTGTCTTTGGATTCTTTTTAGACTCTTTTGGATTCTTTTTGGAGTCTTTTTAGCTTAATTTTAGACAATTTTAGACTCTCTTATAGCTCTTTATGGGCTCTATTTGAACTTTTAAGGTTACTTTTAAACTCGTTTTGGACCCTTTGTTGACCATTTTTGGGCACTTCTTGAATTCTTTTTGGACCTATAGAAATCTTTCCTTTCTTTTCAGTCTTTTTTCGTCTTTCTCTATTCGTTTTTTTCTTAAACTCTTTTTTGATTCTTCTTGGACTATTTTAGACACTTTTCGTAATCTTTCGAAAACAAAAGATTCTCTTTGACTCGTTTTGAACTCTGTTTTATATCCTTTTTTTGACTCGTTTTGAATTGTTTTTGAATTTGCTTTGGATGCTTATTGAACTTTTTTTTAATCGTTTTGGAATTCTTTTGAGCTCTTCAAACTATTTAAGAACTCCTTAAATTTATGAGCTGCTCTTGGATTGATTTTTTGGATTCTTTTTGGACTCGTTTTAAACTCTTTTGAAACTTAGTTAGACTTCTTTTTAAATTCTTTTTTGACTCGTTTTGGAGTTATTGTTGATTTCTTTTAACCCTTTTAATAGATTTTTATGGACCCTCCTAAGACTTTTCACTATTTTTCCATTCTTTTTGGTTCCTTCTTGGACTCTTTTGAAATCTTTCACTTTTTTCTCTTTGCACATCTCTTTGTAAACTTATTTTGGATTCACGGATTTCGGATTTTGGATTCGAGCTTTTTTGGGCTTTTGTTTTTCCTTTGCCTTCTTTCTTCTGGATTCTTCTTGAACTCTTTTTTGGTTCTTCTTGGACTGATTTGTACATTCGTTGATGTCATTCTGGAATCCAAATTGACTCTTTTTGTACTCCTTTTTTCACATTATTTTTTAATTCGATTTCGATTATTTCTATACTCCTTCTGGCTTTCTGAAATTCTTTCGGATCCCGTTTTAGCAATCATTTAAAATCCGTGTTTTTATTATTTTGACATCTTTTTTTTTTGACTGCAGTTTTTTGAGCGTCTTAGTGGAATACGAAGATTCAAATTAAAGAAAACTTTTTTTCACGATTGAATTATAGTGGAAATCAGTGTTAGAAAACTGACACTGATGAAGTCGTAGGCGAAATACGTATCTGTTGTGAATAAAATTAATAGTGGAATTCAATCATAAAAAAAAGTTTTCTTTTATTTCAAACTCTTTTTACCTTTGTTATACTATATAACAAAGGTTTAAAAATTGGTCGAAAAACACGAAACTGATCTGAGGCCCGGAGGGCCGAATCACATATACCAATCGATAGAGCTCGACGAACTGAGCAATGTCTGTGTGTGTGTGTGTGTGTATGTATGTGTGTATGTGTGTATGTGTGTTCGCTCCGAATTTTCTATCGCCTGTTACTCGGAGGTGGCTGAACCGATTCGACCGCTATTACTTTTGTTTGAAAGGTATTATTGCCTAGTATATCATTATTAAATGGTTTCGTGGTCTGACTTTTCGTTTGAAAGTTATAAGCAAAAATGTGAAAACTATGTGACACGGTTTTCTCCGGAACCACGTAACCAATTTTAACGATATTAGTACCAAACGAAAGCTCTTACTATTACTAAACATTTTGCTAAGTTTTATTGAAAACGGACAAGCAGTTTAAAAGTTAGCCTTGAAAAACTTGTTTTGACTAGGTACAAATGAACGCCTGTTTCTCAGAGATGGCCAAACCGATTTACACGCTATTAGTTTCATTTGGCAGGTAATATAGCCGGATAGATCACTATTGAATGGTTTTCTGATTGGGCGTTTAATTTGAAAGTTATGAGCAATCGAATACACCACACCAAAATTAACAATAATTTATAATGATTTTAACCAAGATAATTTACCTAATTTCAATTATTTTAATACCAAACGAGAGGTTTCGACACTACGAATATATATGCAAAATTGCATAAGAATTGGTTTTATCGGTCAAAAGATATTAACCCTCGAACACTCGCGCCAACATTTATAACACGGTTACTTGCGCGCACAATAGCCCAAAACCAAAGAAAACGTGCGCACTAGAGAGACTAGGAAAACTTGGTTTTAAGTTTATCGAACCTTTGGAAGAGTTTCTTAAAATTGAAAGCTCTATCGTCTGGTAGAATTTGAATTTTGATTAATCCCCCTAAAAGTGAAATAAAAAAATTATTTTCCTTCAGTTTCAATACAATACATTGATGTGTTCTGCAAACTTTTAGAGCATATTATTACAAGAAATTTTGCTGGAGACAGTAATCTTCTATCTCTTCAGTGAAGGTAGAAAAATCTTATTTATTGTACATGAATTTGTAAAATCAGTTTTTCTATTCTAACTCTTATTGTGATTGTTGTATGACTTTTTCATGTATTACAAAGTTGTACAAATAATAAAAATACACAACTTTGCTGAACATAGTATACCTCTATGTTTGCTTGTTTAGGAGCTGTAGAACTTCAATTGTAAAAAATAACCTGATTTTGACCCCGAATTACTCGATTACCAACAGACGGATACATCTTAAACATTTTACATTTGCTGGTAGAGAAAATTCCAGTTGGGGTCAATTGCGGTTCACCTCGCATGCTACTTGCTTCGTTTCTGTGATGTCGGTTTATGCTAATCTTGTTTCCTAACAATTTAAAGTATTAATGCATTGAATAATTCTGACATTTTGCTCATAACAAGTTGACTGAAGAATATACGTTAGTATATACGTAATATACGATTTGTAACTTTATAACAATATGTCATTCAAAAACCTACACATGTTGTACAAAATGCAACAGCGTGAGTAATCGAAAGTTAACAAAAGTTGATGAAATTTATTCAAGAAAACTTTATTGATGTGAATCAAATAGAATGGCATTACAGGAAATTATGCATAGTTCAAAAACTTATAAACTAGACCTTTACTACTCAATGCATATGTTAAAGAATAATATTTCATCTTACAACTTACTTTCACTTGGACTTACCCTCATTAGTAACAACTTACTCAGCAATTTCATGAGAAAAGGAACTATCAAAATTTATAAGTGCTTCTATTTGGTTCAAATTTTGTAAACTTATTCAATTTCCAAAAATTTCATGTAAGCCAAACGTGTCTATCTCAAATAGCAAGTAAGATCGTATAACAAAGGTTCCTTTCACCAATAGGTGGATTAAATCAGGTTTTTTGAATTCGTTTTAGTCCATTTTCGACTGTTTTTGTATTTTCCATGGGTTATTTCTGAACGCTTTTAGATTCATTCTAGAGTCTTTTTGACTTCTTCTTGAACTTCTTTTGTATTCTTTTTGTCCACCTTCTGGACTACTTTGCTTTGCGGAGAATTTAAATGCTTTTTTATCTTTTTGTACTATTTTTAAACTCTTTTATGAATATTTTTTAACTCGTTTCGGAATCTTCTTAAACTATATAACCCTTAGCACTCGTTCACTTTTGAACTCTTCAAGGGTTCTTTTTTGACTCTTCTTATGCAGTTCTCGGTAATTTTTGGATTTCTTAAACTAACTCCACAACAACAACAACAACAACAACAACAACAACAACAACAACAACAACAACAACAACAACAACAACAACAACAACAACAACAACAACAACAACAACAACAACAACAACAACAACAACAACAACAACAACAACAACAACAACAACAACAACAACAACAACAACAACAACAACAACAACAACAACAACAACAACAACAACAACAACAACAACAACAACAACAACAACAACAACAACAACAACAACAACAACAACAACAACAACAACAACAACAACAACAACAACAACAACAACAACAACAACAACAACAACAGTCAACAACAACAGCAGCTGCAAACGTCGATTTGTTTTTTTTTCTTTTTCTTAAATTTGTGAGAACTGTTACTGGAACTGTTAAAGCAGTTAACAGTTTTTGGAAGTCTCTGCGCTACATATCGGTGTATTGTGGGAACGGCTAATTCGTTCAGTGAAAACTGCTTTCTCTCGCGAAATCGGGTATTGTTCATAGCGAAATGAATGCAAATTATTTTCAAGAGTGTCATCCACCTTGGGGAAGGTTACAAGTAGTAAACCGAAATACGCGTGAATTGGATGAAAGTGGAGATCTTTTTAAGTTGTAACAAAATTGAATAAAATTTTCTCCAAAATTGTTCGAGTTAGACAAGCTTTCGTTAGAAATAAAAGCGAAGGGCTGTGCAGATCTGACATAAAGATTGCTGTGTTCGGAATCAAACAAACCAGTTCAATCGAATAGAATTTAGATAACGATGGGCACCATCAGTCTAAAGAGCAGCTTTATAAGTTGAAGGTTGTTGCCCAACAGTGAAAGATATTAACAAGTTCAGATTATCTCTTCGAAACATTTGTCTGTAATTTACTTGTCCGCGACTGGTAGGTAGGTAAAATGGGCAGACATAGGAGACCGGAGTTGTAAAGCAAGCAAAGTCATGAAGTGATAACTAATACAGTAATGTTCCGATTTTGTCAGCTCTCGATTTTGTCTAGCCCCGATTTTATCAGCTTTTTATCCCGATTTTGTCAGCCTATAAATTTTGCTTAGCTTTTGTGCTTTTAAACATGATTTATAATACTTTTCAGCCTGCTTGAAACTATTCTGATTCTCTGGGGAGAGTTTTTGAATAAAATCATGCCTTCTTGCAAGTTATTCGGGGTCAAAATTAGGGTATTTTTATAGTAAAAGTTCTATAGTTCCTAAACAAGCAAAGATAGAAGTATACTATATTCAACAATATTGTGTATTTTTACTATTTGTACAACTTTGTAAAACAAGAAAAACTCATTCAACAACTACAAAAGCAGCTAAAATAGAAAAACTGATTTTAACGATTTTTCATTTATTAGAAATAGGATTTTTCTATCTTTGCTGAAGATCTAGAGGGTTACTATCTTCAGCAAAATTACTTGTAATAATATGCTGTAAAACTTTGCAGAACACATCAATGTGTTATATTGAAACTGACGAAAAATAAATTTTTATTTGCACTTTTAGGGACATTAATCAAAATTTGAATTCCGCTGGACGATAGAACTTTAAATTTTATGAAACTCTTCCAAAAGTTGTATAAACTTAAAACCAAGTTTTCCCGCTCAAAGCTAATGCGCACCAAAAAAGGTTCTCGACCAGTGGGCTGTGCCCGGTTCATTGAGCTTTCGGTTGACCAACTGAGGGTTAAAATTTAATTTTTAGTAGAAGTCTTCGATATTGCAAGGGCTTAAGTCTGGAATTTTGATCAGAAAAAAATCCCGAGTATCAAATACCGAACATTGTTGTTAATTTTATTTTGTTATGAACCTCCGTTTCACTGAATTTATTTATTTTAGTTTTCTGTTTTAATTTAAAGCTCATTTTTGTCGTCCTATTTTGCTCGTACGGTTTAATTACCGAATGTTGGTTTTAGTGATGGCGTTTTGGTCATCGGGTTACTAGTAAACTAGTTTATTTGCTGTCTAGGCCAACGTTTCAAGGACTTTATTTCCTCATCATCAGGGCAAAAACATATTAAACTAATTCTTGTCAAGTTTGTTGACAAGAATTAGTTTAATATGTTTTTGCCCTGATGATGAGGAAATAAAGTCCTTGAAACGTTGGCCTAGACAGCAAATAAACTAGTTTACTAGTAACCCGATGACCAAAACGCCATCACTAAAACCAAAATTAGTATCGTTGGTCAAACAAATCTCTCTACAATTACCGAATGTAGTTGAAATCTAAATGCAGTGTTGTTGAACTTTTCCTACAGCCAAATGCTTTCCTACAGCAGAAATGCAATTCATTAATTCAAAGCAGTCGTTGTACGACTATGCCCAAACATGACCCGTGGATGCACGTATCTGTATGTATCTCAAATCGAGATTACGAAAAGTGTGTTCAAGTGGTGGGCATCACATAATCTAGCGATAATTTACCGTTTCGCAGTCCGAGTATTTTCTAGCGTCCCATCGACCTGGTGATCCTGGATGGTGACACTAACAGCTGTAGTACTGTCTCTCTCTCTCTCTCTCTCACTCACTTGGTAAGGACGTCATCCCGTTTAGTCCGTACAGCATCGTACAGGCCTACACAGATAACGACACGTACGTACGCGTGAAGTGAAGATCCGACGTGACTAATGTGGCGGTGGTGACCGTGATGCACGTGGAATAATTTCCTGCGTGATTACCTGCAGCCATCGTATCGTCTCCGTGGCGTGCGGGCTTTCGCGTCGAAGCGTTGCGGCTTGATGCTGCGAATAATTTATCGCTGATAACGGAAGCGACAATGATGTGGTGTCGAGAAGAGGTGCGAAACATTGTATCGGTGCGCTGTGCGGCCGGCCGTGATGGTCCGTTCGTGTTGAGAATTAGTGAAATTTCTAGCGCGCCGAAATAAGCGCGGGAAATCTCTTATCGAGATCAATTATTGCTCAACTAGCCGCCGCTCGGAAGCCAGCGCAGCGGTGCGATTTTCGCCGATTTGTTCAACATGTTTTGCATTAAATTTTAATTCATACTAGTTCTAGAATTTTCGTATAAGTAGCCCTCCTCGGGAAGGCAGATTTACGTTACAACTACTTTCATGTTTAGTTAAGAGTTGAACAACATCCAGTTTGTCGGCCAATGTGGCGGCATCGGCAGAAGTGCTTTTAATTTGCCTGCCACTCATTGGGGCAGATCTCGATGCGAAACAGCGCGAAAACGGGATCGGAGATGCGGTTCCATGCACAGGACATCGTCATGTCGAGCACGACAACGGCAGGCAGGCAAGCAAGCAAGCTGTCGTTCCTCCGACAGGATCCACCGTCGATGGCCGCGCGCTACGCTGAGGTCGGTGTTATAACAACGTTTCAACGTTGCGACCCGCAGCTGCCGAACTCGGTCCTGCTTGACCGATCGGGGTCACGGTTGGGAGTCCTTTTTCCAGTTCACGAGCTGTACATAAAAGTGTCATTATGCACGCATCATTAAGTTGGGCATCAAAATCACGCGAAATGGTTCGCTGTCGGGTGGAGTAATTGTGAGAACTGATGAGAAAAGCTGCGTTTGAGTTAATTTTCCAAAGTGGACGATTAGCCTTATTCCGCAACTCAGTCATAAACTTCTATTCCACGTTATTTCAAGAAAAATTTGGTAATAATCTCTGGCTTAGGGTTTTGTTCCGCTTTCCTGATATTCATATTCGTAAACTCTGTATGTACAAAGTTAATTTAACCATTCTATTTTACACCCTTTAACGGTAGAAAATTTTTTCCACACTCAAGATACCATAAATCATGGTCCTGGCTCGCAAGCAGCCAGTCAGTGAGTGGAGCGCTGAAATCGCAATTGTGATATTTTTGGCTGACTGTAATTTTCACCATTCGATTGCTGAATGAACATTAACTGCAAGCATTTACCGCCCGTTCAGGCCGCAGCCACTCAACCCGCGGTGCGCCCGAAATTGTTCAAATAGTTGTTTTTTGTTCAACATTTGGAAAATTAAACACAGTCCCGCTACTCCGTGTTCCGTGTATATCTTAATGAGCGCTTGAATTTATGGAGGCATGCTTCTTTAATTTTATTACTTCTTCTACTATTTTTCCGGTTGCTTCCGGCGTTCGGTGGCTCTACCGAGCACAGCATCAGCAGCGAATAGTTAAAATTTCACTTGCAACACAAAAAACAAACAACAACCCTACCAAACGCTAGGATGCTGGTCGGTACTGTTGTTGAATCAGCTGCATCCGACGAGGGAAGTCTCTATATACCGAACGGTTCCATAATTATTCTGTTTTCATTTCCGCTGCTGCATCGAGACTCCAGCAGCAAGCACATCAAACCGCAGCTACGTTCCAATGTGCATCCCAAATGAAGTTGACTCCGCGTTTTTTTTTCTCGTAGACATTTCCGTTGAAATTGCAATACAAGTGCACTTATTATAGGCTGCACACAGCCAGAGGAAAGCTAATTTTCCCGGCACTTTTTTGGCAGGAAAAAAATCAATTCTGCGAAAATTGTGTAACGTTTTTTTTTTGCTCCTCGGTACATCAAGAGCCCCGTTTGGTAGTAAAACTGTAAAAGATTTGCTCACTGTCAATTTAGTGGCAATTAATTGATGCAATAGTTAAATTCAACGCAATTAAAATATTCGTTTACCTACATAAAATTTAAATATCGACTAGAACTTAAACTGTCGAACTATCGAGCGGTAGTTAAAAGTTTTTGTCGATTTTCTAACAGGCAGAACTACCAAAATAAAAACAGAAGAGAAAACTTTTCTCGTCTCATCGGTATTTATTTCGTTTTTTGGTTGTCGGCTTAGTTTTTTGTCGGTTCCGTTCGTTTCACTGTGTTTCACGCTCTGGAGTGTTCCGGTACAGCTGTCAAATGTACTATACTAATAGGAAAGCCATGTAATGTGGTTGAAGTAATACGTACTGTCTCTCGGTTTACGGACTGTACTGTTTGGCAGCATTTGTCAGCGTCGACCAGAAGTGCAGCATGTGCTTTTATTTTTCGATAGAACTTATTCCGAGCTAACGTGGTTTTGCATGTTCCAATGTTTATGTTTATGTTAAACATGTAAATGATTTTTTTTTTCCAATTGTCTTGCTGTTAAAGCTCTCGTTAGGGATTGTGAAAAATTCAACCTGTACAAACTCGCTTAATGCGAATAAAAATGTGTCGGTGATTAAAAATTTAAAGATAATCGGAATAAAAGTAAATAATTAAAACTAATTGCCACAGAATGTTTGAAGGTTTTTGGTACAATTTCGTCTTAATTACGAATTAGTGTTTTATCGATATAAAAGATTTACTTAATTAAAATATTTGGAGTGAAGTTTTCTCATTAAATCTATTGCTTTTATTTTTTCTGATTAATTTAATTTGTTTATTTTTCTAGCGACTGTTAGAGTCAATGCCGTTACTGTCTCGAAAGCCAGCTCCTCTACGTTTCGATAAACATAAGGAATTGCTCTCTCTCCGGTCAAATAGGGTGTTCCGGTCTTTTTTGATTCGGCCAAATACAATTTCGTCACTTCTATGTCATTTGTTAAAATTCGGTCATTTGGATTGCGACTATTTGTTATTCGGCCATTCGATATCAACCCGGTGAGTCGATGCGAGGGCTAGGGAAAACTATCAAGAGTCGGTGGACTTAGGAAAGCGAATAAACATAGACAGGCGCGATTTCTGCGGTGTAGAGGGTGCTGTAGGCGTATGAACCACGAGTTTCAGGCACTACCTGGAGAGATTCCCATCGTTGCTCTTCAAGAACCTCAACGACATCACGAATAGAGGGACCCAACGTGCTTGCGTGTGTCGATACGCTCAATGAATTGGCAACAAGTAGCCCAGCACCGACATAATATTGCGGTGATTTAACGTGCAAACCAAATTAATTTTTTGTTAAATGGCTGGCTCCGGTTCTCATTGTGTACCATATCAATTATCCAATAATTGTCTAGAAAACGATATTTGCGAGCTCGATGTCAAAAAGTCTACAGGACCTGATATACTCGTAAATAGAATATGTTTCAGCTTGACTTTCGGTTGACGATTCTTCTCCGTCAAGAGCATCCCTGTCTAACCAAAGCACCTAAGCTTGGTCGTCTACTTCAACACAACACAGGACCTTTCCGACCGCGATGTGGTTCGAAAAATTTTCTGAAGGCGAATCCTTTCATAATGCTCGGTTCATGTGTTTATGTATAATGCTAATATGTATAATTAATTCAATATTTCTGTTTCTAATTTCTGTTTTTAATATGAGAAAAAATGTCCACGAGGACATTTACCATGCCCCTTCCCCCTCTTCCGTGGACAACCGTGGACATTTCCATATCCCCCACCCCCCTCTAAACTATTTACTTGGTATATGGATGACCCCTTATGGAACCTCAAAGGACGTAACTCTATTCCATTCGAAGGACTGCTGGTGAGATTGTTCCAACTTTGCCCATATATACAGTGGACGCCCGTTCGTTTGAACGTTTCCTCATGCAAACTGACGGGGTTAGTTTTTAATTTGAACGACTGGCCACCCTGAATATGCTAGAACTTGTGAGAACTGGCCGCCCTGCTCTTTGTTATTGTTTTGGTGATTTGATTCAGTTGGCAGTTGCTCCGAACGGATTTCTGTCATAGTCGCTGGGAAAACGCAATGTGAAACAGATTAAACACGCTAGATCAGTACGAACAAATCGTTTTTATGTGCATTGCTTGCATAAGCAAATGATGTCATGTTGAGAATGACATTTGAACCATTTTTAATTTGCACATTGTGCAAACCATCGGGGTTCGAACTAAAAAGTGTTCAGATTAAAAACGGTCAAAAAAATGGAGGCCCTCGGTACCACATTTCATCTTAATATCATATTATTAATAATATTATTATTGATATCATATATATGGAAGGCTGGATGATGGAGTGGATTGCTAACCTGAATCCTTAAGGTCTGAAGCAAATATGGCAGTTCTCAATTCTCACAAACAAATCATCACGTGGGTTAAAGTTGATACAGCGAAATTGATTATTACATGGAGGAATTCTGATGCTGGAAGGCGACTCTTATAACCCCGGAATGCGCACAAGTGCCTCTGCTTGTGGGTCCGCCCAATCCCTTTTGGCCCTTCTGTAACAGCATTAGTGTGAAATTCATTTGATAATCAAATTTGGATCTACTGTAATTCTACCTACATACATTGGCAAGTCCTTGAAGTGATGGTGGCTGTTTTAGCCGTTTTTTCTCCGTTTATGCATCGATTTTTTTGTTGGTTTTTGCTCTCACTTTTCATCTTTTTCTGTCCCTTTTCCCCGATTTTTGTCCTGTATTTCTCCTTCAAATTTCTGTTTTTCGCGTTTTCCTCATTGCCTCTATTGGTTTTCTATTTTCACATTTATCATTCTTCTTTTCCCTTCTGGCTTTACTGGTCTGTTTTCTCTTTCGTGCTCAGTTTTCCCACCTATTCTATCACGTTTTTTTTTATTTTTCTGTCTCGTTTTCGCTTCATCCGCCTCGTTTTCCCCCTTTTTTATGTTTTTTTTTTGGAAAGCAGAAAGAGATGGACAACCTTTAATCGGTAGTCCATCTGTGAATATGCCAAGAAAATTTAATATTTTTTTGAAACGATGATTCTACAATTGATGAAGGGACGGTAAGGGAAAGTAATGAAGAAGGATTTTTTTTCGGGAATGAAGGGGAAGGGTGGAAAGGAAGGGAGGGGGGGGGGTAATAGGTAGCTATGCTTAACAAGTTGTCGTTGTGACTCCTTTTGTCCAACGACAACTTGTTAAGCATAGCTACCTATTACCCGCCCCCTTCCTTTCCACCCTTCCCCTTCATTCCCGAAAAAAAAAATCCTTCATTACTTTCCCTTACCGTCCCTTCATCAATTGTAGAATCATCGTTTCAAAAAAAAAAAAAATATTAATATATGCCTGACCGCATTTCAAGGTCATGACTAGAGTCACGAGTTTGGTCAAGAAAATTTACTAACTATTACATAAGAAACTATTTGCTCTACGCTGTTTGGTTCATTGGATATGAATTTTTGAATTTGGTTACTATTTAGGAAAACCGAATTTTTTGGCCATAACATCAAAAATGTTTCACATGAAAACTTTAATATCAAAAGATTGAAAATTGCCAAAAAAAGCAATATTGTAACATAATTTCATGTAGACCAAACTGTTTTAGTCTTTGATCTTGAAATGCGGACAGGCATTAATATTAATATTTTTTGAAACGGTGGTTCTACAATTGATGAAGGGATGGTAGGGGAAAGTAATGAAAATTTTTTGGTAATGCAGGTGAAAGAGCGGAAAGGTGAGGTAGCTACGCTTAACAAGTAGTCGTTTTGACTCTTACCCAGAGGTTGGAAAACTCGCAAAATGAATATATACGCCGAGCATCGGCAAACGGTTTTTATCATGATAAAACGTCGGCGAGAGTGGTTCCATTCGCCTACAACAATGAGTCACATACATTCACGCTTCATAGCATTGCTGAATATACGAATATCGTGTGCAACGCAAAAGTGCGAATTAACATCTTCTGCTGCTTGTAAAGCCACTAACACTACTTTAAACTATTCCCTTTTCATGGTAATATTGTTTAGAATACTTTCCGGCGTCCCCGGGCATCCTATATCCGCTAAACACACTTAATGTTCAATATTCTATTTTCGAACGAATTCTGATGTTCACAATGAGGTTCTGTTCATGATAACATTCAAAGCTGATGCGTGCATTATCGGCGAGGCAGGCGAATAGTGTGTGTTCATGAGGAATGTTCATCGATTCAAATTATCAGAATGTCAGAACACAATTTTTCGACTTTGGAGGTTTTCACCATCACTTAACGTGTGCATAAAATTGGAAATGTTTATAAGTTAGTTTTAAGTTGGGCATGAAACTGAATTTGAAATTGAACTTAAAGTTGAACTTAAAATCGAAGTTGACATTGCAATTAGACTTGAAATCGAACTGAATTGAACTAGAAATTATATTTAAAACGTACTCGAAACAAGTCTTAAAATTTGATTTGAAACCTGTTTTGAAATTGGGCATGAAATTAAAATTGAATTTGAACTTTCTTACCGAAATTTCTTATGGGTAACATCACGCACTAAGTTAGTAATTCATAACAATTTGATTGTTGTGAAATTTCACCTGCACCTGGAAGGTCATTTCACGCAATTGGAATAAAAGAACCGGAACAAAAATCTGTTCGAGTATTTTTGAATGTTCTTTTTTGAAGCTTTATAGTGGACAATTTTGTTTACACTACATCTTCCGTTGAAAGATCAGAGATTTTGATCGTATGTAACATGTAAACATATAAAACATTGCAACCATATGGTCCTATGTCTATGGAAGGATCCGATTAAATATCCCAGTACATGACCATTTGAAACGACGATTAGCCATTCGAAGCATAGACCGAGAACAAGGGCGCTCGGAAGTGACTGAAAATGAATGGCCATTTTCAGTTCCGTCGTTTGTCATGGTCTTTTTAGCTGGTTGCTATGAGTCTGACAACGCACCGGAGGAACCGTTTCATCCACATCACAGGTAAAAACGATTTGACAAACGTTCACACTAATAACAGTGAATTGATTCTGTGATTGTTGATCAAGTTTTCGGTTAAAAAATAAAATTTTACAACACATTTTCAGAGTTTTGGCAATGATAACTAAAATTTTATATCAATCTGATTGATGATTTTTCTTCTGAATCACACTAACTTTTTTCGATGCGATGCTCTGCTTGTAATCGACGATTCAACGATGCTGAGAACCACCAAGAATTAAGCCCATATGTAACGGCAGATGAGATTAAACAGAATAGAACAATCAGAAGCATAGTTATAGTTTGCTCAACTTATAGTCAGGTTACCAGAGCGGTGGCTGTAGGGGAGAGTGACTATCCCAACGGGCACATTCTATTTTTTTTACGTTGAAAATGTTCAAATTGTTAAATGTCACATCAATCCATGGCATTCGTTATTTGATTGGTTAGAGAACTGGTACTGCACTTTCCCCTACTGTTAAAACATCAGCTTCTGCATGCGTAACTGGACGACATCGGCAACGGGATCCCATCATCCGTACGATGATGGCAGTGAGATATTTGAAGAGTGAGACAATTGAAAGCAAAATGTTGTCAACACGAACCGGAGATTACACTTCACTGTGCAGTTGCAAGTTGCAAGTAACTGTCGGACTGCGTCTGTGTTGCGGTTCCTGTGACTCTCTATGGAAACTCTATAGAAAGGGTCTCTGAATGGGCACGAGATTCAACCAGACTAGGTACTAGGCTAGCAGATTAACGTCGGCCACTTCAGTAAACATTGTGTCCACCATCCGGCAGCAATGCATTGGCAACAACGCAACGGCACGGGGCCGGGCAGCCTGAAATGGCTAAATTGCTTGCTTGCTTGCGTATGGATGTTGGTCAGGACTTGTAAACGGCGCGGCCATGTCATTGTGCAGGGAAGTGAAACATACACGAACACCCCATTCTGCGTTGCCTGGCGCCAGCGAGAGAGGTCCCGGGCAAAAGAGGCTGATCGTTTGTAATCTGCAGCATATGTTCGCATCCGTATGCTCTGATATAATCCAAGTCCGCCATATGTTAAACAAAAACAGCACCATTTGTAGAAAGTTATTCGTGTGGGAGAACGCATCCCAGAGCGGTGCATGTTTCGAGCTGGTAAGGTAAATCAAAATGTACATATCATGAATCAGGAATTCGGACTCGACAACGGACTGTCCATTAGGCGATACTCAACTTCAAATGAACTGTTGCGAATCAAATGGATTGTTCCGCAGACGGTGAAAGTGGGGATTTATTTAATTTTTTTTGTAACATGTGATTTCATCGAAAATAGTTCAAAATTTATAAGATTTCTTTGCTAGATTTGGAAAATAATTGGACTATAATGGCCTCTTGATGAGGATTCCCTTTTCTCAAACCGGTTTTGCTATTTTTTGTTCTGTTCCACGCGATAGTTCAAATGGTAAAGCACTAAATTAGCTGCAACAATGTAGTTTTTCCGTTAAAATAGTTCTACACAGAAGTAATTATCCGTTTGTGTACAGCAGGAAAATTATTCATTAGCTCGTACAGGCAATCAACTACTTTATAGCTAATCACGTGTCGTCATAAACTGTGCATCGTGGCGTGATGCTGTTGATCGTCTATTCAGTACACTCATAATCGAAAACCACCATCCCACTTACACTCTCCCTCATAATGACCTGTTTAAATTTCTTAGAATACCTTTCTTTCAATTTATAAGTATTGTCTCATATAGAATCAAGAAACGTCAGTGGAGACGTTGTGCTTAAAAACGGATTTCATTCGGCATTCAATTATCGAACAACGGCTGTATCGTCACTGAAGATGGAACCAGCAAACAACACTGTTTATTGAGTGCGAAACGAGCCGCACAAAATCCGACATTCCGATTCCGACCGATATCCATCGTTTATCGTCTCCGCAGAGATGCATCACAATCACTACGGCACACGGGCGGACGGTCGGTCGGTCGGTCGGTCGGTCGAATGCAAACGGCTCCGGCTGCAGATAAATATTGAAATAACTGCCTGTGCATAATTAGCACGTGTATCCCTCGAATCTCCAGCGGCACTGCTCCAGTCCGCAGCGTCGATGACCCTTGACTAGGCCGTTGTTGTCTGCACCGCACGGTGACGCCGCATACAGCGAACGGTTGCCCCAAACATTCACAATCTCATCCGGACGATCGTGCAGCCGAAATAGGAACGCATTCCGAGGAAAGGAAGCTCCTTGTTCCTTCGTCATCAAATAGGCCACACTGTTGTTGTGGTGTAAAATGAGGAATTCTTGGGTTCGGCGGTTCTGGATGTAGACGCTCTGAGAGTCCACATATTCGACGGTCCACAGGGCCAAATCGGTACGGTTTTGCGATAACCAGGCGTACGTGTAGTAGTTGTTGTTCGGATCTACGTTCTTCGTCGACTGGAGATACTGTCCGGTGAGTGCGTTGATAATGTGCCAGCAGTTTTGGGCGCCAACTGCCGATAGGCCGACACCGATAGCGAGCGACACCACTAGCGACAATGTTGTCCAGCCTGGTGGGGACATTTTCGCCGGGAGACACTGATGTTGACGTTGATTCACCGCAAGTGGACAATTTATAGTTTGCCCCGGGCGCGGGTGGAATGTCGCTGAAGTATTTTAATGTGATCATTCTTGTTTGCGGACTGGCAAATTCCGCTATGATACTTGACTGATTGTTGAAAGATTTTATTTTCAGAAAAATAACTTTTCACTGAGCCAACAACACAACTCGGGAAGATTTCTTTTATGAAAGTGATTTGATTTGTATAATGTGTTGACTTATGTTAAACAACTATTGGTTCTAAGCACATTTGAGTCGTGTTGGGCTTTCAGATGTTAATCTTTGTACCTACTTGTGGTGATGATTATTAAGACATCGAGCATGTCGTTTAGCTATGTCCGATACAGCATGCCACTAGGTTCAAACTGAAAGATTCCCTTTGGCTGAAATCCTATGGCCTTATTTAACCTTCTTCTAAACTATTCGTATTCCTATTTAGTATTTTCTTTTTGTCTTTTTAGGAAAACTAAATGTTGCGGCACAATGCCATATTTTTCATTGCAGTAGATATCATTCTAATATTGATTCAGTTACCGATATAAGTTTAAATCATTTTTACGTTGTTTAATTTACCGTTGGGACGCCTGATGTGGGTTCCCAACATACATTTTTGCTGTATAATTGCTTATTAAGCGCTTATTTATTGAATAGTGGCTATATAACGGTTGAATAATCTACTATTCAAATAAAATGTTTGTTGGGTTGAGACTAATTTCGTTTTCGGTCCATAAAACTTAACTCTCTAACGGATAACGCCCTCTGTGCCTTAGAGCTTTATATATTTTCTAGATCCGCTATCTATAGATTTGGAACCAGAAAATGAACATGAATAACCTGGGTGATTGTTCTATTTTGGACATTTACACCAAAATCAAATCACTTCCCAGTTGGCTGGCTGCAAAGTCTGTCGAATTGTTGTTGAATTCGTTAAAATATAAAAAAGTATACGGTTTATGTGATTTTTATTCAATGTTGAGATACAGGGGGGAGGTTTGGCTAACGTTGTGTAATTTGATGGGAGTTATAGACTCAAGAGGTACACATTAACGGTGACCTGACTGTAGCTTTGTTTTCCATGGCAGACGAGACGAGCAGAGTCGATCAACTGATGTGTATCTACATTTAGGCGCATATGCGAAGCCGATAGCTTCGTTAAGTTTGTTTCACGCTCAGTCGCTAGACTGGTTCAGCCAATATTCGAATTCTCGTTACGTTCAGCGTCTTAACGGGAAACTAGCAGTCATTAACTTTTCGTCGGAAAACCCAATTTCGCAAGCAGTTTTTGGACCCAAAAGCGGGATTCTGTTTATAAAAATATAAATACTGCATTCTTCTTGCCAGTCTGAACACAGCAAATATATTTTCATAAACCGAATTTTTGTTTCAAACAACAAAAAACTGCTTGTGAAATTGGCAGAATCGATGACGACTAATTTTACCTTAAGCCTCAATCACATTAGGCGAGTTTGCGAGTTGATTGTAAACTCGCCCAGTGTTATCGTGTCTAATAGCTAACTAACTAACGAGTGGTGTGATGCCAGATTTACGGATTTATCCGTAGTTCTACGGATTTAGGAATTTTCTACGGACTTACGGATCAAGCGCTCAAATCTACGGATTTTCATAAAATTTGCGGAAAAGATTAAAAGTTTCATTTAGTGACAAAAAGTACGAGTACGGTACATGCAATGAACCCCGATAAGCATAACTTTATTCTTTCTGAAAGTCTGAAAGTTCTGACTGCTGTTATGCAGTCAATAAAAGCTAGCATTTTTCGCTTTGACGGCAGATATTTATAGTAATACATACTGATATTTTCCTGGTTAGAGTACGGCAAAATGGCTAAATATTTTCATTTCTATTTTTCCCACATTTAGGCAGCTCCATAATATGATTTCTGTAGTGCAATAGAACTTCCAAATCAAACGAATGAGGTTGTTCTTTATAATCAAGTAGATTGTTCTATAAGCATTAATGTTTAATATACTCTTATTACGCACAAATAAAAATTTCTGGGACATTTTATCCTTCAGAAAGCGATGAAAAGATGACTTAAATAAACAGAAAAGACAACGAAGAGACGGCGAAAGACAGCGCAATGTTGACGAAAATGTGAATAGCAATCAATGAAACTGTGATGAAAAGATGACAAAAATGCGATAAAGAGACGACAAGCAAACTGCGACAAAAACACGACAAAAAATTGGAAAAGACATTTAAAAACTGTCAAACAGGCGATAAAATATGCAGAAAAAACTACGAAAAGATGGCAAATAAACGTCATCAAAAAGACGTCGAAAAAACAACGAAAAGATAAGAAAAATACAACAATGAAAACAAAGAAAAGGCGACTAAATTTCATAAAACGAAAATACGATAAAAAGATGGCAAATAATCGACGAACAAGTAGTGAAATGCCTGCGAAAAGACCATGGAAAGACAATAAAAATGTAAGAAATCAGAGAAATGACAATGAGATGACGAATACGGAGAAAAGGCAGTAAAGAGATTACAAAAAGATGAATAATTGGTTCCGAAAAAGCAACGATAATATGACGAACAGACAATGCAAGGTGACGAAAAGACGATGAAAGAACGATGAAACGACAACAAATAATCGACGAATAGGCAGTGAAATGCTTGCGAAAAGATATGACAAAGAGGTGAAGATAATTAAGCGAAAAGTCGAAAGACGACTAAAATACAGTTAAAAGACGTCAAAAACGTTACAAACAGCGACAAAACAAACGATCAATAAAAATTAAAAGACAACAAAAAACGAGGGGTCAACACGGAGTCGTGGTTAGCATTTACATCTCTCACGCCGATGACCCTAGCTGTTAAAGTGACTATAATCACATTAAAACAAACAAAAACGACAAGAAGATGACACGAACGGTGGAAAAGTTGACGGAGTACACTTAGCAAAACAAAAAAAAACGATAAATTAAAGACAAAATACAAAATAACCAAACGACACAAAATTAAAGAATTCGGAGATATAAAGGCAAATGACGAAAGTCAAGATTATGCGTTCTTGAATAATATAGAGGAAATATGAAATGTATCATGAACTGATTCGATTCAAAAAAAGTATTAATTTGTTTCAAATGCAATCAAAAAATAAATAAATAAATTAATAAATAAATAAATAAATTAAAAAATGTCACTTGTTAGCAAAACTGAGAAACACTTTTTATGAAGAACAAATGTCGATCAAACTTCCATTTAAATCAAAAGTTTGATTTTAAATTTGATTGAGTTGTATAATTTGTAATCCTTTCCTCTGCGATTAAAACACAAATGGTAAAACCACGGATTTTTCTTCAGCAAAATCTGGCATCATATGATGACACTGATGGAATTTACAATCAACCAGCAAACTCGCCTAATCTAATTGAGGCTTTACTTAGTAAAATAGGTAAATTGAGGAAAATGAAACTGTTACTTAACCCATTATGACCCAGCGTATGATATATCATACCTCGTCTTCAAAACCTGTTTACTGCTGAATTTCAATAGTTAGCATTGTTAATATATCACTACAAGAGAGATAAGACATCAATCTGATGTGTGTGTGATATAATTTGTCAGTTTTTGTCATTTCATCTGTATTTTCAACAGTGCAAAGTTGTGACAAATGGCGGAAAAAAGTTGAAAAAATGGCGAAAAAATTTTTGTCTCCAAAACGCATGAAAAAGTCTACATTTAGTGACGAAACATTACCTGACATGTAAATTAGTATTTATGTGTAAAGTCTATCACAAAATTCGATAAGAAATCTGTAAAAAACTTTGTAATTTGTTTGTTTGAAACTGAGCCTATAAAATATGAAACCTGCGATATTTTGGCCTTGAAAGCATTCCAAATGACGATTTTGCGTTTCCCGACACATTCGAGCCATAATACAATAGATTACAGAGTTTTCCTTCATTTGGTCCAAATTTAGGTATACCCGGGTCATAATGGGTTAAGAACACATAGTGTACGGGAAGGTATTTCGGCCCATTTTTTCGGCCAAGGACTAGTCGTAGTGGAAGAACAGGTGGTTTTGACGTTCTATGAATAGAAAACAGTAGATTACTTACATTCCTGACAAAATACAGTATAGAGTAAGGAGGGGTAAAAGTGCGATTTAATGATTTATCAGTGCGGATTCCGAGTAAATTGACTATCGGTAACATTTGTTGTTTACGAAGCATAATTGCTGAGTTATGGGTAAATGCTATTTTAGAACGGTTTTGATGTAATATTTTGTTATACGGCAAATACGATATCAACAGGAGAATATTACTTATTGACAAATTGTAGCACCGTTTTACATCACCCAGAAATCTCTCATGAACTTGCGGTAAGAAGATTTCACAAAATATAGGTATTTCGCTTTTCCGTAATTTGATCAAACCCTGTCAAACACCTAGCGGGGCAAAAGTTCGATTTACTGTCGCGGTAAAAGTACGATTCATGGATCGAGAATCTAACTTATTTTACTGACAGGACGACGACACAATGCAAGTCCTTGTGACTTATAAGGTATTGCGCGCGACGCTGTTCGTCTGTCAGCGTGTTAGCCGCGATTCTGAACGCGGGTGTTCGGGGAAAGGCTTCGTTTCTATCACGGAGCGAAAAAACTCCAGTTTGTTTCAAACGAAATTTTTATAACAACCTAAAAATAGTTTTGTTTCAAAACGAAATTCTATTTGAATCAAGAAAATAATTTTGAATTAAATGTAAAGTATTTTCAAATTGAGTTTAACATCGATATAATAATAAATATTTTCATTTCAATCATACATTTCAGTTTGAAACAAAATGAAATTTCTGTTTGTGCGTAAAACAACCTTAAATATGGTTTTTATTCTCCGTGATGGAATAGACCAACTGTCGATGGGATCTACAGTAAACGGAGGAAGAGGCACAATTTGTGTCTGAAAATAACTCAACCTGTCAAGTGTTGGTAGAGTTCGTAATACGTCGCACGCTTAATAAGGGGTTGTGAAGTCTTTTGTCCAGCACCACTGTGGTTCAAAGAATCATTACCACCGGCGAGCCACATGTCCTGGTGGGATGAGTGGGTTCGAATCCGGCTATAATGCTCCGATTACAGCTTGGTTCAATCCATGGAATCCCTCAAGTCAGTGTCTATACAGTCAATACAGTGTGTATACGCTACGACAGTGAAACAAAAAAAAACGTTTGGTTTGGTAAGTTTCGATCTGGTGGAGGTTGCAGTACGCCAGCGGAAAATAGGGAAGGTGCAAATTAAGAATATTCCTTACTAAAACACATCGCAGGTTGAAGATATTATGGTTTTGTTAGCTACTTCTGTGCTAATTTCATGGAATTAAACTTCGCACTTTTGCCCCGCGGTATTCGCACTTTTGCCCCGCTTATGGGGTAAAAGTGCGAATCGGCACTTGATCAGAAGAAAGAAGAATTTATTTTGAATAACACTATTATTCCAGTTGATTTATAGTTGAATGTGAAGACATTGAGTTATTGAGTTATTGCATCACTATAAAATATATTTTGTTGTTATCCTTCTTCATATCTCACGAAAATTGATGACGACTTCAAACATCGCACTTACGCCCCGCCCTACTCTATGTAGTTATAACATATTTAAATTGTAAAAGTAAAAAAAGTTCAAAAGTAGTTTTTTGTTCGAAACAATAGTTTTTTTCATGAAAATATATTCGCTGTGTTCAGAAGAATGCAGTGAATACTTAGTAGCTTAGTAGCTACGCTTAACAAGTAGTCGTTGTGACTTCTACCTTTTGTCCAACGCTGGAAGGTGCATGTGTCGAACCAAGCTATAATCAGAGATTATAACCGGATTCGATCCCACAACACCCGCCAGAGCATGTGGCTAGCTGGTACTAATGTACCTTTAAACCAAAGAGGCGCTGGACAAAAGGAGACTGCACAACCCCCTTATTAAGCGAGTGACGTATCTCCACCAACGGGTGGATTGAGTAATTTATAGACACAAATTGTGTCTCTTCCTCGATCTATTGTAATCGAGCCACCGAATTGAGAAGTTTAATCGAACTCGTGTTTACTCACTCTAAAAATTTCATTGCTTTCTTCTACCGTCCCTTCGTCAATTGTAAAAGAACTACCGTTCCAAAATATTAATTATATATGCCTGACCGTATTTCAAGGTCAAGAACTATAGGGGCATCACATCATTGTGTGCAGGCTCCAAGCTAATGGAAATTATCGTGAGTGAAGCAATTCTTTTCTCCTGTAAGAATTATATTTCTCCTGATCTGCATGGTTTCGTACCAGGACGATCAGTTGATACAAATTTGCTAGATTTTACTACATTTTGTATTAACATAATTGGCTCAGGTTACCAAGCTGATGCCGTTTACACAGATCTTAAGGCAGCATTCGATCGGGTTGATCATGATATTGCTCTGAAGCAAGTTAAAATCGGTTCATCGCTGTCTGATTTTTTCGTTAATGAGACTGGAGTTCTCCAAGGTAGCAACCTTGGCCCATTGTTATTTTCACTGTTTTTTAATGTTGTGACTTGCTCTACTTAACGATAAATGTAAACTGGTATGTGCTGACGACCTAAAAATATACGTCGCTGTGAGAAGCTTGGCCGACTGCTATGTTCTACAGTCCTTGTTGAAAATCTTTACCAATTGGTGCCAATAAAATAGAATGACGCTCAGCATTAATAAATGTCTCGTAATTTCATTCCACCGTAAACAAAGCCGTGAAGTTTTCGAATTTGACTACCGTATTAACCCTTTATAAGGCCGTGGCAATTATTTTGCCACCAACGAAAAATATTTGTTTTGCGTCTATAATGGCATCAATATAATTATAGAAGCAAAATAAAAATTTTTTGTTGGTGGCAATATAGTTGCCACTGCCTTATAAAGGGTTAATGATTAGAGATTTGAGCGTGTGGACTGTATCAAAGATCTTGGAGTTTTGATTAACACAAGGTTAACTTTTCGGAACCATCTCTCAGCAATCATCGATAAAGCAAATAGACAACTGGGATTCATGTTCAAACATTACAATGATTGAAACATTTCATTAGTTAATCAATTAATGCAGAACCTACCTAGGGATTATCGTTCGTCTGCTATTATGCAAAAGAGGTTGGTGTTTCATTCAACATTGTGAAACACCAAACGTCTATCTATAACCGGTTTTTTCAATGCCTAGAGGTCATTGACAGTAAACTGTCATTATGATTTAAAAAATTGAATCAAATTCATAATTTCTGTTACTTGAAACAAAATGAATTTAACGATTTATTAAACGGTAGGAAACATTTCCTTCTAGTATCATAGTTATGTTTTAAGTTGACGAAAACAAACTTTACGATCACGAACAGTTTCTAGACTAGGCATTCATTTCAAAATCATTCGCATTCTTTCGAACCAATAATAGTCAAATGGCTGAAACATGAAACCTACGATGTGGCCTACGTGGTTATCGCAACGTAGCCAACCAAAGCCTCTCAGATCCTGGACAGCACGATCCCGTCTAACTTCTTTATCGCAATATACATGCTGATAACCAGCAGGCAACCGGCGAACCATGCTTTGTGTGTGAGGTGATAAATGGTGGCATAAAAATTGGGTCAGAACCGGAAAAACAAGGGCAACTTTTTCGGTTGTCCTATGCTAGAGCAACACACACGCTGAATGTGGCGAAAAAAATTCCATTGTTTGTCACTCTTTAATATTATGCCTTTTTTCTGGCCACGTTTTATTTTTTAATTCTATAGTTTCAATCCAACATATTTAAAAGCACGTGCTGGTAACCACTGACTATGTGTAATCAGTAGAATTTGAATTATTATATTGTTGGCATCCGAAAGAGTGGATAGTTTTAATTGCTTCCTAGGAAAAGGACCCTAGGACGGGTGAAAAATTTAACGAAAGTTGAGGTTTTAGTTGCCAGTGAACTGTTGATCGGCGTGTTAAGTGAAGATCGTCTGGTCTGTGTTCTACTGAATTCGCTCATTGAACATGTTTCTTTAGTTTAATTTATCTTTTTAATAATTTTTGTTGTTTTATCTACCATCAGAAAACTTCAATAGGACCGATTTATGAAGGCTGTTTTTTTCTATCATTAGAACTCTTGATTGTCATCAATATGACGTCGTGGATTGGTAATCAAACGGTTACCTTGTACGTTATGTAACATAATAAATTTATACCACCCTGAAGAGCACCTTTCAGGTGTGAGCTGGCTAATGATATCCGCAAGCGACTGCATTTCCGTATAACACTTACTACCCTTGTCCACCTGACTCGCTCGGCTGAACTGGAGAAGCATTCTGCAGCGCTCCAACCAGCAGCCTATTTGCAATGTGAAGGTCTGCCTCGCCGGTTGAAAAATGTGCCATGAACGATTTAATAAAGTAATCAATATCTACCGCCGCCGGTCAGGGGTTCTAGTTCTAGTTGAAGGAATTTGTTAACACTTATTGTTTGGTTTACGAAACATATTCGAATATCTGAACGAATCTATCAATTGAATTACTTTTGTGCTACCGAAAGAGATAAATCAAGCCGAATGTGAAAAATGTATTTCTTTATTGGGTAATAAATATTGATCTCAAAATAATTTAAATCGAATACAAATAAATAATCAACCGAAATTGCCGACATCAAGAGCTGCTCATTGCTCTTTCATCGTTCCGAGCTGCTTACTGCCGCCTTTGCTGCTGTAAGCTTTTCGATAAAAGTTCCAAAAGAGAAACAGAAAAATGGTTACGTTGATTACGAAAAAGAAGCTGAGCGATCGCGGCACGCTGCACTGGAAGGTAATGATCAGACACAGATAGACCAGCATAATGCCGAACTGCATCAGTTGCAGTGTCGTCATGTACTTCTTCCACCAGAGGTACTTGTGGTATTGCGGCCCGAGGGCTGCTATCAGATAGTACGTGTACATTACGATGTGTACGAACGAGTTGACGAATCCGATGAAAGCTCCCTGGGTTCCTGAGGAATGAAACAAAAGAAAAATGTTCGGATTAAGGTCGCGCTAATCGGATTTGGCAGGTTCGTCCTTCTGACTTACCTGGCAGGTATTTAAGGTATCCCCAGGTGAAAACTACCATTATGGTGTGATGATAGACGTGTAGAAATGATACTTGATTTTGTTTTTTGCGAAGTACAAAGAAAACCGTATCCAGCAGCTCGACTACCTTAAGCACCAAGTACCACCAGGTGCACTTCCAAATCTACGTCAAAATAAAGGAGGATAGAAGTTAATCAAAAAACAAATAATCAAATTAAGAGGCGGAAAAAAAGATTAAAGCAGTTTTATGAGGGAGTAATTATTAGATTCGATAATCGATGGTGTGCCGCCGTAAGGTATTTTTGCAATGTCACTCGAAGAGTGATCGTCTTGATGATTCTCGGATATGACTGGCCGGCAGATGGATTTCAATTCGGCCGGTAATGATCTTGACCTTCGTTTACGGTAATTCGAGAAAAAAGTACTCGTACAACACAGTTTCAATAGCTGGTCATGGGGTGGTTCCATTTGTTTCACGTTATTTTTTTATGCTAAGCACTGTTTTGTTTGATTGTAATTAGTCAATCGAACATTTCCTGATACCAGCCTGTTTTCTTGAAAAAAAAATGTACATGTAACACAAAATTTTAAACCGATCATAACCACCAGCCCAGAGCCATCAAGAAGAGTTGTGCATCACCTATCGCGGCATATCGCCGCAACGCCGGATCTAATTTAATTAATCCAGCCGGGCAATTATCAATTATCCACCATCGCCGCTGCGCCGGCTCTGCTTTGTGTGTCTTACCGTCAACTGAAGATCGTTGTTCACAGCACTGTTTGCGTGGCAAGAAGCACTAAACATGTGGCTTAGGCCACCGAAGAAGAACGGCTGTACGCACAGTACCGTGGAGCATACCACCTGAGCGGCGTTGTAGGCTATTAGCGCTCCCTTCAGTTCCAGTGGTTTGCGACGCTCCATCCATCGGGGACCGAGGTGCAGCACGAACAGTAGATAGCAGATGGCTATGCCCAAAACCGGCGTCGGAGAACCCATCAGTGGCCAGTTGTCGATGATCGGATCTATGGGATAATAACAAATAATATACAGAACATTAGGTAACTCGGTGCAAATATTTCAAGGGGTGATAAAGGACCACATTTGACGAAAAAAAATCCTTCTACGCATATAGTCAAATCTTACTCATTACAGAGTTATTAAACATTTTTAGTTTTCGGTTCTGTTTGCCTTAAATTAGCACTAGTACAAAAAGTATGCTAGCTAGCTCAATTTCGTTACTTTTTTTCGAATACTGAGAAAATTTTGTACTGAAAATTGTGTTTAAACTTCCTACTTCATGAAATTAAGTAACTTTCCAATTTTCTCCTTAAAAATCGTGATAAAGTATATTGCTTTTATCAACCAATTTAAAGCTCTGGTACCGTCATACAATTCGCTCTTTGACGTGAAATGGTTATTTCTTTTAGTTGGCAATTTAATTTTAAACGTATCGTGTTGAGTGTTGTATTAGTTTCTGAAAACTTCACTAATTCATACATCACGCATAGCACACTAGATCACTGTGTGCGACGGACACGGTCTGATGCGTTTGGAAAATAACAGCGAAACAGACTTCTCGGGTCTCTCTAGGACGTTTCTGAAAACGATTGCAGCATCAAAATGTGTTCTCCGGAAGAACTGGATTTATCGACCTCGGACAACTTAATGCAAGTGTGTAAACACAAATCCAGAAGTGTTCGTTTTGTTGCACAATGATTTTAATTTCTGAAATTTTACGACAATGCATCGTTGCTTCTGAGTAGGAATGTTCTTTTCTAGGCTTCGAGGAGATTAACATCAGCAAGTCGCTTCAGCGATTGACCATGAAATTTTGCGGATTGTGGAAAATGATTCCAAGACAAAAATAAGCCAAGTTGCGCCACGTGTCACACTGCAAGGTGTGGAGTGTGCTGATCTGGGTAAATATCAATCCCTTCCACACTACTATAACCGCACCTAATTTCGATCAGTTCCTAACTCCGATCACTCAACTAAAGTAGCCGATTTTTTAAACATTGAGTTAAAATTCATAGTTCAAGGGCAAGCTGCGATCATTAGGATTCTCAATCCCCAAGGTTTTTGATTCTAAAAATTGACTGCTTTAGTTGAGTGATCGGAGTTAGGAGCAGGCTTGATTTAGCTCATCTTCAGCATACAGAGACAGAGCAATCTGCTTTTCACAACGACCTAGAGCGTTCGTTTTCTGTTTAACCGTTTGCTCTCCATCCGGATGATGCCTGAATACTCATCTTGCGCAAAGGGTGCACAACTACAAACAGAGCTAATCTTTTCTTCTCATACTGGAGACAAAATACTATATGCTCAATATCCCAAAGAGAATATGGGTCAGGCAATTATATGGACTGAAACGATTTGCTCCGTGACCCTGAGAGCAGACATTCGATAGTGCTCCGGTAGAAAAAGAAAGATGAAACAAAACTGACCCTCACTCGGGGGCAGAGTAAATCAGAAAAAACACTACACTACAAAAGCAAAAAGCATGTTGCTTGTCGGAGAAGGCAACATCCGATAGGGAGAGGGTAATTCGATTCGTCTTCTGCGTTTTGCCAGTAAAACGCTGAGAATTGAGAAAATTTTAAGAGCACGGCAGAAGCCTGGTTAGGAGCTGATCGGAATTACCCGCGGTTACGGTACAAGTTAGAGAGTTGCTATCTGCGGATAAACCTAAGTGGCTTGAGGTTTGAAGGATTATACAATCAAAAGTGGAGGAGAACGCTTAATTTACGAAAAATCTTGTTGTTGTTGTTATTGTTGTTTTCCATACGCGTCAGACCGTGTCTGTCGCACGGGGTGATCTAGGGTGCTATGCGTGATGTATGAATTCGTGAAGTTTTCAGATATTAATATAACGTCAAAGAATGAATTTCAGAATGGTTCCAGAGCTTTAAATTGGAAAATAAAATCAATCGTCCATATCACGATTTTTAGTAAAATTTGATGAAAACGCTTTGAGAAGCACTTCATTTTAAAATTTAACTGCAGCGAAACTAAAAGAGATAGCAATGAAGCAATAAAGTTTTCACACTTTTGACGTAGGACTTGCGCCAAGGTGTGGGTTTCTACGTGTTGACTCAAATGAAGAACGCTTTTAATTCATAAGTGTACACTATTGGAAAAATTAAAATAAAAAAGCATTGTCCAACTAGAAATCCTCGCATCCTGATTGGTTGGAATAGACGTCATCAAAGTTTGAAAGTATTTTTTGCAAAAAAAGTGACAGAAACTCCCCGTCTCAACAGGTCGAAGATTCTTTACGACGTTTAAACCTATACCAGAGTGCAAAACCACCCCTTTTCTTCAACGGATTTATCTTTAAACTTTGAATCTATGATTCTACAATTGATGAAGGGACGGTAAGGTCCCTTCCGTCCTTACCTTACCGGACCTTACCGTCCCTTCATCAATTGTAGAATCATCGTTTCAAAAAAAAAAAAAAAATATTAATATATGCCTGACCGCATTTCAAGGTCATGACTAAGGTCACGAGTTTGGTCATCTTTGAATCTAGTGAAACGTCATAGAAAAGTGAGCGATCGTCCTTTCTTTTTGTCAGATTGTATCCATGTACTGCAAGAATTTGTTCGGGACTGGTGTCTTGCAAGACAACGCAAACATTTCTGAAGGGATATTTGTGGGGTGGTCATTATCGGTCCAACTAAAAATTAGGACATTTTTCGCCCAAACATGCTACTCCTCCAGTAGATTCTTCTCCTCCCTAATCTTGGAAATTATCTAATGAAGAGCAATTGCTGGTAGTTTCTTCTAATTTTTGTGGAATTCTGCCGGGAATCGTGCCTTATGCTTGCTTCAATTATATCGCCGTTGAGCTGCTCATTGAGTGCTTCCACCTGTTGACCACCTCGCACTCGTTTGTGATCAGGTTTTCCTCCTCGTCCCCATTCATATCAAGTTTCGGTATGTATCCTTTACAAAATTGGTTCACTTTCTCATAGAACTTACGCGTCTCGTTAGCTCTAATAGTTGTTCTAGTTTTTCACGGCCCCCGTCCACTATGGGCCAGAAATTAAAATTTCGGGACAAAAATATTTGCGGTTAAACGGCGTGTCTTAGCTCAATGTGGCCTTCAGCAACTTTTTGAATGAAAAAATGAAACATCTTTTGAAGAGGTCGTCCAATATTTACGTGTTACTTTGACAACAATTTAAGTAATAACTTTTTGAGTAAATTTTTTTTCACCTTTTTGGTTTCAAAATATTAAAGATAAACTAATTTCAAGCATTTTTTCTGAAGATATCAAACTTCCACCTTTTACCCATTTTATAAACGACCCCTCAAATGACACTTCTTCTTGTAACATGTTTATTTCTACAGACAGCTCAATGTGATGTTCTAGACAACATTTTGCACATAAAAGAAGAATATTTTTGCTGAAGACTGTTTTGCTTTTTCTGCATTAATTAATAATAATTATTAATAAGATATAACTGTTTTTAGGCTAAAAATCGTTTGATGAAAAATGTGTATTTTTTCAAGAGTTGTGTCTTCGGAGGAGTAAAATAATAAAATATAGCGCACCTTTTTGCACTACTAGGGTGATACAAACTTTTGTTTTCTTAAATAATTTAAAAAAAAAGTTTTTTTCTCCAAAAGTTGCAGAAAATACTAAAATAAGCAACTTTGCTGAATAAAGTATCTATCTATCTCTTACCGGTTACGAAATATAATGATGTGTTAAAAAAGTGCACTTAAAAATCAATTACACTCAATAACTTTGCACACGATTATGTTATTGCTTTCAAACGTTCTACAAAGTCATTTAGTATGTTGAAATATATATTTTCTTTAAAGACTGTTTGACGCTAGGACGCATATTTATTAAGTTATAAAATGTAAGAAAAAAAATCCGCACTATCCCAGATATTCCCAGCCATGGTATTCCCAGGTATTCTCTGAAATACACATTTGGGCAGATAGCTTTAATAATTCCCTTCAAATTGGTATGCAAACTAATTGCAGATACTTGTAAATGGCTAAGACATTCGGATTTTTCATCAGGCGGTTTTTAACCTAAAATTTAATTAATGCATGTAAAGCAAAACAGTCTTCAGCAAAAATATTCCTATGTGCAAAATATTTTATAGAACATCATATTGAGCTGTCTGTTGAAATAAACATGTTACAAGAAGAAATGTGATTTGAGGGATCGTTTATAAACAAAGGTCTATTGTTGAAAATGGGTAAAAGGTAGAAGTTTCATATCTTCAGAAAAATTACTTGAAATTGGTTTAGCTTTAATATTTTGAAACCGAAAAGGTGAAAAAAAATTTACTCAAAAAGTTATTACTCAAATTGTTGTTTAAGTAACGCTTAAATATTGGACGACCTCTTCAAAATATGCATCAATTTTTTATTCAACAGTTGCCGAAGATCATATTGAGCTGAGACATGCCGTTTAACTGCAAATATTTTTGTCCCGAAATTTTAATTTCTGGCCCATAGTGTAATGCTTGGAGGGACAGCCCTACACTCAAAAAAATCGACACGTCACATCCACGTGAAAAATCATGTAAACTTCTGTACAGCAACTTACGTGAACTTCATGTACTAGTAAATGGGAAAGTTGATAAAATTTACCAGGATCGCACGTAAACTGGTTAGTATGAGTGCGAGTTACCAATAATTCACGTGAAAATTACATAAAAAGTGTGATGGACGAGAATTACGTATGTTTTCACGTAAACTTGACGTGCTGATTTTTTTGAGTGTACTACTAATTAGATGCATGCATTTTCCTAGGTTCACTGATTAGTAGGGATTATTCCTTTGTTAAGTCCGAACGAGCGGCAGCGAGTAAGGACAGCATGTACCCAACGTTTGTGCAGGTTGAAAGCCGTGAATATATTGCCAATTATGACGTTCGGTCATTCGTGTTTTGGCCTTTTGTGATTCGGCCATTCGTGATTCGGCCATTCGCGGTTCGGCCATTAGATATATTATGCCATTTGTTATTTCGGCCAATTGTGTTTCGGCCATTCGTAGGTAATCCCCTGAACAGATAGAAGGGTATTGTCCTCAGCAAAATTTCTTGTAATAATATGCTCTAATACTTCTCACAACATATTAATGTGCTAAATTGAAACTGAAGAAAAATAAAAATTTTATTTCACTTTTACGGGGATTAATCAAAAATTGAACTTCAATAAACGATAGAGCTTCTAATTTCAAGAAACTCTTCGAAAGGTTTCATAAACCTAAAACCAAGTTTTCCCACTCAAAACGCCAATACTCACGTTTTCTTTGCTTTTAGACAGGTGGAACGGGGGGTTTTGCGACTTTTTTTATGGTAAAAGATAACCACACTAAACAGATGGTGTGTTTAAATGTCGTCCCTGTCTGTGAAGCAAGGTAATCAAGAAGAAAATGTATGAGAACATTTTACCTTGAAACTTTACATCCATTTTCACTATTAAGCGTATAAAAGATTGTTATAAATATGTTATTACACAATTGCTGGACATTTTATTTATTCAACAACATATTAACAGTTATTCGTTCCGTTCAGTAGTGTAGTAGCTTAATTGCTATATAGTTGAGGTGACGTTGACGCTGATTTAAACAAGCAAATCCTTCACTTCGTCAGTATCAGTACCGGTTCCACGTGATTGCCGTAATATTCGTCTGATAAAATTGTGATTAGTTTTCATCGGCATTAGTACAGCTCTCCACTCGCTACTTTAAATTTTTCAAAAGTCAAACGATCAAACTAGCGAATCCTCAATCAAACATATTTCTCATCGCTGCGCTGATCAACACTGACAAGAGTGTTATCAGAACCTCGTTCGTGTCGTAAGTTGATAACCGGGTGTGCCCCAAGGAAGCATCTTGGGACCACTGTTGTTTGTTTATTTGTGTATTTGTTATAAAATACATCATTTGTCTATTTGTTTGTTTTACACTCCATCTGATTTATAAGTCTAAATGAATTTAATAACACTAAATGAATTCACTCTTACAATCTATGACAAATTCAATCTCAAAAAGCTTAAATTTATTCAGTGATTCGCCAGATTGGAAATGTTTCTCAACACAGCTAAAAACTCTGACACACGATGTAACTGGTTCGTTGTGACCAAACTCGGTACGGTGAAACAGTTTAGTCAGTAACGATGACGGCCTCAAAGTCCTTTCAGATGCGCGGAAATTCATAAGCGACAACGGAACGGTTAATGTCATCATCCGGCAATCCTCCGGGAGTAAAAATGAGATGTCGTATATAAAAAGCGTGATGAGTAATGGTCTAAGATTACTACCCTGGGGAACACCGGAGAGGTTCGTGAAATATGCAATCTGCTGACTTCTTATCTTTACATCGAGCATTCGATTTAAAAGCTAGGATCGAAGCCATAGTAGTAGCGCAGAACAAACACCAAGCTTTTCCAATTTTGCTAGCAGATTTGAGTTTTCCATTTTGCTGTTCAGAGTAAATGTTTGCCGACGATTTGAAGTTCTATCGTCTTCAAATGTTGACTGCTCTTCCATACAATCCGACAATGATCCGTTATTAAGTTGGTGTAAGCAGAACGGGATGGACGTGATTGTGAAGAAATGCAATGTTATCTCATTCTGCAGAAACAGGTAAGCCACCATGTTCGATTATAAAATGAACACAGTCAGTATTACGCGAGTCGGAGCTGTGAAAGATTTGGGCATTGTTCTGAACACCAAACTGTGTTTTACTCAGCACATTACAACTATTATTGCTAAAGCATACGTTAAAGTGGGCTTCATTAAAAGGAATATGCAGCAATTTACCGATTTTTATTGCTTGAAATCTTTTTACTGTGCCGTTGTTCGCAGTATTCTGTATTGTATGATACACATTAGCATGCTGTTCCAATCAATTGGACTGTATGAAGCCAGCGTCACTTCGTTTGATACGCTCTACGACTGCTGCACTGGGATATATAAAAATTTGTTTTGTATTGATATTATATTGATAATATTGATATTGATTGAGATTGATATGAAAAATGTGTTCAGAACAGATCAGACCGTGCGTTCAATAGTTATCATCTTTCAACAACAAAATTTTTTTCTAGAAGAAAATTGAACTCAAAATTTTTCCATCAGTAATTCACATGCCTCACTTAAGCTTTATATTATATTTTAATTGAAAAAATATCTGGGTAGAGCGTTCGATATGAAAAACGAAAAGAGAAATTGGACTTTTTCTTAGCTGGCGCTCCTTCAGATAATTACACCTGCATGAATATCAAAACTTAAGCTTCTTTTGAGTGCAGTTTTTTAAAGAAAAAAAGTTATTAGCTTGATCGCATCATTTTTACGATGCGCGAAGATGAGAAATTTGCTGCAACAGCTATTCATTTTTATCTCCTTGATATCATAATAATCGTTAGCCCCGTACTGCTAGGTTGAGTTCGATTTAACGACGAGTGGATTTCTTTAGGCTTTCATTGCACCGTACACAATTCGGTCAAAATCATCCAATAGATGTATGATGCCATGAATTCAATACTATAGCTGACTATCACGCTTTTAATGTTACTCGGTCTACTTTTAAACTTAGAATAAGCACTTCCCATTGATAGCTTGCATGCCATACGATTCATAAAAAAGTAGCAATTGTCTAGTTCTTATTATAGGATTGTTCTTTTACCACTGGATAGTGAAAATAAAGTAAAACTTTCGAGGTAATTTTTTCCGTACAGTTTGCGTTTGATCACTTTGCTTTTCAGGGACGGACGACTATCAACTATACCAAAAGAGTAAACGTAAAAGCCATTAGACTTCTTCTAAACATTCCTTTTGCAGTATTTTTCTACTTTTATGAACGAAAACGAAACGTCCTTTTTCCGGTCAAGATTGTGAGGAAGAGCTAATCCAATGTTGTATCCAAAATCTCACCACTATAAAGACGACCTCATTTTCAATTACGATGATCGAACAACACAATAACCTACCTGCTCCTTCCGACATATTTTTATACTGCTTAGAAAATATCACCACAAAACTGGTCATGTTGATACTCGAATATTAAAATTCACGTTTCTAAGATCAGGTCCTTCTGTTGCCGTTAAGGAGCTAGCACACCCTTGCACATGTGATCACTCCCGGATCAGCAACTCCGTGTCCGATTGCACAAGCCCAACCACTTTCGCTTTCCGTACTTCCGACCGCGAGCAGGCTTAAGGTAAGACTAGTGAGCCAACCTTTGCTGGCAAGGCTGTCGACGTCCTCCAATCGACCAACCAACCAACCAACCGACCGGACAAGTTCATAGTTCGTACCGTCCCTTTAAGTTAAGTACGAAATTCCACGAAGAAAGTGAAATTTCTCCCGGTTCAGACAACGTTGTCGTTGTTACCTGCATGCACCAGAAGCCATCATTGCATGTATGACAATATGCAACATACCCTCGCATGCAATAATGGGCACAGCCATGGACAGGTCAGATCCGTTAATGACTCAAGCCGAAACCCTTTTTGCGAGTCGATGCGTCGTTATTCGTAACTCGTTTTCGTTGTGTAAGTACCTGAGCGGGTGTTACAAAGTACGTACCTTTAATCTAGAAGTTGTGCTTCAACAAAATATGTTATCGAAAATTTTAGCAACAAAATGATGCGGTAATAATTCAGGCTGTACCCTGCCATCGTCAATGAAGTTACTCAGCGAAGCTGATGTTCAGGTGAATGTGAATGAAAAATGCACTTCTGCTGCCACTTTGTCCATCAAACCTTAATTCACGTCAGTATATAGTAAAAAATCAACACCAAAGAATACGTACAGTGATGAAGAAAGTTTCTTCTCCTCCTTACTACTAACTCCCTGCTCGTGTAAATATAATCGATTCCGTCCCGTGTCACCGTGAAGGCTTCTGACACGCTTCGGACGACAACGAAGACGACGACGACGATGACGAGGTGCAATCACTGCATCCTTCTAATGGCTCTCGATGATACGTGTGACTATGATGGATCGTGTGTCGAGGAATGTTTTCTTTTCTTAGCGATGAAAGCTCCACCACCGCCGAGCAGTGCTGGCTGGTTGGAACGATTTTGCGCAAGCTTTTTCTTCTGCGCTCCGGAGTTTAGTTTGCAAAGAAATCGAAATTTGTGTTTGGGGAGAGTTGGCTTTGCATGGATTTGCACGTACCTGAAGTAGGCACTGGCGTGCCCAGGCTGGGGCACTTTGGGGTACGTGCCCCATCTGTTATTCAAAATTTAATACAAAGGAACATAATTTTTGTAACCCAGAAGTCCGGAGTTTTAAATTTAATCTGTCACTATAATTGCGATAAGTAAATGGATTGTCTAAAAATAGTTTCCAGTTTCCAATTATAAATTAAATCTCGAGTTTAATTTCAAGCTTAATTTTAAATCTAAATTTAATTTTCATGGCTAATTCCGACGAAATTGGACTTGAAACTGAAAGAATGTACGAAATGGAAATAAATTCGAATCAGATTGCACTAGAAACTGTATTTAGAATTGGATTTAAAACTAGTTTAATGATGGGTACTTAGTATCTTCTGCAAAGTTAAATGAAATTCATAGTTTTACAACTTTTCCGAACACAAAATCATGCTATCTAGTTCCTATAAAAAATTCATTTTTTCAAATTTGTTATCCCCTTAATATCAGATCTTATGAAAATGTCATTAAATGCAAAATACTTTTTTATGAAACTTCCCCGAAGACACCTTAGTTCGAAAACGTCAGGAAAAGCGAGAAAAGACTTTTAACCGCCTTTTTTTCAAAATGGTTCCACTGTGCGGCATAAGCATCCCTTTCGGACTCTCACTCTTATTTATTCATGCGACCGCGACCAGTTTTTGTGCCTGTGTATAGCTGACAGCGACGACCGGCTCTCGCCCGAGCTGCTAATACCAATTCCTCGCGAGGGCTCACACTCCAGCCCGTGAGTAGAATAGAGGGCGCAGTAAAAGTAAGGAAAAGTAATGTAAAATTTGAGTCCCAGTGTGCCAAGGGCCCTCACGGGCACAGCAACGGCGGCTGTTTGTCTTTATTATCGGCAGGTTAGACGACTGCGAGCATTATTTTTATCTATTGAGGTCTTGTAGTCTGTTTGTCTCACACTTACGTAAGCGTAAGCGTGCTATGTTTCTCATAGTCTGTCACGTGAGAGTACGCATCGTTGGCTTCTCGCTCGATTTGCAACACTGACCATAATTCATGAACCACATAGTATACTGTACGTTAACGTTAACGCCAACAGTTTCTTATAAAAATGTAAGTAAATTTTCTTAGCTTATGTACAGCTGGATTATTAATAGCCTCTTGCTGCTCCTGGAGAGAAAACGTAAAAGAGCACAGGGAAAAACGTTACAAAAACTGAACAAGAGCAACAGATAACTCGCCAAAAAAACAAAAGAGAGGAAAAATGCGAGAAAAAAAAATAAAACTTGCATAAAAAGAAACTAACGAAAAATTGTGATGCAATGGAAGGGAAAAAGGGACGCAGAAAGAGTAAAATAAGTGGAAAGAAGAAAACGAGAGAAAAAAGGAGAACCGCGGCAAAAAAGACGAAATTGGGCAGACAAAGAGAGAGAATGGAAGAGTATAGAAGAAAAATTAGAGGAAAAAAGGGAAAACGAGAAAAAAATAAGGACAAATCGGAGAGAAAATGAGAAAAACCGAACCATAAAAAGAAAAAAACGTAAAAGAACAGAAGGGAAAGGGAAGGAAAAAATACGGAAGTACGAAATACGACAACGGAAAAAGAGGAAAATAAAGGAAGAAAAATAAATACGGAAGCCAAACCGGTGAGCTGAAAAGTAGAACATAATGAGAGGAAGAATAATAGAAAAGGAGTAAATTAAATTAAATTAAAGACAAGAAATAAATCTGAAAGAATGAATGGAAAAAGATAGAAAAGACGGAAGAAACGGGGACTAGAGGAACATCAGGACTGAAATGGGCGAATAAAGGCGTGGGAAAACAAGACAAAGAAGAAACAGCGGACAGGGAAAAAGGAAGAAAAGTAGAGAGAGAGAGAGAGAAAAGTAGATAAAACGTGACAAAAACTGGACAAACAAAGAAAAAGAAGAAGAAAACTGGCATAAAAACGAAGCAAAATCGTGACAAAATGCAAGGGAAACCGGAATGTAAAATAAAGTGTAAAGAAGAAAACGGGAGAAAAAGGAAAAGCGAGCCAAAAAAAGGAGACTGGTCAGAAACAGACAAAAAACCAAAGAAAGCAGAAGAATGAGAGAAAACAAAGAAAAACGATAAAAAAAATTAAGGCAAACTGGACAGAAACTGAGAGTAAATGGTGCTAAAAAGAAAAAAAAACGATAGCAAAAGAGGAACAGAAAATGAGAAAATTTGAAAGGACGAAATACGAGTACAAAAAAAGAGGAAAATGAAGAGAGAAAAATGATACCGAAAGACAAATGAGATAACAATAAGGTCATTACAAATATTTTATAAAGTTTTTGTCTTTCTGGTGCTCGGCCACTGAAGGGGGGGGGACGAAAAAAAAATAAAGTGAATGTTTCAATCGAGCAAAAAAAAAATGGGTTTTAAGCATTTTTATTTAAAGTTTAAACGTGAAAACCGAATCAATTCTTGCTTATAATAACGTATTATTTTCTCTGCAAAAATCTACGAAAAAAAGACAAAAGCAAAGGAAAATTTTCTTGGACGATTTTCGGAAATTCCATTGATCGAATTTCCATTTCTGTTTCGTGCTAGAAGCGTTAACTCAACTCGGAGACTCATTTTTCGAGTTTTTCAGACTGTAGAGCCCACAGACAATTGATTTTATAAAAAAAAATTGACTCATATCCTACAGATTATTTTTTTTGCCCCCCGATTTTTGGAGCCAATTTTGAAGGGCGGGGGGACAAAAACTTTAAAAATTATTTACAATTGCCTACTGTGTCAGAAAGGGCTGAAATGCCGAACAAAGTAAGAGCAAAAACGGAACAGAGCGAAAACAAAATAATAAAAACGGGACAGCAAACAGAACAGAATAGACGAGACTGAAAAAGAGAAAAAATGTAAAAAACGAAATAGAAAAGAGTGCAAACAAGAAGAAAATAAGGACTAAAATTGCGCAAAACGGGAGGATTGCGCAGAAACGCAAGGATGATACGCAAAATCGTGAAGCGTTCCACATTTTTAACAGTGCTAAGGGCAATTTGCAGAGAGTCACACAATGCCAAACAGAAAACAGAAATCCGATAGAGGAAACGAGGAAATTAATGTAAGGATAAAGATGGTGCAATAAAAGAAGTATGGTACAGTAAAAGAAAAATAGAAAACGAACCAAAGATAACTATATATCTGGAGGAAAAAGAAGAAAAACTGGATATAAAAAGAAAACACAAACCTAAAACATGGAGCCAAACACAGGTAAAATCGTGACAGAAAAGAAGAAAAACGGAATATCTAAATGAGGAAAAACGGAACAGGAGAAGATGAAAAACGACAAAGAGTTGAGGTAAAGAAAAGACGAAAACTGAAAAGGGAAGAGAAAAGACAGAAAACGGGAAAGAAAATTACAAAAAAAATGAGTAAGAAACAGGAACTGGAACGAAGAAAAACGGAAGAATGAAATAGAGAACACAGGACAGGAAAGCGAGAGAAAAAGGGAGAAAACGGAAAAAATAAGAGAACGGTATAGAAAAAAACGGAACAAACGGTGGAAAACGGGACCGGGAAATAAATAAAATAAGAAAACAAAGAAAATAATAAAAGAGATAAAATGTGTGAGAGAGTGAGACGAAATATGTCATTCCTAATTTCAAGTAAAATTATGTCTCTAATCACAATTTAGAATTTCAAGTCCATTTGCATGTACGATTTTAGGCCCAGTTTTAAGTCTAATTTAATTCAAATGTCAAATTTAAACGCTGATTTCAAGTTCAAGTCCTAAAAGTTGAAATTTTAATTAAAAAAAATTAAATAATTAATTTTTTTTAAGTTCTATTTCATGTCTGTTTACTAAAATTAAAACTGGAAATAAAACTTCCAGTCTAAATTACTCGAAATTTAAGTCCTAATTCAAATCCAATTTCCATTTCAGTTTGAAATAAAGCTTCAAGCCCAAATTACACTCAATTTTTTTTTTCACGAAAGTCTATGGCGCATAAAAATAGCGTGTAAAAATTTGCGTTAGTTAAAAAATTGTTGTTTCCTTTTTTATCCACCGTTATCTTTGGTTCATTTTGCCTGTTTTTTCTTCTTTACCTGTTCTATTTTCCCATCCCCATCATGCATCATCTTTTTCCTGTGTGACCTCTTTTTGCCGTTTCCTCGTTTGCTCCCTCATTATTCTTCTTTTCTCTTTGGGTTTCTCTAGTTTTCTATTCCGTTTTCCCTTTTTTGTCTCTTTTTTCTTGTTTTATCTCTCGTTTTTCTTTTTTCTGTCCGCTGTTTCTTCTGTCTCTTCTTTGCCTGTCCCGTACCGTCGCCCTTTTCAGTCCTGATTTTCCTCTTGTTTCTTTGTTTTTTCGTCTTTCATTTCCTTTCATTTTTCGGGCCGTTTTTCGTCTTTTACATTCTTGTTTTTATTTTCCTTACCGCTAACTTTTTTTCTATTATTTTGATTTCGTCTGTTCGGTTCTTTCTTTTGTTATGTTCTGCATTTCCTCCTTTTCTATCGTGTGTTATCCCGCTTGTCCTCCGTTTTTCTGTTTTCCTGTTCTCGTATCTCGTGCTTCAGTATTTTCACCTTTTTTTTTCTCCATTTCTATCGCGGTTTATACTCTTTTGTTCCATTCTTTCTCATTTTTATTTTCCTTTTTTTACTTCATTTTCTAATTTTTCCCGTTTTCTTCTTCTCGCTTTTTTCATATCCCATTTTGCCTTCCATTGTATCACAATTTTTCTTTTGTTTTTTATGTCAGTTAAACCGAGTAAAAAACTATTACCGTGTAGTCCTTATTAAAGTCTAATTAAATGCCCCATTTCAAGTCCGTTTTCAACTTTAATTTCTAGTCCAGTTTCAGGTCTAATTTCTAGTCCGGCATTTTGTCATAAATGATTCGCCAACCTACGATTACATGATTTACCAAGCCACATTCTTCTGAAGGGTCGGGAGCCCCGCCTTTTGCTTATGTCTGGGCACGCTACTGTCAGCAGGTACGTTCGCGAAGAGTAAGTTTTTAACTATGTTGATTCGAAGCTGTTTGTCACACCCTTGGCGAACGTTTGCGGGTGGGTCGATTGCATTCGAAGGTGATCGCGGCTACACGGGCTATAGCCCGATCTGGTGCGTGGGTGACAATATAGCAAATCGAACTTTTGTTCGTGATATGTAACATGGAATCATGGTTCTCGAATTATGCGTATAAATCATCTTAACTCATTTTGAATCACGTTTTAATTTTGAAAAAGACTTTTTCATTTCGGAACTTTGCTTTGCCGAATGTTTAATAATATTATTCGAAATATTAATACAAAAGCTTAATGAAAAGTGAGTACACCTTTGAAAAGTTTGAAATTGATTTGTGGTACATTGATTGTAAACAAAAGTTAGGTAAATTGCTCAAATTATGTGACACAACCATTTTGCAGTTTGTAATTCAAATTTAATCAATATTTTAAATTACTAAATTCAGGTATATGTTGTAAATGGTGTACAGTTCCTAACGAATACAATCCACTCGTACGACTTATAGAGCATTCACCTTCGAACCTGTTATGCAAACCCCTGCATTCATCGCACTCTCGGAGAGACGATTAGTGGCCAATCAGTTCCGCCACGGGTTGGCTTCAAAGTTGCTTTCATTATGTTCGGTAAATTTTGCACATCGTTACGCCGTCAAATTCCACCTATTGACGTTTGATTTTGTCCTCAACAGTCAACAGTAGTAGGTATGCTAAGCAGCACAAAACGATGCCATGGCGAAGCTGGCTGGTTGATTGGCTGGCTCTGTGGTCGGTGATTTGTAATCGAGCCCTTCGTTGCACGTCTCATCAACGAAACCGAACGCTGATTGTCACGCGAAATGATTATTCATACCTACCTCGGTTTTCATTGATGCCACGGCCATATCTGGCCACCGGCTGGCTCGAGCTCATCTATGTCATCCCTCCTCCACAATCCCATTATATCACACAGATTCTGGTCGAAAAATAGCAGTTTTGGAGGTGGGCAGACTTTCGTGCGATATTTAAAAGAAATGAATCAAACATCCAGAAAAAGAAGTTTTTGGCCGGACCAAGGGGGAACCGGTTTAGTTGGAAATTTTTCTCCAGCTTTTGGACTCTGCACTCTGGAGAAGATGTTTACACTCCGAATAAGTTACCAGTATGCGAAAAACAAGTTTCACCATGAAGCGTAAGAATAAAAAAACGGCGCTTCAGCATGGATGATTCGGAACTTGTAATAATCTGTGGTAGAGTGAAAAAAAAACACAAAAATGATTCAACGTTTGTCACTTTTATTTGTTAAATATTCGGCGTAAAAAAAAACATTTCTACACTTTCGTTCAACTAGACTGTTGGTTAAAATTATCTTACGTAGCTAGGAAACGCCCTTACAGAACGAAGGTTCTCTCACACAACTTTACACTAACCCTATGAGTAGACTTTGTAATGAGCAAATATGCACTTTGTTCTAAGAACAGAGAAAAAAATTTTCTCCCTAAATGGTAACCTGATGATGACGGGGGAAAGGTTCAAGGGGGGGAGGCGGTAATGAGATGGGAAAGTTAAGAGTTCTTTAGTGTGTGATTTTTTTTTCTAAAATTGGGAATGTGATAAACCTACGGAGGTTGAAATTGGTGGTATCTGGGATTCGAATCGGGGAAAATTTACAGTTCTTTGTTGGCGAGTTTTCCGTTGCTCTCGCGCCGCAGTTTTTCCTCCTCGGCCTTCCGTTTCGCTGCTGCCAGCCGGGCTGCCCTCTTGATACCGTAGGTCTTCTTGTAGAAATCGTTAAACAGCATGTAGAAGAAAATGGCGTTCGGCAGCGTGAAACACACGGACCAGCGAGGATAGCCGCAGTCGGTCCACAGCAGCTGGGCAGAGTGAATGAATGCCATTCCGAATTGGATCTATTGGAATGAAGCGGTGATGAGGTACGGTATGAGAACCAGTCAACCAGTTGGTTACTCACCATTTGCAGATCGGTGATGTACTTCTTCCACCAAAGATACTTGTGGAATTGTGGGCCCATGGCAGCGAACATGTAGTAGGTGTACATCACGATGTGGACGAACGAGTTGATCACTCCTGCGGAGAAAGAAGAAAACAGTTTATGCCAGAATCATTTCCAAAATCTCATGGAGATCTTGGGAATGATCATAGCCGAAATCAAGTTCTGTAAGTGAGTCAAACCTATAAACGTTCCGTGTCCTCCCGGGAAGTACTTGGTGGCACCCCAGGAGATCATCGGCATCACGGTGTGGTGATAGAGATGTAGGAAACTGATCTGATTGTCCTTTTTCCGTAGCGTGAAGAACACCGTGTCCAGCAGTTCGGAGAGTTTCGCCAGGAAATACACGTAACATCCTCGAGCAACCTTTGGCAATGGGTGGGACACAAAATTTAAGGTTTAGTTAATATCCGCACAGTGTAATTCTATCATTTTTTTTGTGGACATTACCCGCATTGCCATCGGATTGTCGGTCCAATCCACCGGTTGACATCGCCAGCTATAGTGCCGCAGCCAGGCACCGTCCAGGCCCTGGGGAAAAACGACAGGCGAAAGAAATTGCGTTATTTCTATTTGCTCAAAATTAGAAAGTGTTCCGAGTTAGGCCTCCCTTGCATACCCCCCTGTTGGTGGTAAACTGATGTAATTGAATGATGCACTTTATACGAGGTTGAGAGTTGTTGTTTCAAGTGCCAGCTGTCCAGATTGACCAGTACAACCGATTAAAAAAATGAAAGGGTTAAACAACCAATTCTTAATACACAAGACTATCCATGAAAGATCATTCGGTGGCCTACAACATCGAGGGTTTAGAAAAGTCTCTTCGGTGAATTGCTCAAAAGCTAGGTTCCGTTCTTAAAATGGTGAAATTATTCAAACGATAACGTATGCTTTAAAAAAATAGACAAATTTTCGATGGCGATGGATAAAAAACTACAAAAGATATTTCAATTTTTCTTAAATCCTGAGTTCATTGAGCGTGTACAGAAAAAAATTGACAGCGTTATCAGTTGATTTGCGGCAGCCCTGAGAGTTAGCAAGTACGCTTGATGCTTTGTTCATACTGGCAGCTTGATGTGGGAGATATATTTGACCTCATCGCTGACCTCCTTAGCGGGGGCGTAAAAGTACTTCTTCGCCGTTTACCCAGTTACTCCGACCTTCCGAGCCCAAAATGCGCGACTATGAGGCCACCTTACTCTCGGTTTTCCTCTTCAGTCTCTGTTGCACTTTGCGATCACGTGGTACTATCGGACCGCCAGCACCAGGCTTCCGTTTGATGCTCTTGCCGTGAGCACGTTATCCAACTACTTCGCTCTGGGGTAGAGCTGGCAGTACGAACAAAGCGTCGAGCATAGTTGCTTGACTATTTTTGCCGTGGCTACCACACACCAACTAATAACACTGTGAAATTTTATTCCGTAAATTCTTAATAGACGTAATATTCAAACAAAATTTGTTCTATTGAATTATCTTTTGTAGATTTTTATTCATTGTCATCCGAAATTAGTCTATTTTTCAAAGCATATGACATCGATGATGATGAGCTTTTTTGATCCTTCACTAAATTGAAAACCCGGCGAATTTTTGAAAAATCAGTGAAAAATTTTAAGAGGTAGGGAAAGACGGACACATATATTTAAAATTAATTTTGCTTATTTCATTGATTTAATATATATTACATGTGGAAAAGTAACCGGAAGTCGTGTAACAGTTGGAACAGACTACAGTTGCTAGCAAAACAGCGAAACCAGAATGAGACTCTACAAATGGCAAACAAAAAGCCCATAAAATTTACAAAAAACACGGCGGTAGTGATAATTTTGCAATATATTTGGACAAGCCAGTCGTCGTATGTTCGAATGTCGACTGGGCAGTGCCACTACAGAGCATCTTCGCACTAGCCCCGTAATTTTCATGCACTCTATAAGAAGTCTGTCGAATAAAGATGGGTCAAGTTCTGAAGAACGTTTATACATTTAGCAACATTTAGCAATCAGCAATGCATTTAAAGAGGATAATTCAAAATTGGGCTTGAAATAATGTCTAGTCCTTCTCTTACATGAAAACCATATTACAATCTGACGATTTTTTAGCCATAATGCATCTTGATAAAAGTGTTGGTGATAGTTCGGAAAAGATTTGTAATCTCTTTGCAAATTTTTTTCAAGAAATCTCGCGATCGCGACTATTTTGCATTCTATCCGAAATATTCAATGCCTCAACCAGCTTCATGCTCAGGGCATTTGCAGGCTTTAAAAAATTTAGATGCCTCTAAAGGCCCTTGGTTTTGAAATAAGCCCGCCACTTTTTCTTGCAATGAAGCTCACTGATCCTTTGTTTTGGCTGTTTAACTTATCACCGGAATCCGAAATCTCCCCAAAAGTATGGAAAAGCTCATTTCTGATTTAAATCCGACCGGAAATCTGACGTACGTGATTATCGTGGCATTGCCATAATCTCTTGCATTCTAAAACTCTTCCAAACCAATTATTGATGGAAAATTATTCCTTCAAATAAAAAACAGAATTACAGAAATGCAACACGATTTCTTCAAAGGATGCTCAAAAAATTAGAATTGGACCAGGGCTTCTGAAATGGCATGAATCGTATTTAACTAATCGCCAACAAATAATTAAATTTAACGGAAAGAACTCGAATTCAATTCAAGTCACTTCTGGGTACCTCAAGGCTCTCCTTTGGGACTTCTTCTTTTTATTTTGTATGTAAACTATATTTTCTTCAAGAAACTCCAAGTGCTAATATATGTCGACGACATGAAGCTCTTTTTGGAAATAAGATATGAAGAAGACATCAATGTATTTCAGAATGAAATACGCATGTTGACACGGTTCTTCATCAAACTTGGCTTACATCTTCCTTGACGTAAGGGAATCGGAATTGAAGGGGTTGACAACAGGGAAGGTGGTCGTAACAGGGGAGGAGGTTCTAACAGCGAAACGCCTGGACGCTTCTTCACCAAACTTGGCACATATGTTCCTTGACATAAAGGACTCAGAACTTAAGGGATTGACAAAAGGAAGGGAGGTCCATAACAGTGAGGGAGGCCCTAACTCCGAAACGCCTGAATGGTTCTTCATCAAACTTGGCACATTTTAAATAGGGGAATCAGCACTGGGAGGTTGCCGAAAGGGGGGAGGGCTAACAAGGGGCTAAGCAAAAGGGGATGCGTTTCTCTTGCATTTAAATCGATTGCAGTTGTGCAAATAACTTCGAGAAAAGAGGGGGTTCCACCGAAGAGGAATATATGGTAAAAAAGACCTTGGTTTAGTTTCCATTATAGTGATTTTCATAGAGCAAACCAATGCATAATTAGCTACGTGACAGAAGAGGGAGCGGACTGGGAAAGAATCGACAAGTAGGGGGACGAAGAACGTGAGTATGAAGGTATGTTTCGTCATAGCTCCGGAACTTCGGGACTATTCTTCATTAAACGTCGTTTGTCAAACGCATGTATTTTGGCATAAAAGAATCAGTGCAGGGGGGTCTCTTACAAGGGGAAAGAAAAGTTCAAACGGGTAAAGGTGCGCGTTTCTCTTGCAATTGGAATGATAGCAGTTGTACAAGTTGCTGGATTTCTGAAAGGGGGGATAGGGTGGCCATTAACAAAGGGAAGGTTCAAAAACGGTTTTTTGTCGATTTATAGGGATTACCGGGAAGAAGTCAGATTTACAAGTGGCTAGGGGACAACATGAGGGAAACTGACAAAGAGAGTAGACACATTAAAATGAAAAAAGGGTTTTGTTTTTTTTGCAAATTTTGAAAATTTTCGTTACAATAACAGATGTACAAGTGGCTGAGAGGCAAAGGGGCCCCGAGTAAGATCGGGTAATCAGTTAGTAAATATATAAAAGTGAACCGTTTGTATGTACCGCCATAACTTCAGAACGCCTTGACCGTATTCCTCCAATCTCTTAGGGGACTTAGCACTGGGGCTGATAAAAGGGGGGAGGTCCAAATAAGTAAAATAGGTTGCATTTCTCCTGCACTTAGACCGATTGCAGTTACCCAAGTGGCTGGTAACAAGAAAGGTGGGACCTCGAGGAGGTTTATATGGAAAAAGGTTTCGTTTTACTTCCGTTATAGGGATTTTCCGAGAGCAAATAGATGCGTAAATAGTTACGTGACAGAAGGGGGAACTGACTTGGAAGGAAGCCAACAGGGAATGCCTGGACGGTTTGTCATCAAACTTGACACGCATGTCCCTTGATATAAAAAATCAACACAAGGGGTTGGCAGAAGGGGGGGTGGTCTTTAACAAACGAGATCCGAATAAGTAAAAGGGATCGCGTTACTTTTGCATTTGGAACGATAGCAGTTGTACAACAAACAAATAAAGAAATAAACGAGTGACTGGACGGCAAGAGGAAATATATTAAAGGGCGAAATAGAGTGACAAGTGGGAGGTTCGAGAATGTCAAAAAAGCTTTGGTTTGCTTAGGGATTGCTTAAACGAAGGTAGATTTACAAGTGGCAGGGGGCAACAGAAGGGGGGAAACTGACAAAGGGAATATACAGAAGACACATTCAAATGAAGAAAAAGGGTTTTGTTTCTTGCATTAGAGCAGTGAAACGTGAAATAGTTAAATGACAAAATTTGAACCTTTCTGATTTGGATGAAACTTTATATGCGTGTTTGAGAGGAGGAAATATGCACCTTCCACAGATTTTAGCACCATTTTGGTCCAAAACTCATTTTTAAAAAGAACGTATTTATTTTCATGAGTATTATGTTTGAAAAATCGAAAGCTATCGATTGCTTAAAAATTATGTCTAAAGGAGTTGTAGAAAACAGATTTCTAAACATGGAAAAAATATGCACAAACTTTTAAAAAATTTGAAGATAAAATTTATAATTAAGATTTAAAGAATACATCTTTTTTTTTTTTTTGAAAACCAAAAGTTATTTCCAGGCTTTTAAAAGTTATTCTGAGCTGAAGCAACTTTCATGAACGGATTTTGTAGAATAACGACTTTTATGAGTTTTTTTTTCAAACCAGAGAATTTTTCAATTAATGTTAGTTAATACAAATAACAATTATTTACGTCATTTACAACAAAATTAATGAAAATGATCATTTTTCAAAACACAGCCGTTTTCGAGATATTCGAAGAAAAAAAAGTTAGATTTATATCAATTTTTTCTTTTAAACACGCCCTTTTCATATGTTACTCGAGTTGCTGTTCGATAAAATTTCTAATAACTACATTGAATTTCCTACAACTTGTGTGAAAACAGCTTATTGATTTAACCTTTCGCTTTTGAATTGCGGATAAATTAAAAATCGTATTCGTAAAATCTGTACACATTTCTTTGTTTGTAACTTTTCACCGCGTAGGTAAAAATAACTGAAATTTAGACTGAAATTAGTTGAGAGTATGCTATTTATATCGGGTAGAGTTTTAGCAAAATAGATTAAGCGACTACGGTGATATCTTTGGAGCAAGAGTAGGTGCGCAGAAAAACATTTGAGCACTTTCTTTGAAAATCCAAATGCTTCTCATCGATGAAGTAATAAACAGCTCGGAATCGAACATTCTGGCGGATTCACGGGTCCACGGGACGCCGTACAGTTCTTTTTATTAAATCAAATTTGATAGCCGCGATATGGCATGTTACGCCGTCTTGTTGAAACCACATCACGTCCACATTAACCCCAATTGACAAATTGCGGTTTGACAAGCAACCACAATAAAATTGAGTTTGTATTGGTACGCCTTTAATTGCTACGCCTTCTTGTGATAAACTGATAGTAAGTTTATAAGAGACATGGCGCATCCAACTAGTTTTATCTTGCTAATACGAGTAGCCTTGATGAATTTATTAACATTAAGAGTTTTATTATGGTTTTATGTAGTGTAAATGCATTTTGGTGAATTGGCCCGCTTTCGGGAATAAAACAATGCTTAAGACCAGTAGCTTTGTTTTATTTAGGGTCTATTGTGAAACACCCCCTCTTTTGTTCAGCGTTCGATGGCGTCGGCAGAGCTATGAGAGTTAGGGCGAATCTGTAACGAAACAAAAGAGGGATCGGTGAAGCAATGTTCACCCTCTCCACCAATCCCGTAGGCTCAGGACACCTCGCGATGGACACTGTTCCAGTTCCTGGGTAACGCGGCTCTTTGGCGGTTATCCGTGGCCTTTCATTGTGGTCCAAAAAAATGGGTGATCATGACCCGGAGACTGTCGCCAATAATTATTACATTCTGGCTGTCATTTCAAAAATTCAGACTCAACAACAACTTAGTTTTGAGCCCATGCACCAAATCTACGACGTGTCGGGTTGTCGTGGGAGTTCAGTACTTGAGCGAGTTAAATTTCGTTAGTCCGCATACCCAAATTGTACATTCGTGCTAGTTACAAGACACGTCAGAGGTGACCCGTCACCTTTTTCAGTAGGTTCTATTCTGGTAAAACCAGAAACTAGATTCAAGAGAGCTCACTTACCTCAAAGAACAAATACACGCTGACTAGCACCTGCAGAAAATTGTACACCACCAGCAGTTTTTGCATCTGGAACGGCTTTCGGTTGGCCATATATTTCGGTCCGAAATTGAGCACGAAGTACAGATAGCTGGCGATGATGGTCAAACCTGGTACCGGAGACGAAATTAGCGGCCAATGGTTCGTCCGGGGGTCGGCCAGCTCGGTGAACAGGAAGTCCCAATAGTTGGAGGACATCGTTTCGTTTGTCGTGGCCATTTTTGCTGCTGTGTGTGTGTGTGTGTGCGTGCGTTTTTCTTAAAAACTATTTAAAATGGTAATTGATCGGTTCACTTGGAGAAAACTTGACTGATTGTTGTTTCGATGTTGTTTTAACACTAACTATGGGCAGTTAACATGGAGCTTACTAACGGCGTTTTTGTAGGAAGTAGTGGATATAAGGAAGCTCATTCGCAGATTATCTGAAAATGTAAAACGAGAAAAAAGTTGAGATTAGTGGAATGTTCAAGGAAATGAATACTAAACAGATAGGTCGGAATTAATGTGACAACAGTTGAGTGGCCGCAGCGAACAAATGTTCGAATGTTGAATGAAAAAGGCGTCCCTCTGCCATTTGCATGGGGCAGCAGCTTAGGTGAATGCTTTTCCGTGCACGTCGTTGTGGGGAAAAGCAGCAAACATGTGGAAGTCCTTCAAATTACCAGTTATGGCTCGCCGCTCCGAGTGTGACTTCCAAGAGAGGGTATTTGTACTAATAGGACGAGCATGGAAAGCTACTAACGGTGGATGTGTCGACTAAACTCGTACTAATGTGGTTGGCATTGAACGAAATACCGTTGGAATCGAGCACACACACCGTACAGCCGTAACTCTAACTATGCTTTGAGACCGGCGCGACGCGGCACGGCGATGTAAGCATATCCTTTGGAAGAATTAGCGTGAGCTCGCCAAAACAGCAACCAACGGCAGCATCAGCGAGCACGACGGAACGAGAACAGCAGCAGCAGCTGCGGTTAGCGAACCCGTTCGCTTGGTTTGTGGACTGTGGCACTGACTGCAAGCCCCACATGGGGCCAGCGGAGATTCTAGCAATCACCGATGTTCTAAAAGCGAACTGGTTTTTAACCAAATTGGTAGCTGCACCGAGAGACCTTTCGAATGTAGGTCTGTGGTGCGCTAATTAGTGTTTAAAGTTCTTGGAATTTTCACGAATCGCGAGAAAATAAAATCAGAAATATAATGTTTTGTCTATAATTTATATATACAGTATTACTAATAATTATGCTGTGGAATCCTGTAATTGACTTTGCTTTGTTTAAATTCCAAACAAGGTATGTTATTTGGGCAACCGCAGATTAGTATGTTTTGATAGTCACAATGACAAATTTTACCGAAAAATATGTCGGTATGTACCAGTACATTGCATTGCATTCGGCTGCATGTTGATGTATTTATAATCGAAATGCCACTGACTGAAAGGTGGTTGTGTATTTTCAACACGTTAACGTTTATCGCCAGTCAGTTCTAGCCGTAAATATCTAACACCACGGGAACCACTTGAAACCAGTTTGGTTTATTGATAAAACATTAGTAATTGCTGTTTGATTTGAGAGGAAAAGTCCTTGGCTTGAACAAGAACAAAATATCTGAAGAATTTATTAGTTAGCTTGTTGGTCATTTATAAGGAGGAAAGAATATATTCCCTTGGCATTCGAATTCAATGGTTTTCGAAATTGATTTATTGCACCGAATGATGGCTATGGAATTGCGGTAGTGATGAAACTTTCTTTTACATGTTCATTAAAAAAAATCGATAGAAAAATGTTTTGGTCTGGAAAATCGAGCCTGGAATCGTAGGATGGCGAATCTATTATTATTTATTACAAAAATAGCGGTTGATTAGATTGAAATTTCCGAAATGCAATTCGATGCAATCGTCGATATAGGGCACGGGAGGGTATTTTCAGCCCATTAAGCGATGGCATCTGTTTTTTCGGCCTATGGCCTAGTTCTAGTGGAAGAACAGGTGGTTTTGATGTTCTTTGTATAACAAATAATAGATTACTTACAGTCTCGAGAAAATAGTTATAACATATTAAAATGTTATGTCGGCAAAGTATTTTTATTGGCGAAAGAAGAGGCAAACAGGCTGAATTTAGAAACCTGCTGAAAATACCCTCCCGTACCCTATTAGTCGAACTATAACAGTCCATTTCTGAGGAACTGGAAATAAATCCTTGAAACGTTGGCCTACACAGCAGATAAACTAGTTTGATAGAAACCCGATGACCAAAGCGCCATCACTAAAACCAAAATTAGTAACGTTGGTCAAAAGTGTCACTCTCCATTGGATTTGAAATCAAAGTTAAAGATGGATTAGAAATCAGACTTGGATCTGAATTAAACATTCTAAAACATTCGGGTACCAACCGAAAGAGCGTGGGTCCGCCCCCGCCTGTCACTGCACAACCCAATATATTTTTGTCCTGTATCGAAATTTTCAATTTCATTCAATTAATCATTCTTCGCATCAGGCGAAGGCATTTAACTTGAAATCGGATTTAAAATAGGACATTAAATTAGACTTGAATTTAAACTAAATTAGCTCAAAGCTTTATTTCAAATTCAACTGTCAATGTCCTCATGTCCATGTCAATTGACCGTCTATGTTAAATTAAATTTGCAGTAATTTGGACTGGAAATTTTGAAATGTGAAGTTTTTTTTTGAAATTGGATTTGAAATTTTTCTTGAACAGAGACACGAGATTTGACGCGCACAGTTTTACTTGAAACTAGGACTGACAGATTTCGTGTTACTCGCTCTCTCACACGTTTTATCTTTCTCCGTTTCCTTTTTTCTCTATTTCCGACCGTTTTCGACTTTTTATTCCGTTTATTTATCTTTTTTGTGCTTACTTACTTTACGTTACTTTTTCGGCGACAATCCGCTTATCGAATCCATGCCGAATTCAGGAGCCGTCTCCACATTACTCGGTCTTGGGCTGCCGCTCTCTAGTCGCCCCTAACACCCGCTGTTCTGGCATCTTTGTCAACAGCGCCCATCCAACGGGTACGGGGTCTGCCTCGAAGTCGTCGGCCGCTGTAGGGTTCTCTGCTAAATATTGTTTTCGCTGGTCTATACGTGGTCCTTGCTATGTGGTCAGTCCACTATAGCCTGCCGTATTTTAATCGCTTCACAATATTCGCATCTTTGTATGCTTGGAATATTTCATGATTCATGCGCCTGCGCCACACTCCTTCGTTTAATATGCCGCCAAAAATTGATCGCAGGATCTTACGCTTCGTGGCCGTAGAGTACCACCGGAAGACTTAGAGTCTTATAGAGCGCGAGTTTTGTACGGAGTTGTAGGCTACGGGACCACAGCTGGCTACGAAATCCGTAAAAGGCCCTGTTGGCAGCCGCTAACCGCTTTTTTACTTCACGGCTCACATCGTTGTCACATGTCACTAACGTACCAAGGTAAACACCACTTCGACTACTTCAAAAGTATCTCCACTTATCATCACCGCAGCTCCAAGTTCCAACACCCGAAGGGCCACGTTTTCTACCAGCCACCATATACTTTAGTTTGGTAGAATTTATGATAAGCCCCATCCTCGCAGCTTCCTCCTTAAGATGCGTGTACGCTTCTTGCACAGCTCTGGGGTTAACACCGATGATATCGATGTCGTCCGCGAACCCGAGGAGCATATGAGATTTCGTGATGATGGAACCACTTCTCTGCACGTCTGCCCTTCGAATAATACCTTCGAATGCAATGTTGAACAGCAAATTCAATAGTCCGTCACCTTGCTTCAAACCATCCAACGTCACAAACGAGTCCGATGGCACACTCGCTATCCTGACGCTTGATTTTGAGCCATCAAGGTCACCGTCACCATCTTTTTTGTGCTATTTTCTTCGTTTTTGCTCTCATTTTTCTTCTTTTTCCTTTTGTATTTCTGTTTTTCCCCTTCTTTTTGTCCCGTGTTTTCTGTTTAATTGTTCCATTCATTGTTTTATGTTTAGTTTTCCCTTTCTTGTGATGGTTTTTCCAACTTTTCTGTCACATTTTACTTCTTTTCCAGTCCCGTCTTCCCTCTGTTTATCTCGTTTACCTCCTTTTATTTCTTGTATTTCCTTTTTTCTGTCTGATTTTTCCTCATTCTTTTTTCTTTTTCTTTTCAACGACGTATAGCAGTCGGCTTTACTTTTCTGTTGGGGAAGAATAAATGCTTAATGCGAGAAATGTAGATTCAGGCAAACTGAAAATTCTTGATATTAGGCTATTAAAATATAGACTTAGCGAAGGTGAGAGTCGAACTCACAGCTTCCAATCTCCAGTTGAGCGTGTTATTTAACCAATTACACCACTAAGCCGTCTATACTCTGTGGTCTTATATCAAGGTTTTGTTATGACGCTTGCCTGATTCTATCATTCATTCGCACATTTATCCAGCGCGAATATATTTTTATTGACTGTATTTGTTGCAACCGCACAGATTGATAGACATATAGCTATTCGGTTTGCGCTTAGCAACAGTCAGTCAGTCAGTTCCTCATTCTGTTCATATTATATTACGTCTTTCGTCATTTTTTCTACAATTTTCAGGCCAGTTTTTCTTCTTGTGTTTTGTTCTATGTCCCATTAACTCCTATTCTTTTTTCTTTTCGTTTATTCCTCTCGTGTCCTGCTTTTCCTTCTATGCATTCACGTGCTGTTTTTTGTTTTATCCAGTTTGTCTATCGTCTTCATATTTTTCTTTCAATTTTCCTCCTTTTCTGTTCTGTTTTCTCAATTTCTCTTCTTCCGTATTTACTACTTTCCTTTTCTTCCTTTTCTATTCTATTTTTTTTTTGTTCCGTTTCCGTTCCGTCTATCCTCCTTTTCTGTCCAGTTTGTCCTCATTTTCTGTCTCGTTTTCCTCGTTTTTTTTTATAGTTTTCCTTCTTTTCTGTCATTTTTTTCGGTACTGCTCCGTTCTCCCTATTTTGCCGGCCAGTATCCTCCTTTTTGCTTCGCTTTACATTTTTTTTTCTCTTGTTTTTCTTCTTTTTCACTTATTTTAGACACACACAGTTTTACTTAAAACTAAGATTGACATATCTTGTCTTACTCGTGTGAGAGAGTCACGAGTCCTACTCGTGTTTCACCTTTTTTCTGTTAATTTTTTGGTCTTTTTCATACGGTTTTCTACTTTTTGTGCTGTTTTAATCGAACTTGTGTTTTGGGTTTTTACTCCACCTTTTTTTCTTTTTCGTTCTTTTTTCTGGCTTTTTCTCTGCGTCATCTGTTTTCTGTTACATTGTTCCATTTTTCTTCGTTTTCTGTAACAGTTTTTCTTCGTTCTGCTCTTGTTTTTCACGTTCAGTTACGTTCATTTGGCTCCCTTTTTTCCTTTGTTCCCCGACATTCTCCTATTATCTCCCGTTTTTTGACTTTTTCTCTCCAATGTTAGGTTTTTATTTGTAAGTTGTTATTTGTTATTTATTTATAATTTCATCCGACCTACATAGTCTTAATAAATAAAGAATATGGCTGGGAAAAGCCATCTTGGAAATGCACATTCCAGTTTTCAAAGCGTCGCAAAAACCCAACATCTTTTCTTGCACATAGTCACATTAATATAACACTTAACAACTAAGCACACTTTACAATGATTTGAATGAACAGAAAATAGCAGCAGATAAACACTAAAAATTAAAATTGATGTCATTTTCATTATATGCTAAAGCAAGACGATGGATGGGTTTGTGTTGACCATAATTCGTGCGATGAACGTTTACCCGTAGAGACGTAAATGATGTTGCGGGCACAGAGGACAATATATTTGCAGCATAGCGAGGATGCTGGGACAGTCGTAGCTACCGGTTAGGATTTTGTTGGCCATTTGAGATATTATATCCTTGCGTCGCTGTTCGAGGGGTTTTATTCCGAAAAGAATCCAGAGATCATTATACGGTGGTAATTTCTCGGGATTTCTCCATGGCAAGGTGCGGCAAATACGTTTTTGAATACATTCAATACGTTTCACCCAGATGTCGTAATACGGATCCCAAATAACGCAGGCAATCTCCAGAATTGAGCGTACTAGCGAGCAATAGAGAGTCAGCAAGGTTCCCAGATCGTCAAATTCTTTTCCAATTCTCAAAATTAAGCCAAGTTGACGATTAGCCTTCATGGAGTAAGGCTGTCTGAATGTCAATTGAGCATCCAGAAAAACACCCAAATCCGTGACAACTTCCTTGCGTAGTAGGGATATTCCATCAACGTGATAATCGAACAGCAAAGGCTGTTTTTTGCGGTGAAAGCTCATGGAAGTGCATTTGGCGCGGTTTGGTTTTGTTCAGCGAACAAAACAATTAACGCTTGGAGTCTGAAGCAATCATCGGCACACAACAATCGTGTGCCACGAGGTAATAACTTTGTAATATCGTTGATAAACAACGAAAACAGTAAAGGTCCCAAGATACTACCTTGAGGGACTCCGGAGTTGTTACTAAACCAATGTTCCCAGCTTCACAGCAGATTTACGATCCCGCAAGTACGATTTTATCCATGCAACCATCGTGACAGATACTCCGAGTTTATCACATTTATCCCATAAAGCACATAATATCCCATGATCGACATTGCTCCATTTTTCTTACTTTTCGGTTCTTCTTTTCCTGTTTCATTTTTGTGTCCCATTTACCATTTTAATTTTATCCCATCTTTCAATTTGTCCCATCTTTCTCATACCGTTTGACCTATTTCTCCCGTTTTCCTCGTTCCCTGCATAGATCTTCTTTTTTCCTCTCATTAGACTTCTTTTCCCTTTTGGTTTCTCTTGTTTTCTGTTCCATTTTTCTTCTCTTGTTTAGTTTTCCCTATTGTCCTCTACCGTTTTCCCACCTTTTTGTCACGTTCTACTTCTTTTTCCGTCTCGTCTCTTCTCCATTTGCCTCCTTTTATTTCTTTTGTTCATTTTTTATATCCACTTTATCGTCTTTTTTTATCCCTGTTGCGTTTTTCGTCATTTTTTCTTCCATTTTTAGGCCCGTCGTTCCACTTTTCCAGTGTTGTGTCTTGTTTCGTGTCCCGTTAACGCCTTTTCTATTTTTTTAAATTTTCGTCTGTTCATCATTTTACGTCCTGCTTTTCCTCCTATTCTCTCACGTTCTGTTTTACTGTTTCCCTCTTTTTTATATTGTTTTTCGTCCGTTTTTTTTCCTTTTTTGTCCAGTTTTCCCTCATTTTCTCTCTCGTTTTCTTTGTGGTTATTCCTTCTTTTCTCTTTCGTTATCCCTCTTTTTCTGTCCGATTTTGTTTAAACTTTGCATATTTGTTCTTTTTCTGAAAATATTAGACCCCCATTTTTGTTTGGCCCTAAGGGTAACCCCCCCTCCCAACCGCTCATTGAGTTAGGGTGGTTACAATCATAAGCGAAACAATTTTTAAAAATATTATATCTCCAAAACATGAGAATGAACGTTTCTACTTTTTTGATAGGTTGTGTAAAAAATCTAAGTTTTTCTGAAAAAAATATAAAAAGTTGACCTTTTTGGGCAACAGCACAAGAAAATAACAAAATTCAACTTTTATGAAAAAATGCAAAAATTTAGGTTTCATTTCAATATTCTTCACTAAAGCTCAGTAAGTCTAGAATACAATTTTCCATTTGCTTATGAATTTTTAAAAACAGGTGTCATCATGGTACAAATGAAGAGTCTTAGAATCACCGCAAGTCAGGGGGCACCAAAAAAGCCTAAGCGCCAAAAAAAATCGTATACAAACAAGTATACAAAGTTCGAAGAAAATCGGAGCACTTTTGATCATGGAATTACTAAGTGGGTACAACTCTCATTCAACTGGGAACTCAATTCATTTCCGATATTCGACTTGAAACCGAATTTGATTTGGATGTGAAATTGGATCTTGATTAGTCTTATAGCCAAGCCATGAGTATAAACGTCCTGTTGAGAACTTGACCCTTCTTTATCGACAGACTTCGCAGCCGGCTATTAGAGTACAGGACAATTACGGGGCTAGTGCAACGATCCCACTGACTCTGTAGCAGCACCTTCCAGCCGAGATTCTAACAAATTAGTCTTAAAGTGCTCTGTAAATTGGACTTGGAATTAAACATAAAATTAGACACGAAAGTTTGCTGGAAATTAAGCAATAAATCGGCCTTAAAATTAAGTTTTGAATTTTACCTGAAACTAGACCATTTAATTCAAAATGAAGAAAAAATTAGAATTGAAATCGGATTTGAAAATAAACATAAAATTGGACTTGAAACTGGATTAATTAACATTCAAATTTAAATAAATCTTTCACATAAGGTGAGGCACGTGCCCCAGTCTGGGGCATCATTGAATGACTTTCTATCCCTCCTCACGACATGGTAAATTCTATTAACAGTCACCGATTGATGATGCAATATAAGTGGCAGAGTGAGGGTTAGTTTTCGAATAGTAATGACTGACATCCGGGCTGACTGACATTAGGGCTTTCCGACGGATAATCTAGACCTAGCCCGTATTGCCACTGGCGTTACCCAAAATCGACAAAATATTTTTATAATCACCGAACCGTTGATCGAACCGTTGATCGAACCTGCAACAGGCCTTCGGCCTGAAAGCACCAAGGTATCATTCACTATTTCTTATGAAAAACCATCCCAGCTACTCCGGAACCCGTTACTTGCCATTCAGAAAAAAATAACGCGGCACAGTTTTTCTTCTGTTTAAGTGAACCATCCACATTATGCAGGGATACCGGTTTCACGCGCTGTAACCTTGAGGTTTTGTTGACATTTGCCAACGCAAACCTGCCCGGCACCTTTATGCCTCTATGCAAATATGCTCCAGTATGCGAAAGTTACATGTATTATAGGCTCTGCGGTGTAGATGGATTGCGGTGACACACCTGATTACGCCATGAGTCCTCGGCAAGTTCGCTAAGAAACCAGTCTCATATGTCGAACAATAACGAATGCATGGCAAGGATACTGGAATGCGCTGTGGAACCACCGAACCACCGGAAAATTACGTTCTCGATGGCTTGACAGCAAACAGTAAACCGGTACATGGTAAATCGTCAAATCAATCACCCCTAATTACCATCACTCACGAGATTGTTTGCACGAGCCTCCTCATCCGACTTGTGAGCGAACTTCTTGCTGCCCGCCAATGGCAATGTTTATTAAATGATCATAATGTTTACTCTTTTAGCTGCTGCCATGCCACTGCAGTTTTGCAGTTGATCCTACACTCGATCGTGATTGCTCACGACCGGCGGATATCGATGACATTGGGATCTTAACGTGCAGAATTACTTAGCTCCGGTACATGCATGGGGATCGTCCAAGATCGTGACCATTTACTTTGGCCCCTGTTGCCTAGTGCCTACCTGTCTCATTGGAGCAAATACGTAAATGACACCTGAGACCTGAGTCAGTGAACGCGGGAAGATGGTAAAAGCTTCGCGTAAAACGTTCGCGCACTGCACTTTGCCAGCAGCTGTGTGCTAATTGGCTACGTTCGTTTCATGGAAGAGCCATTCTGCAGAATCGGCGCGGATGAGTAACTTAACTGGAAAGAAACATCGGTCAATGTTGTATACCGAGTGCGCATTAGCGCATTCTCAAAGTGTTGTTTATGCTTTGCAACAATATTTGCATATTCTGTTTGATCCGTGACGTCCTTGAAACAGTCGCCGTTCAACGGGGTCTAATCGGTACACAGAAAAAGGAGATTATTTACAAGAATAGCGACCCATTTGAAAAGTACATTTACAGGTTTCGTAATTTTTATTGTTACGATGATCATTATTCAGAAGATTTACCACCAGTTCGGTTCAACTAAACTTGAAAAATCTTATTATTGAAGTGGAAATTGCATTAATTTATAAGATGTATGCTTCTCGGACGGGACGGAACAGCATTAGACTGCATCAAAATCACCAACTTCGAGACCAACCTTGTGTTTTTGTCTTGACCTTGGATGAAATCAGACATATAATTAATTTTTTTATAGCTGTAGTTTTCCACAATCGACGAAAGGGACGGTAGATGAAAGTAGTGAAACAAAGATATTAATATATTGTTCCAAGCAGAACGCTATAGAACAATTTTTCGATCAGCCATAGATTCACCGCATACTTGCCGAAAAAGATGACAAGTGATGGATGCCAACTTGAGGAAATTTTATCGCTTTGAGAGCTCATGGCTATGGACTCGTTTCAAAATAAATATGTACAAATCCTAAATATTGCTATACCTAGAACATGCGATGTTTGTGGAAATATAAAATTAGAAATAAGCTACGCTGATGCTACGCTGATTTTCAGCGCAAACGAGGTTCGTCTGCTCTGTAGTGGTCGCTGGAGCTCGCGTCATCCAGGGTTTACCAAGCAAACAGCTGCGATGCTATGGCAACGCTTCCGGATATTGACATTGTTCTGACTTAACTCTGCAGCGGGTGCTGCTTGTAGTACCACGCTTGATCAAACCATTAACATTGTTTGTATTTGCTGCGGAATCCGGATCGATACTGTTTTTTTCACAAGAACATTTAATCTCTAAAGACCGATAAACTAATCCTAATGGTCTCGAAGATATATAATTAATTGTACTTTCTACGTGAAATATCACGTAAGCATCAGTGTATTGGCACACATTTTATTTCATGTGTCAATCAGAATCCGACCATATATTTATAATGCCGAACACATCTTAATGCCGGGAATGTAGGGTAACAGCCTTTTTTCTAACCATGGTCAATCCTTCGTGTGTGACTTAGCAGCAATAATGGTGTGATCAATAATTTACCCTATTATCTCACACCGTACCCTATTAGTACATTTCATCTTTTCAATCAAAACACACTGTAAACCCATTACATAATAAACACGACTGTATTTACACGCAGCGTAAAAAGTGCGAAATAAAGACCTCGATCGGGTCTGGCTCAGCTGAGCGTGAGTTGTCAGCCGCCTCGTACCTCGTACGTACCCCTCTCGTAGTAGAGCCGATACGCACCGCGCCGGACTGCAAAAATGATTACGGAATAAACTTCTACAGCCAGCAAGCAATGTCGGTCATTGGACCGCGCCGAAAAAGAAGCCGGATTTGCGCGGACGGTCCGCTAACGGCAGCGCCAGCGGCAGCCAGGCGGTCAGGTGGACGTGGAATCGAAGTTCAAACAGCAAGTGCCCGCCCGCCCGGTGCGCGGCGTGTGTCACTCCTGCTTGCCACCGCACTGGTGTACTTGCTTTATTGCTTATGGCACTTTTTCTTTCAATTGTATAAACAAACCTCGACATTGCTGCGTACGTATAGATTTTGGCTGCCGGCTGACGACGGCGTCGTCATAATGCCAATAATGCGAGGAGAGCCACAATGACCATGGCCTTACACTTTTCATTCAATCAGTTTGTGTGTACTTACAATTACCGTGCGTTCGTTGGTCAGTGGCCAGTCGGTCGGTCCGGTGGCGTTTAACTGACAGGTAGGATGAGAATGAAAGGAAGGTAGGAAGCCGGTACCTGGCGTTAATTGTACGTAAGCGGTGAGGTACTATTTTGTTTGAAGATCACGGTTAGTTATGACTGGCGTATGTGGCATTGTGGCGCTTTTTTGATTCCGTGCTACCTCCACCGGGCTTGCTAGACCGGTGGCCGAGTCTGGCCTAAAGTGTGAGGTAGGTCTTCATGTAATCGCATACCGGTGGAATTTGACCAACGACCACTGACATACCCAAGCTGGGGCACACTAAGGCACGTGCCTTACCCGAATAAAAATGTATAGCGAAAAAACATTGAATTTCACTGTTACAAACATTGAGAAACTTCGAAAAACCACATTGAAACAGTGAAAATCTTTGTAAAAGTTACACTGAAGTTACCATGAATATCACTGTTTTCACAGTAAATTTTAATGGAAACCGCCAATTTTACAGCGAATAAGGGGGTGATTAAGTGATGTAACACTAAATTTTTCGGCTTTTTCCCATACAAATAAAAACCAAAAACAGTAAAATTTGTGGTACATTCACTATAAGTTTTACACTGTTTTACAACGAAGTTACAATGAAATTTAAGATAAGTTCTGCAAAAAAATTGTAGGCTTTCGGATTATTAGGACAAAATAAAACCGGCTGATTAATTACGGTATTTCATGTTTTTGAAAAGATATTATGACAATGAATTTGATAGGCTTCGAACTATTATGATTTTCGAGCCGCATTCATCGCTCATATTAGGAAAGTATTAGAGGTCACTACACCTACTTAAACAAATTCCGCTTTTTCCCATTTACGCCTTATCTCTATCTGTTAGATCCTATCGACTCTTTATTTCATTACTGTCTTCTATCGTTCCCTCTGTCAATTGTAAACACCCTTATTCTTGTTTTCGTTCGAATGACATTCATTCGAAAGTTAAACCGATTCGTATTCTTGTTTTCGTTCGAATCAATTCGAACGTTCGAACACCCAACAAAATTCATTTTCATTTGTTGTCAAAACTCTGTAATTAACTTGGATTATTTCAATATGCTTTTCCCTCATAATGATGAATTGGAAGAATCTGACGTTCTAGTCAATGTCAAGATTGGTGTAGATCGTGCTCCGGAGTATCCTGCAGTCTGGTTTGAAAATCACCCCGGTGAGAAACCGTCTGTACTGGCTGTTCCATTAGACAAGGTGAGAAGATCACATGTAGATGCTACAGTCTGGAGTAATTTTGACAGTGGAGCATTAGAAGCTAAAGTTGCTGTCTTATTTTTGAGATATCACTTCAATGATCACCCGATGATCCTAGAAAGAGACTGGAAGTCATTTGGTTTGACAATCGGTAAAATGGGGAATAGAATAAATATCAATGATATCGTGACTATGAAGGAGACGGAAAGTATTCCAGAGTTGGTAGACGGAAATAAAATGTCAGAAATTGATGCAATTAGATTCATGATTGGCATCACTGCAGTTTACAGATTAAATTTGGTTTCAAGATCCGATTACAAAAATGAACTGTGCAAAAAGATCAGAGAGGTCTTGAAGTCTTATCCAGGTAAAGAGATCTCAATCGACGAGGACTTGATTAGATATAGACACTGGTTATCCTACCGGCCTTATGTCAAGTTGATGGCTGCAATAGATATGTATTTGCACGAATTCCCGATGCATCCATTCTCAATTATTCGTATGGGAACCATTGTTTCCAGATTCAAGGATTGCGCCATGTTAGTGGGATGTAATTATATCAGTGATCTATTAGGATTGGATTTCTTGCAATTTGGCTTATGGATTTGGACCACCAAAACCGCGAAGGATATCTCTCGAGTATTAAAAATCGGTCAAGAACTGGAAGATCCGCGATCTTATATGTTATACTTCATGGAACTTGGGCTGTCAGAAAAATCTCCATATTCTGCAGTGATCAATTCTAATTTGCATTGTTTCGTTCACATGATAGGCACAACATTCGGTATGGAGAGATCAGTAAATGCACGTGTGGTAGGGCAACCCAATGTATCTAGCCTTTTGACCAATGTAGTTGTCTTAACATATGTATTATTGCGCCACGCAGATCTGAAGAAGCAATTTGGAAAGACGAAGAAGGAGAAAATGGAAGTAATTGCTAAAATTGTTCGAAAACAAACAAAGGAAGAGGAAGCAGATATTGTTCCGGAAACTAGAGATGGTGATGATTGGTTGATGTACTTAAAAAGACATGGAAATGCTGCCCCAGATTACATGTGGGAAAAGGCTGCCAGAATTTGGTGTCAAAACAAGAGCACTAGACCGGGATCTGTAGGAGAACTTCTATTTAAAAGAGGTCTTGCTATATTGGGACAAGCTGATAAGGGCTCAGATTCCGGTTCAGAATTGTAAGTTCCTCTTAATTCTCTTATCTCAACATTTTTTATTTCAATTAACATGAAAAAAAAAAAAAAAAAAAAAAAACACCCCTTCCTTTTGCTCATACGAATATGAGAATAGTGCTTCCCGATTCGTTCGAAGCAAACTATTCGTATGAATGCAGGATCCGGCCGTAAACAAGAATAAAGGTGAACATCTACCGTTATAAAAACTTAATTATATGCCTGACACCTCATTCGATGTCAAGACGTACACAACGAGGTTGGTCTATTCCATAGGAACGGAGTCTTTCCCCGAACACCCGCGTTAAGAATCGCGGCTAATATGTTGACAGACGAACAAGTATGTCGCAAGCGCCTGCATAGTGTCGTCGTCCCGTCAGTAAAACGAATTAGATTAAACTTCTAGCTCGTCGGTTTCTACAGTAGACGGAGGAAGAGACACAATTTGTGTCTACAAATAACTCAACCTGCTAAGGATTGGACCTTAGATAGATTATTTCCTGCTTCGAAACAATTTGCATTGTTGCCGAATTATATGAAAAATTTTCCAAGAACGGTACAGTGAAGTTACAGCATAAAGTGTTGGAAACAGTAAAATTCATTGTAATCGTAAAGTTTTTACATTAATATGAAAAATTTTCTAAGAACGGTACAGTGAAGTTACAGCATAATGTGTTGTAAACAGTAAAATTCATAGTAACCGTAATGTTTTTATATTAATATTCGTTATGCATTTCTACCCGGGTTACCTTCCCAAAAAAATTTAATGTTAAATATAAAAAATCTATAACCAAGAAACTGGTTCAGGCGCTGGGCCGGGTTTGCGTTGTATTTTCTCTAATCGATCGTCGTTGAGATAATGGCGATTACAGATCACCAAATAATATTTCAGTGTCGAACGGACAAGCGCGCAATACAAATTCCACTAGCAATGTATATCAGTGAAGCTTTTCGCGGTTCTCATAATTAGGCCAAGACTGCAGGATGCTTTTGCAATGATGTAGCTGATGTGCTGCTTGTAGGTGAACTATGCGTCAACAACTGAGTGATACAAAATCATATCCGCACGAAAAAGTTATATTTTATATCACACAAGAACATATAAGTACCAGAGTGGAGTACCGTGCAAAAGTATGGACTATACAACGGTTATTGGAACACGCAACTTTATACTTAATATTGTAAATGAGGACGACTTCAAAACAACTTACTGTACACTTGGCTTTGACATACTCTAATCATTATGCAATTCCAATGTAAAATTGATTTACATACAACTTAATGTGGACTTTTCATTACGATCTTGTGTTATCTGAGAATTTATCAAGAGCAGCACAGAGATCGGTGTAGATTGCATCCGTTTGGAAACGCCTCGACATGGTATCCGCAGCATATGTAGTAAATAACAGGTGATTCGTCGTGGTTGAACGACGTGGCATGAATCCATGTAGAGGATCGTCGATAAATTGCTTGCAATGGTAGAACATTGGTTCAAAAATTACTTTTCGAATAGCTTGGATGCCGCACCGCACACAAAGCAGCGATTCCTGGTTAATTTTCGATGTCCTTTCTATTTTTCTCGCTGTTTTCCATTACGTCGAAATACCGGTAGACAGAGACAAATTGTGAAGAAGACCAAAAGGAGCAAGTAAACCTACGGAATATTTTTTGAAAAAATAGCGGGTATCCTATCTGATCCAACGGAGGCAGACGACTTCATTTCGGAGATGGCTTTTTGAAGCAGGGCATCACTCATATTAATAACATTCAACGAATGCCTAGAAAGCAGCACATTATTCTCAGACAACGAGATTTGGTCAGCTGCCAGTGCCTCACACGAAAATACTCGGAAAAAAACGGAGAGGAACAGAACAGGGGCAGAAACGGGACAGAAAAAGGAGAAAAAATGAAAACGGAAGGAAAACGGGGTAAAACGGAAAAGGCGAACAGAATGTGACCAAAAAGTAGGACCAGGGCATTTTTTTCCCTGTATGGACTCATCATTGCGACTAGTGTCTCCAATTACAGCAATCCCCGGCGAGGCTGACCAGTACATTTAACTATAAGAGTGACTTGTTGCACGGTCAAGAGTGCTTTATGCGGGTCATATAGAATTCAGTATGAAGGAAGGGTAATGAGAAGCCTGAGAATAAACGTATGCTAAGGTCACTTGACATCGAATGGCCTGATCCTACTAAGATTCGAACCCACGACCACTCGCTTGTCAAAGCAGACTCAGTAGCCTTGCGGTTACGAAACCCCCCAGGCCCAGGACATAGTAAGAGAAAGAGCAGAACAGACAAAAAGGAAAAACGAACAGAAAATGAGTTAAAAAGCAAAAAAAAAACACGAACACCGGGACCACAAAACAGATTAACACGAATAAAAACGGGACAGAAAACGACCAAAAATGAAACAGGAAAAAAGAAAAAACTGAAAAAAGTACGAAAAATGGAGCGTAAAAGAGAAAAATAAGAGGAAAATAGGAGAATCAGATCAGAAAAAGGTAAAAGACGGAACAGGATTGCAAGAATGGACCAGAGAAAGCGAGAGCAGCTGGCAGAAAAAGGAAAGCCGAGAGAGAGAGAAAGAGAGAGAGAGAGAGAGAGAGAGAGAGAGAGAGAGAGAGAGAGAGAGAGAGAGAGAGAGAGAGAGAGAATAGGAGGGAAAACTAGACAAATAGAACAGAAAAACAAAAAAAAACTTGACATGAAAGGTGGGAAAACGGAAGAAAAAAAGAGAGAAACAAACAAAGGAAGAGGATAATGTAGAAGAAAAATAGCGAAAGAGTAACAAACCAATAGAGGAAAACGGAAAAATAGGTCAAATGAGATATAAAAGGAGACACGAAACAGGAAAATGTGACAGAAAAGGAGGAACAGAAATTCAGACAAAATAGATCAAACTCGTATTTTTTTAATCTTTGACCTTGAAATGCGGTCAGGCATTAATATTAACATATTTTTTGGAAACGGTGGTTCTGCAATTGATGGAGGGATGCTAGGGGAAAGTAATGCAAAATTTTTTGGAGTGAAGGGGAAAGAGCGAGAAGGTGAAGGGGGGCTTATTGGTAGCTACGCTTAACAAGTAGTCGTTATAACTCCTACCTTTTGTCCAATGCTGGGAGGTGCATGGGTCGAACCAAGCTATAATCTAAGATTATAACCGGATTTGAACTCACAACACCCGCCAGGGCATGTGGTTCGCTGGTACCCGTGTACCTATAAACCACAGAGGCGCTGGACCTCCCCCTTCACCTTCCCGCTCTTTTCCTTCCACTCCAACATTTATTTCATTATTTTCCCCTATCGTCCCTCCGTCAATTGTAGAACCACCGTTTCAAAAAATAATAACAGCAATAAAAGTCAACAGTAAAACAGTCGAGAAATGGACGAAAAATGGAAGATAAAAATGGAAAACCGGAGAGGAAAAAGAAAAAAGGGTGCCAAAAACAGAAGAAATGAGAGAAAAAAGAAAAGTAAAACGAGGCATCAAAGAGATGGAAAACAGAACCGCCGAAGACGGAAAATGAGAAGCTCCCTTCCTTCTCATTAAGAGTTAGAGAAAGACGCAAAATGAAGACGAGAAAGCGAGAAAGAGGAGTATAAAGAGGGAAAACGGGAAAGTAAAATAACATAGGAAAGGATGGAAATAAGAGGAAACCCAGGACTAAACATAAGAGAAGTAAATGGGACAGGAAACAAAGAAAAACGGAACAATAAAATAATGAAACAGGAAACACGGCATAGAAACGAAAAGGAAAACACGGAAGGAAAAAGAAGAAAACTGAGAGTGAAATCCTAGAAAATCAATGGATTTCTGTCTGTTTGTCTGCTTGTCTGTCCCTATGTTCCTTATAGAATCGAAAACTACTCAACCGACCGGCGTGAAATTTTGCATGTAGGGGTTTTTGGGACTAGGGAAGGTTCTCTCGATGGCAAAAGACCCCTCCTCCCACTAAGAGGGGGGGCTGCCATACAAATCTATGCCTATAAAAATGGATTTCTGTCTGCTATATGTTCCTTATAGAATCGAAAACTACTGCACCGATCGGTGTGAAAATTTGCATGTAGGGGGCCCCCCGACTAAGAGGGGGGACTCCCATACAAATGAAACACAAATTTCTGCATAACTCGAGAACTAATCAAGCAAATGCAACAAAATTTTACATGTAGGTGTTTTTGGAGGCATGAATTTTGTCTATGATGAATTGAGACCTCTTACCGTTTTGGGACGGGGGGGGGCTCTCATACAAATGAAATACAAATTTCCTCATAACTCGAGAACTAATTAATCAAATGGAACCATATTTGGCATGTGGCTATTTTTGGAGGCATGAATTTTTTGGTTTTTTTTGGTTTGAGACCCCTCACCCCTGTGGTAGGAAGATAAGGATTCTCATACAAATAAAACAGAAATTTTTGCGTAACTCAAAAACTAATCGAACTCGAGAAATTTTTGACTCTTTCATAAAACATTAATCAATAACAAGACAAGAAATGGTATTCCGCAAAACTCTATATTCCGCGTTATGGTCAACCGAGCAAAGCCGATAAAGAAACAAAATGTGTAAGAGAATACGAAAGTACGAAGCTATGTTCGAATCTCGGCTGAGGGCGGTGCTTGCTATAGAGTTTGTAGGATCGTTGCACAACGCAATTGTCATGTACTCTAACAGCCGGCTGCGAAGTCTATCAATGAAGAAGGGTTAAGACTAAGACGTTTAAGCCCAAAGCTTCAAGTTTTTCAAGTAAAAATTAGACTAGTTTCGTGTCCATGTCCGGTTCGAAGCAAAACGTCAAGTTCAAATTAGTCCAAATTGCAGTCTAATATAATGTCCTGAATCAAGTTCAATCTCAAATCCGTTTTTAGGCCCAATTTAAAGTCTATTTCGATTTTGAGTTATTTTTTGCTTGATTATAGTCATTTTAACAACTCAGGTCATTCGTGACTTCTGTGGGGTTGGGAATTGAACTCGGGTCCTCAGCGTGGCAGACGTGTGAATGCTAACCAATACACCAGGATTGATCTCTAATTTTCAGCTACGTCCAATCTCAACTCGAGTTTTAAGTTCAAATTCGAGCCCAAATTAGTGGAAATTCAAATCCAATTTCAAGTCGAATGTCAACTTTCTAGTCAAATTTCTAGTTCAATTTCAACTTCGATTTTGAATCCAATTTCATCTGAAAGTCTTAAATTTTCAACAAAATGCGCTGCTTTTTTGGTGATCAATAATAATAGAATCGCCATCCTACAATTACTTGTTTTTTCAAGGTCACACCTTTTGTTTAGAACTGGGCACGCTAGTACCAACGACAGACTACTGAAGAACTGACGGTGATCAATGAATGTGATAAATACTATCTTGCGTATTTTTAATGAGAGCGATTAAATGGAAATATAACAAGATATCTTGACGGATATTACAAAGAAATTCAACGAACTTTTTTCCCTCTACATATGTATATTCATAATATTATTCCAGTTGATTGCCTATTATGCATGAATATGTTTTTGGCTGTATCAGCAATATATATTTTCTTATACCCACTCATACAAATAGCGTGTAGTGAATGTCTTTTGCAACGGAGGAATACACATTCGTGAGGAATACAGCTGAGGAATGCACCTAGACACGAAAACAACAATAAAAAAAACATAGTTTTTATGATTCAGCCGATACCACTGACTGTTGTCGACTATACTAATTTAGTATGCATTCATTCAATAATCAACAAACAACCCAACAAAATACAGAAGAGTTTGGATCAAAATCTTGTCCTAAATCCTAATCTTGTTTGTTTCACTCCAGCTGGCAAAGCGAAAAAAAAACATCGTTCTGGTTCGCAGTTCGAGCGGATTGTTGTCCGGACAGCATTCGACTACTATTTAAAAAGCACCCGAATTACCGGTTGTGCGCACAGAAAAATATCGTCGACAGTTCAAATTATTGTGTTCAAAGGTTCCTCAATTTGCTGGCATTCGCTGAAACATGTTTGGCACTTGATGCCAGCCACTACAAGAAGCTAAGATTGTAGCCTAATGTCAAACCGATTCGCTGTCTGCACTCGATTGGCGTGTCTGGGCTTTGGCACTTCAAAAATCGGTGTACAACAAAGGGGCTCAATCATAATGTTGATGGTGGTTGCAATGTCAAAAGGTTACAAGAAAAATACATAATAATCAACGGCTGCTGGCCAGTCCTTGTAGTGTCGTTACTACCGCTAAATTTGCTGAATTGTTAAAATGATTAATTGGAGGAAGACTTTTATAATGGTTGTAATTGTCCACATGAATACTGACAGGGTCATATTTGGCGAGACTGTCCACGTTTGTCCTTCAGTATTCTGAACAAAATCAACTTATTTATTTATGTTTCACATAAGAAAATTTTGTCGATATAATTAATTATTAGGTCCAAACATGCAGCCTCCAGCTGAGCTAACCGTTGTGATTTATTCAGCAAACCACTTGAAAGCACCGAACAAAAATAAAAGCATTTCAGTTTTGGTCGCGCTACAATCGAGGACCACAAAACGATCATTTTGAAAAATATGCAGCAGGGAACCGTAAAAAATTGCTCCACCTCCGGAGTGGCAGACGCGGAGTTCGTCGGCTGAAGCGCGGCGTTGGTCAACGTTGTGCCCCGAGTGAGTGAGCCTGGGAGCTGATGAATGCCCGCACACCTGGCGGGCGAGATCGACAGCATTCACCACGGTGGGTTACAAAACACGCATCGGTTAGGTAACACGTGACACGATTCGACTGCTCCCTCCGATTATGACCTACCCGCATCGCCGCGGTTGGACCTGATTTCCACGTCTTTGTGCCAACAGACTTTATGCCTCGGTTTGTTTCGGTCAAGTTCAGTGGACCGTCATCAGCCTCGCCATCATCTGCGCCAGTGTGTAGCTGTCACCATGTTTCACCTGCTTAAAAGCGGTGGTGAATTACAGACAATTGAACCGTTTACTTTCGGCGGGCTTTGTAATAATCCCGAGACCGGAGTGTAAATGGCCACGCAACTTTTTGTAAGTGCTTTTTACGGGTAATTGAAGTTTAAGGTTATTAAACAGAGCAGAAACTTGTTTGACGAAGACGCTCGGTATGCTTGGTTGCGTCGCGGGCGCGACGGCGGCATCTCTAGCAAGTATAGGTACTTGCCACAGCAAACTGACCTTACACTTGAAATTTTTATGACTTGTGGTTTGCAGTGAACTCATGAGACGTTTGTTTATTGAACAGTTTGAGAAAAAGATTTGGTCATTTGGGGTCAGTTGCACTAGACAGGGTCTGGTTAATTTATTCAAAAAGTTTCAACGGAATTTCCGTTTAGAGCCGGTGGACCATAAATCACCTCACAATTGTAGTTACTAACTACGTCAATAACTGTTGGCAATGTTTGTAGGAAACATCGCAAAAAAATCAAGCATTTCATACTGTAATTACAAAGCAGTCACCCCATGACAGGCTTGTTTTATTTTTCACTCGTCGCGTGATGTATCTACTGCAATATTCTTGGGATATGGCGGTTCGGTTTGGAGTAAGAATACTAGATGTGGTCCTCGTAACGTGTCGTTCTCGACTATATTGTACTGAAATATTTCTTCCTATGCTATGTGTCGTACGTTTTACGCTATGCGCTGTGTCAGCGTATAATTGTCACCGTTCGACGCGGTACAGTCCGTTTACGCTTATACAGCATAACCGATCCGCGTCGCGCTGAACCATTTCAATCATGAGCGTCCACCACACGCCCTATTTACATTTTTTTAAAAATTGTTATCTATAGTTAAGAATTTTTAAACTAAACAAGGAAATATGAACTAGGATTTATATAATGCGTATTATTCCCATGTAATTTGAAAGAACTCATTATGAAACAATCGTCCACCACACGTCCTATTGTTTCAAATTATATGTATTATTATTTTCATTCCTTATAACTTTTTATTCTATTTTTATGTATTATATCCTCTTTACCATTGATCTCTACCCTTATATTTGAGTCTATGTCCTCTACTACTCTGTATGGACCTATAAATTTATTGTCCAATTTTTTACCTATTTCATTTTTAATTAGGACTAAGTCATCTTTGTTATAACATTTTGGTACAATGTTTAAGTTATTTTTCATTGTTCTTTTCATCTTGCTAGAAAGAAGGTTTTCTCTTATTTCTTGATGGCATACTTGTAACTTTAACGTCAATTGCTTGCTATAGTTGTCTATGTCATAAATAGGCACTGGATTATCATTTGTTAAATTTGAAGGCATGTTACTATTTTTTCCGAATACTAAATAAAAAGGTGTGTATCCAGTGTTAGTGTGAACGGTATTGTTATATGCGAATGTGTAAAATGGTATCCAATGTACCCAAGAAAATAATTTTTCGTTACAATAGATGCGTAAAAAGTTTCCTAAACATTTGTGTGTGTTCTCCAAAGAACCTATAGTTTCATGATGGTAAGCTGTAGAATTTAGTTTTTGAATATTCAATAATTTGGCAATGGATGTAAACAAACTCGACATAAACTCTGTTCCTCTATCCGACGCAATTCGTTGTGGAACACCATATTTTAAAATAACATGCTCCACGAATGCTTTAGCTACTGTCTCTGTTGACTTGTTAGGTATCGGTGTTGCGGTTATAAATTTTGTTAACTCGCATTGCGTTGTTAGTATATATTCGTATCCATTGGTAGGTATCAAAGGACCAACCAAATCTACGTAGATTTTTTCAAATGCTGTGCTTGCTGTTGTCGTAATGATCATTGGAGTTTTTCCGCATCTTCCAACTTTTGATATCTGGCATTGCTTGCATTTTTTAATGAAATTCTCTACATCGCATTTCATGTTTTTCCAAAAATATCTTTTGCTTATAGTTGCAAGTGTGCGTCTAATACCCGCATGTCCCGCTGTCGGTAATATATGGTAGTCGTTTAGTATTAAAAGCTTTGACCTTTCGTCTGTTACTTCTTCTATTTGCTCTCCGATTTTTATTAAAATTGGTAATGTTTTTACTGATGATGGTCGACCATATATCTGTAGTTCTTCATATTTTTTAATGACGTCATATGTCTCCTTATTATTTTTGATGATTATATATTTTATATTATTAATTTTTGAATATTCCGCCACCTTCGACAACATTGCCCGTAGGTCAATTTGTGTCCTTTTGAGGGGAATTTCAATTACATCTGTGGAGATTTGCATGCTTTTTATGTTATCTTTCATTACCATTTTAACGTATTTGTCTTGTTTAGACGAAGGTTGATCAGTCCTATCGTCATTCGCTTTTTCGCCTTTAAGTTTCGAAGCTCTGGTAACGACTAGAACAGTTTTTCCATGAAGTGTTTTCAGGTCTTGAATCGAAATGCGTGACAACGCGTCCGCTATCACATTCTCGCTTCCTTTCCCGAAAGTTACTTCAAAATCATATTCTTCTAAAGCTAACCTGAATTTTGTTAATCTGCTGGAGGGGTCAGCTAAAGTAAAAAGGTAAACTAATGGTCTATGGTCACTGTAGACTTCAAATCTTCTTCCATACAGGTATGGTCGAAAATGCTTGATAGCCCACACCATAGCCAATAACTCCTTTTCTATCGTACTGTAATTTGATTCGGCTTTATTCAGAGTCTTGCTGGCATATGCAACCGGTTTGCCGTTGCTATTAGATAGCACAGCACCAATCGCATATCCAGACGCATCCGTATGTAAGTTGAATTTGTTGGTCTCCGTTAGATCCGGGTAATCCAGTACTGGTGGATTTATAAAACATTGTTTTAAATTCTCGAATGAGTTGTGGCATTCGCTACTCCATTCAAACTTTACACCCTTTCTGGTCAACTTGTTTAACGGTGTGCAAAGCCTAGCAAAGTCTTTTATGTGCTTCCGATAGTAATTTGCGAAAGCAACGAATCGCTTGACTTCATCCGCAGTGGAAGGGATCGGCCATTTTTTCACTGCTTCGATTTTAGCAGGATCAGGCCTGATGCCTTCAGCAGATATGTAATGTCCCAGGTATACTAAATTTTCTTGCAAAAAATTGCATTTTTCGGGGTTTAGTTTTAAATTTACCTCTCGCAATCTTCGGAAAACGTTCGAGAGATTTTTGTTATGCTCTTCTAGATTTCTACCAAATATGATGAGATCATCCAAATATACTAAACACTTCTCTCCATTAAGACCTGCCATCGCTATGGTCATTAGTCTTGAAAATGATGCTGGGCTTATTTTTAGTCCCATTGGAAGCCTTGTCATCTGATATTGTCCAGACGACGTCGAGAAAGCTGTTAGTGGCCTATCCTCTTGCTTCAAATTGCATTGGTAGTACCCTTGGGACAAGTCTAAATGCGAAAAGTACTTCGCTCCTGCCAATGAGTCTATGACCTCCTCTATATTTGGGAGTGGAAATGTATCGTTCTCAAGAACATTGTTAAGTTTCCGATAATCAACAACCAACCTCCATTTCTTTTTGTCATTCGCCGACTTTTTTGGCACTAGTAAAATTGGGCTATTCCATTCGGAACTAGTCTTTTCAATGACTCCATCTGACATCATCCTATCAATCTGGTCATTTATTTCCCTTTTTTGCGCCAGGGGAAGGCGATATTGTTTAGAAAATATTGGAGTTGTGCCATCCTTTATTTTAATACTGGATGTGTACTTATCCGTTACTGTTAATTTATCGTCTTTCAAGCAAAACACATCAGCGTATTTTAAGCATAGCCTCTGCATCTCTGCCTGATCTTGTTTTGTCAAATGTTTCAAGTTCAACTCATTTAAAAGTTTACTTGCTCTATTAGTATCGTATTTTGGCAGTTTAATTTTTCCTACCACATTGTAATCCCTTAGATCCTTTGTTTCAATATTTTTTGTTTCAATGCAAATTTCCTTATTTGCTATATTAATAATTCTTACGGGTAATTTCCCTTCTTTTGGAACTGATATTGAATTTGCTATGAAAACATGTGGCATTATTTCTTGTTGTAGTACCACACAAGTACCCGTCACACCGGTATCAACGTACCTTACCACCTCAGTACGAGCCGGTATAATGCAGGTAGATTGGTCATGTTCCCCAAATGGTATGCTGCACATATTATTTCCATTATTGGCAATATTTAAGGTTAAGGTAAGAGTAGTAAAATCTATTTTACCCTTATAAGCAAATAAAAAGTCTGTGCCCAGTAATCCCGCTATACCGCTGGGTAGCTGAGGCACTACATTAAATCTTACACTAAAATTATTATTTTTGAAAGTTAATATGGTATCAACTGAGCCCAACGATTTCGTTGCTCCATTGATACCCCTAATAGTTATTATATCTTTTGTATTTATGTGTATGTTATCAGGTAAATATTTCTCATCCAATAAACAGCAGGAAGCTCCACTATCTATTATGAAATTTATATCGGTATTAAATACCCTCAATTTAGTCCTTGGAGATTTAACAAGCCTTGATCGATCCAATTCAACGAAATAAATCAATCAAATTTGCATCCTCGTGTCTACTTTGAGTTTGAGGATGATTTTGATCTTGTTGTTGTTGGGAGTTTTCGTCTACTCGGTCAGCTAGGTTAACATTTGCTGGTCGGTGGTTACTTCTACCACGGTTGGGATATCGAGTATTATTGTTTCGATTGTTATTGTTATTATTGTTGTTGTTGTTGTTATAATAATTGTTGTTTCGATAACCTCCACGGTATCTACCATAGGAACGGTTATTACTTCCATAATCATTTCTTCCTCGAAAATTTCCGCGGCCTCTGCCACGCCAGTATCCCCTATTACTACGGCTTCCTTGTTGGAAAGAAAACCACAATGCACTTTCATTTGCTGTGCCTGTTGTTGGCGCAACCTCGAGTGCATCCGAAATTGCGTTAGCCAGACCCGACGGGTTTCTAGCTTTAACAAAAAAAGATGTCTGGGCATCTGCCAGACCATCGGTAAAAGCATTTACGGCTGTCGATTGCACGATATTTGCAGCCGCCGCCTCGTCTTGAAACGTGCCTTGGGAAACATGCGCTGCCGCAAGTTTTCCCGCAAGGTCTTCCATTTTCTCACCAAATTCAGCTATCGTGAGTCTACCTTGTTTTAAGGATTGCATCTCCTTCTCGACTGCTTTTGGTGTTAGTCGTACAGCAAATTTTTGTTTCAAAATTGCTGTTGCCTGTTGTATCGTTTCCGCTTTGTTTATAATCCATGTGTAAATCCTTTGTAAATTGTCCATGTGCCTAAAAAAATTTTTTTTTTTGTAAAGTAATTTATATTCTTCTTTTTTAACTAATGGATACTTCCCAATTATTTCTCTGGTTATATTTGAGATGTTCTATGGTCATCACATTTGACATTTTTTCCGCGCAGCAGCCGAAATTTCCCATATCTCGCTAGTGTGAAGTTTTCCATCCATCCGAAGCTGGAATCATCGAACGAAATTTTCTCTCGCAGTCATCGTCTGGTTGATTGAAATCATTTCCAGTTGTACAACTGAATCAGCACTTTTATCCGTAGAATGTATGTCGATGTACGAATGCAACGTGGAAGCTACTTGGGACAGCACTACACTTTTTTTTTTTTTTTTTTTTTTTTTTTTTTTATACGTTGTTTTTTAAAGCAATTGTTTATTGTTTTAATTGTTTTTATTTTGAATCACAACATTTGGTAGTTTCTTACACGTTTGGCAAATTTGCCATACTAATAGCTCTTTGGGCGACACTTTCTGTCTGTTGGCGGTGCAGTTTTGCTACTATCCGCACTACAATGTATCCTACAGCCAACGCTGCTATCACGCACAGTGCAATTGTTTGTGCGGTATGGTTCTGTTCAATGACGCTATTTGATGCGGCCGGTGCGATGATTTCATCCGCACTAACCCATCCCATTGTAATTTTTTTTTTTTTTCTCTACGATTCACGTATTACGTGGTCTCTTCCAGAACACTGTTCGAAGCGTGCTTTTTCGCTTTGCAACCAACAAGGACGTTTTTCATTGCACAATTTCTGAAACTATAACTTCCGGAACAAAACTCGACCACTTTTTTTTTAACTTGGGTATCTCCAACGCGTGAATCAGAAAATTTAACCGTATCGAAACTCGCTTTCACTGCATACTGGCGAGGATCGCCATGCAATATTCTTGGGATATGGCGGTTCGGTTTGGAGTAAGAATACTAGATGTGGTCCTCGTAACGTGTCGTTCTCGACTATATTGTACTGAAATATTTCTTCCTATGCTATGTGTCGTACGTTTTACGCTATGCGCTGTGTCAGCGTATAATTGTCACCGTTCGACGCGGTACAGTCCGTTTACGCTTATACAGCATAACCGATCCGCGTCGCGCTGAACCATTTCAATCATGAGCGTCCACCACACTACTTTATTGTTGTTTTCTGCGAAACTTCCAACCCGGTTCCACCCGATATAATTGATTTGATCGTGGCAGCACGTTTCGGTTCAATTATTTGACACACAACTCCCCGTCGGTCTGTTGGTCGAGTCAGAGGAAAGGAAAACTGCCATTCATTATCACTTGCAGTTTCACGGGATCATCCCTTTCGAATCGAAAAAAGCGATAATCATCGTATCACTTACCGATTACAACCAACGTGCAGGCTAAAGTTGACTGCAGTTTGTTTGTTGCCGCCCTCATCATGAACCCGGCACATCGTAAACTGGGGAATTCCACACTTTTCGGACAGTACGACATGTGTTGCGAACTTGTTTTTGTTTCAACGGTCAGCGATCATCGGGGTCGTAGCTAGGGTGTGCAATACCGTGACAATCGAGCCCCATGTTTACTCTGTTTTTATTCGCTAGACACTCTACTGCTTTGGTGGGCTTCGATCTACGTTCGTGTGACTAAAGGCGTAAATTTACGGTAAGCAGAACCGACTAAAAAATGTCTAGTCATTCAGCAGACGGTAGACTGGAAAAAAATAATTCTAGAATGAAAGCCCCTGCTAGTGAGGGTGACTTAATAAGGCGTTGAAACAAAAAAATGATCGATAAATTTTGCACTATCCTGTTCAGGTGCTGGTTCAGGGTATGTCGAACTATAAATTCTTTTGCGTATGTAAAATTATTCTTGGAATTTCGAATGCAAATTGACTTCAACAAAGCCAGACCATCTACCATTCAATCAGGAACCTTATCCTCGAGGTTCAATGAAAAATTATACAAAATATGTTAGATTCAACCCCATTACGGTGGTCACGGTTATATAGTGACTGTTCGCCAAATACGGCCACTACATTGATCGGTGACGGCAGAGTCCATTTAAACAGGTACCTACCTACCTTCTCATTAAATACTACAGCCACGAGTGCAGCCTGTTCTGCACGTCACCAATAGAAAAAAACAGCGAAACGAACATTCGCAAATCCGCTTTGATATCATCAGTCTGTAAACAATCGTCTTGATCGTTTGCGGTTTCCTAAACCTTTGAACCCGTCCAAATATTCCGCTGTTTATTTGGTGGGAGTTTGAGTGTTGTTTGCTCGTGATTAACTGATCACCCCGTAAAAACCCTCTGCGCAACGCGCAAGTAGTTTACTTAAATTGAAAGCAAAAAAATATCACAGTTTAGGATATTAATCGACTTTCAAATGAAATTTTTTGTATATTTAAAAAAAAAGTAATATACCTGGAAAATCTAAAGAAGAACTTTACTAAATCACGGAATTGTATTGCCTCAACGCAACCTAATTGAAATTCAACTTTTATAACCCATTCGGCTTGCGTTATAGCCGTAAACTGAACTAAACTGAAGCCTAGACCGTACGATTCAGTTTCAGTTTGCAGTTCTGAAGTCTGAGCTGAGCTGAGTTCTAAGTCTGAGCTTAGAATTGAATACTTTGAAGTTTTTTACATAAATATATACATACATATAGTGCCTACTTACTTTACTTTACTGGCAACGGTCCGTTACTGATCCTGCGTCGAACAAATTATGGTCTTCCAGTACCGTCGGTCTCATCTTCGACAGCCCACACCGGGTACTTCGTTTTGGCGGTGTTAATGGTAAGCCCCAATCTCGCCGCTTCCCTTTTAAAGGGACTGAAGGCCTCTTCCTCTGCTCTACGCTTGATTCCGGTGATTTCGGCGTCATCCGCAAAACCAAGAAGCATGTGAGATTTCATGATGATAGTTCCATTCCTTTCCACGTCTGCCATTCGTAATGCACCTTCCAAGGCAATGTTGAATAGCAGGTTAGAGAGTGCATCTCCTTGCTTCAGTCCAACCAACGTCACGAAAGCAGCAGAGGTCTCACCCGCTATTTTAACGCATGATTTGGATCCGTCCAGCGTCGCACGAATCAGCGCAACTAGTTTCGTCGGAAAACCATGTTCTCTCAGTATCTGCCACAGCTCATTTCGTTTGACTGAATCGTACGCCGCTTTAAAGTCTACAAACAGATGGTGTGTCTGCAAGTTGTAATTCCGGAACTTGTCTAGCAACCGACGCAGGGTAAACATCTGATCCGTCGTGTAGCGACCCTCACGAAAACCAGCTTGGTACTCGCCGACGAAGGACATCGCTTACGGTCTCAGTCTGCAGAACAGGATATGGGAAAGCACCTTGTAGGCAGAATTGAACAATGTAATTCCTTGATAGTTTTTATACTCCAGTCGATGTCTCTTTTTGAAAATTGGACAAATGAGGCCATCCAACTACTCCTCCGGCATTTGTTCTTCCTCCCAAATCCCGACAATGCTCCGGTGGATTGCGTCCTTCCCAGCAGCCTTACCGTTTTTCAGCTAACTGATTGCCTTCTTAACCTCCTCCTGCGTTGGTGGCTCCACAGCTTGACCACCGCTTACAATTCCTATCCTGTCCCTGCCTGATCTCCGCATTTACCTCTCCATTCAACAGTGTCTGGAAGAGCTCCTTCCACCTGGCTGCTACCGCCATTTTTTCGGTAAGCAGGTTGCCTGCACTATCATTGCACATCACAGGCATGTCAAAATTCCTGCATCTCACCGTTTTATAGCAACTCCGTGTGTGCTGACGTATCGCTCCTCTGCGCCGGCGAGCACGTGTTCCTCGTATTCGCGTTTCTTCAGATGATGGATTCTTTTTTCCGCAGCTCTAGTTTCTCTGTAGCTGTACCTCTCTCTGTTTTGACGCGTTGCCGCAGTGAGCATGCGACTCCTGGCCTGGTTCTTTTCATCTGTCACTCTCTGGCATTCGGCATCAAACCAGCTGTTACGCTGTTTTTCTCGCGTCGTGCCTACCACCTCTCTCGCTGCTGTTTGAATGGCACCATGGATGTTCCTCCACAGCCCATTTATATCTTCTTCTTCTACCTGCTGTTCTGCGATTCGTTGGTCAAGCTTCCTGGCGTACTCCACTGCTACGCCGTCTGCTGTTAACCGCTGAATGTTGAAACGAAGCGTCCTCTCAGTGCGAACTTTCGCCGTGTTCGACAGCCTTGCGCATATCTTACTCACTATGAGATAGTGGTCAGAGTCGATATTTGGTCCCCGAAAAGACCGTATATCGATAACATCCGAAAAGTGTCGTCGACCGTCAATCAAGACATGATCGATCTGAGAGCCAGAGTCTCCATTTGGATGCCTCCAGGGGTGTCTCCGAATATTCAAACGTGGAAAGTAGGTGCTACAGATGGCCATTCTTCTGGCCGCGGCAAAATTAATGACCGTTATCATTGGTCGACAGATGAAGGCTATGTCCTCCAATGACTGGACGGAAGAATTCCTCCCTCCCGATCTGCGCATTTGCATCTCCGATGATGATTTTCACGTCGTGTTTTGGGCACTCTCCATAGATGCTCTCAAGCCTGTCGTAAAACTCGTCCTTAGCATCATCGGATTTATCATTTGTCGGTGCGTATAAGGTGATTAAGCTGTAGTTGAAGAATTTGCCCTTAATTCTCAACACGCATATACGATCGTCTACGGGCCTCCATCGGATAACTCGTTGCTTTTGTTTTCCCAACACTACGAAACCGACTCCATGTTCTGCTTTTTTGCCGCCACTGTTGTAAAAGTGGTACTTGAAAGAAGTGCCTGCAATAGGGTCTACTGCACGAAACTCCCCAAACTCCGGAATTTGGGCATCGAACTTCCTGAATAGCAGCGATCTCCACTCCGAGTTGATGCAGCTCTCGAGCAAGCAAGCCAGCCCGTGCTGGTTCATGGTGAATTCGGTATAGTGCCATATACGAGCAAATAGAAAGAAAAAACACACCCGGAGGTGGTTAACCACGAGACTTGCCGGAGTGACTGTCGGCAACGCACTGTTTGTTTCTGTTGCACTGACCGAGTAGATAACAGTCTACCTTCTCGGCGAGAGAAATTTATTATTATTTATTTATTTATTTACTTCAACTGACACTCAGTCTAAATGAATAAACCCATTATCTTTTCCATTTCACAACGTATTATACACTTAAACATACATAAAATTCACAAAATATTACATGAAATCTTGGTTAAGTTAAATTAGACCTAATTCTAGCTTTAAAAGCGTTCGTCGTTATAAAAAAGTCATAGTGGTCGTAAACGTCATTAAATACAGAGCACATCGTCTGGATTGGTTCGTGTTGTCCGTATTGAGTGCGGTGGAAGTCGAGCCGAAGAAATTCACAAGATATTAGCGGTCGAGGCATTTCGTTTATGTTTACCAACGCCAGAAGTTCAGGAGCATCAATTTCAGAATTCAACAATTAGGCGACAAAGACGGCTGTAGATCCCTCCGCGTAGTTTTGCTTAACGTTTCGATATTCAGCAGCTTACAGTGGTCCTCATAACGAGGAAGGTTACGAGGGTCCGACCAGGGTAGAATTCGTAATGCGTGTCTAATAAACCTCCATTGCACTGCTTCGATTCTAGCTGACCAAACATTTGTATACGGGCTCCATACCACAGAAGCTGTGTCCAGAATGGATCGAACAAGCGAGAAGTAAAGAGCACGCAAAAAATATGGATTACGGAATTCATTGGCAACGCGCATGATAAAACCCAAGTTGCGATTTGCTTTAGCAATAATGTTCGAGTAATGATTGTGGAAGGTCAATTTAGCGTCCAGTTCAACTCCTAGGTCTTTAACAACACTGACGCGTTCCAGAGTAGCCCCTCCGATTTGATAGGTGTACACTATCGGTGGTTTGCTGCAAGTGAAGGTGATGATTGAACATTTAGAAACACTGATGATGAGGTTGTTTAAGCGGCACCATTCCGTAAACTTATCGATAAGATCTTGCAGATGTTTGCAGTCTTCCACTGACCGCACAGCGATGAATGTTTTAAGATCGCCAGCGTATAACAACTTGCGGCCAGGCGGTATAACAAAACAGACGCCGTTAAAAAATATAAGGAATAGTAACGGTCCTAAGTTACTTCCCTGTGGAACTCCAGATTGATTGCAGAAACTGTACGATTCAGCAGAGCCTAACTTTACTGAAAGCTGACGATTTGTAAGGTACGTTTGAAGCCAGCACACGAAGCCTTCAGATGCGCCCAAACGTCTCAGTTTGCGAAGCAGTATTTGGTGGTCAATGCGGTCAAAAGCAGCTTTAAGGTCTGTATATACTGTGTCCACCTGAGCTGCAACTTCCATCTGACTAAGGCAAAATGAACAGAACAGTTGCTCTATGGAAATGTAAGACTTCACTTTACTAAACAGCAGTTTTCCCACGAGGATCTCTAAAAGTTTCGAACCGGCACATGGCGAAGTGATGCCACGGTAGTTTGTTACGTCACGCTTATCTCCCTTTTTGTAGATAGGACAGATGTAGGACCTTTTCCAAGACTCTGGAAACTTGCGCTGTTCGAGCGACATGTTGCATAGCTTTTGCAATGGTTTACATAATGCTTCAGAACATTTTTTGAGTACAACAGACGGGATTCCATCTGGATCCGCACTAAAGCTGGTTTTCAATTTCAGAAGTCCCGCTTCAATGTTCGCTGTCGAGAAAAGGAAGGCCAAAGTGTAAAATATCATCAGGAATAATACGTATCGCTTCATCAATTTGTGAAGTTGAAGCCGCTGTCGAACTAAACACACTAGCCAAGTGTCTAGCAAACATGTTGCAAGTAGTTTGGATATCATCAGACACTAAGTCTCCGTAAAACATATCAGAAGGAAGGCCATTTTGTTTACGTTTATCATTAACAAACGACCAAAATCGTTTTGGGTTTCTTCTCAAATCGTCCTGTGTACGCATTACACCTGCGTTAGCTGCGCGGCCGGGGAGCAGGTACATGCGAACAAAAACATCTTTTCAGCTTTTCGTTAAAACATTCGTGGTCTACAATCCCGATAATGTCAAATTCTGACCAATTCACATTGATCAGTGATTGATTTAGTGCGTTAAAATCGGCTTTTCGAATGTTGAATTCACTTACTACCGCAACTGACTCAAATGAAGGCGGAAGTGTAATACGCAACGAAAGAAGAAGCGGGGGGTGAAATTGATCAGCTTCGATTATCGCTTCATGCGCCTCGGATAAACTACTAGCATCTCTAGCCACGTCATTCATGAACACCAGGTCCAATGTATGGTTTCTGCTGTTGATAACAGTATTCATTTGTCTCATGCCCATTATGGCAAATAATAAAGAGCAATCATACAAAAATAATATCGTCGCATAGATGCGTGTGGTGCGTATACGAGAATAATAGAATTGGAAGAATACAACAAAACTAGGTAGTAGACTGCCTGATATAACGGGCGGCAGTAGTTAGTGAGTAAAATACTCGGGTAGCAATTGAAAAAGCGTGGATGCGAACCCCACATGCCATTGCATAGCCCAATATATTTTTGACCTATATCGAAATTTTCCAGTACATCCAATTAAGGACAAGGTCGTCAGAGTCCATTTATGGCAGTCAGTATGGCATCGAATATCACTCTTCACTTCCCTTCTTCAGTGCATCAACATGTTCCCATAGACTCGGGAAACCATCACGAAAAAATAAAATTAGTTATACTAATCTGCTAGACGTAATCAGATCTTGCAACTCGAAGCACTAAACATTGCATTCTATAGGTTCTATTACTTTTTGGGGCACAACTTAAACTAAAACTGAGATTTCTGCCCAACTAAAATTCATCACTATATTTTCACTTTTTCGCCGTGGTTTTTTCTTTAATTTTTTTCGGCCGTTCCATTCATCACATCACTCGCGAAACTTAACTTGAAACACAGAAAACTTGAATTTACCACCCGAACAGCTATCTGGTAAGATATTATAATGAGTTTGCCCAAACTGTTCACTTGAATTGATATGAAAAACTTTACTTCGTTTCGATTGCAATTCCGAATCCGCGACCATCGTTTTTGATACGTTATCAAGGAAACGGGAGTGATGCCATATTTACGCTGAGCGTGAAATTGGCCAATAATTTTCACTATTAAATTAACCGTCGTAAAGTGACGAAAATATACTTATAAAATTCTCTGATAATAAAATTCACCGTAAACAACATTTTATGTGATAGAATTACTGTCGGATCTAGTTCAATAGCAAAAATAGATACGCGATTTTACGTTTCATAATTGTTCATAACAGATTATTACCTAGTACTAGCAACTTAGCACAAACAAAACGATAGTGGAAACAAGTACTGAAATCAGTAAAAAAGCAACTGGCCTCTGACTACCTTCACCTTAATCATTCTTCGCATTAGACACTTCTTCGCTTTCCTCTTAGTTTACGTTAGGACCACGTATAAAGTCATATACGAGTAAATAAAAAGAAATAAATAAATAAGGAAAACTAATGTTCTCCTAGGTTAAGATAAAGTTAGCAGCACAGTGTCCTAAAATAGTAAGTACTTTATATACAGTTAGAGACGGTGGGGCGGACCACGTCCTAAGGATGCCGGACGACTGTCCGTCCAGTGAAACTTGTTCTTTTCAAGAACCCCACCGGCACCAGGGTCCCCACTAAACCACACTAAAATAAATATGAAAATCCAGTATAGGTACCGAGTCTACACATCCAATTTTCCGATGAACGAAACCAGTTAATGAAAAAAGATTCATTAATATCCAATCGATTCCGACCTATATTTAGAAACAATCTTTTCTAAGTGGATCTCCAACTTATGAAATACGAGAGAAAGAGCAGAATCTTATACAACAGAAAGTGAGCAATATCCAGAAGAAAAAAACGACATAACGTGATTTTATAGGTTAATGATAGTACTTTGGTTTAACCAGCGAACGGCAGCAGCTGAACACAATTTATCTCCTACGTACTGTACATGTGACTTGAGCAAAATTACATTCGAACTTTGTTTAAAAGCTTCCGGTAATAAAAAACATTGAAAAGTTCTTCGCAGTTAATACAGGAAAAGTTTCAAAAAAAATATCACACTTTTGACTATAGGATATTCCAATTTAACTATCAAGTGCCCAGTCCATCGTGGTCAAAAGCTTTTTATACTCTTTATAGAGTACGTAATATGTAGTAACAAGTCAGCTCTGTTATTTTATGAATTTCAATGCTCTGCTGGGTGAAATCGAAATCATACAAGGAACTTGTAACGTTTACTAAGATAGTAAATAATTTTAAGAATGCTCCACTCAGTATGAAGCGAATAAACGGAAATTTTTATTTTCTTTGCAAAAATAACAACTTGTTTCCGCCAGCTGACGAATAAAGTTGCTTTGAATTGCATGTCTTATTTTAGCTCCCAAAGCAATAAACTTTTATTATGGGCTAGATTTTGTAATACACTTCTTGATTATTCATTCTGGTCAAAATTCTACGGTCGTACTTCGTCACGAAAACAAATTTTCCAGACCATAAACACTTCCAATCACATTACGTTCTTATCTTGCCGTCGAACAATCCAACCGAATTAAGTCGTTTACATGCACGTAAATTATTCGCGGCTGAACGAACTTTCTCAATTATCATAATCCGCACTCAGCATCAGCGGCGAGCGGGCTGCTGGAACAATTAGTAGATATTTTCGCATTGCTCCAAACTGTCAGCGGCGACGAATTCATGCGTGTGCGTGCGCGCTAGTGTTTGTGGTGCCAGCCAGCCAGCCAGCCAGCCACCGTCCGTCCGCTGCTGTTTAATTGCCTATCGTGTCTAACGATTTTCGCTCAATGGAGCGGTTTTCACACGATTATACTAATGAGTGTTCACAACTTGCAGCCACCACCACCAGAACCGTTGCAGGCGTTCTAGCACTATCCACTCGGAGTAAGTCGGTTCAACGGATCACAGCGGAGAATCCGCGATCGGTTCGCGATCACTCTTAACACTTTTAGAGCTTCCCTCCGGGGATGAAGATCAATCTAGGGTTCTGGTGGTAAACTTGCTCAGCATCAGTGCCGCATTCAGGGAAGTCCTAATTGCGATCTAAAACACCTCTTTCTAAATTTGTGGCAGCCAGGTAATAATCTTGCTGGCATACTCTGTCAACTGGAGGTTCGCCGCTATTTCGACAGAAACCGATCGAAATGCTGTTTCTCGGTTTCCACCGGCATCGGCAGGTTGGATTAGTGTGTCGTGCAATGTCCCGCCGCGCGCCGCAGCGACTGTGCGTGATTATGTAAAAAGATAAATATGTATTAGATACCAGATCGGTCCGCGTGTGATGGACTACTTTTTGGCATTTTGCCTGTTGATCTTTGTGGTATGCATTGGAGTTGTTGACATTAACCCTAGATTGACCATTTTCAAAACCTGTCACCATTGATTGATGTACTATTTTACTGGTAAACGACAGTTTACAGTTTACATTTACAATTCCAATTCTCAGGCGGACTGTGGATCTTACAAGGTTGCAAGCGGTTCTTGACCAGTACCGCGTCGCTCTTTGGCAAGCAAACCGTGAATTTAAGCGAGAGGTTGTTTGATAATGATGTTTGTCCTCCATTTGAGTGACACAACAGGTAATCGGTAACGGCTAACCTCTAAAGAAAAAAAAATATGGAAAGAAGCAGAGTTTCGTACTAATCAAGGGGCGGCGTCTAATGGCAAACTTCAAAATCTGGTTCTTGGTTTTATACCCCGTGGATGGAAAATGGCCATCACAAGCCAAAGTAAATTCAGTCCGTTGTCGTGAAGCGGTCAATTAAAATGCTATTAAATGAAATCAATGCTAACGATTATGTTGACCCAAAATATTTTTCTAATTTGTTTTCCAGTCTAACCCGGTTCGGTTTTATGACAGCCAGCCAGTTATGAAAATTTGCTCACAACATTAAGATCCGGCAGCTGCTGCGTGTTGCTAAATTGTAAGTCTTAGATGTTGCCATGGTCACATTAGCAATTTTTGTTAAAAGCTGAGCACTGAGCTAACAACAATGTTCGGTAACAGCCCGACCGGCGTGTGATGGACCTGCTGCGTGATGTGTTCGACAAGTGAGGGATGAATAACGATATTCTCACGCGATTAGACAGATTGTCGCGAACAGCGCGACAATGTTTGCTGATCTGGAGCGTTGACAAGCTATCAAGTTGGGAAAGTTTTAATTGCTCAGGTTGGTTGATTGAAGCTAGCGCAATGTACTGTGTAATTTACCTGTGATTTCTTTAAGCCCTTGATACAATAGCAGAGTAGCGACATTGCCGGAGTTTCTTTTCTTTCCAACAGGGTGTTGTTAGGGGGAACTTGTTTATCCCTCCTTTGCGCATAATCCGTTTTTGATTATTTTGGTATCAAATTAAGTATATTTTGATAATATTTAAAATATACTAAACTGAAGGTCAAATCTACATTTAGTGAACGTGACCAGTGAACGTTCACTAATCTATTAACGAGCTAGGTGCATTGTAGCACAGTAAATACAAAAGACGTAGCAAAACTTTATTCAGCAAAAGAGTAGATAATAACTAGTTCTTCAAATGTCGAATGTCCTAGCACAGAAGGTGGGACCAAAAGCAAAACCTAGGTGCTACATTCCGTTATCGAAACTTGACCTTCTGTTTTTATACGACAGACTTCGCAGCCAGCTGTTAGAGTACAGGACAATTGCTACGATCCTATTGACTCTAACAGCCTCTCCTCTAACAGGTGTGGTACCAAATTCTCAAAATCAAGTTTCACTTGATTTTTCCAGGCCAAAACATGCCTTTCAGTGTGAACTGAAAGTGCGCCGTAAGTATTTAAGATAGAACAATACTTAGGTCAGTTATCTTCTGGATAATAGTTTACTCTATAAATGCCTCATACTTAACATTTTCGTATTTTGCTTGGTTGAGGTGTGACAGTTAAATAAGCAAAATGTGTGCAGGACAGCCCTGATTGTACGGCCAACGTATTGGAACAGTTGAAACATTGGATGGGTAGAATATCACGACCATTGACTCCAGAAAGGTGAGGTTGATAGACGTACTAGCATCAATGACAAAATTGGTCCATACTGGGACTATTATGCGTGTCCTAACAATGATTTTAGAACAAGTAGTATTTTCTATTTTAGATCAGCACATTACAAAACGGGTAGCGATTTTCTTTACAGGCTATGTATGAAAGTTCACGAATTTCAAAATAACAAGCAAAAGTCTATAATTGACCTAAAATAATATATATTGAATTGTTCATTTTACGCATGGGGAGGATGTGGCATCCTGGTGTTTATACCAATTTAGAGGATTTGCCTGTAATGTGTAATGTATGTTATTAACACATTACTTAAGTAAATCCCGGTACCGTGTAAAGGACCAAAGGGAAAGGGTCAGAGTGAGTTGACAGTTTCCCGCGTTAAGGAGGGCGCAAGTTAATCAGCCTTAAGGTGGTCCAGCATCTTTGGGAAGATTTAGATAACTACTACTGGTTGCTGGCTTCGTGGCCCAGATTTTTTGTGGGAACAGAAAAATGTTGTTGGTTCAAAATTTAATCGTACTGCTTAAAAAGAGCGGCCGTATGTATTACACATGACACGATCGCACGGGTGACTACGTAACTCTCTTTGTAGCGATAGTAGGATGTATGAAATGTAATATAATATAATGTAATAATACGATTCTTCATGTATACATGCTACATGCGCTGTACGTAACGTTCATCAAAGTAGGAACATTGTATACGTTCAATCCTCAACATCGATATCGAAGTTATTTCTATGAACTAATTGAACCTATTTTATTAAAACGAATCAGTTACACTAAACCAAACAGTAAATCAACTTTCATGATCTGTTTTAACGTTGAATAGTGCTTTTCCTCCGGTAATCGGTACACGTCACGCGCAAGTTTTCAAAAAGCTGAAAATTTTACGCAAAACTTTTCTGCGGCTTATAAAAGAAGAACACTGGCTTACAAGCTGCAAACGTTTTGGAAGTGGCAGAAAATGTCGTGCATGACCAGAATACTTATTCCCGCCATTTGTTGGTCGTCCGCAACGGCGAAAAATTAAACTTTTCCCTCGTTGCCTGTGTTATTATCGTATTGACTGGGCAAGAAAATTTAATAAACTCTTCAATTGTTGCGTGGCACTTAAAAGGACCGATTGTTTGATTATCATAACTCCAGCTTGCAATAAACTTGCACTAACGCAATTAACGTAACTTTCTTTTCGGTAAATTGAAGTACCGATAACCGCAAACCAGGCACGGTTTTTTGCAACGAACCAACCGGAAGCCGTTCGTGTATAGTCATGAGTTACGATGAAATACCAGTCCAATTCAGGTGGCCAGCTGCAAGCGGCGTGCGATAATTCTGGTCTTTTTGTTGTCGCGAGCAGCACTTCCGCAGTTAATTGTTCCATCACGGCAGCCAGCTCCAGCTTCAATAGTTTCCTTTCCTCAGCAGCCGATGAATACGACCGACCGGGAACTGCAGACGTGCACGATTCGAGCATGACTTTCGCTTGCCCTTGATGTTTTCTCCTTTGCTGTGTCCAGACATGCCGGTGAGATGTTAGCAGTATCTCAGATATAATAATGCTGTTCACCGGCTTACCTGGTGTTATATACCAGAGCAAGCGACAATAACTGGTACCTCATATTTTTCATGGTCCATCATTCCATCATCTACGTTGAACAAATTGGAGGATTTCAATTTCAGTCTGAACAAAAGAGCAAAGTTACTAGTGAGTCGTTCACCTTTTGCTGCCAAAGAAAACTTACGCTACGTATTGGGCCAGCAATAATTATTAAAACAAAACATTGGGATTGGGTAGTCCTATGTCAAAAACATGTTGGCCGAAATCAAACTTATCGGCCCGCTGACCGCATTGGTCCTAGACGAAAGTTTTCCTACTCGGATGCTCAGACGGCTCTAAACCCCCGATCACCTTCGACGGCAGTAGATATGCACTGAACCATACTTGGAAGGTGTCGCAGGTCTATGCAACTCGGTGTTGAAAGCGCTGAATAGCAGAATACCTGTTGTTTGCCCCGGTTAAACCTGTCACTAAAGGAGCCATCGTGATCATAGTGAACGGGAGCTTAACGAGGAACAGTTGGTCCAAAATGTCCAGTGATTCTTGCGATCCGCTCCAAGGATGGACAGGTTCGATATGCTCTTGTAAAGACCACAAATAGAATTTTCGAAAGGCCTACGGTGAAACCATCAGTGTTGGACGTCGATGCAGTTGTAAGTACGTCGAATCGTTGACCGCGAAGTACCGAAGAAGTAGTCAAAGAACTTGTTGCATAATTTAAATTACGTTACGTTATCTATGTACCCCTAGTCCGTTACACAAATATTTTCGTTCCGCATATCGCCGTCATTCTGGGTATCCAACGGTAGATACAACTCATATACAAGACGGTCGGCAACAGACTGCCTGTTTCTATCACACTGATCAAAAGATCTATGAACCTCTTTGAAGGCGAGTCAGGTCATCTCAATATTCTAACAACTATTAATATTAATCCTTTTTTAATCAATAATGAAGGTTGGATATATAAAAAAAATACGATGTTAATCGAATATTCCGTATATTTGAGCCTTGGCGTGATTCTTGGAAAGATGGTGGTCCCGATCTTCGCCCAGGCTCGAGCAAGTGGGAGCAGGAGGTACTGGCTCCGGAATTGACATGTCAATTCCTATTGGTAGATGGCCAACTATTCCAAGCTAAAATCCAAGCAATTCTAGAATGTATCACTGTGTGATTGTGCAGGTACATTCAAATATATGCATCATGTCCGATAGTCAAGCAGCTCTAAAAGCACGTCAAAACATGTCTGGGAATGTATTCAATCACTCTAAAAATTGTCTCATCGTAACCAAGTCAGCTTGTACTGGGTCCCAGGTCACTGTGGAATCGATGGAAATGCTGTGATTGCAAGACTCGGATCATCTCATCAATTCGTAGGACCTGAGACCTGAGCCACAGGCTTATCTGCATGGGAATGTTCGAAAGTAGAATCAAATTGAAATATGTACTTTCAATGCCAAGCAGTCGGAACGGTTTATCTCTCCAAACATTTCAATGACTCGTAAAGTCCTTAAGCGTCTGAAGAAAGGCCTAAGCCTTTATGCTGGTCTTCTAACGGGACATTGCCCAAGCCGCTATCATCTGAAGCTTTAGGGAAAACTTCAAGATGATAGATGTCGCTTCTGTGGCATAGAAAAAGACGACTCGTAACACCTGTAATGCCGATGTCAGGCATTTTTCAATAAAAGTTTAAGGTTCTTAGTAAAAGATCAAAGCAGTTAGAATCATCGGATATTTGGAGAACAACTCCCAGCGCAGTACTGTGGATCACCGGGCTGGACAAATGCTATTAGTCAAACAATGACGATCGCTTCAGATAGTGGCGCGTCATCTTGACAACATAGCTATAATAAAACGGAGGATATATAGGGTATGTTACTGCTTCGTCGTAATTGCCTATTCCCGTCCTATCCAACTCAAATTATTAAAAATATCAGCGATTTTTATGACACACAATGCAAAATTAGTTATTTCCTAATATTTGTTGACTATCATACGCGATCAATCAAAGTGGGCTGAGACCTATTTGAATGCTTTTTTTCCTCAAAGAATTCCTAGCAGCCAAATTTCCCACGTTTTTTCGTGCGACGAAGAAGAAAATGTCGACTAATCGTTTCTATTTCCGTCATTCATCAAATGAAAATAACTAACGCAACGCACTGTCGTTATTCTGCAGCCGGGAAACCCAAGCAACACAGCTTGTTATAGAATAATATAACATTACATACATCAGCACTTCTCTATTACCAGAAAAGCGCAAAAATTGAAGTCTAATGAAACAACAATTGAAAGAAGTATGTATTAGGCTATTTCATACCATTTAACATTATTATAGCATAAGCTACAACTTGTTCTTCCAGTAGTTGAAATTTGGTAATGGAGATATAATAAAAACTTTGTATCGACATGTTGACAAAAACAAACATTATTCATTTGATATGAGCTGTCAAATAAATTCATGTTATCACAAAACATCTCAAAACCTTAATAATAACGACACATGTTTTCAAAGTACGTTTATAGTACTCTTAAACGACTACTTTCCCTGAAGATTATTTTCTAATTTGTTTTGTGTGTTACTTGGGAAACTTGTATGCATCCTGCACAAATACATGCGCACTAGCTTCATAAACATTAATGTTATTTTCAGTTCGGACGATGAAAAATTTTGATGGGTGGATTTTAAAACGGTACGACGAATTTAAGAACTAAAGTCAGTTGCATAATTTCAATCGAATGCTTTACTAATCGCTTTTTAGTGAATTCAAAGTGCACGGATCGGAAGGTAAGTGTGTTTGAGTCAAATCAGCACAAGAACTTTTGGAGTATTCATTAAATCCACCTAAGACATGATGAAAATTAGAGTGGCTTTCCTTACTACGACGGGAATTAAACTTTAACAGTAGAGCAAACAAATGGTCACAGTAATAAAAATATCCAACATGGAAAAAATCGAATTGACCGAGTCGATAACAGTCTATTTTGTCGGCAGTAGAAACAAAGAGCAGACATACAAAAATACGGGCGACAGTAGTTTAGTCAATAAAGCAGTCGGGTACCAACCGAAAGAGCGTGGTTGCGTGGTTACGAAACATTTTTTCTATGCGTTTTTCGAAGATTGCTTGCAATCTCTCGCAAAAAAAAAAGACATGGCAATCAAAGGTTCAAAAATGTTTAAAGTTAAAGCGTGTATCGTAATGGAGAACGTATAATATACATATTTAAAAATAATAGAATAAAACTTTAACTGCTATTTTTGATTATTAAAATTTTGAATTATGAAAAACCATGCAAAGTTTTAAATTGTTAAACAAAACAATATTTGAGAGAATTTAGTAATCGCTAAAGTGTCTCATATTAACACATTTATCGATTAGTCGATTTTAAAGTTATGAAAAGCGTCCAAATCAAACTCGTTTCCTTAACTATGGTTCTATGATTTGAATACTAAAGAAAATATTTTATACAGATTTTCTATGTAATACATAAATATGGTATAACATAAATTATGTACAAATCTTATGCGAAATTTTTTTTGGTTAAAGTTTTCACGAGGAAAATGGCTCGAAGATTCTATTTGTTTCGATTGGTTAATTATTTTGTAACAAAAAGAACGAATCAGAAAATGTCAGAACCGTTTAACGAGCAACTATCTGGGACCGAACAGTCAGAACAGTAAGAAATATGCCACACAAACAAGCAGCTCTGCTTTCATTCAGAGTCTGTCATTAGTTGTGGTAAATCGCTGACTAACCCTGTGCTATAAAAGTCTTTTTTTTTCACTCTTCCGCGAGGGAAGCATCACCATCAGAGCAGTGCTATTTCTTGAGAATGAAACGACTTGTTTTTTTGTTCACATCAATCTCACAATTCAACTAGAATTCTACGATTGAACTGTTATTTCGAACAAACAATAAGAGAATACTTTAAATCTAAAATCTTAAATATCGTTGTTTATTACCGGCTGATTCAAAACTATGTTTCATAATAGTTTTAACTTTACAAGTATTGTCACACACCTTATTTGATAGTCTCATGCACCTTAGAATACTAATATGGGCCAAATTTCTCACATTCTAATTTTCTACATGCATCGGATGTCTCCGACAGTTCTGTGCTTCTGTCAGTTTATTCGCGGTCAAAATCAATACCATCCCACCGGCAAGTGACGCTCTCCTGTGTCTTCCACATTCACGCACGGGCTCTGTTTCAGTATCGACGAATATTTACCCTTTCAATTGGCAAATTTTATTCATTCACGAATTAGTCTGTTATCGATGTGTTATCGCTCGTCGTTCGTTCGTTCAGCCAACCATCGCACTACAGTATCTCATCCCCCAAACTTTCACTTCCTTCGTTTCGCCCGCATAACCAAATGTAGGAAAAATGTAAAGCTTGCACTTACCACATTTAAACAAGTACACCACCAGCCGCTGCTATTGAACTGCGATTAAATTATTGCACTTATGTCTTCGGCTCCAGCCACCGGTCAGGTTTTGTGCTTCGGATCGTTCAGTTCGAGTGCATTCCTAATTAACTGATAAACTGTTGGCTAATGTTTCCGCCCCACCGGGAACTGTCACTACGAATCACACACGGCCGGGCCGGGTTAAAAACAGCCGCTTTGTGCGCAGCTGCGAAAATTGCTCCTGCGGCAGCGATTTTCCACCCCCTTTGGAGTAGCAGTAAAGTAGGGCGCCAAAATTCGGTCACTATCTGCCGGCACAAAACACCCGCACTGCGTTCAATCAGCTGTTAGGTCACTTGCAAGTATGTATGCGTGTACGTGTCTAGACGATCCTGAAATGCAGGATGCAGGTGCTACAGGACAAAACGGTACGGCACGGTTCTTATCCGATCAAGCAGCAGATCACGACTGACTGCTGCGAACGAGTTCTAAACGTATTTTCAAAGCACCAACACTCACTCACTGTCAACAGTCAACAGTCTAACCGGCGTTCATCCAATCGACGGAAATCGGATCACGTTTCCACATGGGTCGATCGACAAAATCGACAAGATGTGCGACACTCTGCAAGCCAGGATCCACACACGATCACTTGTCGCTTTCTTCCGTGGTTCTGCAGAAAAGACGATCAGTTCGCACAGCGTCGACTAAGAACACGGCACCGAAACGGCGGGGATTTTGCGCAAGATTCGCGACTCGACCCGGTGGAAGAAGTTCAATAAATTAACGTACAAATAAAAACAACACCGCACTTTATAAAAGCTCTCGGGGTTGCGCTCTCCGTTTGCTCTCCAAGTTCTCCCTAGAGCGACAAAAAGCTCACATTCGCTGTCGCTGCGCCTGTGACTGTGGTTCATTAATTCTACCGTCGTTTTGGGGGTAGATTTTTCGCTCTCACTTTGTTGTCGGTACACGGCAGCCTGATGGGGGGTTGTTGTTGCTGCCGGTTGGAACTCTCCGTCCGAACCGCTCACACTCGGAAACACGTATGGAAAACTGCATACAATGTCGGTGCCGATTGCGGTTGGCCTTCGAAGATCTAAAAGGCGACCAGCTCTTTCCAGCTACTATCTAACCGTGCGGATAGTGTGCCAAGAGGGCTCCGGTTTTTTTTTCTTTCGCCGTAACAAGTTGCTTCGCTAGTTAGCTTGACAGGCCGACTAAAACTGCGACTAACATGGTCAAAATCTGCGACTAAACTGAGCGCGACTGCGTAGCGGGCGAGCAATAAAAAAGTGACTAGCGACGAAAAAAAAAGTATATATCGAAGCTCGAGAGCTGGTTTGAAACCAGATAGGGAAAATTGTAAACTGGGTGTCGGATTTTGAAAAATTGTGTGCCGATCGAAACTGAATGGTTGTCGATCAGGTGTGTACGTTGTTGTTTGTTGTTAACAGTTAGTAAACGGGTCTTTATTGTATTTGAAGTTTTGCAAAAATATTATATTGGCAGCTACCATGGAATGTAGCTGTAAATTGATAAAACTAACCAACATCTATCAAACAACACAGTTATTGAAATAAAAACATATATTACATTTGATGAGCCATATATACCAAAATTCTTGTGTCCAATTCGAAGAGTGCAACCTTTCTACAAAATCAATTAAAAAAGAATTCATCTCTTATAGTTTATAATCTTGATGTCCAGAGTTTAGAACTGAACCGAAATTCGATAACAGACACTGATAAAGTCTGCAAGTCGTAGGTGAAATACGTATCTGTCGTGAATAAAATAAAATCAATGCTAGAATTTAATTGCAAAAAGTTTTTCTTTTCTTTAATTTCTGGTTTCGTACTCCATTAAGTTACTTGAAAAACTTTTGTGAATTCTCTTTGATTTTTCTTGGCAAAAGTAGAATTCAACTTAATTTCAAGTAGAAATTTTTTTTGATAAGTTTTATATTTTAGCCCTTAGTCGATCAAAACGCAGTCACACCGAGTAATTGAAATCCACGTCGAGATAACAAATTTTGTTTTAAATTTATTCCAATTTATTCTGCGCTGGCTTCCAGTATCGGAGTCGGTTCATAGGGTTTGGTGAATAACCTGGATCTGGAAGCTACTGTAGCTGTGCTTAAATTAGAATAATCGCTGAGAAAATGCCACCAATGGTACTCAGCTAACTTGACTGCTGCTTCCCGTAGGCCTCCGAAATGAAGAGAGCTCGGTGGATTTAAATGTCAATGCATTCCATCGCCTGCATTCTTTTGATATGTTACTTCGCGTGTCGGAAGGACCACGACAATCGACCCCAGTCCCTGGTCGAACCACTGGGGACTATCCGGGGCTGGGCTCCGAAGGCCTCTTCTTATGGCTAGCTCGAGCGTGAGGTCCGGAGGCTCAAGATCGGCTCTGGGACAATGTGACACCAATCGGAAATCCAAACACGGTCTTTTTAGCAAACTTTTTATTCTAACTTACTGGATGTGTAGGGTACGTGTACGGTGCTGGGCCGGCCGGCTGATGCTGGATCTGGCGGTGTCGAATCGGGTGGTGATGATGTCTGGTGGATCTGAAGGACAGTTGACAATGTCCGAGGGCCAATTTACAGGCCTAGTAACTTCAGCTACGCGTTATTACCGCTGCCGTACGTTCCGCTCGGATGACATAGACCGCGGCTTACCAGCCACGCGGTTGACTTTGAGCAAATTAGCAATAATGGGTCCTGGAGGTTGGGGAGGGAGGAACAAAACGGAACTATAATTTTCTGCCTTTTATTTTCCTTCACTTAAGCCAGTAATACCTGATTCTCTTAACTTTTACTCGTCCTTAACTTTTATCTTCCGGTTTTTCCTTTAACTTTCTTCACTCGTATCTCTTTTTTGCCTTCGATACGCTATCTTTCCTTTTTCAATAACTACTTATAGAATTTTTCCTCTCTGTAGTCTTTGGTGGTTTAGCAACGAATGGTATTACTTTTTAGGCTTCTATCGTTTCTAACCTAACTGCCCCTTCCTCCCTTTTCCAACCTCCTTTTGCACCCCTGACATCCCTCCTTCCAGTGCTCATTCCATCCAGGTGTTTCCGCTTTCCCAGATCCAGCAATATTTTGTGTTTAGTGTGTTAACAATTTTATTCCTTATTCTAATCCTAGCCTTAGACCGTAGATTATTAATTTTAGTGCCTAATTTAACCCTATCTCCTAATATACAAATAACATTTATTATAAATTATTCAAAAAACTACCAATGACAACTATGACGGGACTTTAGACAAATTATAGCAACATTAAATTGACGCAACTCATGCTCTCGTTCTCTCGCGTTGCTATTCCTGTGTGGTATATGGGGTAAAATGTGCAAACGGTAACAGATATGCGTTCTTCACTGCGTTGCAAGTCAAACAGAGATGTTCAATCTTTGTACTAGTTCTTTGAGTTTCTATATTGCATAATATAGCTCTAAGATGTTGTACATAAAGGTCATAGCCGGAAACTGAAACAAATAGTTTTATGCTCGCATTGGATTTTATTTAAGGGGACATAAACGACCAAAAATTTTGAAAAAATCATTATTTTTTTATTTCAGATTTTGATTTTGCAGTCTTTTTCGCTTATTTTGATACTAAATTTGTAATGATCCGACTACGGGAAGTAGCCGAAAAACGATCATACATATAAACATTTCAGTGCGTCGTGGAACAACTTCAGCGGAATAAAACACCGCTTCTGGAAAACCACGATTTTCAAACTTTATGTACCTTTTTCTCAGGAACTACACAACGTATTGGAACAAACTTTTTTTGTTTTGTTGGTCGTAGCTTGGCAAAGACTTTTATAACAATATAGATTCTATAGGTGGGCAAAATGGCTCTAGGCAATGGACCCAAACATTGTCTGCTGCGAACCGATTTATATGGTCAGTGTTAAGCCAGACAGAACCGAGTGACAAAATTCTGACTTCGAAATCATCTTCTAACTCAGGCTGTTCGCAACATTCATGTAGTCTGATCAAAGTAAAATGTAGCTTAGAAAATTCTTGATCGTTTGCTATCATTAACTCATTTTGTAAAATTTTGCGACTTGGTTCGATCTGGTTTAACACCGACCATATAATATCGCGACAAGCAATCAAGTCGAGCAGTCGAATCAAGCAATCGAGTCAAGCAGTTGGATCGAGCAGTTTAGTCGAGCGGCTGAATCAGACAGTCGAGTCGAGCAGTCAAGTCGAGCAACCCAGTCGAGCAGTTTAATCGAACAGTTAAATCGAGTAATTTAGTCGAGCAGTTGAATCGAGTTCTCAAATCGAACAGTTTAGTCAAGCAGTCCAGTCGTGCAGTCGGGTCAGGCGGTTAAGTCGAGCAGTTGAGTCGAGCAGTTCAGTCGAGCAGTTGAGTCTAGTAGAACAGTCAAGTAATTGAGTCGAGTAGTCCAGCCGAACAGTTTAATCGAGCAGTTGAGTCGAGTAGTCCAGTCGAGCAGTAGAGTCGAGTCTAGTCTAGTCGAGCAGTTGGTTCAAGCGGTTCAGTCAAGCATTTAAGTCGAGCACTCGAATCGAGCAATCCAGTCAAACAGTTTAATCGAGCAGTTCATTCGAGTAGTCTAGTCGAACAGTTGGTCGAGTAGTCCAGTCAAGCAGTTGAGTCGAGCAGTTCAGTAGTCCAGTCGAACAGTTTAGTCGAGTAATCCAGTCAAGCAGTTGAGTCGAGCATTCGAGTCAAGTCGAGCAGTTGAGTCGAGTATTCCAATCGAGCAGTTGAATCGAGCTGTCGAATGAAACAGTTGAGTCGAGCAGATAAATCAAGCTATTTAGTCAAGCAGTCCAGTCGAAAAGCTTAATCGAGCAGTTCAATCGAGTAGTCCAGTCGAACAGTTTAATCGAGCAGTTGAGTTGAGTAGTAAGTCAAGCAAATGTGTCAGGCAATCGAATCGAGTAGTTAAGTCGATTAGTCCACTTGAGCAGTTAAATCGAGCTGTTCAGTCGAGCAGTCAAGTCCATCTGTCCAATCAAGCAGTTGAATCTAGCAGTCTAATCGAACAGTTCAGTCGAGCAGTTCAGTTAAGCAGTCCAGTCGAGCAATCAAATCGAGTAGTCTAGTCGACCAGTCCAGTTGAGTAGTCTAGTCAACCAGTTGAGCAATCGAGCAGTCCAGCAGTCGACCAGTGGGGTGACTGAGAATACATCTAATTGCTAGTTACCGATAAGCCTCTTATGACGTTATGTCAGAACCTGGTTTTCGGTACAGACAAGCCTCTTATATAAATAGATTAGCCCATCTCATGTGAGCTTGCTTTAAAGTTCGTCTTACGAGGCCTCAATTATTGTAAATTTATCCTATAGGTGAGAGACCTTGTGCGTAACCACGCGTCAAATGACACCATTCAGGTAGTATCAGAAAGTGAATTTAATTGCTCATATCTAATTACGTCTTGACCATGTATAGTGATAGTCACTAAAGTAACTAGAAAAGAAAAATAAACACACCCGGTGGTGTTTTAATCCAAATTGTGCCGTGCGAACAATGGCAATGCACTGCTTTGCTTCTATCACACTGGACCGAGTAGATAGTGGTAGAAACAAAGAGCAGTCATATAAAAATAGTATGTATCGTCGCAGGGGGAAGTGTGTGACGCGTATACGCGAAGTTTTAGAATTGGGAGAATAAAACAAAATCAGTTATTAGATTGCCTAATACAACGGGTGACGGTAGTTTAGTTAGAAAAACATTTGGGTACCAACCGAAAGAACGTGGGTGCCCCGATATATTTTTGATCTATATCGTAATATTCCAGTTCATCCGTTTATTCATTCTCCGCATCAGACACTTCCTCCCTTTCCAAAATCATCAAATTAGCCTGTTAATCGGGTCACTTTTTCGTGTGTGGTCTGGTAAATAGCGCCGACTTAGTGAAACAATATAGGCGCCTAATCCAGTGCTTGCATTTGGCGCAAACATCCAACCGTAAACATCGGCAAACAAGCAAAGTTGCGTTGATGCCTAACGCCCTTGATGCCTAATGGGATACACTCCATAGAAGAAGTTGCGTGTGTTACTTGACAAGTACGGTATTGAGAATTTATTTTTATTTGGATCGGGATAGATATCTGGAGTACAGAAACCGTATAACCGGTTCGACAGGAATAGCTGGCATAATTTAACTCAAGCTTTACCAGAGGGTCACGCCGATACGGATAACGAAAAAGCACGCGAGCTCTCAGTCCTTTCATGTCTCTTAGTCGACTATTTGACCAGAGAAGCTTTGATCGAGAACAGGGAACGTAAATTGTGATGTGTGTTGTTGTGTGTAAGTGTAAATACGATGATACTACGTATGACTTCTATCAATAGGCTCGAGAGGACCCGTGGAGCGTGCCCAAAACTTGACGTAAGAATCATCTTCGAAGAGGCAAATGAGCAGATAAGAAGGGAGGAATAGCTTTCATTTGTCGATCAACGATAATGATCTAAGGCTCATAAATGTTGCCCGCAGCTAGAGGAAAAGCCATCTGCAGCACTGCTTTCCACGTCTGAATTTTTAAGGCGGCATACGATTTAGTCAAACAAAATGGGCTCTGGCTGATAATGCTAGAACAACTTTAGGCGAAAACTTTAAAAGTAATTTGCAATGGCCTAAAACTATTTACATTTACATTTATTATTATAATCAACAGATCAAGTTTTATCCTAATGATTCTAATATTGATAAAAGTAGTTGTAAAAGTAGCGGCAAACACCAGCAGTATCAGCAATAACACTAAAAATAACAGCACTGTCAGCACTTAAAATATCAATAAAAACAGATCCAAAAATACCGACAAAAACTGTACAGTACAGTTTAATAGGTTCATCGGTTTTTAGTTCGAAAAGCAAAACTCCCAATTTTGGTGAAACTAATAAGACTTCCTCTCGGTCAATGGGAGTATCCCCTTTTTCTAGTTAAGTTTCGATTTAGTTAAATCCTCTATTTTTCTCTTGCTCATACACATCTCCGAAAATATTAGATTTAGAAAAAAACTTTTATATTTTTAAGCGACAGTGCAGGCAAGTACACATTTGTTTTTTCGATTTGAATCTAGTCGGCCATTAGTCTTGGAATTTTTACTTTTCGAGCTAAAAATCGGTGAACTTATTGAACAGCCTGCGCAAATATGGTTTAAATTTGAGAAAGTAGAATACACGAGACTCCAGACACTTTGTGAGCATCAATGGTTTGCATTATTGGCTTTGGTTCAATTGTACTCAATGCTAAGTTTGAAATGATCAAAAGCCAAAAAAAAACAGCCACATTAAAATTGCTTCTTATTCATGCTTGTAGATCACGTGGCGGTAGATTTTGAATTGATTCAACTACACAACGATGTTTTATGGGCTAATTATCTAGCAAAAACAAGTTTATCTATCAACTTCGCATATTTCGATTGGTACAAAATTGGAAATAATGAATGTAATAACTGTACAAGTTGTCTATAAATACTTATTTTCATTTGACGCAATCGAAGCTATTTTATTATTAATGAATAATGGACCCCTAAACGACTGACTGGGTTATAAAATATCGTTTCACTAAACGGTGGTTTCAATTGTATGAATACAAGGTCACACAGAGCCCACAGGTTTCCCAATAATACCGAACACGGGATGGATGCGGCTGGCGAGATTTGATTACTTTTCGCAAACATCACATATGTCATTTACGATCGGACTTTGTTGTGCGGTGTGTCAATCGCTTTCAGATTGTAAACAAGCAATCAACAAACGCAAAGACATAAAATATAATTTGATAAATCAAATGTTAAATAATAATTTAGGGTGGCCTTTTTAACAAAACTTTTACACAATTTGGTACCATTTGATAGCTCTGGAAATGTTTTGGTTTTACTTAAGCGGTTAAAAATTCTTAAAAGACCATGAATGCATTCATTTAGTGACATGGTATGTTATCATTTACATTATCGGTTCCCGACTTTATTGAAGCATAGAAATCACTTGAGTTGCCAATTGGTACCAGGCACCTCCATAAATTTCAAAGAAAACGGAGACGCATGGTTATTTTTCCCAACAAACTGTTTTCTGTGATTTTGTCGTAGAACTTGTCTTTCACAAACTCTGAATGACTGCGGTTCTTTTAGGAAACTGAAATCCTTTTTGGATGCAAACTTGATTGATAATTGTAACAACACCATGTCAGAAATGCAAATCAACCGACAACTTGTCAGGATTAAGCCGTAACCTACAGATGACAGCTTGTACGAGACATTTCATTGCTGTCAGTTTTTGTTTCAGACTTCGGATTACCTTGTTACTTGGAACTGCCGGCAAGGTGAGGGACGAAAATAAAATACTCTGAGCCAAACCTCTCAAACAAAACAACTTAATGACCATCGCGATCGGACGAGGAAACAGTGATTGTTTAATTTGGTGGGAAAGAGTATAAATTTTCCAAGTTTGAAATTCAATAGCGTAGCTTTCGATTACGAATCAAAGACGCACCATGAGTCGGCAATATTCGAAACCACCGTTTGCTACTTCTTGTTCAAATTTGATGCGCTCATTTGGTGCTGTCAGTTCTATCGCACGCGCTGCTTCCTCTTGAAGTGCCCCCGATCTATCGATTTTTTTCACGGTCAATCAGCAGCAAGGAACCCGGAGCGACGGCGGTGATCTTGAATTCGGCAGTAGAAAGTCCAAGTGCACGAAGTACACACATTCGATCATATTCATCCGTGCACTGTTCTCATTGCCGGCAATCACTGCGGTCTCAGTGGTGCTCCTTGAAGTGACGCAGCGGCGTCAATAGTAAGAAGGAAAAAAATCATCTAAATCGTAAACGTCAACATTGCCAGGCTGCCAGCCAGGGTTTATGCACGGCACACGGTTGTCAGTTCGTGATGGTGCTGTTGTTGTTGTTGTGCTCAAACTGCTTAGTTCAATGTCTGCAAATAGTCCATCCACCAGCACCAGCATCGGTCGGTCGGTCGGTCAATGTGCACCATTTGTTTGGTTCTTTGCTTGTTGCAGATGCGAGATTTGTTGACGGATGAATGGCGGAACGACAAAAAGTGGTTTTATTTTCTTATTTTAACATGTTGTCTTTGAAATATAAAAAAACGACTCTTTATGTTCGCTGATTAGGTTTGACAAATATTCGACGGCAAGCTTCTGAGAGCGTCAGGTATCATTCGGAATCAGGTTCAGGCCACTGCCGATCATAAATGCTGTTTTATTATAAGTGGACATAAAATTTATGAAAATTGTTTATGTTTTTTCTTACTGCTTAAATAATCGCTTTGTGTTCAATAATTGAACAAATGTTCGTGTATTTGTTTGGATTGGGCTCCATCGTGCATTCTCTATTGGTTGTGGCACATTTCGCAATTCAAATAGCCGATTATTGAAAAGTGCCCTTTTGGAAAACATCCTTTTCTTTCATCAAAAAGAAAAACCGCCAACTGACTTACCGTGATTGATACAACCGACATGAGGGTGATTGGGGTAGGAAAGCAAGCAGCGGTCAAATGCATTAGCACAATTGAGTACCGACTATTTGCTGCGGTGCAAATCTCTGCTGGAAAAGCTAAGTACCGGACAAAAGAAAAAACCGCACAGTATAAATCTGCTAACTAATCTTGACTTGACTGGTGTGTATTCGCTGCTGAGTGGCCGTTCGTAGCAGCAGCAGCAACCGGTACTGACCTAGGGAAGTCGGATGGACAAAACATATGTATGTCGGCTGTTGATCGATAGCAGCCGCCGAAGAAACGACGGGGTAGCTGTCTGCTTACGCAACTTCTCAGCCCGGTTGTGTTCGAACGGTGCGACGATGGTAATTCAATGTCTTTGCCGCACTTATCTACGGCCAGGTCGGAGACTGGCGCATCAGGCTTAGATGACGTGACACGCACTCCATTTGTAGCGTCATGATGATTTTTTTGTGCATAAGATTTTTTGTCTAGTCATCCGAAGGTACAACGCTAAACTGTCTGGTGGAAAGCGACAATGTACTATTTTACCGGAGGTTCAAGTTTGGTGATCAAGGCTTGTAAGCTACGTGGTACGTGATGGTAGTGAACCGAAAACGATTAATTTAATCAGACTAACTACTTAACAAATCAATATTACTCCAAACGATCGATCGGCATACAATTCACCATTCTTGAGGAAAACTATAAAGATCTTAGAACAAAGATATCCAACACATTGATTTGTAAATTGTAAGTGTTATCTAATCCAAGGCTATCAAACAGTACGGCGGTGGGGTTCTGCAATCCTTGCGCCGGCCGTATCGCTGGATCGCATAGATCCAACGTACTAAACAGCAGTTTTTTCCTCCATTAGTAGCAACACTCTAAGTCGGTTTATCTCCATCTCTTGACTGGTGGGTAGTTCGCATACCACGGGCGGCACTGTTACGTTTGCTCCAGTTGGATTCACTGAACCAAGGCCAAATGCAGGAGTTTACCGAACCGGTTACGCTTCGAGCTACCACTGGTGCTGCTGGAGTTGGTTCACAATACACAAAAAAAGACTGGTGAAGTGGTGAAAATTTAGATAAACAACTGGTTGACGACTATTGCACGATCGAAGTAATATTCACAACGCTATCGACTAAGGGCTGATTTAGGCGAATCCCAACTGCAGGTGTTAGATCCGGTTTTATGCAACCCACGCCATACCCTTGCATGATATGCATAGACCTTGCGAGAGATCACAGTGAAACAAATTATAAATTTCCTAAATCAAGCAAAGGTTTGAGAGAACTGAAAAACCTGTTTTAGTTTGAGAAGTCTTCCATCCAAGTATACTCTCCACCCCAGTCCTATCGAGCTTGTTATGACTAATCGAACGTCATTGCCTCTCATGCTCATCGCAGAATATATGCAGCTGTGTGAAGTCCATTTCACGTTACTTACTAGTTAATAAAATACTATTATCAACAGGACTACTACTGTCAATACTCGCCTTTGCCCTTTTGATAAGCTTACTTACTTACTTTACTTTAGTTATCGATCCTACATCAAACGAATTATGGTTGTTCCGTTGGATCATATCATCTACCAATATGAACCTTGATCTGTACCTTTCCCTTCTAACATAAATCCTATCCCGTGATACTTGTGTGATACCCGCGGTCTCTAGTCACAAACAAGTATCGGACTAATTTGCCTTCCTTTTCCCATGTCGTACAGTCTGTTGGTCGTGGACGGCGTCCTTATTGGTCAATTTCCAAAGTTTAAATACTGATTCAAATCGGTAGAAGTTGCACAATGCGAATGTCATGCTACTCCAAGGCAACGTTCAATTGGTTCATTGTGCAATCTTAATGGTTCGGCTAATCACGGAGTGTAACTACGGGCAGTCTACCTAAGCAAAGCTAAGCTAATTTAAGAGCATTTTTAGAGCACATCTTGAAACTTTCCTGAAGTATAGCTGAAGATTCTTGCAGTGTTTTATGGATTATTTTCATTTTTCGAAGTATTTTTTGAAGTAATTTTTGGAGTATTTTTGTAGCATTCTTTTGAGCATTTGTTGGAACATTTTTTGGAGTATTTTGCGGAGTATTTGCGGAGTATATATTTTGAGGTGATTAGTGGAATATTTTTGGAGTATTTTATGGATCATTTTGCAAGCACTATTCACATTGGTCTTCGAAGTGTTTTTGGAGTATTCTTTGAAGCATTTTGAGACATTTTTCAGAGTACTTTTTACTTTTAAAAATAATCATTTTTCGAAACGCTTTTTAGAACATTGTTTAAACCATATTTAAACATTTTATTGAGCTTGTTTTTCCGTTTTTTGGAGATTTTTCAAGCATTTTTAAAACATTTTTTGGATTATGTTTTGGAGCATTTTGCGAAGCATTTTAAATGCATTTTTTTGGTTTTCAGGCCATTTTTATAATATTTTAGATTATTTTTTGGAGCAAGTTTTTAAAGTACAGATCGAACTCGATTATATAGAGACTCGATTATAAACAGACTCATTTATATATTATTCGATTATATACAATTTTAGACTCGATTACAAATAGTTAAAAAAATTTGCTCCGATTTTGTTAAATCTCGCTCTATTTTATCTTTTATGAAGATAATTAAGCCCGTAATTTTTTGCTTGGCCCCTAGGGTGGCTATGTCTAAATTAGGGTGGCTCCAAAAATGCGATTAACACTTTCCTTCATAACTTTTGAACCATTAAACCGATTCAAAGCGTTGACGCAGCAAATTAAAGGTATTTTAATAACCCATTCTAGAAAAATATACTGATGTACAAAGACAGGTCAAAATCGCGTTTTTGGGACCAACCTAACTCAGAAAGAGCCACCCTAGGCGAGTCTAATTATTTTCGAAAAGGAAACAGTAGGGTAACTAACCTATTTTAGACCCCATCAAGAGCTGTACATAATTTGGACACATCCATTTGATTTTGCTGTAAGTGTTCAAATTATGTGCAACTGCTGGTGGGGTCCAAAATACGTTGGTTACCCTACAGCGAGATTGAAGAAAATCGGGTTAATTTTTTTCGATAGTAATTTTCTGCTGGGAAGAATAAATGCTTAATGCGAGAAATGTAGATTCAGGCAAACTGAAAATTCTTGATATTAGGCCAAAAATATAGACTTAGCGAAGGTGAGAGTCGAACTCACAGCTCCCAATCTCTAGTTGAGCGTGTTGTTTAACCAATTACACCACTAAGCCGTCTATACTCTGTGGTCTTATATCAAGGTTTTGTTATGACGCTTGCCTGATTCTATCATTCATTCGCACATTTATCCAGCGCGAATATATTTTTGTTGACTGTATGTGTTGCGACCGCACAGATTGATAGACATATAGCTATTCGGTTTGTGCTTAGCAACGTCTCAGTCGATAACCTTACATGTAGTGTGAGGATCCACTACGTATTGTTCTTTTTTCCTTTCTTTTCAACGACGTATAGCAGTCAAACAAAACCTTGATATAAGACCACAGAGTATAGACGGCTTAGTGGTGTAATTGGTTAAACAACACGCTCAACTAGAGATTGGGAGCTGTGAGTTCGACTCTCACCTTCGCTAAGTCTATATTTTTGGCCTAATATCAAGAATTTTCAGTTTGCCTGAATCTAGATTTCTCGCATTAAGCATTTATTATTCCCAACAGAAAAGTAAAAAGCCGACTGCTATACGTCGTTGAAAAGAAAGTAATTTTCTGCGGAATTGTTGTATATTCATATTCATTTTTAATGTAAGAAAGGCATTTTCTACCTGTAAGCTGAGAGCCAAAAATAAAATATTTCGTTTACAAATGAAAAAATATTTTTTCTTTGATTGGATAATATAGAGGATTCGATTATATGCAGTGAAAAATTTTTGGCAACTCTAGGGTATGAAATGGGGAAGGCAAATGAGGAGCGTCCAATATAGCTCTGGCCATCCCAAGCCCCTACCTAGCGCCTCCACGTGGCCATACCTGGTAATGCTCTATTGAGTAGCCAAGCTACGAGATGCGATGCTGAGTGGATCCAGGCTGCCTGATCTCAAAACCGCGGTTTTGGGCAGACCTCTCCTGCTATATAATGAAAACTTTGGCCAAAACGAGTTTGAATACTGCACATGGATACCAGGATGAACAAATTGAATTAATTATTAGAAGCACTTATGGAACCTCAAAGGACACAACTCTATTCCATACGAAGGACTGCTGGTGAGATTGTTCTATTTTTGCTTATATATACCACATTTCATCTTAGTATCATATTATTAATAGTATTATTATTGATGTCATCAATGTGGAAGGCTGGATGATGGAGTGGATTGCCAACCTGAATCCTTAAGGTCTGGAGCAAATTTGGCACTTCTTAATTCAAAACAAACAAATCATCACGTGGGTTAAAGTTGGTACAGCGAAATTGATTAGGATCCTAATGCTTGAAGGCGACTCTTACTACTACTACTACTACTACTACTACTACTACTACTACTACTACTACTACTACTACTACTACTACTACTACTACTACTACTACTACTACTACTACTACTACTACTACTACTACTACTACTACTACTACTACTACTACTACTTTTTTTGGCTACTTTTTATAGTCGAGTCCGACCTGTACTAAAATATTTCTTTTTGCGTTTTTGAAGTTTTTCCGGAGCATTTTCGGATTTCATTGGAGTTAATTCCTAGAGCTCTGTGTTCTCTAAAAAATATTACTAGCGAATTATTGTAGTATTGGAGAATTTTATGTAACATTCTTGAATTAAATTCTTTTAAATATTGTTTGATGCATTTTTGGGGTCATTTTTTGTACTTTACGGATCAATGTTTGATCGTTTTTAAATTCTTATTTTTTAAGTTTTTCGAATTATTTTCAATTTTTGAAGTATTGTGTTGTAACAGGAGAATTGAATTTTTGAAGAATTTATCAAGTATTTTTTGAGTTTTATCTGACGTATTTTCGGACTATTTTCAATCTTTTTTGAAATATTCTATAAAGTATTTTCTTTATCATTTCTTTGGAGCATTTACTGGAGTACTTTTGGTTCGATTTGTTGGAGCATTCCCAAGTAACAATGTGGGTTTTATTACACTCTTGTGATGGTGTTTAAGACCAAAATTGGTCATGAAAACTGGCATAAGAGTACAATAAAACTCACATTGTTGCTTGGGTTGCTTAAATGATTTTTTTAACTTTAGCAGAGCAGTTTTTGGAGCATTTTTTGAATATATTTTTATGAATAATTTTATTTATTTATTGATTCTTTGTCTTCGAAAGTACTCGTACAGACTACTGCTTAAGTCAAATTTTTAATTCTAGTTACAAAATCGTTCTTACTGATATGAAAATCAAACTGACAACGTTAAAAGCACGAATGCAGGAACTGAATGGGTTACTGTACCCATATTTTGGCCTATTGAATGGCAACCGTTTTCGTCACACCACAACAAGAGTTGATCGATGTCGCTTCGCAATGCGGCGCAATCTTGGGCGTATGATATCACCCGAAAGATTTTCAGGTCGTCAGCGAAGAATGATTTTCGGGATGATATCCGATATGCGAGGTCGTTTACGTACAGAATAACAATGAGTGGGCCCAGTACACTCCCTTGACTCCTGAAGTGACGTTGAATGTTGCTGAGGTTTCATGGTCAACCTGAACAAAAGCTTTTCGTCCGGTGAGGTATGATTCCAGCCACCCAACTATCCAACACGGGAAATTAAGATGGGCAAGTTTGTCGATTACAAACGTGGGCGGAAATAGATCGACATCCTTCGAAAGATTTACGTAAATTAAATCTACTTGGCGACGGGATTCAACTGCAGGGAACAACGTGTTGGTATCAGCCATCAAGTTTGTCGTTGTAGAACGACGTTCGAAGAAACTATGCTGAAATTCGCTGATCAAAAGTTGTGCAGCATTGCTCAGGAAGCGATGGACGACTGTTTAGAAGACTTTTGCAAGGCAACAAAGTATCGATATTCCACGATAGTTATAAACGAGCTGAATGCTTCCTGATTTGTGAATTGGGACCATTTATGCAGTTTTCCAAATGGACGGTCAGCAAGGCAGCGATTGAAAATCAAATATATCGGGGCAGCCAGTTCTTGCGCACAGCGCTTGATGAGAAATGGATTCAATCCATCCACTCCAGGATCTTGAAGTGCGATCCCTATCCGAGAAACGAAAGCTCGGGATATCCACATCGTATGATGGTATCAGACAAAATCTTTCCGGCTTGGGTGCGGACAAACTGGTGCGGAACACGCACTTAAAGAAGTTAGCATACAGGTTGCAGCTTCCTTGGCTGGAGCTGAACTGGAAACACGTCCTAAAGAATCGGTTTCGGGCTTTTCGGATCTTATTGCGTAAATTCCGGAGCTATGGAGTCCACCAAGGCTTGCGGCTAACGGAGGTCGTACCAATTCTGCGGCGTGGTACAACCCCATCGAATATGTCATACAACGCGTCGTAGCAGGCATTTACGGTCTCATCTACAGAAAAACAGCTCAATCGTTGCGTCCAGTCGATTGTCGAAATTTTATTGCTTAACAAGCTGAGATCGCATCTTCTGATATCGAGGGCAACGTCGGCGTTATTGCTATAATTTGGCACCGTGAACTGTGCGTCGAATCGTAGAACAAACGTTTTGACGTAGAACTACCTCTTACCGCAGGGTGTCAATCCAAAATTTAAATCCAGAACGAAAAAAATCAAAGATGTTTGACTGAAGTTTTTGGAGCGTATTAGTAGAATACGAACAATGCATGCACTGATCGAACTGCACTAATCGGAACTGATCGAACAAGCGCTGGGATCACTTCAGCGAACGATTGCCGTTGCCCGGACAAGTGCGGTCCCAGAACAACAACTTCAGGTGAACACCTCTCTTCAAATAGTTTCCACCACCAAACATCTGATGAGGCTGGGTAATGTATACCGGCGCCAATACCAGCAGTATACTGGGGACTGGCAGAAAATCGATGGCAAACAGTCTTTCTAGGTAACCCTAGGAGTGAATTCGAGAGTTAAGAAACAAGAGTTGAGGAATTCCAACAGAAGCTGGAACGAGTTCCACCTCATTCAAACCCAGTCTGGTCTTTGACTAAAGTCCTCAAAAAGAAGCCAAAGCCTATCCTTCCGCTTGTCGCGTCAAGTGGCTCAGGCGATGGAATTTTACTGATCACTCCATGTGATAAGGCGGACGTGCTGGGTCAACAGTTTGTCATGTATCACAATCTGGGACAGAATATTGTCAGCCCACACGAGTACTCTGTTGCCGAGGGAGTCGCCGAGGTCGATCGAGGAGACAGCTTGGTACCTGAGAAAGAAAAAATCACCGCTGACGAGCTGATGGACCATGTCAAGGGATCTAAAAACATGAAGGCCCCCGGATTCGATAGCACGATTAATATCGAGCTCAAGCACTTAAGCTATAGCTCATTTACTTTTGTAGCAAATCCGTTCAACCGGTGTTGGAAGCTTGGCTACTTCCCTTCAAGGTGGATATTAGCTAAAGTTATTCCAGTGCTGAAACCATGGAAAGATCCTGCTGTTTTCAAGAACTATCGGCCCATCAGCTTGCACTCTGCCCTCTCCAAGCTGCTTGAGAAGTCAATCCAAAGCCGGATTCTTAAGTTTGCTGATGAGAATGGTGTCTTCCTGGAGGAACATTTTGGATTCCGTAAAGGAAGGTCTAGGAGTTGATGGATCTCCATCGAGTTACCAACATAATCCAGCGAAACAAGTCGGTATCCAAGCCGACAGCAATGGCGCTCTTCGATATCGAAACAGCATTAAAAAATATGTGGCACGACGGCCTGGTGTTCAAGCAGCATCGATATAATTTCCCGATGTCTCTTATCAAGATCATCAGAAGCTATCTGTCAGGCACAGTATTCCGGGTATCTCTAAATAGTGTCTGTTCGCAAACATTTAACATTCGTACAGGCGTGCCTCAAGGAAGTATCCTGGGGCCCATTTTGTATAACATATATACACCTGAAATCTCTCCCCTCCCAAAGGGTGGTGTATTGTCTCACTTTGCGGACTATACAGCAATCATGTACGAAGGTCGTGTCATACGTGCCCTCACATGTAAGCTTCAGAGAGGTCTGGATACTCTGACAGAATATTTTACGAGCTTGAAAATTGTGATCAATGCGGCTAAAACTCAGACAAACCTTTTTCCACACTCGAAGTCTCCAAAGTTGATTCCGACTGCGAACGTAATGGTCCGGTTCGGCAACTCCATTATACAGTGGTCCGATAAGGTCGATTATCTCGGACTCACGCTAGACAGGCAGCTGATCTTCAGGTCTCATATTAACAAAATTATCAACAAATGAAGCATACTCGTCCGGTCCTTGTACCCGATGATGTGCAGAACATCCAAATTGAGCCCGTCGAATCGGCTGGCTGTTTACAAACAAATCATCTACCCGGCGATAGAATACGCGGTCTCGGTCTGGTCCGGCTGTGCTTGGACACACAGGCTGCGGCTTCAGCGCTTGCACAATATATGCCTAAAGATTATCCTGAACCTGAACCCCTGGACGAGAACAAGCGAAGTGCATGAGCTCGCTGCCCTGGACACCCTGGAAACTAATTTTGATGCATACAAGCTAAAATACGCAAGTTTTGAATTCATTAGGTTAAGTTAGTTTTAAGTTAGATAAGTAGGTACGAAATAGAATTCTAACAAACAAAAATGTTTCAACATTGAAAATTATTAAGTTAATTAAACAAACTAAGTCAACGGAAAAACCAAGAAGTATAACAAACATGAGAAGCAATATTTTGATGCTAAGCACTTAAAAATATATATATTGTAAGAAACAAAAACAAAAACTCGACCGCTCGGATCAACTACTTGACTCGTCTGCTTGAATCAACTATACAACTTGACTGCTCGACTCGACTGCATCATTTGACCGCTCGAATCAATTGCTCGACTTGACTACTCGACTCGATTGCTCGAATCAACTGCTCGACTCGACTTCAGTGCTCGACTGGTGTGCTTGAATGGACTACTCGATTCGATTTTCGCTGTTTTAGTTCACATGGGTCAAATGCAAGTCACGGCAGTGTTGTCTACATTCAAGTTTTCATCATAAAAACCCGCATAACGTAGTTCTACGCCAACCGGTCGTGTCTGGAACACAACTCTTGTGATTTTTGCAGAGACTTTTAAGATATGTTTAAGAGAATTTTAAGAGCATTTGTTGGAACATTTTTGAAATATTTTTCGAAGCATTTTTTGAACGTTTTTTTAAAGCATTTAAACAATTTTTTGAAACATGAAACAAAAGAGGCAAAGCCTTGGGTTATAAACGGGGGAAGCACAACGATCCGGCTTGACTCTAGCAACACCACCCAACCAAAATTTGAACACGGGACGACTGACTTGTTACACCAGCATCGTACTAAGAAGGCAGTTGGGCCGGTTAAGCGATCGACGATCTCAGATATATAATAAATTGCAGTAATTGTTAATTGTTTAATGTTGATCGTGATCGGTTTATCCGCTGTATAAAATCAAATTTGCACGCAGACTAGCATGCATTCAAGTTCTTTCCCGATTAAAAGGGCAGCTTTATCTGATGAACTCTAATTGTAACCAACCGATTTAGCATTGATTCGATGTCGATCAACCTCTCAATCGGTCGATCGGTTGTGGTGGTGAACCGCAAGTCAGGTGCTCCAAAAAAGCCAACAACCCGAAAGACACCGCACGCAGATCTATGGAAATCCGACCCGTCACAGTGGCGGTGCGGTGGCTTCACAAACCAGCTTCGGACAAGAAGTTAGTCAGTCAGTAAGTTAGTAAACCAGCAAGCCAGACCCAAGCCGTCCGGCGTCGTTGTGGCCCTTCCTCATTTCACGCCTGCCCCCGGCGGCCAATCAAAACAATCCGTGCGTGCACGGTCGTTCATGGAACTGACCGAAGCAAAGGCAGGAGGCGAGAAGTGTGGGAAAAGTGCGAGCAACAAAAATACGCTTAGGTTCGGCTCGCTATCAGCAGGTGAAAGAGTGAGAGGTTGCGCTCTTGCACCGTTTGGTGGCAGGCAGGCTCGTTAGCGGTAATAATCTGGTCTGGTTTGACCGCGTAAGGTTGAAAATGAAGTAAAGTAAGGTGGTAAGGGGGAGGCAGGGGAGTTGGGGTCTGAAAAATTATCGTACACCGCTTCGCTTAGCTTAGCTAGCTATCGTCAAACTAACCGCGAAGCCGAGGCAATTGAACGGGCATAAGAAAGAAAATCTTGCGGCAAGGTCGCGTGCCATAAAGGTAGAAAAACGTGGAAGAAATATGCGCTAGCGAATCGAAAGGAAGGGGAAAAATCAGGCAGCAGCAGCAACAGCATGCGATCCGGCTAAATGGCTGTAGGCCTAACCGAGTCAAGCCTAGTTGTCTGGCTGTGTGTGAAGATTAAATTGATGGAGGAGGTGGCGGGCAAGGCAGCGTCGGTGGTAGGTGGCAACAACCTAGAGGAAATTATGCAACGATGCGATGCGATAGCATAACTCGATCGGACAGCATCTTCGAATTGGACCGTCGAGCGTTTATTGCAGTGCTGTTTGATGCAAAAAAAAAAAATAAAAATAAAAAGAGTACTGAGACACAAACAAAAACATAAAATTAAGTAAACAAAAGTTTGCGACAATATTTTTCCAAAATTTGGAAAGCTTCTCAACAATACATATATAAAAATTACTAAGGTTTTCAAACTTAGATCCGTAATACAAAATAATTTTAAATAAGATTTTGTATTTATTATAGTAGAATTAGTATTGTTTGCCATTTGCTATCTCAGTTTGTTTTCAATACCAGATCTTTGGCGAGCCTCCATTTTGTTTAATTTATGTTTAAATTGTCTTAGTTTTGTTTGGCTTATCTCTGTTTCACAATAATTTTCCTATTTCTAAGCCATTGGGTTCTCTATCGAATGCTTTCCCATCGAGAGATACTTTGTTGCGCTAAAATTTAATTGCTCTAGTGAGGGCAAGTATTTTTTAATCGACAGTACAAACCATTTCGCGGATTGTTCCAGCCCTTCCATCAATCAGTTAGTGACCCTCAGGGTCAGCGCTGTTCTGCGGTGGCAACCGTACTAATCCGGTCACCGGCCTGCCAGGCCGCGTGCCCTCGTGGGACCCCTTGCCAGAGCGCTAATGGTAGTAATTGTAGTCGTTTGCCCGCGCGTCACCCTTGCGCGCACCGATGATGACGGCGGCCGAGTGGCGCGATACGGATCAGCTACTTACCGCACTTAGGGTGCAAAAGAATGACTATTTGTTTCTTACGGAGGGCGGCTTAACATGCTAACATGCTGTTTAACCTTCGGTGTGCTCCGGATTGCGGGACCAAAGTGCACCACACGAGACTCACCGTGGAACCACCTGTGCGTGAAATATGCGATCTCGTACCGGTCGGTGGCTGTCTATCAGAAGCGGATATATTAGTTGCTTTCGAGCGTGCAGCTTTTTTTGGGGCTTAAGAAGTCAAGTCGTCGTCTAAGTTACGACAGCACACGACATTAAACTCATTGTTGCGGATTACACGGAATAAATTTGAATTTAATTGGACCCTTTCGTCTCAAAACAGCGATGCTGTGAACAATTTGTGGTAAATAAACGAAATTAAAATTATCCAACTGAAACTCTTTCAGAGGTAAGCTCAAAATAGCAGACACATATTCAACTGGCATCAGGTCTCGTTCAAAGTTTCTTCGATCGTCATCCTATTACCAAAACTAGAAAACGAACAATCGCATTTCCTTCTTGCCAGGGTCCATCCAGTACGAGTGGCAAACTTGAACTTCAAATACCGGTAATTCAATGTGTGAGCCATTCTTCAACAACTGACGATTAATTTCGGCTGGCCTTTCAAACTTCATTGACTTTGCTCCATGGACTGATCGTGAGCCGGCTGCTGCGATGCCACGGCGCGGCGCTGCGGCTAGTCAAAATGATCGTTACTTTCGAGTTTCGCTGCCGAGTGGCTGCACTTGGACTTCCAATGTCGCTTTCATTGTTGACTCTTCGTGGGCTCCGTCAGCCTGGCTGGCTGACTGCCGACCTGTCCGCATCTGTCGTACATACTACGTACGCGTAAGTACACTAGGCACCGGCATTTTGCCCTTCTTACCGCTATGCTGATCGTTTCATTAACGAAATTATTCAACTTCTGTACTAGACGGTCACCAGTATATTGTGGATGGCGCTTCGCTCTTTCGGGACAGGATATCGTGGCCAGCGGAGAGAGCCAGTGCCAGTGACCTAGACATTCGACGAGGTACCGCCGGTTGGTCGGACTGAAGGATCGGTTCAATTATAATTATTGTCGGTGTTTTTGTTTTTTTTTGTTGTTGTCTTATAACGTTTACCTCGATGATGATCCTTCAATAAACAGCACGGACCCCGAAGTTATTGTCTCGGAACGGTTCTTTTGAAAGTTTCCAGCTAGTGTAAATAAAGCTAATTTTTTTAATCGTCAATGAAAATCATTCAGATTTTGACATTTCTCAAGAATGTTATTGAACCTTTCATAAACTAAAACAGAGTGAAAACCGGAATTAAACCATCTTCTTCGTTTCAGTTTCAGTATCAGACTAAGTTCCGCGTTAGAAGACTACCCGTTTGCAACATTGTATTTAACATTCGTGAAGGCTAAATTCGAAATGAGATTTTCGAACCTTGCCGCTGCGCTGCGACGACATTAAATCGAAACGGGTTCGTCGCTTGAGGAAAGCCATGAGCCATGAGCTAAGAACGATCGTAAAATCGTTGATCGTTGTGGCTTGTGTACGAGAAATTCGATGAACAACTCATCGGTTGTAAGGTATTTAATATATTTAATCTGTTCTTATCGAAAGAATTCCGCCGAAAGAAACACACTAACCAGCGAGTGTTGTTCTGTTCTGGCAAACGGAAACCGCACCCACGACTGGGCTGCTGGCGATTTCTCATCGCTGGTCAGAAGCTGAGACGATCCGCGATATTTTTTCGTGGAATATGTTAATTTTTTAGCTGCAGTTTATTTTAAGCTTAAGCAGTAGGATCCGACCATTTCAAAATGATTATTTTTAAACAATTTGAAAAGCTAAATTTGACACATCATTTTTCCTCTGTAATAGGTTTTTCGACGTAATATTTTAAATGTTAATTATTATAATGTAAGTATGAACTCATAGCGAGCCGAGAATAAATTTTGATTTATTAAAATAACTGTTAACCTTTACATTTGGATGAACTTTCAACGGATTGTTTTCCTAACCTAGAATAAAACAAATCAACGTTGTAAATTTGCTGTTGAAAAAATAATACGCTATTCAAAATGATGAACTGAAAAAAAAACAGAGAAAACCACACATTTGGTCATATTGAAATAGTTTTTCAGTTTTCAGCCGAATCACGTCATTCTCCTCCTTCTATACAATCATTTCAAAGTTGAGATTCCGTTGGGGCGTTTGTTTTCGTTGTTTTATTGATATTATTCTGCATTCTGTCATTCGTGCTGGTCGTTTGATAGATGATAAAGTGGGTAATTTAACCGTATTCTAAATACGGGTCCAGACAGATATATGGCACAGGATTCATAATTTTGGACAAAAAATAATTACGCCGTAGTACAAAAACGAAAAGTTAGTTGAACTATTCTTGCTTTGTTCAATGTTCTGCCCACAGTTTCTTTGTATTGAAGTAGAATACGAAGTAAGAAGTAAGAGCTGTTGTTGGTGGATTTCATAAAGCTATTTTGATTTGCTGTGATAAACTCAAACCAAAGTTTTATTGCCGTTGTTCTATAACCACTATAAATCGAATTGATTTTACAACAGCTCTTATTAAACTGCTCTAGGTATTATCACGCCATGGGATAGCAATACACTGGTGCACCAATACAAAATGATTCTTATTGTGGGTGCTTGTCTAGCCGATAAATTTAATGCGCATATGCTATGTAACCTCGGAAACTGCTTGAAATTTTCTATTTATACTTAATTTTCATGCTTACTTACTTACATACTTAATTATGGTCTCACGTCTTATGACAAGGCCTGCGTAAGGTAAAACCTCCAGCTAGTTCGGTCCATGGCAGCTGATTCCCAATTCCGCGGGCACCCAGTGCTTGCCAGATCTCGCTCTACCTGGTCTTGCTACCTCACTCACTATGCCCTTCTTTGTCTTGGGAACCATTTTTGCAGGATAGTTGACCGGCATTCCAGCAACAAATCGAACGTATCCGTTTAGTTTTGGCCAAATTCTGGATACTGTGTTGGCCGTAGAGACGCGCGAGTTCGTGGTTCATTCTTCGCCTTCATACAACGTTCTCTTGCACGCCACCAAGGATGGATTCTTAGCACCCGACGTTCGAAAACTCCGAGTACTCGTAGGTCCTCTTCTAGCAGTGGTCACGTTTCATGCCCGTAGGGGACTACCGAGCTAAATAGTGTTTTTTACAATGTGCACTTTGTGCACTTAGCTTATCCGACCGCAAGTGCTTACAGAATCCGTAGTAGGCACGATTTCCGCTGATAATACGCCTTTTTATCTTACGGCTGGTATTTTTGTCCTCTGTTGCCAACGAGCCACCCTAGTAGCACAGTTGTTACAAACCGATTGTGGCAACCTATTTATGACTAATTTCAGTCATAAATGAGTTGCTGCAACTAAAAGTGCCAAATATATGCTGCTAGGGCAAGGTATGCGAACTCGTCAACTACCTCGAACTCATTCCCGTCGGTCCTATCTTCTCTACTTCGCATTTCATTCTGGAGTACTGATCTTCCATCACCCCAAATGTTCTGCCGGCATCCACGTCGTTACCGGCAAAGCAGGTAAATTGTCTGGATTTATTGAAAATCGTGCCCCGCATTTCGAACGCCGCTCGTCTTATAACACCTTCAAGCGCAATGTTGAATAGTAGGCAGGAAAGACCATCTCCAAGTCGAAGTGACCTGCGAGATTCGAATGGGTCCGAAAATCCTCCCGAGATTCTCATACAGCACTGGATCCCATCCATCGTAGCCATGATAAGTCTAGTAAGCTTACCCGGAAAGCCGTTTTCGTCTAAAATTGTCCATAGCTCTTGCCGGTTTACGCTATCATATGCGGCTTTGAAATCGATGAACAGGTGGTGCGTGGGGACTCGGAATTCGCGGCACTTCTGGAGGATCTGCCGCAGGGTGAAGATTTGGTCCGTTGTAGACAGACCCTCCATGAAGCCGGCCTGGTAACTTCTCACAAATCTATTGGCTATTGGCGATAGTCGATGAAAGAGGACTTGGGACAGCACTTTGTAGGCGGCATTCAGGATAGTGATCGCTCGGTAATTCTCACAATCCAGCTTATCGTCTTTCTTGTAGATAGGGCAAATAACCCCGTCTTTCCACTCCTCCGGTAGTCGTTCCGTTTTCCAAATCTTAACAATCAGTTGATGCAGACAGCCGGCCAACTTGTCCGGGCCCATTTTAATAAGTTCCGCTCCAATGCCATCCTTTCCCGCTGCTTTGTTGTTCTTCAGCCGCTGGATGGCTTTTTTAAATTCCCTTATCGATGGGGGTGGCACATCTTCGTCACTTGCTGCACCAATGTGGTCACTTCCTCCGCTATCATGGTCTTCCGCCTGCACGCCATTCAGGTGTTCATCGTAGTGGTGCTTCCACCTTTCGATCACCGCACGGTCGTCAGTCTTTATCTCTGCACATTTCGGCCCGCGGCACGAAGCCTTTGCGAGATTCGTTGAGTCTCTGATAGAACTTCCGTGTGTCGTGAAAGCGATACAGCTGTTCGAGTTCTTCGCACTCCTTCTCCTCTTGATGGCGCTTCTACTCCTTGAAGAGTCGGGTTTGCTACCTCCGCTTCAGTTTGTATCGCTCCACATTCTGACGGGGTTGTAGCATTTGTACCCGCGCTGCGTTCTTCTCAGCCAATATCTGCTGGCATTCTTCGTCAAACCATTCGTTACGTCGATTCGGTGCCACACTGCCTAGGACGTTCTCCGCTACGCTGTTAATGGCTGTTTTCACGGCATTCCAACAGTCCTCAAGAGGGGCTTCATCCAGCTCACCCTCTTCCGGCAGCGCGGTTTCGAGAGATAACGGGTAGTTTTCGGCGACCTCCGGTTGCTTCAGTCGCGCTAGATTGGCGGTCGTGGCGAGCGGCGGTATCGTATGTTGTTCACAACAAATAGTTTTTGACGTATCCTGACCATCACTAGGTAGTGATCCGAATCAATGTTAGTGGCCCGATAGGTTCTGACGTCAATAATGTCTGAAAAGTGCCGACCATCTATCAGAACGTGGTCGAATTGTGATTCTGTCTGGTTGTGTGATCTCCAGGTGTACGATGGTAGAGGTTATGCTGGAAGAAGGTACTACGGCCATGTTCTTGGAGGCGGCGAAGTCGACAAGTCTTAGGCCGTTTTGGTTCGTTTGCGGGTGGACGCTGAACCGTCCAATCACAATCCAATCGGTTTGAATTCCTCCTCCTGACCAACCTGAGCATTACAGTCCTCGATGATAATTTTGACATCATGTCTTGGGCAGCGGTCGTATTCACGTTCCAACTGCGCGTAGAATTCGTCTTCCTGCGGGGCCCTATGAGGCCGCCAACATAGAAACCCTAGCAATATGTACATCAAAATTCAAGAAATTCCTCCAGGAGTTGAGTTTTATCCATTTTGAGTCCAATTGATGACTTGTCCCCGGAATGGCCACTTCGGGGCAGATTCCCGTGGGCCCTGTATGACCACAAGCATGTTTGGATAGAAACCCTAGCAATATGTATGCCAAAATTCATGAAATCCGCCCAGTAATTGATTATTATTCATTTTGAGTATATTTGATGTGTTGTCCCAGGAATGGCCATTCCGGAGTCCGGAGTAGATTCTACTGGAGCCATATGAGGGAACTAATATGTTTGGGTAGAAACTCCAGCAAAACGTATGTCAAAATTCATGAAACCATTCCGGAAGTTGATTTTTATCCATTTTGAATCCAACTGACGAGTTGTCCCCGGAGTGGTCATTCCGAGGACAACTCAACCAATGGACTTGAAATGGATAAAAATCAACTACTGTAGTGATTTCATGAATTTTGACACATATATTGCCGAAGTTTCTTTTTATATCAAAGTTAGTAAGTAAGTAAGTAAGTTAGTAAGTAAGTAAGTTAGCGGCCATATCGGGCCCCTCGGGAACTTACTCCGGAATGGCCGTTCCTGGGACAACCCATCAAATGTACTCAAAACAGATAATAATCAATTCCTGGACGGATTTCATGAATTTTGACATGCATATTGCTATGGTTTCTATCCAAACATGCTTGTGGTCATAATAGACCCCACGTAAATCAGGGTAGTCTAAATAGGGGCAATAGTGCTGTTTATGAGGTCTGTTGTTTTGACAAATTTAAAATGTATTAGGCAGTGTTGCCGTACATACAAGCAAATCATTGCTTTATGAATACTTAAGGTTGACGTATATTGTCAAGAGATACCCAAGTAACCAGTAAGTACTAAACACTAGTCCTTTGACAACATTATATAAGCATACAGAACTATGATTAAAAGCTTATTTTTCTGTATATACTTCTGTAGAACTCACATAATGCTAAAAAGGCGAAATAGCGGGTTATTAAAATGCTACGCCACAAGCATTCAATAAACATTATTAGTGTTTGTTTGAGGCTTAAACGAAATATCATTTTGTCTACATTATCGACGTATCGAAAAAGTATCGACGGCATATCGTTTGCGTGTTATGGAAAATAAAAATAGATTCGGTCGGGATTTAAAAAACTAACAAAGCAAGCTTTTTTTTGCTGCATCTCAAGGGGAGCAGGATAAACAGAATCATTTTTTGAAATGCTGAATAATGTTACCACCTAGACAGGGCTCGAACCGAATTAGTCATGCTACCTTATTCGTTTCCTTGCACCTTTGCTATCTAAACCATAGCGGACGTGATTGAGTGAGTTGAAATTAGTCGTAGGTCCAGAACGCATCGTGGGGGTAGAATGGCCCATGCTATTAATTGCTTAAAAACGCTATTTAACTATAGTAACTATTTGGTAAAATTATGAATGCGCATTTTATTTTGGTGTAAAACACGCTAATTCATAATTGTGTATGTAAATGTATGTAATGAATGTAAAAGCATCAAACATAGCCACATCCAATAAAATCAAGCGATTATCCGCGATCTCATTCCACATGTAAGAAATCACGGTTTTCTCTTAAGCTTTTACCACTAGTCGGTATGCAAATTTCATAATAAATACAGTCTATCTAATTAATATACAGTCATACTCGATGATTCATCACAAAAACGGCATTAACTATGCATATTTTTCACAAATATTGCAAAAAACTTCAAAATACAAAACAGGGGTAGAATGCATCACAGCGGGATCGAACAGTTATAAAATATTTTTAATTTGCAGTACATCTTTTGTTTCGGATTATTTATTAAGAATGTAGCAAGATTATGTATTGTATAGGACTTAGAATTTGCCTTAAACCTAATTGTACATTGTTTAACTTACAATATTTCATCACACATCAGTTGGAGAAAAGTAGATGATTAAATTTTATTGCCTATTATGTTGAGATATGAACCCATTGTATCCCAACAAACAAGCGTATGTAACAAACGCTATAACGAACGCTTCCGCCATTTCGGCAGCCTAGTTTTAGGAGTTTATACAACACGTGATTGAACGTAAATTTTTTGGTTGCGTTTAACGCCTAGCTGGGCAAACTTGGTGCGTTTTGTCCACGGGCTTTGGCGTTCTGCCTCACATAATGATTTTGACTCTTGCCAAAAATCGTCAAAAATAACAAAAAATACTGGTTTTTGTAAGGAAATTTCACCAGGAGTAAGTGTAAAAAAAATCCCAAAGTCTTCTAGAAGTTGAAAAACGTGGAACAAATACGCCGTTGCTCTGCAAAATGACGTTTTGCTTAAGCGGTGCAATCTGCACAACCTTACCCTATTTAAATCTTAGTGATATTCTCTCTCATCAAAGCTACTTGTCCTGCATTACCAATAGGGTAGAAAAAGACGGCATCCGTTAGGTAGAAGAGGGCACGAATAGTGGCCGTAGAATAGCAAAATAAGAAGTCAAGTACAAGCCGTTTATCAACACTTACGGCTCGTTTTAATGCAAATGACCAAATGCATTATATTGTTACGTTATATGCGCACATATTGCTTTCTTTAATGCTGATTTACGTTGATGCTTCTATGCATCAACAATGTTAATATACGTTTTATAAGCATTAAGATTGCTAATATACAAAAGTTTGGCACCAGGGATGCAGAATTATTTCCAATATACGGTTTTGGATTAATGCTTATGGTTACTTGGGTAGTTTATGTTATTTAATTCAATTTCTGCACAGACATTTAATTCGTTAGTATAAAGCTGGTATTACTTCAATTATTTCATAATATATTTACAGACCCTAAATTTGCAAAAATATTTGACATTTCTAGTACTATAAAAGTAATAACTTATAAAACCCGTCGCTGAGTCGCTAGTCACTCGCAACTATGATGCCACGCAGCTAGTATACTAGTCAACAAGCGCATACGCCATCGAGCGGTGGTTAAAGTTGAGCAGCTTCCAACTTTACTCGGTATTTGTAAACAATCTGATATTTAGCTAGTGAGCATGATACCACCGAACGAGTTTACTATCAGCTGACCAGCTCGCTTGCTACTGTTTTACCTGACTCACTGCGAGTATGCGTATTATTGAAATAAAACGTAACCATACGTTTTATTCGTTTATAACGCATATGCAGTTAATATCGATAACAAACGATTTTTTATAAGTTGTGCTTTTGTTATTGCATTTAATTTGTAAAAAGTTGCATAAATAACAATTCAGTTTCACAATACAATTATTGCGTACTACTGGCACATGAAATATAACGTTTAAGTACGTTATTTTTAGTGATCAAAATTAACGATATTTTCGATACAAGGGCGATATTTTTCGAAACCTTTCGAACCAACACGATACCGCGAATACAACGCATTTCGCAGTGAGTCAGGTAACACAGTAGCAGCCTATAAACTCGCCCAGTGTCATGGACGCTCAATAACTTAAATTTTTGTTCGAATTCGTTGGGCAAATTCCAATTTTATTTCCGAGCACGCGCGTGCGGGCCATTACGTTTGATCAAAGTTCTGATCCACCCACGGGCAGTTTCTGGAATACACTGCTTTTGTGCTGTTAAGCTATTTAGCAATTGAAAAAAAATCAAGAGGAGGTATAATATAACAATTCTGAAAGTTGCTGGGATAAAAAAAATTCCAGCGAAAAAAACGTAAACTCTTTTATTTATTTTATGAACCTTGATATGAACCATTCTAACCGTGGACACGATGCTCTGTTTTTTCTCAGTGCAACTGTACGGCCTGTGGTAAGACGAAGTCCACATCCAGGCGTTTACATTTTAAACTACGACCGCATCTAACTTATCGTTGATTTCGTCGATTTTATGCTCTTCAATGATGAAGTTGGAATAAATCAATTGAAATAGTACAAGAAGGAGCTGAGAAAAAAATCATTTCATTATACGACCACTTTAAGTAATCTTCGCAGATAGTGATGTCCGAAATGTTCAATTATTCGATTACCGATTAATCGGTGAGCCTTGTCTGCTACAATCGATTAATTCAACTATTCGCGCTAGTGGTGTTCAATTAGAAATATTCGCATATTTCTTTGAATAATTCGATTAATCGAACGATTATGAACGATTAACGAGCATTATTCGGGGATTATTCGTACTGATTGAACTATTCGATTAATTCAACTACTCGTACTGGCAGTATTCGATTTAAAATTATTCGAATATTCCTTGTGTTATTTGATTAGTTGAATTAATCGAACGATTAACGGACATCACTATTCGCAGATACACATGCTTCGGTTACTTCTTGTAACCCTCTTCAGTGAGGCAAGTTATGGACTGATTCGCAGTCCATAACGTGCCACACCAAAGTTGGTTACAATTTATAACCGTGTAACTGTAAATAATCTTCACTGAAGATCACTTAAAATTATAACAGTCGGCCTCGCCTATTGGTGAAAACAGTTTAACACAGTTTAATACTAGAGATCAGGTGTTGTGAGTTCGATGCAGATCTTCGCTTAGTTATGATAGAATTGAATAGAATTTAGTCTTTATTTTCTCGTTGACTGTTGAGTTCTACTAGGACGCTCTCTACACAATAGCACTGCCAGGGTAAGTAAGGTAGGTTGAAATTTCCTGTTGATAGGACAATATCAGCATCCGAAGAGGAATCTGTCATGTGCTGCATAGCCTTGGCATACGCTGAGTGTATGTCAGAGGCCAAGTAGGGGGGGTGGTGGAATGCATATAAGAGCGATCGATGACGCATATTTATGCAAACTGCATTTTGCTGAAGAATTTCACAGTTAGCCAAAGGCACACAGTATCTTCTCAGGTGATTCTTGACGCCAATCAGCACGCCGCTACCCGGAGAATGAAGGCTGGTTGACGGAGATTGTGGTACTAAAAATGTATTCGTGGAGCCAAGCCCGCAAAACCCTCACGTTCTGATAATAAATCGAGAACAATTGATCGAAAGTAACCTCTGCTCTAATGACGGATGATTGACGACTGAATACTCTACTAGAGGAGTATCGAGATTACTACGTTACGAGTACTTGCCTACGATAACGAACTGGACTCCATGCTCAAACACAGGAACTGGACGACTGCAGGACGTTGGCGGAAATATCTTGACTGTACTGAAGAGATCTTTGGCTTGCAAATGCTTACAGGCAGGTTAAAGGTTAATGGTATCTTCAGGTTTAAAGGTTAAAGGTTAATGGCTTCACAGTGACAGAAGACGAAACGGTGGTCGATGGCGTAACGCAGGTAGGTTGGTCAATATCAATAAATCTCGCATCAAAATCTTGGAATGAACGGCTAGAAGCAATGAAGCGATTTACAGTATTCAACATGTTAACATTTTGGTGGTCATGGTACCGAAGTCAGTCAGACCGGGTAGCTTTGGAGCTTGAAGCAAGGCACGGATCAACACCCGATGAGGTCAAAGTCATGGCAATTTGGAGAACCGCTTCGTCACTGCCAGGGGGCGCCGCGGTGTAGAATAAATTGCACTGATAAGTCGAGTTACTGCCACGATCACAGGCTTCGTGTATAGCTAGCCCATTATCACAGCGTCGACGTTTAATTCTTAAGACTTAAGGAAGCCCGCCCAGTTAGCTTCGGGGTACGATGCTGGTCTAACAAGCTAGTCGTCGTACGTTCGAATCTCGGCTAAGCGGTGCTTGCTAGTTAGAGTCAATAGGATCGTTGCACTGGCTCCTTAATTTTCCTGTACTCTAACAGCCAGCTGCGAAGTCTGTCGATAAAGAAGGGTAATGTCTAAAGACGATATAAACCCATGGCTTTGCTTTGCTAAGGAAGATTTTAAGTAGAAAGAAGAATGTTATATACACTGCTTTCGATGATCACTAAAATATGTCATAAATAATAGCTACCATTTGAAATGCAAAATCAGCACCGTTTCAAATTTTCTAAAAGGACATTCGCTGAAGAATCAGAAAACAAATCCAGTTGAAAGCGTTCGATATAAAAAAAAGAAATCTGTGGACCAAAACGGAACTGTCAGTCTTTATACGTGTCCGAACCGAAACGAGACAGCGAAGGCTGCGAAAAGACAACCCGAACAGGCCTTAGTAAGCATAATTTTAATTAAAAAACTTTCCTCCTGGAATCTTCAGTCTATCCATAGTCATAGCGGCTGTCGCTCTGTGACTGCACCTGCCCGGATATAGTGGTCAGTGTTGCCTGGCGACAAAACAAGAACTCTAGCCAGTAAAAGCCCAATTCTCGAAATGCACACTCGCGGGGACAACGTGCAACCGCACCGGCATCACCGGAACTAACGGTGCACGCTGCCGCTCGGCTGCCCGCAAGAATAGATTTCTTCGTTGGCGGAACAAAACCGTCGGACTTCCAGCAAAGAAAAGCGACCAAATTAATGAGATATCATCGTACAGCTTGTGGGACCGTGTACCACTTTTTCCGCGCTTTTGTATTCCGCACAGCCGAGACCCTCGCAGCCTTTTCTCAAATTGGCTCTCCATCATCTCAGTTTCCAATCTTCTTTTCTTTTTTGTTTTAGTTTTTTTTTGTGCCTCGGAAGCTGTGTTTGCATCGTCAACTGTTGAAGGTACCCACCGCCGACCGAGCAGCCAGCGAAAAGAGTATGTTCCGGCGATTGTTGCATCGGGCGAACTTTTCTTTCAAAAGCAAACTTTCTGCTCCTTTTGTTGACATTCTTGCAACGATGCGTTGCAGGGGGGTAGTGGTGGTGGTGGTGGCGGGGTTATGCCTGTGCATCCGTGTTGCCTGCTTTGGCGCCACTTTAACCAGTAACGTACCGCTGCGTTGGTTGTCTGAGCAATTAATTATTCTCCTTCTTCCAAAGTGACGATCTCACTGTGTGACAAGCTTGAGAATTTCCTATTTATCAATCTGTAAGTATCAGTCATCTGTAAATCAAACAAAGTGGCTGCCCGGTCCGAAGTACTAGTTCGGTTATTTACAATCCACAATTTACGACCAACTCCATGATAAAGAACTGCGCGTGGAAGGCAAAAGGGGGAACCGGTTGAAAACTTTCCAAAACCTTTTGCCAGCTTTGTCACCAACAATCCTATCTGATGAAGATTTCACTGTTTGACATCTTTGTTATTTTCCGCCGGAGCTGGAGCCACCAGCCACCCCCCAACGTCGACGGGCAAGGGTGAGGGGCGTTTGTTGTTTCGGCTCGTGTGTTTGTGTTTGAATGTGCGTGATACTGAAATATGACAAAGTTAGCAGCAGACAAGTTGTTTATCGTTGAGGCACTTTGGCGATTCTTTTCCGATTTTCCGCTGCCACGGTTTGCAGACAGGATGACTGAGTAGGCTGAGGGATTCCATCTTTTTTTTATTTTTCGGGGATGAGTATCATTTTGTATTTTTCAGAAAATAAATTGTTCATGTCAGAGACAGACTTTCTTTCACTGGCGGATTGTTTGTTGTACTCCCGGAGCTGCTGGAATGTTCACTCGACGATTGTATCGTCAAACAGTTTGAGGTTGTTTGAGGAGTTGGAGTTCGTCAGAACGGTCCGACCTGTCGAATCGACTTGTTGTTCACACTATTAGAAGTGTTTTGGTCTTGGATGGATATTTTGAAAATGTCTAATCAATCAACAAATACTAAGCAAACATGCAAGAAACATGAGTCAAAACAGTTATATTTGCATATGTTTATTCAAACAGCTAGATTAAAGGATGCTACGATCAGAATATGGGCGACTTAAACTTGATGTCCCTTTTCTGCGTGCATGGCATAGAATTAGATTTGCCTCTGGCTGTTGTTCCAGAGATGGCACAAGATGATCCGGCGACCATGGGAAAATTCATCAATTTTTGTGAGTATCAGTATTTTAAACGTTGTTAAAAGCTCTAATCATCATACGCGACCGTCTCAATCCATAGTTCATTCCACGACGCAAATCCATCCAGCACACCTTATCGAAACACTGATTCTGGGGCTTATGTCCTACCAGATATAGCCCGTTCAAATTGCTGTAAATAAGTCAAAGTTGCAATAAATACCAAATAATAACTCAAATTAGGCACTGGGAGTACCTCTGAGCACAAATACGATGCCAACAACCGTTCGAAAATTCTGCACAATTAGTGTTTTTATTGTTGTCGTCACTAGTTTTATACCACCAACCTCCTTTAGTGGGTAGTGCACAATTATTATTGTATTTATCGTTGTCTTTACCACTACTGTCGTTATCGTAAGTCGAAAACTTCACTCCCGCATGGTAGCTAAATGAATCTCCGGCAGTTCCAGTATAGGTTCCCAAACTGCGCAATACATATTTGGACCCTGGTCCTCCTACTAAAAATCGGTCATACTGCGCCGTGACAACTTTCCCAGCGAAGTCCTCCAGTATAATAAGCAGCTCGTGGGCTTTAGCGTTCGTTATTTCGTGAATTTTTTTCAAGCCTAACCAGAACTCTCCGCGAAGATCTCCGAAGCCGGCTTCATATTCCTTCCAACCTCTATAAAAATTGACAGAGCCTTGATATCGATTTTGGATAACTAACCAACCGCCTCCTTCGTATTCCTGATCGCAATAAACATCGAACGCATCGGAACATTCCATCTTTGGTTTAATACGGTACACGCCTGATCGACAATCCGATATTTCGGCGCACGTTTTTGGCACGGGAGTTGAAGGTTTAACAAGAGTTTCAATTTCTGCTACACTTTTCTTTAAACTTTCGATACTAGAATTCAGTTCTTGTATACTAAGAATGAAGTAAAAAAATGTGAAACTTCAAAATGCAGCAACAGTTTTTACTTACTTCATATTGATGGCATCCAAGCCAGCAATGGTAAGTTCGTATCCAAACGTTGTATTCGAAATACTTTCATTGCTTTCTGCACTGGAAGTATTAATTATTGTGGCGATAGCAACTAGAACTGGTAGCAGCACGAATTTTTCAACCATGTTGGACAATTGATGATTAAGCACTGATATTGGACTCGCACATCCATTCTTTATATACCAGGAGCACAGTTCGAAGCATTGCAGTATTTTGAGAATGCGTGAAGAACTGCTGCGAAAATAGATTGGTTCAAAATAAGGTCTGCAATCCAACATGCAGCAACTGCAGAAGAACTCAAGGCTGGGGTTTACTGACTACGGCATTGAACTAGTCTAATACGGGATGAGGTTCATTGGCTTCACAGATTCTCAACAAAAAAAAAAAGTTAATTATCAACTGTATGTCATTTATTAATTTCGGGATATTTTTAAAACAGACGTGACTCAATTGTGCATCTCGTTTTGAGTAACACGTTTCGAGAGAAATGCAACTCATTTCGAATTGTTTTTGGCATTCCGTGTCTCCTTCGAATTTATCATTTAGCCGTACTAGATTTCGAGCAAATGATGTACCAGTCGAAGACTTATGTCATATTTTTATGGTACTTTTTTGCCTTTTCAGTCTTTTATGAAATTTAGAACTGGCTAAAATAAATAGTCGAAACGTCGAAGTGAATTGAAAAAGCCAGTTCTAAATTCCGTAAAAGACTGAAACAGCTAAAAGAGTACGATAAAAATTCCGAAACTAACAGTCGCCAGAAATTTTTATGTTTACCTGAGAATGTTTACTTTCGTAAAGCAAAGCAAAGCCTAGGTGCTACATTCCGTTATCGGAACTTGACCTTCTGTTTATATACGACAGACTTTGCAGCCAGCTGCTAGAGTGCAGGACAATTGCAGGACCAGTTGTTTACTTACGTACTGTGCAATTATTCGCTTTAGAATAAATTTAAAAAGATGTAAGAATGTTTTTCTTCGACAGATCAAGTGGAAGTGACGATAAAAATATTAATATTCAAAGACGCGACTTATGGGATAGAAGTAATGCACTTTCTGTATGCGAGAATGAGTTAACTAATTTAAGCCTATTTTTTGGTGTGAGAAAATAATATTTTCAAGGTTTAGTCGGGAGACAGTGATGATTTCCTTATGTCACAGAACATGTGTGCTAAGTTTGGTGGAGGCTTTCTGGAATTATGGATGGACAAACAAACATACTCACGGTTATTTTTATAATTATACATATATACTAGCTGACCCGTCAAACTTCGTATTGCCACAAATTCAACTGTGTTGAACATAATTTCGTCACAATCTCGAGTTTTGCAAAAGTTCAACCTTAGATGATTCATTTTGGCAGTTACATTAGTATGAAAGCATAGGTAGTTTAATATACAAATTTGCAATTTTTCCTCACAGTAAAGTAGAAAGCAACTCCCCCCATTTTCTGCCTCCAAAACCTCCCTCATGGCAAATTTGGTTCCATTTGCTTGATTAGTTCTTTATTTATGAGTAAATTTGCATTTCATTTATATGGAAGCTCCCCCCCCCTCCTAAAAAGGTAAGGGGTCCTAATTCATCATAGAAAAAATTCATGCCTCCAAAAACACCCACATGCCAAATAAAAAATTTGATTAAAAAGTTTTCGAGTTATGAGGAAATTTGTATTTCTTTTGTATAGGAGAACCCTCCTCATAAAGTGGGGAGGGGTCTCAATTCACCATAGAAAAAAATCTTGTCTCCAAAAACACCCATATGTCAAATTTTGTTCCATTTGCTTGATTGGCTCTCGAGTTATGAGGAAATTTGAATTTCATGTGTATGGAAGCCCCCCGTCTTAAAAGGGAGAGGGGTATCTAACCGTCATAAGAACCTTTCCTGGCCCCAGAAACCCCTACAAGCAAATTTTCACGCCGATCGGTTCAGTAGTTTTCGATTCTCTAAGGAACATGGGGACAGACAGACAGAAATCCATTTTTATAGGTATAGATTTCGGCACCAGTTTTTCTAAAGGGCCAATCTGCTAAATGTGAACAAACCGAGTAAGGGTTATTTTGTGCTGGACTGACATAGGGAAAGAAATCCTCACTCGGTTTGTTTGCATTTTGCAGATTTGCCCTTTTGAAAAGTTGGTGCCGATTTGAAAGCAATCATAAAAATCGTGTGCAAAGTTCTTGAGCAGCATTGATACAGTGGACTCTCGGAAAAGTTAATCGATTGGGTAATGGGTCGATTAACTTTTCCGAAATATTAACTTTTCTGAGTAGTCCTAAGCAGTGCTGTTAATATTCATCAGCATAGCGTTCAAACTTCTGGATTATCAGTCTACCTTGCATTGAAAATCTGCTTGCTTTGATCAAACGTACATAATAACTAAATGCAGCAAGCAAGAACTTCATGCACGAGAATATACAATATCAGCGCCCTGTGATATTGTAACAAACTGATATTCACGTTTGAGCAGTGAAAATCAATAAAAAAAAATTTATGTTGTTATTTAGCATCTATTGCGTTCAGCTGTTGGACATAAGATTTTTCTTTTCATTTACTGCATTTAAAATTGTTTTTTTCCTGAAGTGAATATCATCTTGTGGATTTGAAAATCACTTTCTCCTGTTCTATTTTCACGATATATTGAACTTGTATACTACGATGAAAATCACTGTGCAGTTGTACATACGAAACTCAGAGGCATAAAAAACAATGTATGCTAAGAAAAAAGATTTTCTGTTTTGTTTGAAATTCGGTGATAATTAAAGGCCCTGGTCCTAAGAGTCATTCAAAATGATAAATACAAAAGCGAAAAATATATTCTCGGTTATAGCATACACATTTTTAAGTATCTAGAAGTTATAATGTAGCAAAATATATAATAAGTAACAAGATCTTTATGAAATTACACTTAGTTCCTTTTAGTAAATTTAAAATAGTTGGTTATTCTAGTTTGCTTTTGATTTTTCGTAGTCTACGACAACGTTTTCACAATGTTCGCACTTATTTTGTTCCCTACTGTTCCTTCTCTTGCATTTAAAATTCAATCTGAGTTTGCGGTTTTCCAGTATGTTATCAAAAATCCTGAAGCAACTATGTGCCCGCATTGAACTATTGCTACAACTGTCCGGTACAAAAGTTCAATTTAAACCCAGTTATGATGATACTCTGTATGAAGTTGTAAAAAGGCGATAATAAACCGAAAAATGAGAAATAAAGATAAAAGGAAAACACATGTGTGTGAATGAACGCTTTGGACAACCAATAAATTCAAAAATTAACTTTTCAGAGTACTGCATAAGAGCTAATATTCGTTAACTTTTCAGACTTTCAGAGAGTTAACTTTTCCGAGAATCCACTGTATTTAAGAGGTGACTCTACTCTGCAAAGTCGAAAAAATGAAATTTTTGGTTGTAATTTCCGGGACATTTCGTTTAAAAGTTATAAGCAAAAATGTGGTAACTACATGACACGATTTTCTGCGTAACTACATTACCGATTTTAATTTTTTTTTGTTTAGATTATAGTCACTTTAAAACTTTTAGGTCATTCGTGACTTCTGCGGGTTTTTTTTCAATCAAAATTAACTTTATTTTATACAATACTAGCTGACCCGACAAACTTCGTATTGCCTCAAATTAACCTGTGTTGTACATAAATCATGAATCTCGGATGATCTTTGTCATAATCTCGAGTTTTGCAAGCCCCCCAGCTTCCGACGGCGGGTCACCGGCAACACTCGCGACCGTCTCGTCCTGAATGATCTAGTGTTACTATAGATAATTTTTGTGGTCTTGTATTGACTAATGCACATGCCAAATTTTGTTCCATTTGCTTGATTAATTCTCGAGTTATGAGGAAATTTGCATTTCATTTGTATAGGAGCCCTCCTTCCTAAAGTGGAGAGGGGTCCCAATTCATCATAGAATAAAATTTTGTCTCCAAAAACACCCACGTGCCAAATTTTGTTCCATTTGCTTGATTAGTTCTCGAGTTATGAGGAAATTTGTATTTCGTTTGTATAGGAGCCCCCCTCTTAAAATGGGGAGGGGTCCTTATTCACCATAGAAAATATTCTTGCCCTCGAAAACTTTCACATGCCAAATTTTGTTCCATTTGCTTGATTAGTTCTTCAGTTATGAGGAAATTTGTATTTCATGTGTATAGGATCCCCCCCTCCTAAAATGGGGAGGGGTCCCAATTCATCATAGAAAAAATTTTTGTCTCCAAAAACACACACATGCCAAATTTGGTTCCATTTGCTTAATTACTTCTCGAGCTATGAGGAAAATTGTGTTTCTTTGGTACAGGAGCCCCCCCTCTTAAAGTGGGGAGGGGTCCCAATTTACTATAGAAAATATTCTTGCCCTCGAAAACCTTCACATGCCAAATTTGGTTCCATTTGCTTGATTAATTCTCGAGTTATGAGGAAATTTGTATGGAAGCCCCCCCTTTTAAAGAGGAGAAGAGTTATAATTCCCCTTATAAAGAGGGGAGGGGTCTCAATTTACCATAGAATAAATTCTAGTCACCGAAAACACCCACATGCCAAATTTTGTTCTATTTGCTTGATTAGTTATCGAGTTATGCAGAAATTTGTGTTTCACTTGTATGGGAGCCCCCCCCCCCTCTTAGTGGGGGGAGGGGTTTCCAACCATCACTAAAACCTTTCCAGGCCCCAAAAACCCTCTACATGCATATTTTCATGCCGATTGGTTCAGTAGTTTTCGATTCTATAAGGAACATACGGACAGACAGACAGACAGACAGACAGACAGACAGACAGACAGAAATCCTTCTTTATAGGTATAGATAATACAATACATTTTTACAAAACAAATCTAATCTTTGAATAAGCATATATTCAAAAATAAATTTCTCCTGATTAAGCTGTTTTGATTCCACCTAAATTCACATTTATCTCTTTGAGTTTCTGAGTTTCGAAGAAATACATATCACTCCATTTTTGCCGGTTTGCGTTAATCGTATTAAATAAAAGAAATAGTGTTGGTTTATCTTCTGCTAACTAATACGGATAACTCAAAATCTTCCAACGAGATATTAATCAGGCTGTCTTTAGAATCAATTGAATTAAGTTGGGGATTGTCCCCTGTTGTGAAACGGCCCCGGTTGTGAAACACCCATCGTTTTTGACGTGTTTATTAATCTAGCACTACCAAATTACTACCAACGGCTCATCTCATTGTACTCTACCTTTTGACAATCAAAATACAGCTTTTAGAATGTAGGAAATGTATTCGAAAAACCAGCCCGAAAAAGTTTTTTGGAATATTTTGGGATTGATTTTTTTTGTCTATCAAATAAAATAGAAAAAGGCAGTAAAATGCATATAACCTCAGTTTTCGACCTCTATTTCATTACACAGACAAATTTTAAGTGAAATAATTCACTAATATTTTAATTAATAATTCAGTAATATTTTATTTTCATTTCATATTTCTTTATTTTCTTCTTTATTTTTATTTTGTTTTATGGATTTTTCGAAGTGTTTCACAATCGGGGACACTTTGTTTCTGGCCAAAAAATTCTATGTCTCCCTATTTCGCTGTAACTTTTTTGTTTCAAGCAAAAAATATGTTCTGTCTTTAGCACGTTGTGCTAAATGCTAAATCCGTATGCTGACTTCAGTTCATAAGTCTTCAATCTTTCAAATGCTTTAAAAAGATATGAAATTAAATAATCTGTTCAAAAGCTATGACCAAAAAACAAAACCTGTTTCATAACCGGGGACATTCCCCTACTTTTAAATATGACTTCAAATAATTTCAAACTTTCAGTTAATGCTAATTGAAATGGTCCGCCATAACAGTAATTGATTCGCATAAATCTTGATTTATTAATATTTACATTAATTTTAAAAACCATTGAGAAAGAAGCAATGATACTTAGAACAGTATTAAGCTCTTCTGAGTTTCGAAGAAATACATACATACATACAAGAAATGCATCGTCTGTAAACGCAATCACTCTCAAGAATGTGTCATACACAAGGACCCCGAACACGCTTTGATCAATCATCCGAATCAATGGTTCCACATTCAAAATAAAAGGTAACATGCTCAGGGGACAATAATTTGAATGATAGTTTGAATAAACAAAAGATTTTCTAATAAGTGCTGCAGTACCTTTCTCGTCTACACTAATGTTCCCTAGAGCATTATAAAGGAAAAATCACTACTTGTAAGAATACGATATCAATATTGTGCTCGTTGATTAATTCTTTTAAAAGGTTCTTATTCACTTGTATGCTAGTGCTGTTAAAATTACCTGTTCCGACTGAACAAATAAAATTCATTGTGTTACCTAGAGTGTTAAAAATTATTTAAGGTTCTTCTCGCCGGGGTTTTTTCGGTTATTTAGCGACTTTGAACGTCGTGCCTGAGCCAGCAGCAGGTTGCTTTCTGTTGGGGGTACCATGACCGGTTTCTTGGAGACTACATCTGACTCCGATGAATCGGAGTCCTTTCTATTGATTGGACGTCGTCTTTTTTTCTTGCTGGATAGAACCTTCATCTCAGCATCCTTTCCGCCATCATGTTGAGTAGCTTTCATTGCCATTGCCACACATCAATCTGCTCCGTATTACCTTTTAGCTGCTGTCTTAGCACAACCATACCAGACGCGGATGATGGTTGTGCCGTAAGACCGTTTGCAACTATATTTGCGAAAGATCCAGAGTTTTCATCGTTACTTTTCTCTTTGTCACAGTTAAGTATTATTTCCTTATTTGTACCCGATGCAGCTTGCAGACGTGTATTTACACTCTGGCGTTTCGGGCAATTTGCTTTCAGATGATCCAGACACCCACAAGCAAAACATTTGCTCAACATTAGAAAATCCTTGCTCTGATGTTCTGGAAGTTAAGTTGTGAGTTTCGAGTTTCTTAATACAGTAATGTTTTGTGATTTATGATTTATTCTATAATGGTTCGGACCGGTAGTCCTCTACGGACTGGAAACAGTAACTTTACTCGCGGAAGAGATACGTACATTTACCGCATTTGAACGAAAGGTGTTGCGGGCGGGTAGCGGGGAGTGGCGTAGGCGTATGAACCGCGAGTTGCAGGCACTACTTGGAGAGATTCCCATCGTACATCTGGCGAAAGTTGGCAGACTATGGTGGCCGGCCGTGTTGTGAGATTGCCGGACGACTGTGCACCCCACTGGTACCCGGAATAGAGGGGCCTGACGTGCTAGATGGCTCGACCAGGTTGAAGCCGACTCGTGTGTGTCGAAATGCTCAACAAATTAGCGACGAGTAGCCCTGGACCGACAGTGGAGAAAAATTCTTGATACGACAAAAACCACTCCGGCTGTTTGCTGGTAGAAGTAAGTAAGAAGTCTATAATGGTTCGAAAATAGGTGTATCATTACAAAATCATAGAGCTGCTAGTGAAACTATCCTATGAAGTAATTGGTCTATGACAATCATAACGCTTTATTGTATCGCTTCTAAATGCAGTATAGCTTGAGTATATTTTATATCTCGGTCTCATCAATTTCAAATATCATCGCTTATGTATCGTTTGAATGTGACTGGGTTTTTAAATCCTTTATAAACCATATTAATGGACCTTTTTTTGGGTTCTCTTGGTTTTATCCTAGTAGACTGTATTTTAAAGTATTAGAGACATAAATATCATGCAATCGAATTGAAAATGTTCAACAACACACCTAAAAACGTGTACATACTTGTTTAGAAAAGCAAAAACACTACCCCCGCCCCACCATCTAGCTACGCCGCCGAGCAAAACTAATAACACACGTACGTTGTCTATAGCCGTAAACTTAAAAATACAAATTGTCACATTTTCTATTCAACCAAAAACAAAACTACCCTCTTCCTTCTTACGCCACTGAAATAGAGTAAAACTGATGGTACTAATACATTCCCCGGACCCAAAAACCCCTAAATGGAAATTTTGCTGAAAATCGGTCCAGTAGTTTTTGAGTCTATAGAGGACAGTCAGACAGATGCACATTGTCATTTATTTGCTATATTTCGATTATTTGTATAGGTACTTTAAATGTTTTAAAGAACTCTAACCAGCATACGCGACCATTTCAGTTCATAGCTCATTCCACGACGCAAATCCATCCAACATATCGCCCTCTCACAGTTTCTCTGTGGCTGATGTCCGCTTACAAATTGGCCGTTCAAATTACTGTAAAAGTAAAAGTTGCAATAAATACCAATGAATAACCCAAAAAATACACTGCATGTACCTGTTTGCACAAATACGATGCCAACAACCGCTCCAAAATTCTGCACAATTAATGTTATCGTTTTTGTTGCTGTCGTCACTTTTTTTATACCACCAACCTCCCTTAGTGGGTATTGTACAATTTTTATTGTACTTATCGCTGTCTTTACCACTACTGTCGTTATCATAAGTCGAGAACTCCATTCCCGCATGGTAGCGAAGTGAATCTCCGGCAGTTCCAGTATAGCTTCCCAAACTGCTCAAAACATATTTCGTCCCTGGTCCTCCTACTATGAATCGGTCATACTGCGCCGTGACAACTTTCCCATCAAAGTATTCCAACATAATAAGCAGCTCGTGGGGTTTAGCATACGTTAGTTCATGGATTTTTTTTAAACCTAACCAAAACTCTCCGCGAAGGCTTCCGAAACCGGCTTCGTATTCCTTCCAACCTTTATCAAAACTAACAAAGCCACCAATTCGATTCTGGATAACTAACCAACCGCCTCCTTCGTATTCCTGATCGCAATAAACATCGAATGCATCGGAATATTCCTTTGGTTTAATTTGGTACACGCCTGATCGGCGATCCGATATTTCTGCGCACGTTTTTGGCACGGGACGTGAAGATTTAACAAGAGCTTCGATTTCTGCTACGTTTTTCTTTAAACTTTCGATACTAGAATTCAGCCCTTTCATATTTTCTACACTTTTCTTTACACTCTCGATAGTGGAATTGAGTTCTAGTATACTAAGAATGAAGTAAAAAAAATGTGAGTCTTCAAAATGCAGCAACAGTTTTTACTTACTTCATATTGATGGCATCTAAGCCAGCAACGGTAAGTTCGTATCCAAACGTTGTATTCGAAATACTTTCATTGCTTTCTGCAGTGGAAGTATGAATTATTGTGGCGATAGCAACTAGAACTGGTAGCAGCACGAATTTTACAACCATGTTGGACAGTTGATCGTTAAGCACTGATATTGGACTCGTACACCCATTCTAAATGTACCAGGAGCACAGTTCGAAGCATTGCAGTATTTTGAGAATGCGTGAAGAACTGCTGCGAAAATAGATTGGTTCAAAATAAGGTCTGCAATTCAACATGCAGCAACTGCAACTCGTTTTAACAAATCTGGCTTTAGTTTTCAAAAGGACGTATACTCAACCCTTTTACAAGGGTTATGCCACTTTCCAAAAAAAAAAAAACTAAATAGAATAGGTTCACAGCCAGCGAAGATGAAGTCAAGGCTGGGGTTTACTGACTACGGCATTGAAACAGTCTAATACGGGTTGAGGTTCAACGGCCTCACAGATTCTCAACAAAAAAATAAAAGTTAATTATCACCTGTATGTCACTTATTAATTTCGGGATATTTTTAAAACAGACGTGACTCAATTGTGCATCTCGTTTTGAGTAACACGTTTCGAGAGAAATGCAACTCGTTTCGAATTGTTTTCGGCGTTGCGTATCTCCTTCGAATTTATCATTTAACCGTACTAGATTTCGAGCAAATGATGTACCAGTTATAATCGAAGACTTATGTCATATTTTTATGATACTTTTTTTTTAAATAAATAGTCGAAACGTCGGGGTCAATTGAAAAAGCCAGCTCTAAATTCCGTAAAAGACTGAAAAGACCTAAAAAGTACGATAAAAATGACGAAACCAACAGTCGGCAGAGTCTAAAGTAAACATATTTTTTAACATATTTTGAAAATTACTATTGGGATCTATCAAATAAAACCGAGTTATTGAAAATCGGATGATTCCTTCAAAAGTTTTTCAAACTTTAACACTGAAGCACTGTATATTAAAACTTTCAAAATGTGGAAAGCCAACATATATCTTTCAAGGGTCGACTTTATATAATGTATCTATGTATGTATGTATGCATGTATGTGTGTATATGCATGTATGTGTGTATGTATGAAGTATGAGTGTACAATTTGCAGTTTTGTAATTTGCATTGAAATACAGGAAAAGTGATGAAGAGCAATTCCAGCTCAACTAGCAAAACGATTTGATTCGACTATTTTTGATTGAAATGAAATTTTGCTGATATGTTGGATACCACGCAAGGATTCATTTTCCTTGAAACTTATTTTTTTCGTCAAGCGTAATTTTTCAAACGTGCGTAGAAATGAGGTTTTTAAAATACATGTTTTAAAACCTAATTATTTGTTCAAAATGCAATGAAAGATAAAGTTGTCTAAAATTAAGTGTATTTTTAATAAAAAATTTCACTGAGACTTCAAAATTTCATGAAAAAACCATGATAAAAATCACAAAATGAGAATTATCTCAAAACATGTTCCCTCCGATTTGTCATCATTGTCTCATCAAGATAGCCTGAATTATACTCTAAAATCTGGTGAAGAGCTATCAAAAAGAAATTTTGTTTTCATATCGAATTAAAAAGTGTTTGGTAGCACTGCCGTTAAAAAAAATTACTTTTCTTTGGAAAGATGAAGATGATTTTTTCTTAAACCAAATATTTCCGGAGACATAAGCAAAAGAAAACAAGAGGGTTTGATGACAAAAACCTCTTTTCTGTGAAAAGGAGAAGCTCCCATTAACCGTGGGAAGAACCAAGAATTTGATTTTGTTTGTGTTTTATTGAAAAAAAAAAGTAAAAATTTGGGTATTTTCGAAAAATTTGTCAAGTTTTAAAGATTTTTTTTTAATTCGAGGAGTGTCCGTAACGATAACACTTCACCAGATTTTAGAGTATAATTTAGGCTATGTGTTAAATATTGCCTTCAATTCTAAATACGCTCTGTTTGGGAACTGGACCTTAGTTCCGGTCGGACGGACCAGTCTTCCCTTGCGCGTGGACTGTATTACGGATTTAGCCAAAGTCTTCTAATAGCGCCAATCGCTGTCGTCGGGTAACCCTGCGTTGGGTTGGGGAGTGAAATTCACTTAAAGCACCGTTGGTTCGCCAGGGATTTTTCTGTCGCCAAATCAGAACACGGAACGTACAGAAACTACACTTTTACTGCCTTATAAAACTTCTACACCACAAACAATTTTATTTAAACGGAACTAGCATATATTTTCTTGTAGTTATACATTGAAAGTAATTTCAGCGTCCTCGCTGTTTTACGGCAAAAATGGCAATGGTGGCTACTTGTAAGAAGTATCCAAGTTTGTATGCATCTCTCGAATCAGGTCTAAATCGAAGTTTTACTCCACTCCGCCGCAGGCCGATTATCGTAGAGCTCCATCGGATGAGCTGATCATCTTTCGGATACTTACTGTTGTTAGTGTTGCCAATGATGATGATGATGATGATGACAGTTGCCGCTTAGCATTAAGCGCGCAACCGACTGGGGTGGGTTGAGATGGTTCGTGATTGTGACATTCACTATCGAGTTTGTGATATTCGAAGTTGCCAACACGCCCTTTTGAACAGTTACGCTTGACGAAAAAAATTAAGTTTGATGGAAAATGAATCCTTACGTGGTCAGTAAAATTTTATTTCAATTAAAAATAGTCGAAACAAAAATAGTTCTTTTTGCAGCGTTTTAAGTAAGAAGGGTTCTGAAACATTTCAAATGTAATTTTCTCCTTCTACTGTTACCCGCAATCGAAAATATTAGAGGCACTTTGATTTTTGAATTATTAATTTACTACATATATCCATTCTGGAGTCTATTAAGGAAAAAAACAATAGTTGCTCGCAGTAAATCGAAGTTTAAAAATATGGCCAACTGAATTATAGATTCATATTCAGACACTAGAAAATGAAAAAATGATCTGGTAGAAAGGCCAGGTCGCGCCGCTAGGTGGATTAATTCGGGTTTTTCTAAATATCATATAATTACTCTTATTTTATCTTGTCGGTTGGCATCGTGCAACGGTAGGGTATTGTCGTTATCGTCGGGCCACTGTTATGGTCGGGCCATCACGATTTTACAGTTTTAGTAACTCATGTTATCTATGATACAATCATTGTAAAACTTCTTACTGTAATAGCTAACTTTTCACAATATTGTGAGTTTCAATCGTGTATTCAAAACACCCGTACTGAATTCAGTGACTAAATCTTCCAAAAAAAGTTTTCTACGCGCAATGAACTTTTCTTCAGGAAATGATTCATGAAATGCAATTATCGAGATAAATTTTGAAAATGTATGAAGTGTGTTGTGCTGCACACGTAGACTATAGAAAAATACCCTCCAGTAAGGTGTTTGGGAAGGCTAAGGTGAAATACTAGAAAAGCGCTATTTGTACAGGTCGGGTCACTTGAGTAGTCATGGTTGGGCCACCATAATTTTAAGCGCAGAAGCGCAATAATAGCTAGAGAATGTCAGTCACGTAAAATGTGATGAAATGAAGCAAAATTAATACGATAAATACTTAGATTTTTGTTGTTATTTCATTGTAGTTGTACAATTCGGAAAAGGCGATTGTAGCAATACTGATTTTACAAGATCGCCAAAATTTCGCAAAAATGCAATTAAAAATAGGGCATTTGTACATATATGAGCCGTTTTTCCCGGAATTCATTCTTTTCATGCCTCTATATAGAATTTCAATACGTATGTCTTAGGTTTTCTGCGGTGGCCCAAGCTATACAACATGGCCCGACTATGACAACATTTTTTGTCTTCACGTAAATGCCTATAACTTTTTTATTTTTCAAGCAATCAGTTCAAAACTTTCCGGAAATATATCTTATTCTTAGACCTTTGCAACGGTGTATTTAGATTTCCAAAATTCCTTTTGAAACGAAAGTTATGGGCGATTTCCAAAACGTGGCCCAACCACGACGACACTCCCCTACCAATCATCGCCACCCTAGCGATTCACATGTGTTTTATTGAATGCGATTTTTTGTGAGTGTCAGTATTTTAAACGTTGTTAAAAGCTCTAATCATCATACGCGACCGTTTCAATCCATAGTTCATTCCACGACGCGAATCTATCCAGCACACCTTATCGATACACTGTCTCTCGGGTTTATGTCCCATCAGATATAGCCCGTTCAAATTGCTGGAAATAAGTAAAACTTGAAATAAACACCGATTAATAACCCAAATACTGCACTGGGAGTACCTTTGAGCACAAATACGATGCCAACAACCGTTCCAAAATTCTGCACAATTTCTATCGTTGTCGTCACTGTTTTTATACCACCAGCCTCCTTTAGTGGGTACTGCACAATTATGATTGTATTTATCGTTGTCTTTACCACTACTGTCGTTATCGAAAGTCGAAAACTTCATTCCCGCATGGTAGCGAAGTGAATCTCCGGCAGTTCCAGTGTAGGTTCCCAAACTGCGCAATACATATTTCGTCCCTGGTCCTCCTACTAAAAATCGGTCATACTGCGCCGTGACAACTTTCCCATCAAAGTCCTCCAGTATAATAAGCAACTCGTGGGCTTTAGCGTTCGTTATTTCGTGAATTTTTTTCAATCCTAACCAGAACTCTCCGCGAAGATCTCCGAAGCCGGCTTCATATTCCTTCCAACCTCTATAAAAACTGACAGAGCTTTGATATCGATTTTGGATAACTAACCAGCCGCCTCCTTCGTATTCCTGATCGCAATAAACTTCGAACGCATCGGAACATTCCATCTTTGGTTTAATACGGTACACGCCTGATCGACAATCCGATATTTCGGCGCACGTTTTCGGCACGGGACGTGAAGGTTTAACAAGAGTTTCAATTTCTGCTACGCTTTTCTTTAAACTCTCGATACTGGCATTCAGTTCTTGCATACTTGCTACACTTTTCTTTAAACTCTCGATATTGGAATTGAGCTCTTGCATACTAAAAATCGAGAAGAAAGATGTGATTCTTCAAAATGCGGCGACAATTTTTACTTACTTCATATTGATGGCATCCAAGCCAGCAACGGTAAGCTCGTATCCAAACGCCGAATTCGAAATACTTTCATTGCTTTCTGCAGTGGAAGTATTAATTATTGTGGCGACAGCAACTAGAACTGGTAGCAGCACGAATTTTACAACCATGTTGGACAGTTAATCGTTAAGCACTGATGTTGGAGTCGCACATCCATCCTATTCAAGAGGGGACCAAATTCGAAGCATAGCAGTATTTTGAGAATGCGTGAAGCACTGCTGCGAAAATAGATTGGTTCAAAATGTGGCCTACAATTCAACATGTAGCATTTGCATCCTGTTTTAAGAATTAGTTATGCGTGGAACGAAATCGAATAGGTTCACAGCCAGAGAAGATGAACTCAAGGCATGGGTTACTAGCTACGGCATTGAACCAGTCTAATTGGGGTTCAAGTTCGCTCGCCGCACAGACTCCACAACAAAAAAAAGTTAATGATAAGCAACATAATAATGGCAACTGAACACATAATCTCGTCGTTAGTAGAACTGGTAGTAAATTCTTATCAACCGTTTGTAACTTATTAGTCACTGTAATTTCGGGATATTTTTAAAACAGACGTGATTCCATTTCAACACGACTGAATCAAAAATGAATTACTTTATTGGCCTACCAACGCAATTTGCAGACTTTCTTGCTAAAAATTCTGATCTTGCCCGTGAAGCCATGGCGGTTTGAAACTGTTCGTGGCGATCGTTGGTATCATTTCCTGAGTTTTCCTGATCGTCGAAATAACCAGTTTCGCACATAAAGATAATCTTATCGTGCGACACCTTAAATCACACTAGAATTTCAAAACTAGACCAATGGAAGCCAAATCTACTATCTAGGGTCATGTTGGTCATATCTGGACATGTTCGGTGGATTCCGGTAAGCTAGTGAACAATACGCAGCACTCTGATTTGTGGGATTGCTGAATAATATAGTTGAATTCAGTTTCATACGCGAGAACTCCCGATTGGATCGAATCTATGTCTCGAAATCGCTTATTCCGGATCTTCGAATTTTGGATTTATTTGCAATTACCAAGCTTAGGCAAATCGCGTGGCCGTGGATTTTGGTCCATCCATATTAACTACTGATAGAGGATGCGGTAGAGACGTTACTTGGACAGCTGGATTTCGTGGTTGGTTGACTGCGCAAATCCAAAAAACCCATAGAATACCATAGAAAACCATATCTATAGATATTTTTAAAGATTTTTTAAAGATCTGATGCATATCAGAAGTTATCGCAACCCCGGTATGGTAGTACACCGAAACCCTCATTTACTACGAGAAACGAAAATGGAATTACGGAACGGATCAATCGGCATTTGACACGACAAAGAACATGGAAACGACTAATGGATAACGATTAGAAACTTGGTACCTGGAATGTCAGCATTCTTCGAGATCCGACACGAGCTGGCTTGCTTGCTCTAGAGCTACATCGGCTTGTAATTAAATCAACAGGCTAATATAGCCCCAATGATTTTGTCCAACACACAAAATACAAAAATACAGTCAAGTGATTAATAAAATGTTAACAAAAGCGATCTAAAACTAAGACTAAATCTTGATCTAAGTTCCCTTCACTCGCGGTTTACCGCTCCCGAAAAAAGTAGGCAAATCTTCTGCATAATATCCGTCGTGGCAGATGGAAATCGAATAAAGACGAAACTTGATTAAAGGCACGCTGCAAACCATCGATGGCACCGTTCATGCTGTACTTAGTACGACGAAGTGGTAATAATCTCAGCATTGCATGATTGCGTAGAGCTCGTGGTTGCACGTTCAAGTTGATCTGCTTCAGAAGCGCGGATCAGTCTATTCTATCCTGCAGACTATCAGCAATAAACAAAGCTCTGGACGCAGCTCTACGAACACGAAAAGGATCTAAGTCGATCAGTCGACAGCGGCTTTCGTAGCTGGGTAGACGAAACGGGTTACTCCATGGCAGCTTTCGCAGAGCGAATCGAAGAAATCGACGTTGAACTGATTCTATTCTCTCAGCACTATTGCTGTAGCTAGGATTCCAGACGAATGAGCCGTATTCCAGGATGGACCGTACCAAGGAACAATACAGCGATTTGAGGCAGTATATATCGGAGATTTTTTTTGTAATCCTTAAGATGAAACCGAAAGTCCGTGATGCTTTGTCAACAACATACGAAATATGCTGTTTTTAAGTTAACTGCGAATCAAGGATAACTCCCAGGTCTTTAATACACGAAACACGTTCAATCCCAAGAAAAAATGTGAATTTTATTGTACTCTTTTGGCGGTTTTCAAGACCAATTTTGGTCTTTAATGCCATCACAAGAGTGTAATAAAACCCAAATTGTTACTTGGGATTGTTATGTCATTGAGCTCATAACGAGATCGGGTCTTTTTTCCGGGAGAATGTGATTGCTGAACACTTACTATCATACGGTTTACGTCGCACCAAGTGGCGAAGGCCTTAAATTGATTTTGAGATAGTGGCAGTCGTCAGTTGAAGTGATCCGAAAGTACATTTTAAGATCGTCTGCACAAGAGAATCGTGGGCCCTGGATGGCCAAATTAACGTCGTTGAAGTACAGGAGAAAAATCAGAGGGCCTAGGTGACTTCCTTGAGGTATACCTGACGAGGCTAAATAGCTATCGGACCGATAGTCTCCAACGGCAACCACTAATTGTCGATCGGTAAGATATGAGCGAAACCATTGCAGAAGATTATCGCTGACACCCAGTATATGTAGTTTGTCAATTACGATGGCGTGGTTTATCTTATCAAAAGCTGCTGACAAATGGGTATATATTACGTCTGTTTGAGATCGTTGTGCCATAATGTCCATTATGTATGATGTAAGACAACCCAGCTAGCATTTTTATATGTATAAAAGAGTTAAAAATCAGCATTACGTACATATATATGCTAATAAATCGTATTTGATGCGGCAAAACTGGCATATTCGTTCTATCTTGGAGGCGATATACGTGATGAGGAATAAATATACGCGTTTTAGCTATATAGGTAATTATGTACGATAATATCCGATTAAGCTCAGCTCACTCCGTGCTACTATACGATTCTGTGCTGAATAACGTATGTGTGTCAGTTACTGTCATTATAAACGACAGAAAATTAACTTGGGAGCACTTTATTCCGAGTTTATTAAGGGGACATAAACGACTAAAATTTTTGAAAAGGTCATTATTTTTTTATTTCAGATTTTGATTCTTCAGTCTTTTTCGCTTATTTTGATACTAATTTCATAATGATCCGACTATGGGAAGTGGTCGCAAAACGATCATACACATAAGCGTTCCAATGCGGCGTGGAACAACTTTGACGGAATAAAACGCCGCTCCAGAAAAACCAATTTGATTTTATCTTGCGTGCCTCATTTGTTTGCCAACAAGGGTGAGAAAAGTTGCGGTGACTTCTTTTTGGGACGTGTCGGTCGATAACGTATAGTAAGACATGAGTGAAGGTTTGGGCAGTAGCTTCGATGCCGTCAGAGTCAAGTATGTCTGGTCGATTTTATGAAAGTTATAGGAGACTGCAACCGAAAGTTCATGAAACTCGCACGGCAGCTTATCCTTAATGCATACAATCAGAGGAGGATGGTGTGGAACTGGCTTAACTAGTGGACATGGAGCCGTTGAGATGAATGGGGCCTTGTCATGTGAGCTCACGAAGCAGAGATCCAAGAACCAGTTGTGTTCATTAACTGCATGATTAATTTAAAAAAGCATTGCAGCACTATAATTGTCTAGAAGATTCATTGCCCCAGCATGGATCGTAGAGTTTTCAGGGTCCGGGAAGAGAAATCCGCTGTGGGAGGTTTTCCACGAGATACCTGGCAGATTGAAGTGGAGTGACATCTCTCATGACCGAGTAAACCGACTGACAGTGAGCGTCGATTAGGTCGTTGTCCCGAGTACGGTCAGATGCGATATATAAAGCACACAAAAAAATTGTGCGATCACTCAGCTTAATAGCCGTCCAAACTTGCTCCACACAGTTCCATGAGTTGTTCTCGATGGCTTTAACATGCAAACCACGACGAACAGCTATCAGAACACCACCGCCAGTAGATTTGCGACTATTACTGGGCTTCCGATCACAACGAAAAACTTCATAATCGGAACCAAAAACTTGAGTGGAAACCGTACGAGAGTCAAGCCATGTTTCGCATAAGACAATCACATCCTAACAACGGTCGGATACAGCTAGTCGGTAGTCTTCAACATCAGAGTTCATTCCACCAGCGGACGATCATTTTCTACAAAATAATCGGACGGGCATTTTCCACCAAAGTTACGACTACGTCCGGTGGAGGCTGTCCACTATCGACTCTGCCGGAACTCTCGCCACCGTCCGAGGACTGCGTTATTTCCTTGTCAATGGATGGCATGACTGAGATGCAGCTGTCTTCGCGGAGGTTAACATAGTCCGCAGCGCTGTGAATCAAATCGAGATCAGGCACCATTCGCTGCCTTTTTGGCCATACTCGCCTGAGGAAGCAAGTTGGAAGACCCCTAGTCCACATCTAGCCACGGGTCCGGGACGACTCAGCTGGAAACTGGCAGAAAGCGGCACGACTGCGCTAGAGGAACCAGGGGCTTCCAAAATGAAGACAGATGAGCGTCCCGGAGGAGAATAGAGATGACTCAAGCGGTGGGACGAGTAGTCAGAAACGTTCGTCGGCAGGAATCGGTCGGTAGCAAAACGGTAATTTATTTATTTATTTATTCTACAGTCTTCGGCACACAGGGGTACAATACCGACTAATTCTAGCTTAACTAATTTAAATTTTGAATTACATACTTAAAACTACATTTACTAATATTAAAGTCAAACACGTGATTCACCTCATTAAATAGTCTACAGCAGAAATGAAAGGGATTATTTTGTCCATATTGGGTTCGATTACTCCGGTTTAATGAGCAGTTTCAGTAGACCATGGGAACGGTTGCTGATCTCTGATGGGCGGTGATGGATTGAAGAGCGATGTACTGGAACACGGAATGTGTTTAGGCAGATGATTGTTGTAGGTATGTTTACACTTGCCTGGAGACGAAGTTTGGGAGAACCCTTCACCAGACTCAACCATAGCGCCAGAACGACTCTGAGGGCAGCAAACGGTTGACGTGAACTGGACGTGATTGCTATTCAGGAAGTTCGATGGTCAAATTCTGGAGAAAGGAAGTTCCGCGCAGTAGATCCTATTGCAGGCACATCTCTCAAGTACCACATCTTCTACAGTGACGGTAGCAAAGCAAAGCAGAACATTGAGTCGGTTTCGTAGTGTTGAGAAAGCAAAAGCAACCAGTTATCCGGTGGAGACCCGTGAATGATCATAACGTATTCGCACTGACAAATGATAAATCCAATGATGCTAAGGACGAGTTCGAATTGACCTATGAATAGTGGCCAAAACAGGACGAGAAAATCATCATCGGAGATGCGAATGCGCAGTTCGGGAGGGAGGAATACTTCCATCCTGTGTTATTGGAAGGCAAAGCCTTCCTCTGTCGACCAACGATAACGGTCTGAGACACATAGATTTCACCGCGGCCAGAGAAATGGCCATCTGTAGCACCTACTTTCCACGTCTGATTATTCGAAAACACACCTGAAGGCATCCAAATCAAGGCTCTAGCTCTAAGATCTTCTTTGACGGTCGACACATTTTGGATGTATCGATGTACGGTCTTTTCGGGGATATTGAATCTGATTACTATTTCGTGGTGTGCAAGCTTTGCGCAAGGCTGCCAAAAGCGGCGAATGCTCGCACTGAGAGGACGCAACGTTTCAACATCCAGCAGTTGACGGCAGCTGGCATGGCAGAACTCCGGAAAAAAGAACTCACCGTCTAAAAAACCGAGTACGAGGAGCAAGTGCTCGCCAGAGCAGAGAAGAGCTTCGTCAGCAATCCAAGACGGAGTTACTATAAAACGGTGAGGTACAGGAATTTTACCATGCCTATGGTGTGCAATGATAGTGCTAGCAACCTGCTTACTGACAAAACAGCGGTAGCAGGCAGATGGAAAGAGCACTTCCGGATGTTGTTGAATGGAGAATTAAGCGCGGAGATCAGCACGTTAGCCAAGCTGAGGAGCCAACAACACAGGAGGAGGTTAAGAAGGCAATCAGTAAGCTGAAAAACGGTAAGGCTGCTGGAAAAGACGGCATCCCAGCTGAACTTTTAAAAGCGGGGAGCGAGCGGCTGCATGAAGCAATCGACCGGATCATTGTCAGGATCTGGGAGGGAGAACAAATGCCGGAGGAGTGTGTGTTATTCGGAGGACCGGAGGGGTCTCTCGCTCCTGGTCGAACCAATGGGGACTTCCGGGGTGGATACTCACGATCTCTTTCCTAGGCTGGCTCGATCTAGAGGGAGAGATTCTCCTTCTCGAGGTCGGTTTTATGACACCGATCAGGGACATACGGCGGCTTAAAAAGAACTTTCACTTTGGTTCATTAATTTTATTAATAGCATATCTATTAATAGTTCGATTCAATAGTTTAACAAATTATAGCGTGGATTTCAATTCGATCACCACGAACTCGAGTATGCTTGTTACTCTCTTACTCCGGCTTTGAGTACTCTTAGAGAGTTTTATGGGGCAAAGTTTTCGAACGGTAACATGTGTTACCATTGAGGCACGAAGCTTTTTGGATCCGTATTTATTATTGTTTTAAGATTATAATGTTTATTATAGGTACAAAATTAGTATATAGGTTAAACAATTGAAATGAGCGATAAATTAAATTATAGGGAAAATTGTTTAGCTAATTTGAAAATAAGTACACTCCAGTCTGTAGATCCTTTAATAGAATTATTAAGCGTTTGTTCGCGCACTGCGCAACCCTGCTGTATAGAATCAAAAGAGAGTTGCCGGATGAGGATTGAAGATTTATCGATAAGGAGGGATATTTTGAGATCAAAAAGAGATATTTGAGGGGGGCTTTCTTATTTGTGCAATCATCGAATAAAGATCGCAGAAGCCAGTTTACTAGAATTACAATAAAACGAATATTGAGGCAGTGAATTTAAAATAAGGCGAATAGGTAGTTAAAATTGTGTGTGTGTGTGTGTGTGCAATCCATCGCCCGCTGACCGGCAGCGCTTTTATGTAAAAAAATTACTTCCATCCAGAAGTTGGTTTCTGTAAATGCAAATAATTTTAGTCCTGGAGATGGAAGGTGATAGCTCTATTGTTCATCCAGCGACCCATTTCTAGAATGCCTGGATATACACGTACATTCCGAGGTCGCCTTCATAAACAATCAGCCCCGCATGGATATTTTCACATATCCATACTTCCAGAATAATTTTCATTATTCTGGCACGTATTTAGTTAAACAAAGTCATAATTGCTAAATTCTTCTAGACCAATTTAATTTTGAAGCATAAAAGCATAATTTCTACCGTAGCGCCAACTACATGTCAAATGAAACCACTATTCGTCAATAAATATCGAAAATAATTTTCGATAATTGGCATCTGGAAGAATTTTATTGGGGTTTATCAGGTTTGTTTTGTTTCCATGACATGTGTTTGGAAACTACTTTGAAAATGTATACTTATCTCTTGCCAATCGATATGATCAGCATACTACAGGAAAGCAGCAAACTCTAAACTGTACACTCGCGCAAACTGCATTAATAAATACTATGATTTAACACTGCAAATTTCTAGAAAAACAGAGCGTTCGAATGAAAACAAACAACCGGCACCGTGCTCCCAGAATTTCTCCGGCGAATAGGTAGTTAAAATTGTACCCAAATTGTGAAGCATTGAATCAGGTATGCTCCAACTAAGGATAAATGCACTAATTGGCATTATGCGACCACGAAGCTCTAACCCCAAATATTTCGCTCGGTTTCGAACAAATAGAACCCACGCGGTTTAAGACCCAAAGTACTGTGGATTTGACGTCGGCCATAGCCTCGAAAGTAACGTGGTTAGCTCCAGCCGTCGGATGATCATATCCTAACCCGACTAACACATATCTGGAAGGTTAGCGAAGGCATTAGCCATTCATTCTCAACGAGCGGAGCTCGTACGATTTAAAGCGACAGCCGAGTAGACGATACGCGGACCTCGCAATCCAGCGTTGTATTTGTCAAGCAGCTAACATTGAAGCCACATTGACCGCAGTAACATCGTCAGAATCCGCAAAAGCACAGAAAACCGTGGCAGAAGCCCTGCCGATAGCAGCGAAGGAGCCCTGTGAACATCGACCAAACCAACAGCCGCAGGAGTAGCACCTACGTCCCAACAGCAGCTGCAGTGAAAGCCCGGCCGGCATCAACCATTAGCGAACGTGAGTTTATAGGATAAGAATAAATTTTGTAAACAGGTAAATTCTAGCTTACCCCCCAATTTTCCGAACACCTTGATCAGCTCTACATTGTCTCGGAGCCGACCTTGGGAGCACGATCGCGGCTCAGGGCCGAGTTAGCCATTAGAGAAGAGACGGTTGATGCACACCCTCAAGATCACCAACGGTGTCTGACCAGCAATCGAGGTTTTGTTCTGGTCGGTCCTCGACCAGTAATAAGTGGTCGGATGACCTCATTTGGCCTATTTAAAAAAAGGGCGGCGTATGATTCAGTCGAACGAAATGAGCTATGGCAGATAATGCTAGAACATGGTTTTCCGACGAAATTAATTACGCTGATTCGTGCGACGCTGGATTGGTCAAAATCATGCATCAGACTAGCGGGTGAGTGAAATGGAACGGGGATATCTTTACGAAATCTCACGTGTTTCTTGGTTTTGCGTATAACGTCGATATCAGTGGAATTAACCGTAGAGCACTGGAGTAGGGGCTATAGGCCTTTCAAACGGGAAGCAACGAGATTGGGACTTACCATTTACACCGCCAAAACGAAGTACATTGTTGCTGGCATGAAACATGGGAGTTCAAATGGCGTTGGTGCCGAGATGGAGCTGGATGGGGAACGATATGAAGTAGATGTGGAATGCATGTACCTTGGTACGCTCGTGACATGTGACCAGGACTTAATTTTTCGTTCCGATGTCGAACACTACCGTTGACTACTCTCCCCTATACTTACTTATAACTTTTACAACTTACTTATGTACATCGTTTCACTTACCTACACAATTGTGTAGGTTCGGCCTTATTGTATACTTACTTTAACCTTTACGTTCCCGCCGGGACTTCAAAAATTTAAGTACTTGCCGTTACACTTTTAGCTCTATCTCGTCTATTTTTTGATCGATTTTTATACAACTTGTCTTCAAAGAACCACCTTAGATTGACCTTCGATGAACAAATATATTAGCAAATTTTGGATCCATTTTCCGGAGATATTCCAGATCGCAGTGGGATTATACTTTCAGGTTAAGTAAGATTAAGTAAGTAACAGATGAAATAAAACGAAATCTGCTGCTGCCATCTCATTTTGAGTCAGTAAGATTGAATACATTATACTGTAGAGCACTCAGTCATGCTCCACACTACGGAACTTCCGTTTAGAGTACTATCGGAACCTAAAGCTGGTCATTTATAACTTGTGAAATAATAAAGAAGTGTGGCAAATAGTGTATTCAACTACGGGATTTTCTAAGACAAATTCTTGGATCGACATTTGAATGTTTTTTGAGCCAATCTGAACATTCCGGTATATCTGTTGTATTAAGGTTTTTTTCCGTGTTGGGTATGTTTATCACTGCGACCACTTGTTTGATCTATTGTGATTGAGAATTAGTTCTCGAGTTATGATGAAAATTTGTGTTTCATTTATATGGGAGCCCCCCCTCTTAAAAGGGGGAGGGGTCATAATTCGCCATAGAAAAAATTCTTGCCTCCAAAAAACCCCAAAAGCCAAATTTGGTTCCTTTTTGCTTGTGTGGACTAATCTCGAGTTCTCGAGTTATGAGGAAATTTGTATTTCATTTGTATAGGAGCCCCCCTTCTAAAACCCCTACATGCCAAATTTGGTTTCAGTTTCTAGATTACTTCTCGAGTTATGCAAAAATTTGTGTTTCATTTGTATGGGAGCCCCCCCCCCTCTCTTAGTGGGGGGAGGGGTCTCTAACCATCATAAGAACCGGTCCCAAAAACTCCTACATGCAAATGTTCACGCCGATTGGTTAAGTAGTTTTCGATTCTATAAGGAACATACGGACAGACAGACAGGCAGAAATTCATTTTTATTGGTATAGACATATCAGATGCCGGTAATCCAATGTCCACTGAAGCGTTAAATTTCATTTAATTAATTTCTGTAAACGACCTTCGCTTTTTAAGCTTCGGACCACATACAAAATTTGTTTTCAATTGACAATATGAAAACAAAAGTAAGAATTTAGGAAAATTGTAAAAAAAAAGAGTTTACACCTACCTATGACCATTTTAAACTTGCTACCAGTTCACACAGGTTTAGTATATTGAATGGTCGGTTATTTTGGTGTTTATTTAGGGATTAAACAAATTTTTCCAGATATTTGTATTTCTATTGTATACATGGTTAACAACTTTAATCATCATACGCGACTGTTTCAATCTGGTCCATCCACGAAAGCTATACCAAAATGAATTTACTTTTTCTTGTTCTTTCTCATACAACCCGTTCAAATTACTGCAACAGTAAAAGTTGAAATAAAAACAAAAGAATAATGTAACAACGCACTGGGTGTACCTTCTGCCACAGTTATTATACCACCAACTTCCACTATGGTATTTTGCACAATTGCCTTGTAACCAACCATCATTGTCGTTATCAATAGTCGTAAACTTCATTCCCGCATGGATGCTAAGTGAATCTCCGGCAGTTCCTGTGTAGGTTCCCAAACTCTTCAAAACGTATTTCGTCTCTGGACCTCCTACTACAAATCGGTCGTAATGTGCCGTAACAACTTTCCCATCAATGTCCTCCAGTATTATATGCAGCTCGTGGGGTTTAGCATACGTTAGTTCGTGGATTTTTTTCAAGCCCAGCCAGAACTCACCGTGAAGATCTCCGAAGCCGGCTTCGTATTCCTCCCAATCTCTATAAAAACCAACAGAGCCATCATATCGATTGTGGATAACCAACCATCCGCCGCCTTCGTATTCCTGATCGCAAAACACTTCGAATGTGTAAGGACATCTTGTCCTTGGTTGAATGTGGTACACGCCTGATTGACAATCCGATATATCCGCGCACGTTTCGGGCAAAGTTTTCTCCACGGATTGTAAAATTTTTATGACATTCTCTTCCAGACTATTGACTTTCCATACTTGTTTTATTACATGAGTTTCAATTTCTTGTACAGTTTTCTCCAAATTGTTGAGGTTGGAATTAAGTTCTTGGGAACGAAAATTGTTTTCTTGCATACTAAAAATGGAGTAAAAAATGTGATGCTTCAAAATGCAGTGGCAATTTTTACTTACATTGAACTTTGTTTTGTAACAAGAGTTACGATTCCTTGAGTAGTTTTCTCCAAACTCTCGATATTAGAATTAAGTTTTTGGCAATGAAGATTGTTTTCTTGCACACTAAAATAGAAGTACAAAAATGTGATTCTACGAAATGCAGCGGTACTTTTTACTTACATAAAGTTTTGTTTTGTAACAAGAGCTAGAATTTCTTGTATAGTTTTTTCCAAACTCTCGATACTATGTCTTTGGGAAAGAAAATTGTTTTGTTGCATACTAAAAATGGAGTAGAAAAATATGATTCTTCAAAATGCAGCGGTAATTTTTACTTACATTGAATGTTTATTTATACCGTAAGTTTCAATTCCTTGTACAGTTTTCTCTAACTTCTCGTTAGTAGAACTTAGTTCTTGGGAGTGCAGTTGCAAACTAAAAATGGAGCAGAAAAAAGTGGAACGTAGCTTTCAAAACACAATCGCCTGTTTAACGTAGGACTACGTAACGTAGATGTAATCAAATGCTGTGATCTGCAGATCACAAAAATGCTGTGGTGGTGTTCACCCGTTTTTAGGCCAATTAAACTGATTTTTGGTGGTATTAACGTTGTACAAAAAATTAACTGCAAAAAGCTTGTTCTAAACCATTTACTTAGAGCACGTGTTGTACTTCGTGACAAACTTGGTGGCTTCAGAGACAACCAGCTTACCGAATACATCAGATTCCATTTTATCAACTTTGTGGCTAGAGGGTGCTGCATGTTGATTTTTTCCATCTGCTCTGGTGTATCAAGAGCTGGTAAGCGGTGGAAACACTACACTATTCTTGTAGCAACGTAACGCAACGGAAACTATTAATAATAATAATAATTAATAATAGTGCCTAGTTGGTCCTCTACCGACTAGTAACAGCTCCAAGGTAAACAAATTCGTTAATCACGTCGTAGGTGTCTCCATCTATCACCAACGCAGTGGCAACATCCTCGGCTGTACAGCTGCGCAGTACAGCTGATTTGACCGTTCATCACTTTGCTTCAAACCACGAACGTCACAAACGAAGTCTACAATTTCAATCACTACAGTTTGTACTGAAAATTGGTCTTAAACCCCATGCTTCATGAAATTTAGTAACTTTTTAGCTTTGAAATAAGTGTCTTTTAAGGCGTTTTTATCAAATTTCTCCTAATAAGGTATGATATAACTGATGACTCCTATATTAGTTATAAAAGGTGTGATAAAACTGATGACTTTTATATACTAAGTTAAAGCTCTGGCACCGTTCTACAATTCGTTCTTTGATGTGAAACGCCTGTCTTTTTTAGTTTCGTTGCAATTTTATTACAAACCCAAGGTTTTTGGGTATTGAATTAGAATCTGAAACCTGCACGAACTCATACATACATCACGCATACCACACTAGATCACCGCGTGCGACGAACACGGCCTGACGCATATGAAAAACAGGAATGAAACAGACTTCTCGGGTCTCTCTCGAACGTTTCCGAAAACGATTGCAATGTTCAAATGAAGAACTCTCGACAGTTACCATTAATCTGGCTTCGCTAATTGTGTAGCAACGTTAGCCCAGCAGCAATAGGCAGATTGTAAATTTCCTGATCGTCAGTTGCCTAAGTTGCAAGTAAGTGAACACAAATCTCGAAGTGTACGTTTTGTTACACAATGATTTTAGTTTTAGTTGTTTTCAGCGAGGCTTCGAGAGGAGCATCATTAGCAAGTGGCACCAGTGATTGACCATACAATTTTACGAGTCGTAGGAAATGATCTAGAGACAAGCACAAGACCAATTGCGGCACAGAACCATGTCATTCTGTAGGTGTGCAGCGTGCTGGACTGGGTTGATATGCATTATTTCCACACTACAGGTTCAAAAACTGCTACCAAAGCAAAACTGGAGACGAACCCGAAATTTATGTAAAAAATGGTTGCCTCAATGGCGAAGTCCCAGAAGGAGGCAGAACGGAAATTAACCTAGGAGCGCCCATGGAAGATAGTAATGTCCTAGCGCCTGATCTCCAAGAAGTCAAACGAGAAATCGGGCTGCTGAAGACCAATAAAGCCGCTGGGAAGGACTGCCCACCGGTAGAGCTTTATAAACATGGCGGAGAAACGCTAGCAAAGGCTCTACACTGGGTTATTTCGAGGATTTGGGAGGAGGAAAAGCTACCGGAGGAATGGATGGAAGGAGTGGTTTGTCCCATCTACAAAAAGGTTGATCGGCTACACTGCTGCAACTATCGTGGTATTACGTTGGTAAACGCCGCCTATAAGGTACTCTCCCAGATCCTGTTACGCCGGTTGTCACCGATAGCACAAGGTTTCGTAGAGAATTATCAGGCGGGTTTCATGGGGGCTCGCGCAACTACGGACCAAATTTTTACTATCCGGCAGATCTTGCAGAAATGTCGGGAGTACAATGTGCCCATGCATCACATCTTTATTGATTTCAAAGCAGCATACGATACAGTCGATAGAGACAAGCTATGGCAGATAATGCACGAAACCGGTTTTCCGGACAAACTGACGCGACTGATCAGAGCTACATTGCATCGAGTGATGTGTTTCGTACGCATCTCTGGGACACTCTCGAGTCCCTTCGAGACGCGGCGAGGGTTGAGACAAAGTGACGGTTTATCCTGCATACTGTTCAACATCGCTCTTGATGGGGTGATCCGACGAGCGGGCATCGAAACGAGAGGCACGATTTTTACCAAGAGTAGTCAACTTCTAGGCTTCCAAGATGACTTCGATATCATAGCCAGGAACTTTGCGACGGCGGAGGCAATCTACGCCAGACTGAAATCGGAGTCTAGGAGAATTGGGCTAAAAATAAATGCGTCGAAGACCAATTACATGAAAGGAAGAGGCTCAAAGGAAACAAACGCGCGCCTCCTACGGACGGTAACCGTTGACGGCGACGAACTAGAAGTGGTAGAGGAGTTCGTGTATTTGGGATCGCTGGTGACCGCGGACAACAACACTAGTGAGGAGATCCAGCGGCGCATCCAAGCGGGAAATCGGGCCTACTTTGTTCTTCGTAAAACGCTACGATCAGGAAGCATACGCCGCCGCACGAAGCTAACAATGTACAAAACCATTATTAGACCGGTAGTTCTTTATGGACTTGCTTACGGAGGACATACGCGCCCTTGCCGTGTTTGAGCGGAAAGTGCTGCGGACGATATTTGACGGAGTACAAACTGAAAGCGGAGAGTGGCGGAGGCGTATGAATCACGAGCTACAGGCACTGCTTGGGAAGACTCCCATCGTACATCTACCCAAGTAACACACAAAACAAGTTAGAAAATAATCTTCATGGAAAGTAGTCGTTTAAGAGTACTATAAACGTACTTTGAAAACATGTGTCGTTATTGTTAAGGTTTTGAGATGTTTTGTGATAACATGAAGTTATTTGACAGCTCATATCAAATGAATAATGTTTGTTTTTGTTAACTTGTCAACACGAAGTTTCTATTATGTCTCCATTACTAAATTTAAACTACTGGAAGAACAAGTTGTAGCTTATGCTATAATAACGTTTTAAAATGGTATGAAATAACCTGATACATACTTCTTTCGATTGTTGTTTCATTAGACTTCAATTTTTTGCGCTTTTCTTGTAATAGAGAAGTTCTGATGTATGTAATGCTATACTATTCTATAACAAGCTGTGTTGCTTGGGTAGCAAAAGTTAGCAGGCTACGGTGGGCCGGACACGTCGTAAGGATGCCGGACGACAGTGCGACGAAAATAGTCCTCTTCAACAACCCCACCGGCACCAGGAACAGGGGAGCCCTACGTGCACGATGGCTCGAAAGTGATTTGCGACTTCTGAGACGACTAGGGAATTGGCGACGAGTGGCCCAAGACCGAGTTGAATGGAGACGAGTGCTTGAAACAGCACGAGCCACCCCGGCTCTATGCTGCTGAAGAAGAAGAAGAAGAAGAAGAAGCTAACAAATAACAACTTTGAGCTGTGTTTATGTTTAGAACTTAGAGAAGAAACGATGAATTGGTGTAGTTACTTCCAATATGGCGCGGTTTGCAGCACTTATTAATTAGATAATTATCGTAATAGACAGTATGTACAAAGTAAGTAAGTAAGGCTACTGCCAACTCCAGAAAAATTAAAATTATGGAAAATTCTATGTACCTTAAAACGGCAATTTGGAGTTTGTCTACATACTGCATTTTCTCCGAATATCTTTAAAAAATGGGACAGGCGAAATTGAAAAGGCAAACATGCCTTGTTTTACTGCAATCACACTTATCTAAAAATAGTCATCGGCGGTTTGAAATCAAATTTAAAATCATAAGAAGCGCAACATCAGAAAAGTGTTACAAGTAACCCTGTTGCCAACATTATACACACGAATAATACAAAAGTGCCAAATCCAGTAGCCCTGGTTACCGCTTGATTTGGAAAATAACAAATCGAAACAATCGGGGGTGAATATTTTCGCTGTAAATTTGCTCTGCTTAAGACTATTTAAAATAAACTAATAGTTACTACTTAAGATTGTTAGTTGCAAAAAAATAAAATTGTGAATTTGTGAAAAAGAAGTATTGAAGTCGCTGTCCTAAAGAACTGTTCCTGCCACCCAAGTCGTCCCGGCCCTGAGTCTAGTGCTGGTGAAGGGGTTTTCCAAGCCGCCTTCCATGGCAAGTATCCTATCAGTAACGGTATCCATCGCTCTGACGCATCCTCAATTCCCAGGACATCAACCGTAACAAGTATTGCTGCATCTGCCACCACGAATGTCCTGGTATACTATCAAAACGTTGGAGGAATGAACAGCTCTCTCGCTGAGTACCAATTAGCCTTCAGTGATTGCTGTTATGACGTATACGCCCTCACCGAAACCTGGTTGAATCAAAATACGACGACAAGCCAGCTGTTTAACGATTTCTACTCCGTTTACCGACAGGATCGGTCGCGTTCAAATAGTTGTAAAAGTACTGGAGGTGGCGTTTTGTTAGCTGTTCGCTCAGGATTCAAGTCCTGCACAGTTAATCCTCCCAACAGTTTGGCAGTTGAATAATTATGGGTCGCGATTACCACTGTTGACGGAATACTCTATCTCTGCGTAGTTTACATCCCTCCCGATCGAGTCAACGACGAAAACTTGATGGGCAACCATCTTGAAGCTATCAATTGGGTTGTGTCGCAACTGCTGGAAACAGTCATGTGTTTTTCCTGTCTTTAAAAAAGGTTGTAAGCGAGTAGTCTCGAACTACCGGGGTATAGCTGCATTAAGTGCCACTTCTAAACTGTTTGAGTTGATTATTCTCCAGGAGCTTGCCCAGAGATATAATCACTACATCTCGTCGGATCAGCACGGATTTATGCCTAAACGATCTACAACATTCAACTTGACTTCCTTCACTTCGTTTGTAACACGCCAAATTGAGGATGGTCATCAAGTAGACGCGATATACACAGACTTATCTGCAGCATTTGATAAAATGAATCATCAAATTGCAATTGCCAAATTTGATCGATTTTTGATGAACGAACATTTCCTACTCTGGCTTCAATCTTACCTATGTGGTCGTAATTGGTGATCACATTTCTTCGCCATTTCCTGTTTGTTCTGGTGTTCCACAAGGAAGCCACCTAGGACCGTTTTTATTCCTGCTGTATATGAACGACGTTAATTTCATTTTGAAATGCGCGAAACTCTCATACGCTGACGATCTAAAGCTATACCATACGATAAAGCAACCACTGGATATGAGTTTTCTGCAGGAGCAGTTGGAAAACTTCGCTAAATGGTGTCAAATTAACCGATTGCCGCTGAATGTGTCTAAGTGCTCGGTAATCTCATTTGGACGAAAACATTCACTATTCCAGTATGACTATGCTTTGGCAGGCGTACGTTTACTGCGTGAATCCACAGTTAAGGATTTGGGAGTTTTAATCGATGCAAAATTAACTTTCAAGGATCACATTTCATACGTGGTGACAAAAGTTTCTTCACAGCTGGGCTTTTTATTTCGTTTCGCGAAAAGTTTAAGGACATCTACTGCCTGAAAACACTCTATTGTTCAATTGTGCGACCTGTACTGGAATACGCGTTTCCCGTCTGGTCTCCTTATTACCAGAACGAAATTCAACGCGTCGAAGCTATTCAGCGAAAGTTCATCCGCTTCGCTTTACGTCATCTCAGATGGACGGATCCACGGAACTTACCCAGCTATAAAAACCGTTGCATGCTTATCGGCCTGGAATTACTAGAGGAAAGACGCAATGTGGCAAAAGTATGCTTTATTAGCGATCTTCTGCAAGGTAACGTTGATTGTTCAATACTCCTCAGCATGCTGGATATCAATATACGACGCCGCAATCTACGATATTACTCGTTCCTCAGTATTACTCCAGCTAGGACGAATTATGGTCTACATGAACCAGTGCGCAGTATGTCTCGTCTATTCAATCAATGTTACCATGTATTTGACTTTAATGTGTCTCGAGAAACAAACAAGTATAATTTTAGACGTGTTTTATGTGTAATAATCTAAACAGACGAGTATTGTAAATACGTTACTTAGTTATTTCTGTCATTGGGGTGATATTTTACCTGTTGACGTTAATAAAATAAAACAAATGAACTGTCCTGCGCCTACATTTTTGGCCCTTCTCTCCCAGGTAAAGCCTAGCATAGAGTTCCGAGCGAAGTGAAAATTCTATACAAAACGTTCAACTTTTTCACTTGCCCAAAAGCTGCATTTCACTTCACTCGGAACTGTAATCCACCGAAATTAAAGATTGTGGATGACATCTTTTTAACTTGGGTACTTTTCTTTCGCACGCGCCTACGCTCGTGAAGAGGGCTGCAGCTAGCGAAAAGTTGACGTTTAAAGCCAATGAGGGTATGAAGGTGTGGAAAAAGAAAATATTTTCCAACAAAAACTTGATGACAACAAGGACATACTGTTACGAGCAATTATTTTTAGAATTGGACCTCATACTTAAGCGTTATTAATTGTTTTTCGGTTCAAAAAACGTATTGATAATGTTTTACGCTACACTTAACTACTACCATTGCCCCACTTGTAAATACTGCATTGGTTTTAGATTTATTTTCACTTCGCTTGAACTGTAAACCCTTCAATTCACTTCGCATGAACTGTAAACTGAAAACTGACGAAATTATGAAGAGATCCACAGTCTTTATTTTTCGCAAGCGAAAATGTACGCTTTTTCACTTGCTTCAATTTTCACTTCGCTTGGAACTGTATACTATGCTTAAGGGAAGACTTCGTCCTGCTGCTAACTGTGCCTACAAACCCCGTTTACTGGGTTGGGGTTCATTCTACAGATTTATTGATTGGATGTTTTTTCTCATAATCATAAATCAACAGTATTAACCACTATACAAGTTTTGGTTACTTTCACTTGGGCATAATAGAATGCTACCGGAGCTTCAAACTAGTAAATCAAAGCCGTCAGTTTTATCACACATTAAAGTAAGTCCTACGTCGCCGATTTGATTCGACAAAATGTAGCCACAATCTGTACTTACTTCAAATTAACTTCATCCAAAGCAGCTGTGATAAGTTCGTATCCAAACGCTGTATTCGAAATACTTTCATTACATCCTGCAGTGGCAGTATTGATTATTGCGGCGACAGCAACTAGAACTGGAAGTAACACTAGTTTTACAACCATGTTGAACAGTTGATCGTTAAGCACTGATATTGGAGTCGCACAACCATCCAAATTTTGAAGCACAGCAGTATTTTGAAAAAGAACTATGAAGAACTGCTACGCAAATAGATTGGTTCAAAATGTGGTTTGCCACAGTTGCATCCCGTTTTATCAAATAGTTATACGCAAAACAAAATGGAATAGGTCCACAGCCAGAAAGGACGGACTCAAGGGTTAGGGTAATGGTTACGCATTGGACAAAATATTGCCAAGTTATTAGCATTGAACCAATCTAATTGGGAATGAGGTTCACTCGCCTCACAGATTCTGCAACAAAAAAAAAAGTTAATGATAAGCATCATAATAATTCTCGCCCGCTCTCTTCGTTGACAAAATTGGTGGCAATTTCTTATCAACTGCATTAGTCACTAGAACTTTGGGTTTTTTTTAAACAGACGCGGCTGAACTTGAATATGACTGAACCAAAAATGAATTACGTAATTGGCCTATCAGCACTGTTTGCAGACTTACATGCTAAAAATCTCGATCTTGCCCCAGAAGCCAAGCGGTGTGCCTGCTTGTGATGACTGTTGCTGTCACTTCCTGTTGGGAATTTCTAAATTTTATGCACCATTTGAATGGAATTTTGCAACATAAAAGTCTGTTCCCTGTGATTAGAGCGCGAAGCTACGTTGCACCTGTTGCAGTTTGATAAAGGTCATCATGTTTTCTCTTATCAAAAATAGCTTCCATCAAAAACGATGGAGGCAGAATATTTCAAGGAACTTACGATAAAGTATTTATATTCTGCCGTTAAACGATGCGGTTATTTATATGAAAAGTTTGTTTTCTTATGAATATGAAGGCTCTGTAACTCGGCTCAAAAACAAAATTGCCATCAGTTTGACACTACGACACAGTGCGTTAATAATAGATTTAGCAAAATGAACACCGAAAAATGTGGTTTCCCCACCACTCGACGATACCGGCCGTAAGCATGATATATAATATGGAAGAATTTGGCTTACTGAAATTTTACACGGTTGTCAAGTATCTCGAAATGTGTGGTTATCAAACACCTCGTCTTGGCACACGGACCGGTACAGACGCACAGGCACACAAGATATTTCGCACGCCACGATAAGACTACCAGCCGCAGCCGTCGGATGATATAAATAGCTTCAGGACATAGGCGACTCGCAAACATGCGCTTCCTTTAAACACATGACACTTTGGCGTGGGGTAGGGCAGAATAATCGGACGAAACACGGTTTCCGGAAATCGAATTCAGCTATATTTCACCATTCATTATGACTAGGTTTTTAGATGCAACAATTTAATCTGCTAAGGACACTAATTTAATCTCTCGTACCACCCTACCGAACCGCGCCGGTAAAAGCTTGGCTAGTCCTACACGTAAATAAAAGTACCATCAGAGCAACGCGCCGCCGTTGCAGAGCAGCCGCCTCATCAAAAGCGCAAACATAACAATCACATCATTACGGTTCGCTGTCGGTTTTTCTGGAAAGTGCTAAAAGTCAAGAAAATTGCGTAACACTAGCGGATTGTGGCAGGCATGCAGCTATTTGAAACGGAATTTATTACCCGAGAGCGCATAGACGCCCGAGTGTGAGTGCGGGCCGTGCTGTTGCTGTTGCGTCGGATGTGAACGGGAGGATGAAAACGTGTGCCATGAAGGACATTGCGCGTAGAGTTTCCGCGGATGATTATTGTTCGGAGGCTTTCAACTTTTCTGCGAGTGATAAAATCAATAGAAGCTTTAATTTGGTTACGAGAATTAAAAATCAATAACCCGCTTACGTTTCAGTAGAAAAGAAATTTAATCTCCACCGAGTTCTTCGAGCAAAAAAAAACAGCAGAATAAAGCTCTGCTGTTGCTTTTGGATTGTAACGACAGAAAGGACCACTGCGACGATTTCACCTTTTCGGTGCGTTTCGTTCCACTCACTACTGACTGTCTGGGCAAGGCAAGGGTGAAACTCTATTGGCTGGCCCTTTGACATTGCTTCTGGGACAACAAAAAAAAAAACAACCTCTCCTCTATCCGTCTATCATACTCACATTTACCCTTGGCTTATCTAAATGTTCCCGGCGGGGCTAATCCCTTTTTTTTTGCTGTACTTCAATTCATCCGGAATCGACCCACACGAGCGGATCAGCCATGCGACGACGACGACGACGATATCCATCCGTCGACTGCTTTCCTTTTGTCCCCCCAACAGCTGCTGCTGTTCACTTCCAGGTCATCCTTGCAGGGGTTGTAAATAACGTCGATTGAGATTCCATTTCCGGTCTGGTTCCGATAGATGGGGCTCTGGAAGTGGTTCTTTTTTTGCTTCTATTTTTCGACCATCCAATTCCAACTGCGTAAAATTAGGGACCACTTTGCGAGTGGACTTATTGATTTGTGTCCTATGTTGGTGGGGAAATTGAAATGTGATTTTCGTTTATTGGTCATAATTTTTCGTTTCCCTTCCGCTTTCTTGCGTTCCCGAACTGGGCTGGGGCGCCCCAGTTCGGTGACCATTAGCCAAAGTAAATCGATTGTGGCGCTGATTTAGCAATAAATCTCACAGATTGTTTGTCACACTAATCTTCGGATTTCTGGTTGGAAGTGACAGAGTTCTAGCAACAGGTTGAGGTTCGGTCAAAGGATTTGATTCATCTAACTTAAAGTGCTTTGCAGGAAGTTTACAGATATTGTCTTATGTTCAGTTTGTTGAACAAGCCATTCAACCTATCAAATCATCAAACAAGCTTCCCAAACATATTAATCACTAGCGTGCTCAGACATAAGCAAAAGGTGGGCCACCCAGCCTTTCAGAAAAAACTGGTCTGGAAAACCGTGTATCGTACGATTAGGTTGAAAATTCCGAACTTTCAGGTGTAATTGTAGAAATTAGACTTGAAATTGAACTGGAATTCAGACATGGGCACGAAATTAGACACGAACTATTACCTGAAATTGGGTTTGACATACTTCGACTTACTCTGTCACACGTTTTACCAGTTTTCTGTTTCTTTTTTCTCTTTTCCAGTTGGGTTTTTCCTCTATTTGGTTCGAATTTTCTTCTTTTTTGTACCGTTTTCTTGGGTTTTGTTCACACTTTTCTTGTTTTTCCTCTTTTTCCTCTATTTCGCTATTTTTCTTTTTGTCCTGTTTTCATGTTTCCTAGGTTACTGTTCCATTTATTTATGTTTCTTGTCCCATTTTTATCTTATTATCAGTCCTGTTTTTCACTCTTTTCTAAAAACTTTCCAGTTCCGTTTTCCGTATTTTCTTTTACCGGTATACTATTTTTGTTTTCTGTTGTCGTCTTTTCTTAACTTCTTCTTGTTTTTCCTCTTCGTTTATCCCGTTTTCCCTCTTTTGGATTCCCCGTTTATCTTCATTTCTGACGCGTTTATACTTTTTCCAGGTTTTCATTTCCTACCTCCCATTTTTCGTCTTTTTCTCTATCTAGTTGTATCTTTTTCTTTGATCCATTTTTGTTCTTTCTTTCCCATTCCCATTTCCTATCCCGATTTTGTTCGATTTTTCTCCTTTTATGATCCCACCCCCCCTTTTTCCTTTTTCGACATTCTCTCTCTCTCTCTCTCTCTCTCTCTCTCTCCTTTTCCTGTTAATTTCTTTTATTTTCCCTTTCTTGTCTCGTTTTTCTCCCTTTTTTCGTTTCCCTTCTTTTCTTTTTTGTTTATATTTTTTTACCCACTGTAACCTCTTTCTTTTTTTTGTCCCGTTTTTCGCCCTTTTGAGTCTTTCCTGTGATTTTCCGCCTTTCTGTTCCGTTAACTCCTTTTCTATTTTAAAATTTGCATCTGTTCCGCACGCTCAGTTAGCTGGTTAGGGGTACGATGCTGGGCTAATAAGCCAGCCGTTGTAGGTTCGAATCTCAACTGGGCGGTGCCGCTATTGGGTCAATAGGATCTATATACTAGCCCCGTAGTTTTCCTGTACTCTAATAACCGACTGCTTTGCTTATTTGCTGTTCCGTTCTTCCTCTTATTATGTCCTGGTTTTACTCCTTTTTTGTCTTTTATCTCATTTGTCTTACATTTCTATTTTTTCTATCCATTTGTTGCTCTTTATCTGTTCTCAATTTTCGCTCTCTGGTATTTTCTCCTATTCCTTTCCACCTTTACTAACCCATTTTTGCCTATTCTTTCCAGTTTGTCGTTACTTCATCTTTCCACTCATTCTTCTTCTTCTTTTCTCGTCCGTTTTCCCTCTTTTTCTGTCCAATCGCCTCCTTTTTGCTTCGTTTTTTCCTTTTTTCTCCCTTTCCACTTGTTTCTCTTCTTACAATTCGCTTTCCCTGTCCATTGTGTTACGCTTCTTTTTCGTATTCAATGCCAATTTTTCCTACTTTCTGTTCCGTTAGCTCCTTTTTCATTTCTTTTTTGTTTTCTTCTGTATCGTTTTTTCTCTTACTATGCCCTGCTTTTGCTCCATTCGTTTTGTTTTTTGTTTTATCCCGTTTGCCTTTCATTTTTTCTCTTAATTTTCGTTTTTTACTGTTATCTTTTTTTAAATTTCCTACTCTCGTTTTCTCCTTTTTGTCTCTTTTATTCCGTTTTTTCTTGTTTTCCATTTTTTCTTTATCGTTTTTTTTTTCGATTGGATTCGGATTAATTTGGTCGGGATTCAGACTGATTTCTCGACTAAAATCGGACTATTTTGAATTGGATTTGGACAAATTTAGATTGGAAATGGACTGATTTGGATTGAGATTTGGTATAATTTCGATTGAATTTGGATGGCTTTGGTCGGAGTTGGATTACTTTTAATGGGATTTTGAAAGATTTTGTTTGCATTCGGATCGATTTGGATTAATTTGAATTTGAACAAATTTGCACTGAATTTGGACAATTTTTGATTGGGTGTAAACTAACATGGACGAATTTGGATTGGATTTGGTCCGATTTGAACTACTTTTCATTGGATTAGGATGACTTAGGTCGGACCTGAACAAATTTGTATAGGTTTTAAACTAGATTGGAATGAATTTGCACTGCGCCGGAGAAGCTTTGAACCAATTTCTATTCGTTTCAGATGATGTTTGCCGGATATGGACTTATTTTAATGAGATTTAGACTAAATTCAGATAGGATTTGGACTGATTTGAATTGGATTTGGACCTATTTTGATTAGATTGGGACTAATTTCTTTTTAATTTGTATTCGATTTGGACTAATTTGGTCGGATTTGCGCTTTTTTGGAGTAGCTTAAGATTAATGGTCCGCTTTGGACTAATTAAAATAGGATTTGGATTAATTTAGATTGGATTTAAACCAATTTGAGTTGAATTTGGACTATTTTCGATTGGATTCGGAATAGTTTGGTCGGGATTTAGACTGATTTGGATTGGATTTGGACAATTATCGACTATCGGACTAATCGGACTATTTTGAATGGAATTTGGACAAATTTAGATTGGAAATGAACTGATTTGGATTGAGATTTGGCATAATTTCGATTGTATTTGGATGGATTTGGATTACTTTTAATGGGATTTGGACAGATTTTGATTGCATTTGGATCGATTTGGATTAATTTGAATTTGAACAAATTTGCACTGAATTTGGACAATTTTTGATTGGGCATAAACTAACTTGGATTTGGATTGGATTTGGTCCGATTTAAACTACTTTTCATTGGATTAGGATGATTTAGGTCGGACCTGAACAAATTTGTGTAGGTTTTGGACTAAATTGGAACGAATTTGCACTGCGCCGGAGAAGCTTTGATCCAATTTCGATTCGTTTCAGATGATTTTCGTCGGATGTGGACTTATTTTAATGAGATTTAGACTAAATTCAGATAGGATTTGGACCGATTTGGATTAGATTGGGACTAATTTCTTTTTGATTTGTATTCGATTTGGACTAATTTGGTCGGATTTGCGCTGTTTTGGAGTAGCTTAAGATTAATGGTCCGGTTTGGACTAATTAAAATGGGATTTCGATTTATTTAGATTGGATTTGAACCAATTTGAATTGAATTTGGTCTATTTTCGATTGGATTCGGTTTATTTTGGTCGGGATTCAGACTGATTTCGAATGGATTTGGACGATTCTCGACTAAAATCGGACTATTTTGAATTGGATTTGGACAAATTTAGATTGTAAATAGACTGATTTGGATTGAGATTTGGTATAATTTCGATTGCATTTGGATGGCTTTGGTCGGATTTGGATTACTTTTAATGCGATTTGGAAAGATTTTGTTCGGATTTGGATCGATTTGGATTAATTTGGATTGGATTTGGATAATTTTGGTTTGGTATGAATCAATTTGGCCAAATCAGACTTTTTCGAATGAATTTGAACATATTTAGATTGAATTTGGACAATTTTTGATTGAGTTTAGACTAATTTGAACAGATTTGGATTGGATTTGTTCCGATTGAACTACTTTTTATTGGATTAGGATTAGGCTTGATTTGCTCTTTTTACTTTATTTTTGCTCTTTTGACTACAGCATCCCAGTCAAACAAAATTCAAATGCATAGGTCAATTGTAGAGTTGATTATTATCTACGATATTGTTGAAGAAAGTATAGTTTTATCTTTTATATTTATGGCACTATGCGGCTGATACCCCGCTGGTAGCCTAAACCAATGGCATTGCAGCTCTGTAACGCTATAAATACAAAAGATTAAACTATACTGTCTTCTATAATATTGCAGAAAATAAGTAACTCTACACTTGTCCTATAAATCACTTTTTCAAATTCTGTTTGGCTGAGGCGCTGTAGTCAAAAGAGCAAAAAAGAAGTAAAAAGAGCAAATCAACCCTGATTAGGATCATTTAGGTCGGATATGAACAAATTTGTATAGGTTTTGGACTAAAGCGGAACGAATTTGCACTGGAGCCGGAGATGCTTTGAACCAATTTCGATTCGTTTTGGATGATTTTTATCGGATATGGACTAATTTTAATGGGATTAAGATTAAATCTATATAGGATTTGGACTGAATTGGATCGGATTTTGATCGATTTGGCTTAGATTGGGACTAATTTCTTTTTGATTTGAATTGGATTCGGACTAACGCTGTTTTGGAGTAGCTTAAGGTTGATTTCGATTAGATTTGTATGATTTTTGTCTGATTTGGACTAATTAGGATGAGATTTGGATTAATTTAGATTGAATTCGAACCAATTTGAATCGAATTTGGACAATTTTCGATTGGATTCGGACTAATTTGGTCTAAATTCAGACTGATTTCGATTGGATTTGGACAATTCTTGAGTAGTATCGGAATAATTTGGATTAAATTTGATTGAATTTGAATGACTTTGGTATTTGATAGATTTGGATCGGATTTGATCAAATTAGACTGGTTTTTGACTAATTTTGTTTGAATTTGAACGAATTTGGATTGAATTTGGACAGTTTTCGATTGGGCTTAGACTAATTTCGATGGATTTGGATTGGTTTTGGTCAGATTTGAACTACTTTCCATTGGATTTAGATTATTTAGGTCAGACATGAAAAAAATTGTGTTGGTTTTGGACTAAATTGGAATGAGTTTGCACTGCACCGGAGTAGCTTTGAACCAATTACGTTGCGTTTTAGATGATTTTGGTCGGATATGGACTAATTTTAATGGGCTTTAGACTGAATTCAGATAGGATTTGGATTAGATTTGGATCGGATCTGCACCGATTTGAATAAAATTAGGATTAGATTTGGACTAATTTCTATTTGATTATTATTGGATATAGACTAACTTGGTCGGATTTGCGTTGTTTCGGAGTAGCTTTGGACTGATTTAGAAAATTTTGGTCGGACTCGAACTAGTTTGGATTGCATTTGGATTACATCGGATCGTATTTGCACTGTCCTCGAGTAGTTTTAGACCAATTTCGATTCGGTTTTGCTGATTTTTGTTGGATTTATACTAATTTGATCAGATTAGATGGGTTCTGGACTAATTAGGATCGAATTTGAATAAATTTTGGTTGGATATGGATCGATTAGGATTAATTTCTATTTGATTTGTATTGGAATTGGACAATTTTCGATTGGATTCATTCTAATTTGATCGGATTTGTGCTCATTTGGAGTAGATTTTGACTGATTACGATTGGATTTTGGTCGGATTTAATTTGCATTTGGACTAAATTGGATCGTATTTGCACTGTCTCCGAGTAGTTTTGGATTTTGGTTAAATTTATACTAATTTGATCAGATTAGATGGGTTCTGAACTAATTAGGATCGAATTTGAATAAATTTCGATTGGATATGGACCGATTTGGATTAAGAAGGATAATTTGGATTTGGAAGGAGTAGCTTTGGACTCATATCGATTCGATTTGGAAGATTTTGGTCTGGAAATTTGGAAATTAAATAACAGACCCTGACACTGAGGAAGCCTGCAAGTCGTAGGCGAAATACGTGTCTGTCAAAAATAAAATACTATGTATATTTATAGAATTAAATTGGATGTTTTCTTTTTATTTAATTTCCATTTGGACAGATTTGGTCAGATTAGATTGAACTTGAACTAATTTGGATTGAATTAGGACCCATTTGGACTAATTTGCTTAGTTTTGGAGTAGTTTTTGACTGATAACGATTGGATTTTGGTCGGATTTGAACTAATTTGGATTGCATTTGGACTAAATCGGAACAGATTTGCACTGAACTAGAGAAGTTTTGAACCAATTTCGATTCGATTTTGATGATTTTGGTTGGATTTAGACTAATTTTGGACTAATTTCAGATCAGATTTGAATAAATTTCGATTGCAATCACACCGATTTGGATCAATCTCTTTTTGATTTGCATTGGATTTGGACAATTTTCAATTGGATTCAAAATAATTTGGTCGGATTGCTGATTTGGGGTAACTTTGAACCTATGTCAATACGATTTAGATGATTTTGGCCGGATTTGGACTGATTTGGTCATTAATTGGGTTCTAATTAGGATAGAACTTCTACCTATTTGGATTAGTTTTAAACAATTTTCGATTGAATTCGGACTAATACGAACGGATTATGACTAATTTGGATCAGAATTGTACTGACTTGGAGTAGTTTCGGACTAATTTCGATTGAATTTAGAGAATTTTGGCCGGATTTGGCATAATTTCAATGGGATTTGGACTAAATTAGATAGTATTTAGATTGATTTTCATCAGATTTGAACCGATTTAGAGCGATCTGAATTAGATTTGGACCGATTTCTATTTGATTTGCATTGGATATGGATAAATTTCGATTGGATTCGATTTAATTTGGTCGGATTACCATTATTTTGGAGCAGCTTTGGAGTTATGTCAAATCGATTTGAATATTCCGAATGCGGGTCCTGGTGGGATGGGAAGGAATGATAGTCCAATACTTGTTGCTACTAAAGACCAGGGAATCCTCTGCATCTTCACAAGTATTTCGGGAAAGGAATTGTTGTTAGTAGATGGGGGGAGCTAGATGGATACTGTAAGTATGTTTCTGAACCTAAATTGGATATGAACTTAGTGTTGAAATTGAGCATTAAATTAGAATTGAAATGTGGATTGAAATTAAGTTTAAATTGGGCTTGAAGCTATACTTACTTTAAATTAAAATTGAAAATTGACTTGAAACTGAAACTATTTTTTTGCAATTGATTTACTTATCGCAAAAATAGTGACAGATTAAAAACTTCGTTCAGAAGTTCAGAAGGTTCAGAAATTATTTTAGAAGGTGGGTCACGTGCCCCAGAGTGCCGCAGTCTGGCCACGCCAGTGACATCAATGTACATAGCTCATTCGTCACGCACATATCACGTAGCAACCTAAACGAATCAATGGCCCATAAATTGTACTTTGTGGCGATAATTAACAAGGTATTCTCGCTATTCCAGCAGCAGCGACCAGAATCCAGCACGGGCAACAATTCGGAGTGGACATTCCGAAGTGTGTTTTTATGGTGCGCGTAAAGCATCATCATTTTGTGAGGCTCCTCGCTAGGATAGCTCTGCTTGCCAACCGCATGGAGCAAGAACGCCACCGAAGCCATTATTCTTCTATTAAAAATGTAACTAACCGAATGACTATCTAATATTATGTACGTGTTACCTGTTTTTCCGCTCCGTGCGTCCTTTGAGCGGATTGGAAGACAGCCTGCCATTAGTGATGTGTGTCTGTGTGCCCGTGCCATCGGCAGGCTCATTAATATTTCAGTCGTGACACGACCATGAGCCCAAAATTTAAGTGCATTGAGCAATATATTTGTTAGGCTTTGCTCAACTAGCACTGGAAAGCGATTATGTGATGCCTATATATTGACATACTTTTACTATTTCTGATGATTTTCGCTTACCTACATTGTTTATTGAACAACATTTTAGCCAATATTATTTGAGGTTAATCTACTTCTTGTAAAGGGGGTAGTAAATCCCGTACAAGAAATGAGAAGTACTAATTTAGAACAAGAAACGTCAAAATAAACGAAATCCATCTAGTTGGCCTAGTGCTGAAAAATAAAAAGGTAACCGTCAACCTCGCACCATGTTTCGTTTGGCATATTTCGTATCTTCCCGATTCGTCCGTCTTCACGGTTTTATCATTCAAAATTATCGCAAAGTCCTACTTGCTTGTCTGCTGATGGTCATCACAACGGTAACCGTTCATTGGCTCTCCTGCCGAAAACCGGACTCCTTCAAGAAGCTGCAGAAAGGTCTAGCGGAATTCCCGTTCAGTGTGGCTCTCGCTACCCTAACGATTATCGCCATAATGTCCGTTCTCTTGTATGCCTTGCACCTGGAATCGGTGGAAAGTTCTCACGCTCGTACCAGAACCGCAATCCGGCTGAAGTACGTCGACTACATTCTGCTCTGTCTTACCACTCAGCTGACCGAGGCTACCGAGCGTTATCTATGGCAGGGTGCAGCCAGCACCACGCGGCAGCAGCTGGATGCGATGCGCGCGGAAATCGAAGCCTGCATCGACCGATTCCGGCACGGGGCTCGTAAATTACTCGACACCCGGGCCACTATCGGTGGCACCTTCACCATCCAGGAGCTGGAGCACATCTTCCAGCTAGACCAGCAGGCCGTCCGGCTCGGCGAGGACATACTCAAATTGAAAAGGTACCTTTTCTATGTACTAGGCACTGTGGCAACATTAGCTAGAGTGACCGATTTTAGTTTGATTAGGTTTAATTAATGTGAAATAATTGTCATAAATTGTAGCCCACTGCTAAGATGATGGATTGTGAATTGATTGCTCTTGCTTTCATGAAATAATTTGCTCGAAATCATAGCTTTTGGGTAAATTTAAGGTGTTTTGGTCACCCTACACAACAATAGTGGCCCACCAGTGGCACCCGCTGCCACACGGAATGCACTCCGATAAGAGTCAATCTTAATTTATCCTTTTTCTTCTTTCTTACTTTCTTTTATCGGTCTGCCATTTTCCGGATTGTTTACCCGGTGTTCGACCCGGTCCCGGACCTGAACCTGGACCCGGACTGCTGCTGCTGCTGTAGGAAATCGAAACCGTTGCTCTCGGACCGTGCCATCAAAGCGCTGCTTCGCAAGTGAGCCCGCGGGCGCATCGTCGAGCACCAGAAAATCTCCTTCCGCACCAGCATAAATTCGAATCAATTAAGAGATTTCACCCAACAAGCTGCTTTGAAATGTTTGATTTATGTTTGTGTGCTTCTTTTTTTTTTGTTCTGTTGTCTGTTTGTTCTGTGTCGCTTCTGCACTTTGCATAATCTTCTGTGCAGCCTGAGGAACCGGCGAGTAAGAGTGAGTATCAATACAGACTGTGTCGTCGTCGTCGATGTCTTTCCAAAGGGTTCGAAATAGACAACGTTTTTTGCCCGGGAAAATTGTCGGAAATCGATAGTGTCGGGGCCAGTGCGTGCACTCCGATGATAATTACCCTTAAGTGCAACGGCATAGTGCTGATTTAGCAATCGATTTTTCGTTCTCGGCTAGAACCGTCCAAGAAAAGTTCCATTTTCTTAACACGCGGATTGAAACCTGAAAGAAACAAGTACCTCAGTCGCGTCCAGCCGTAACAAATTGAATTACCTACAGTTTCAGTATTTCCGTTTGTTTTTTTTTGTGTTTGGTCTGGTAAATATTTCAATTCACCATTTCTTCATTACCCAATTCGGTTCGGTAATCGAATGAACAGAACCGTCCCGAAAATTATCTAGATTCCGTCCGGTTTGCCTTCCGTGTGAACGAAAACCCCGTCGCGAAATACCCATTCGGTCCAATTTCAGCCGGGAAATCAAATTGAAAGAATAAAGTCACACCGGAAAACCGGAAACCCCGGGCCACGCGATAAAACCGGTCGGGATGGAATATTACCGGGCGGAAAGAATGGGTCTCGGCAACACTTCGAAGACTACCACCGACCACCGGCCGAACGGAACGGAACGGAAGGGTTAGGGCAGTTTTATGGTTGAAACTCGTCGAAATTATTGTCCGAGAATGGGCAGCCCCGGTATGGAGCGTGATGTAAGTTGCTGTCGAACCTGCCAGTCACATTCGGTGTGCAACAAAATTGAAATGGAACAAAAACAAGCAATAGCAGAGCAGCAACGACGGACGGACCGAGCGGTCCGTTCAAATGAAAATAAAATAAACAGTAAATATGTTTCAACCCTCGTCGTCCTTTCCTTCGGTCGTCGTCGGCGTCGTTGTTGATGGGCAAGGAAACGTTGGCTGAATTCCGCAAGGCTAGAACGAACCGTCAAGTCCATTTAAAGTGCAATGAAATACAGTCGTCAAGATGTTCTACGGAACGATTCCTAACGTAACGGGTGACACCGCGAGGACGGGAAGCAAATGAATGGGACGGGAAATTGCAATCTTGATTTCTTTTTTATTTTTTTATTTCTCTTTCAAATGGTTACAACATGAGTTTGAAATGAGTAACGTTACTAGAAGTTACGATCGACATTGAGTTGGAAAGTGCTTTTTGCTGCAAAGGTGGTGAGGGTTGGAGGCATCTCCGTCGAGACGTAAAGAACTAATTTAAGCATAATTTTGGTTATATATTGTTTCTGGTATCGACATTGAGTTGTAAGGAAGTGCCACAGAAACCGTCGTTCGAAATTGATGGCAATGACCGAAATAAAAGCAGCGAAGGAAAGTACCCATTAAACACTCGATGATCGCAAGGATGGCGATGGCGCCATTTGTAGGAACTGTATTTTCTAATTGCATGTTTTGTCAGCATTCCACGGCTGTACGAGAGGAAGAATAAACCGCACAATCAATAGCATCTGCCTGAAGGCTGTGTGTCGCAATAATTTGGTAGGATAGGCCGAGAGGCCATGACAACCAGATTAAATTGAGCTTTTTACGTACGATGCAGACTGAACCATAGCAGCAGTAGCAGCAGCAGCTGTGGTATAAGAATTTAGGCAATAATGGAGTTTTTCGATAGCGATAATGGATTATCGCGGATGGAAATGGACACTACACAGTCTGTCATTAAACGAATCCAATATAATTGTGTTACCTTGGAGATAACTTTATGTAACTAATTTCTTTAATAAAAATATGATATACGATTTTCCTCCTATAACTTTCTCTCGAGAATCCTTCCTGGAAAGTACGCTTGGATTTGAACACAGCCAGGATACATCCTTAGCTAATTCAAATATCAGGTGCTCATTCGTAATGCTAAGGATTCGCCTGGGGTATCGAGAAAAGCAAAACAAAACAAAACCCAACTTTTATTTCTGGTTTGAGAGCCTTAACAACGAGAGAAATATGATAAAGTTTCTTTTGGCTGTCGGCGACAGAGTAAAACCGGATGGAAGTTTTGGATTTGTACGCGCAGCCAGGTGATGGATGACGAGGAAATGTTACTCAAATGAACAATAAAAGTGAGAAATGAGGCATTCCTTTTGCCATGCAATGAGAAACTATCAAATTTTTGAATTAATTTATTACTCAACTCAAGAAAATATTTACATACTATGAGTAAGTGCTTTATGCCGTGTTGTAAATATACTATTTTGAAATTTTTTTTGCAGAAGTCTGAAATTAAAGTTACGTTATAATTTCCGAATTTGCGATTCGATTTGATGTTATTGAGTGATAATCTTCATAAAACCGTGCTGGCTGTTAGAAATAATCGGTGCAACTGTCCTGTGGGTTAGTTTTTCAAATGCTATAATAAGGCTGCAAAGTATGGAATCCTTTGATGTTAACCTAATTGGGAATATTCTATCCTGGAACGAGAGCAGTAATCGTTAGTGCAAGCGAAACGGCGCTGTTTTTCAGGAACGCTGGTGGCAGCTTGTCATTTGAGGTCCTTTTGGCTTTGAAAAGTTTTTCGCACAAAGTTACCTGACGAAGTTCATCATTTTCTAATGAAATCCCCGAAACAAAAAAGGATATTGTTTCACAGCTGCGCGAAAGCTATGCATATGAGTTTTTTATGTTAATCTATTTTGGACAGAACGTTTTGGACAGAAGAACTGGCCAATTCGGTTGCGATCACAATGAGAAAGAAGCGTGGATAGACGATATTTCATACGACATACTCACAATTGGATAACAGTAAAAGCAGCCAAGCGATTTTAATTTGCGAATCTCTGACGTTCTGGTAGTACGCAGAAGCCATGCAATCGAATATATGAACCTCTACGGCGGACAAAACCAGGATGCAAAGTGAGATTGCGTGCTGCCATAATCACCATTTTCTCAGACTAGTGAGCTTGAGCACTGCATGTTAGGAGCGGCTAATGACAACGTTGCGCCCCAGAGTGGGCAGTTGAGTCAAGAAACGTATTGTCTCGGAAGCTTATACCACGGTAGTAGACCTAACACGAGACTCGGTGGCATGGCCCTAGTAATGCAGCCTACCTCAAGCAAACTATGTCGAACTTTCAAGTTGCTACGGATTGAAACTAAAGACTACGAATGAGAACTTCAGCTATCTGGAACTGCATATCGTTAAATTTTTAAAGAGGCAATCGGGTGCTGCTTGAACAGCTTGGACCCTGCAAATTCGGTACATAGTACTGCAAGAAATCTGTGTGTCGCAAGAGAGAATAGGTACCTAAGTTTCGTAACACGGAAAGGCTCAATTCTATCATAGCGGTGTGACACTAGACCTGACGATGTACGACAGCTCTCCGGCACGCGACATCGTGATCGTCATCGCGGATATGAACTCTCAATTCGGTAAAGAAGCAATGTATAGACCAGCGAAACGAAAGATAACGGCCAACGATGTATAAACTTACTAACAGTTTCCCGAAGCCTGCTAGTCAGAGGCAACGAATAGTAGCTAACGTTCGCTCGCTACGGGATGCGAACTATTGCTATCGATAATGTAGTACTCGTAAAAGAAGCCGCACTCCTCGGCTAAACATTTGGCAATATAGCAACCCGCTAGACGCCTAAAACTACGCACTCTATCTTCGGTGGAGCTAGTTATTTTGATCCTCGAGGATGGTTGTGGTATGAAACGGCGGAGAGAACAAAAAAGAACTTGTGGAAACTTTCTCAGGGTTGCCACAAAGTAGAATGTGTTAATCATGATCCTTAGAAGGAAACAGTGCCGGAAGAAGGATAAAGATCGTTATTACATTATCCTATTATCCTAGAAGGAGAACCATTTTTGTGAAGGATACACACCGATTATGTATGTCTGATATGTACTACATACTGACGAACGCACAGCCTCGTAGCGTCTTTCTGCATAACCCACTTATGAGGCAAACAACTCGTGAGCAGCCAACTGCCCGTGAGGCCTAGCGGTACACTGGGAGACAGATCCTTACGTCCACGATTCTACACGCGGGTATGAATGCGAGCCCTCGCGAGTGATCGCTGACCGGTATCAGCTGCTCGGGCTGCAATGACGACCGCAGCTGTTAGCTAAATACACACTGGCAAAAACTAGTCGCAGTGCATGCATAATTAACAGCTAGCGTTCGAAAGGGATGTTTCTGCCCGTGTGTTCGTTAGGACGAGTACACGGATGTGGGAACATTAAACCACACGAGTGTGGGCTTCGCGACACTGATGAATATCTCAATGGTGACACGACTGAAGGAGACGGAAGGGAAGATGAACTGGGTGTGCCCACCAACGTTAGCAGCGTACCAGCTAACGATCTCGAGGAGATCCGGTGAAAAATTAAATCGAAGAAAAGGAACGGCTCCTGGAAGAGCTGTAGAAACTAAGTAAGGAATTAGTTCATTAGGTAACTTCCATGATTTAAGAGAATGAACAACAACGGGAAGTGTGAATGAACGGAAAGGGCCTTATACGCATCAGATTTTTACACTCCGTCAGATCCTTCACATTAAAGTGTCTGAAGTGTGTTTTTGTAAATTTCACAGCAGCACCCATCAGCATTCCTGCTTTCAGAATTCCGAGGATTCCTATTTCATAGTAAAAGCGTTTTCTGTACCGATGTAAAGGTATCCCGGAAATTCAACTATTGGATTCACATATAAGAATCCTGGTTTTATAGTAAGGTAATCTGTTCGAATCTTCTGCACCGTTCCTTCACATGATTCCAACCCCAGAACTTGAGTGAATCTTTTTAATTCATCTGGCGAAAAGGTAAGCACAATTTCCAGCAAGAGCAGTTGTAAAATTCGGGGTGTTACGGTAAACTGGCCACGTCGTAAGAATGCCGGACGATAATGCTGCGAAATCTGTTAACTTAAAGTTTAAATTTTAAAGAACCCCACCGGGTTAGTGGACGAAAACTATATCGAAACAAACTTTCCAGATACTCAAGCATCGAGGGCGTTGAAGACAAGCTCTTGATGCGAGATACGAAAAAAAAGAAGATAGTTATATATCAGCTGGCTACGTAGTCCGTAAAAAACCCTATTCGTTGCAATAATTTCTCGTTTGATTTCGCGGCCTATGGGCAATGCCCAGTAAACCATTTGGTTTGTATATGTCGATTGCAACTGAGGTATACGAAATCATATCTGAACGAAAAAGTTATATTTGGCTTCTTTCCTGCAAGATCTATTACCACAAACTTAGTACAATTCACGTCACCTTGTATGGCTATTATGGACGAAAGTATCCAGGTTGATACCGTCTACACGGATCTGAAATTAGCGTTTGACTGAGTCAATCATAAGGTTTTAGTCGCCAAAAGCGACCGGTTTGGTGCACCAGCTAGCTTTGTGCAGTGGGTAACATCATATCTCGCCAATCGTCGAATGCGTGTGAAACTGGGATGCCACGAATCGAATGATTTTGGAAGTGCTTCTGGTATACCACAGGGGAGTAACCTTGGACCGCTACTTTTCTCTATATTCATCAACGATGTTTGTTTCGCTATACCCACTGGATGCACTGGATGTTTTACGCTAATGACCTGAAAATTTACTTAAGGGTGAAGTCTTTTGAGGATTGCCAGCAGCAGCAATGAATGATAAACTTGTTTGTAGATTGGTGTTATTTATTTTTATTTATTTATTTAAACTGTAAGGAATTTAACGATCCATACTGTCTGAGGTCACTGTACTTCTCGCTTGTGCGGTCAATACTCGAAACGGCAGCCGTGGTGTGGAGTCCATATCATGATATCTGGATCAAAAGGATCGAAGCTGTTCAGAAAAAATTTATCCGCTACGCTTTGAGGTTTTTGCCTTGGGATAGTCCGAACGACTTGCCACCTTACGGAAGTCGATGTGCTCTGCTTGGCATGAATACTTTGGCGAAAAGGCGCGACACTGCAAGAGCTGTGTTCATTGAAAAACTACTGAAAGGCTCCCGAAATTTTGAGGTAGATAATGTGAACGCAGTTCCCCGAAACTTCCGGCTTCGGCAATTTCTCACGCTAGACTTTCATCGAACGGCATACGCGCAGAACTAACCCATTAGAGGAAAGTGTAGTTTTTAATTTTGAGTTTGGCCAATTTGACTTTAATGTTGATATCAATGTATTTAGAAACCGATTGCACTTGTTTCAATTTTGACGATTTAAATAGTTGTAAGTTAATTTCTGTCTGTCTGTCTGTCTGTCTGTCTGTCTGTCTGTCTGTCTGTCTGTCTGTCTGTCTGTCTGTCTGTCTGTCTGTCTGTCTGTCTGTCTGTCTGTCTGTCTGTCTGTCTGTCTGTCTGTCTGTCTGTCTGTCTGTCTGTCTGTCTGTCTGTCTGTCTGTCTGTCTGTCTGTCTGTCTGTCTGTCTGTCTGTCTGTCTGTCTGTCTGTCTGTCTGTCTGTCTGTCTGTCTGTCTGTCTGTCTGTCTGTCTGTCTGTCTGTCTGTCTGTCTGTCTGTCTGTCTGTCTGTCTGTCTGTCTGTCTGTCTGTCTGTCTGTCTGTCTGTCTGTCTGTCTGTCTGTCTGTCTGTCTGTCTGTCTGTCTGTCTGTCTGTCTGTCTGTCTGTCTGTCTGTCTGTCTGTCTGTCTGTCTGTCTGTCTGTCTGTCTGTCTGTCTGTCTGTCTGTCTGTCTGTCTGTCTGTCTGTCTGTCTGTCTGTCTGTCTGTCTGTCTGTCTGTCTGTCTGTCTGTCTGTCTGTCTGTCTGTCTGTCTGTCTGTCTGTCTGTCTGTCTGTCTGTCTGTCTGTCTGTCTGTCTGTCTGTCTGTCTGTCTGTCTGTCTGTCTGTCTGTCTGTCTGTCTGTCTGTCTGTCTGTCTGTCTGTCTGTCTGTCTGTCTGTCTGTCTGTCTGTCTGTCTGTCTGTCTGTCTGTCTGTCTGTCTGTCTGTCTGTCTGTCTGTCTGTCTGTCTGTCTGTCTGTCTGTCTGTCTGTCTGTCTGTCTGTCTGTCTGTCTGTCTGTCTGTCTGTCTGTCTGTCTGTCTGTCTGTCTGTCTGTCTGTCTGTCTGTCTGTCTGTCTGTCTGTCTGTCTGTCTGTCTGTCTGTCTGTCTGTCTGTCTGTCTGTCTGTCTGTCTGTCTGTCTGTCTGTCTGTCTGTCTGTCTGTCTGTCTGTCTGTCTGTCTGTCTGTCTGTCTGTCTGTCTGTCTGTCTGTCTGTCTGTCTGTCTGTCTGTCTGTCTGTCTGTCTGTCTGTCTGTCTGTCTGTCTGTCTGTCTGTCTGTCTGTCTGTCTGTCTGTCTGTCTGTCTGTCTGTCTGTCTGTCTGTCTGTCTGTCTGTCTGTCTGTCTGTCTGTCTGTCTGTCTGTCTGTCTGTCTGTCTGTCTGTCTGTCTGTCTGTCTGTCTGTCTGTCTGTCTGTCTGTCTGTCTGTCTGTCTGTCTGTCTGTCTGTCTGTCTGTCTGTCTGTCTGTCTGTCTGTCTGTCTGTCTGTCTGTCTGTCTGTCTGTCTGTCTGTCTGTCTGTCTGTCTGTCTGTCTGTCTGTCTGTCTGTCTGTCTGTCTGTCTGTCTGTCTGTCTGTCTGTCTGTCTGTCTGTCTGTCTGTCTGTCTGTCTGTCTGTCTGTCTGTCTGTCTGTCTGTCTGTCTGTCTGTCTGTCTGTCTGTCTGTCTGTCTGTCTGTCTGTCTGTCTGTCTGTCTGTCTGTCTGTCTGTCTGTCTGTCTGTCTGTCTGTCTGTCTGTCTGTCTGTCTGTCTGTCTGTCTGTCTGTCTGTCTGTCTGTCTGTCTGTCTGTCTGTCTGTCTGTCTGTCTGTCTGTCTGTCTGTCTGTCTGTCTGTCTGTCTGTCTGTCTGTCTGTCTGTCTGTCTGTCTGTCTGTCTGTCTGTCTGTCTGTCTGTCTGTCTGTCTGTCTGTCTGTCTGTCTGTCTGTCTGTCTGTCTGTCTGTCTGTCTGTCTGTCTGTCTGTCTGTCTGTCTGTCTGTCTGTCTGTCTGTCTGTCTGTCTGTCTGTCTGTCTGTCCTGTGTTCCTTATAGAATCAAAAACTACTGAACCAATCGGCGTGAAAATTTGCATGTAGAGGTTTTTGGGGCCAGGAAAGGTTTTAGTGATGGTTAGAGACCCCTCCCCCCACTAAGAGGGGGGGCTCCCATACAAATGAAACACAAATTTCTGCATAACTCGAGAACTAATCAAGCAAATAGAACCAAATTTGGCATGTGGGTGTTTTCGGTGACAAGAATTTATTCTAGGTTAATTTGAGACCCCTCCCCTTTTTATAAGGGGAATTATAACTCCTCTTCCCTTTAAGAGGGGGGGTTTCCATACAAATTTCCTCATAACTCGAGAACTAATCAAGCAAATGGAACCAAATTTGGCATGTGTGTGTTTTTGGAGACAAAATTTTTTTCTATGATGCATTGGGACCCCTCCCCACTTTAAGTGGGGGGGGGGGCTCCTATACAAACGAAATACAAATTTCCTTATAACTCGAGAGCTAATCCAGCAAATGGACCCAAATTTGGCATGTAGGTGTTTTTGGAGGCAAGAATTTTTTCTGTGATGAATAAGAACCTCTCCCCACTTTAGGAGGGGGGGCTCCTATACAAATGAAATACAAATTTCCTCATAACTCGAGAACTAATCAAGCAAATAGAACAACATTTGGCATGTGGGTGTTTTTTTTGGTGACAAGAATTTATTCTATGGTGAATTGAGACCCCTCCCCTCTTTATAAGAGGAATTATAACTCCTCTCCCCTTTAAGAGGGGGGGCTTCCATACAAATTTCCTCATAGCTCGAGAACTAATCAAGCAAATGCAACCAAATTTGGCATGTGAAGGTTTTCGAGAGCAAGAAAATTTTCTATGGTGAATTAGGACCCCTCCCCACTTTAAGAGGAGGGGCTCCTGTACAAATGAAATACAAATTTCCTCATAACTCGAGAACTAATCAAGCGAATTGAACCAAATTTGGCATATGTGTGTTTTTGGAGACAATTTTTTTTTCAATGATGAATTGGGACCCCTCCCCACTTTAGGAGGGGGGGTCCTATACAAACGAAATACAAATTTCCTCATAACTCGAGAACTAATCCAGCAAATGGAACCAAATTTGGCGTGTAGGTGTTTTTGGAGGCAAGAATTTTTTCTGTGATGAATTAGGACCTCTTCCCACATTAGGAGGGGGGGCTCCAATACAAATGAAATACAAATTTCCTTATAATTTGAGTACTAATCAAGCAAATGGAACCAAATTTAGCATGTAGGAGATTTTTGAGTCTTGAATTTATTTTATGATAGTTAGAGACCTCTCACCCCTGTGGTAGGGGGATATGGACTCTCATACAAATAAAACAGAAATTTTTGCGAAACTCAAAAACTAATCCAACTCGAGAAATTCGAGACTCTTCCATAAAACATTAATCAATAACAAGACCACCAAAAACTATCAATAGTAACATTAGATAATTCAGTGCGAGACGGCCACAGGCCGCGAGTGTTGCCGGCGACCTGCCATCGGAAGCGCCGGCCACTGCGGGGGGTAGCCCTCGTAGAGATCACCTCTATCTAGGTTTATTTATTGTCCTAGATCTACTGACCTCTATTACTTTCCTTCTGTTGGGTCACCCCTACGAAATGGTACTTTCTACGAAAAGATTTTCCATGAAATGGTGCATCCCGCGTAAGGGTTTTCGCGAAATGGTATGCAGCGAAACTCTATATTCCGCGTTATGGTCAACCACCACCGAGAATTGGTGTTCCGCAAACTGGTATTCGGCGAAATGGTTTGTAATGATGGCGAATATTTAAATGCTATCCGCTTTATTTTATCAGGCTAAGCACTAGGGGGAGTTGTTTTCTTCTTTACTGTGAAGAAAATTTGTATAGTAAAACACCCATGAACTCCTCAGAAACTTGCAAAACTCGAGATTGTGACAAAGGTCATCCGAGATTCACGATTTATGTACAATATAGTTTAATTTGTGGCAATACGAAGTTTGTCGGGTCAGCTAGTATAATATATAATAATAATGATAATTCACGAGCGAATGATCTGAAATTTTAATTGCGATCGTGCAAGATCGATTCGCTTGCGACGCACTTGTTCCTATGACGCCATGCTGTAAACAAATTATAGCAAATGCATACTATGATTCAATCCATTGTTAACGTAATTCAGTGGTAAATTTTAACTTATAAAATACTTGACTGAAAATGGGTATGAAATGGGGGAGGCAAGTAGGAAGAAGCGCCCAACAAAACAGAGGCTATCACAAGCCTCTACCTAGCGTCTCCACGTGACCAAACCTGGAAATACTTCAATTTGTATAATTAAGTAGCCACGCCAGGAGGCACGTAGTAGTGTGGTTTTCAGTTCTTGATCTTGCAACTGTAATTTTAGGCAACCGTTGAACCACACGACTTTATTTTCAAATATTATAGTATTTAAACTAATATTATTGGTAGTTTTATCTATTTTCAGAGAGCGAAATGTGACGCTATATCCGCTATGGTCAATTGCAGCCTGGGTTCTGGTTATATTTATTAGCAAAGATTTATTATTACTTATATGGGAAGCGTTTGGATCGGGAGGTCCACGATTTCTTCCTTTCCCTTGATTTTAAGAAGTTGAGTGAAATTAGATATTATTTTTGGTTCAACTATGTAAGAAATTTAGATTACGTAAGAATTCTTACCATTTATAGACTTGAAACTGACAGTTTTATTAAGTTAAATTAAGTATACCTAGATTTTACTAAACCTACTATTGCACCAAAACTGCCATCACTGGTACATTTCGCCGACGTCCCACCGGGTGGCTCGTCGGCGGCACTCACTAGAACCACGAGCCCCCCGGTTCGGCTCGTGAGTCCCGTTCTGTTTATCCTTTCCGGCAGTGGGATTTCGGTACCGCAGCTGCGGCGCATGCCCCTTTGCGGTCGATGTCTCATCGCTCGTCACTCGTCGCTTCCACGTGAGTAATGTTCGAACCCGAATGCCGCCTGCCGGACCGTTTCGCGAGCAGCCGACGACTTCGGTCCACATCAGCAGGTCGGCTTGGAGTTGGATGCTGTCTGGTTTGGCTGGAGCTGCTCTGCTGCTCGAAGGCAAAAACCTTAACCTACGCGCCCGTACGACCGACGGCCAGGTTAGTTCTTGTGGCGCCTTCACTCGGGACGAATGTTGGTTGTCTGCCTTGCAGAGAGAGGTTAGAAGCAGAAAGTCGGTCGTTTCGGTTTCGCGGTCGCGGTTAGCAGAAAGTGCTGAACAAAAAAAAAAAAAGAAAACGAAACGGTTGCTCCGGTACGGTGCCGATTGGCTAATACGGAGCGAACTGGAATTGATAGGAACTGTCACGGGGAAAAGTTTATTTGCCAGTTGTTTGTAGTTCGATTGACCAGCTTTTAGAGGAAAATGTAGTGGAACGAGCTTTTAGCTCAGGTATTGTTAATTATTTACTGCAGATGACGATGTGAGTCTCCGGTAAAGCAGTGGTTGGACCAAAAAGTTGTGAAAGCCAAACGGACAGATCTCTGTCGGTTGGTGTCATTTTGCAGTCATTCCAGGAGCAGTGTCACCGCGGAAGACGCTTGAAGGTTTCTTACTGACATCGAATGTGATCACGTGCAGGAGCAGCAGCTCAATTCGGATCTGGATGGAGTTTGGTCGCGAACAGTGAGTTGAGTTGAATAATTAATTTAGTAATGAAAACACAATCTGATTAAAGACTGCTAACGGAGCAACGGAGTCTGCCAGGAGTGAACTAGCTAGCATAAGTAAAGATGTGCTGAAGGCAGCATAAGTGATGTGATTATGCGCTCGCCGAAGAGGCTGAGGTACGAACGATGATGACAATGACGATGAGCAGCAGAGCATTGCATCGGCATTACAGTCGTGGGAGTTATTAATTTGCTTATCGCGCCAGTTATGCCGTGAAATACGGTTCCCGGAGATTTTACTGTAGTAAGGTCGAACTCGAACCTCGCGCACCAGGGATAAGAGATAGAGGCAACAGTGGACGACTGCAACAGGAAATTGGTCGTGATTTATGAGCTGAGTGAACATGATTCAGTGCAGTTTAAGCGGAGAGTTATTGCAACTAGTTGTGTCTGAATGGGTCTGTGTTCGTGTGGCAGCTGAAATATAGTGCATGCATGGCAGTGAAAACTGTGCGGGAAAGTTTCGTTTCGAGTGTGTCCTGTTCCGGGTGGTATTTCCGAGGAATGCGGCATATCTAAAGCGTGAAATCGGATCGAATTCCGGCTCGGGTAGATTGCGAGGCGTGTGAGTGAGTGCGCGGAGCAAGGATAGTTTGCTGCATCAGCAGCAGCGGCTTATTGAGTCTGTGTGGCCAATCTCAGCTGATAGTTTAAAGCCGGTCGGAGTTCGACAATAATCTAGTGCCGTTCTCCGGTTCGGTTCGCGAGGAAAGCACTTTTCGATTAAGTTTGTCCTCCCGACGAGGAGGAACAGCACCGGGGAAGAGAGGAGATGTGAGTAAATTGAATCTGCTTGTCGTTATTTATGGTATGATTTATAGTTCCGGCATTGGAGTTGGAATAGTCATTTTTCACCTGTAAAAATTTATAACTCAATAATGTGAATTTATAGTTCTGGAAGTTTTCAAACCGATGTAATATACTTTACACGTGTGAATCTCTGTTTAAAATTTATTTGATAATCAGAAAAAAGAATTGGACAATTTTGTCCAATACTTCTCCATCCCTAAAAAAACACGGTTATTATTCGAACACCAACACTGTTTCCTAATAATTTTAAGAAGCAGCACCTTGCTTAGGGCGAAAGGAAAAAATCACGAACCTAGTTTTCAGAGCTGTTCCCGGCTAGAAAACGTGTGCAAATTAAGTTGTCAGTTTATCCGACAGCACTTGAAACACAGAGGCGTACCGTACAAAGAAGAAAAATTCATAATTTTGCTGCTCTAGCGCAAACGGCAACAAGGCAAGGCAACAATAGTCTTCTGGCCCGTAAAAGTTATCTCGGGTCAAAGAGGTGGGCGTACGTGAGACATAAAGAAGCCAGCCAGATAAGTCGTCGCATAGAGTAGTTTTTCCGGAAAAAACGGCACAGCAAACGCAAAGCAAAAAGCCTATCGGGTGTTCGGGACAAACGTGTGTGTATAGTCCTCTTATCGTTTTATGCTGCATTTTTGTTTCCGCAAGTTTCTGACGTCGTTCACGCTTTGAGCGCGATGTTCGAGTGGAGTTTTAAAATTTGAATTCTTTTGTTAAGAATTTTCATTCTTGATTCAGTAGTGAATAAATGCAAGTTGATAAGGGGTGTATCGAATGAACAAAACTTGTGCTGACTCTATTCCGATTGATTCCAAACTGTGTCTAGGATGAAATTGGCTAAGGATGAATAAGGAGAGCATAGCTTGAACGATTTATAGCAATAATGATAAATTTTCATGACCCCACGCGAGTAAAAAATGAACTGGAAACAGTTTTTAGAAATATGATTGAATTGAAAAAGGAAAAGTTACACTCTCATGTTGCCGCCCTGGGGATCTGTCGAATTATTACGGAATATTACCTAAATTATTGCCAATTTAGTTCTGTAAAAAGTATCAGATAAAATTTATTTGTGATTTTATTATCTCAAATAATACCTGATACTCGTAATTTGTCGCAGTTAATACTAAAAATTTGAAAAATTTCTAAAATCTTTAACTGGCAATAAGTTTTGACTCTTCCTATTGAGTAAAGAGTATTTGGCTCGAAAAATTTAGTGCTGTTTCCATTTGTTAGGATGCCAAGCAACAATGTGAGTTTTATTGTACTCTTATGGTGGTCTTCAAGACCAATTTTGGTCTTAAATGCCATCATAAGAGTATAATAAAACCCAAATTGTTACTTGGGATGCACCATTTTACTAGATTTTATAGCATGCCTTGCTGCTAATGCTGTTGAATGCTGCGTAAGATACTAGAAATATTTTTGTTTTTATTCTATGTTCGAGAGGTTTTCAACCTGCGGCTGGTTCGCCTCTTACTAGAAATATTACTTTTCTGGAGTTTTATTACACTCTTATAATGATTCGCCCAATTTTCAAAAAGAGACATCGACTGGAGTGTAAAAACTATTGAGTAATTACATTGCCCAATTCTGCCTATAAGGTGCTTTCCCGTATCCTGTTCTGCAGACTGAGACCGTTAGCGGAGTCCTTCGTCGGCGAGTATCAAGCTGGTTTTCGTGAGGGTCGCTCCACGATGGATCAGATGTTTACCCTGCATCTGTTTGTGGACTTTAAAGCGGCGTATGATTCAGTTAAACGAAATGAGCTGTGGAAGATAATGCTAGAACATAGTTTTCCGATGAAACTAGTTTCGCTGAATCGTGCGACACTGGACGGATCCAAATCATGCGTTAGAATAGCGGGTGAGACCACAGTTGCTTTCGTGACGTTGGATGGACTGAAGCAAGGGGATGCACTCTCTAACCTGCTATTCATCATTGCCTTGGAAGGTGCATTACGAAGGGCAAACGGGGAAAGGAATGGAACTATCATCACGAAATCTTACATGCTTCTTGGTTTTGCGGATGACGTCGAAATCATCGGAATCAACCGTAAAGCAGTAGAAGAGGCCTTCAGGCCTTTTAAAAGGGAAGGGGCGAGATTGGGACTTACCATTAACACCGCCAAAACGAAGTACATGGTTGCTGGTAGTGAACGTGGGAACGTGAAGATGGGGAACTATATGAAGTAGTGGAGGAATTTATATACCTTGGTACACTCGTGACATGTGACAACGATGTAAGCCGCGAAGTGAAACGACGAATTGCAGCCGCAAATCGGGCTTTCTACGGATTACGTAGCCAGCTGAAGTCCTGTAGTTTACAAATTCGCACAAAACTGGTGCTCTACAGAACACTAATCCTCCCAGTGGCCCTTTACGGACACGAGTCATGGACGCTAAAGGAAGGACGGATCGGCGAGTGCTTGGGGTTTTTGAGCGTAAAACTCTGCGATCTTGGTGGCAAATTGGAAAATGGAGTGTGGCGCAGACGCATGAATCACGAGCTCTACCAAGTATACAAATATGCTGATATAGTGAAGGAACTGCAATGTGGCAGGCTGCGGTGGGCTGGACACGTAGTCAGAATGCCCGATGAAAGAGTAGCCAAAACTATTTTCTGCAGAGAACCAGGAATAGTCCGTATACTACGAGGTAGACCCCGCACCCGGCGGGTGTGTGCTGTCGAAGACGATGCACGTTCAGCTGGTGCTCGTGGGGATCGGAGAACGGCAGCCCAGGACCGACGGTACTGGAGCACCATAATTCGTTCGACGCAGGATCGGTAACGGACCGTTGCCACTGAAAAAAAATGATATCTGCAATCAATTTTGGCCATAAGAACCATCATAAGAGCGAAATAAAACCATCATTGTTTTTTAGGCCATGCGAAAGTTGGTATGCGATATTTTCAATTTTGAAGGTATTATGCATTGGACAAATTTATAATAAAATTTCGACATAGTTTGTCTTGATGAACACTAAAATAATTACAAACCAGTAAAACTTACAAATCATACTAAATGAAATTACATAGAACTACACTTAAACAGCACACAGTTATCGTCTCTGAACGAGTGCTCGTTCAGATATTTTCATCTATAGAGATGCCAAAATCAAACAGCTCGTAAACGGTGTTAAACTGAACTGCCAGATGCCTTATCAGATTAAGATTCGAAAAGTCCATTCCGGAGCGTACAGATTCAGCTCTTCCAAGAGTTTGGATCAATTTGCCCGATCAAAAGTTTAACAACATACTTAACTTGAGCTATCGAAGGCCTCTTTTAGAGAGTAGCGAGTCCCAACCAATTGGGACGCCCATTATACAGTCATCTACATACGTCATATAGAAAACAGGATTTATTCCACGTTGTTCCAGTTTTTCCAAGGCCGTCTGTTCTATACATTCCAGCACAATGTTTGCAACTACCGGAGAGAGTGGTGAACCCATTGGAATTTCAAATTTTTGCCGAAAAATCCACCATTGTACTGGAAAACGGTTAATTCCAGTACCATTTTTAGCATTTCCATAAAACTACACTTTTCGATACAAGTGTGCTCTGCCCATAAATGCATAACAGTCCCATCTGACTTTTCACCACTTTTGAGATAAACCCGGGAATCATCTTTAAATTAACTGTTCTTTCAATATTTCAAACAAAAAAGTTATGTTTGTTCCCAAGATGTTGAAAAAAGTATTAAACTATGTCAGTCCCAGTAGCAGTAGTAAAAATATATCAATAAGCATCTGTTTTCTGGAAATGCCTGGACCGATCCGCCTGCAGCAACTACCAAACGGAAGATTTAATGGCCTAGAAGAACACTACTGAGGAGAATTTGGATCGGATGTACGATTCCGTAGTTACAGTGGGAACAAGTTCCGGAATTTATGGGACTTGAACATAGATGCACCTTGAATCACAACAAACCCATCAATGGACACCTATAAAAGCACAGATTTGCAAATCTAGACTATTTGTAGTCGTATAAAGTGTTCAAGACGTCATTGGCCACATCTAAACATGTCCGTGAATGTTCCAGATACCTCTACGGGGATCAGTTTCTGAATTTAACTAAAATATAACATGTGACATCTCTAAATCGGTCCTCGAAAGTGCAAAACTAGTTTGAAATAATTCATTTGTTGTCACAAATAGTGTTCAGGATCACAGTGGTCATACTCGGACACTTTCTGGGAATGTTCCGGCCACACAGGAAAGCAACCAGCTTCTGAGTCAAATAAATCCCGACCTCACTATAAACTCAAGATAACAAATTTCAATAAAAAGGAGAAAAGGCCAGGGAGAGATTCCAGCTCAAATAGCAAATTGGCTAGTCTAGATTATTTTTAATTGGAATGAAGTTTCGTTGGTATGTTGGATACTCTACAAGGACTCATATTCCATAAAACGTAATATTTTTCGCCAAGAGTAACTTTTCGGAAGGACGTATTTAGAAATGAGATTATTTTTTAAAACTACTTATTTGAATAAAATGGCGTCAAAGGAAAGTTGTGGGCAATTAAGTGTTCCAGAAAAAATTACACTGAAAGAAAAATCTTCGCCAAAACAGTTGTAAAATGTTGATTTTCTCAAAATATCTCCTCCTACTTGCCTTATTTTTTTAAGGTAGCTTAAATTATGCCTTAAAATCTGGTGAAGAGCTACTTATGCACACTTTTTCTAATAAGTTTTTTGATAAACCTTTGAAATTTGTATTTTTTGTAAAACCAACAAAATCAATTTGTGTACGCACCATTTTGAACAAAATCGTTATATAAACTGTTTCTTAGGCACAGTCGTTCTCAAGTTAATGCAAATGTAAAATCTACAAATTATATATTAGGGTCACTTTACGCGTATCCGAAAACCGTGTAATCGACTTTCACGGATTTGAACCAAATTTGGTTAGATTGTTCAGTTTAGATCAGAGAGCCTGAATCCTAAATTTGGTGCCGATTAGTCCTCCTCACGATTAATTGTCGAATAATTTTATTTTATTTTTCTCTGGAAATATTTTTTAGAAAGAAACTATTTTCATATTTCAATTCCAATCATTCCGACCAAAAATAGTCGAGTCAGAAATGGCTTTTTAGCGTTTTGAGCTGGAAATGCTCATTTAGAAATCAGCATGTCTTCGGAACTTAATTCAACTGTTTATTAACGCTGTGTTAATTAGCATCCATATGCATCCTAGCAATAACCAATCTTCATAGTATGTATTAACATACTGAATAACTTTCTAGAACATTTGGAAGCAATAAAGAATATCGTATGCAAAGTTTTTGATCAGAATTGATTTTAAAGTGGTGTCTTTAAACAAATCATTATAGTTCGCGACCAGTAAGAGATAGATAGTTACTATATGCAGCAAAATTGCTTATTTGAGTGTGTTCTACAATTTTTGTAAAGACACTACACTGAAGTCGCTTTTTATGCGTTTTTTTACGCGACTATTTTTACGCGGTTTTCGGAATTTACGCGGTTTTTTTACACGGTTTTCGGAATTTACGCGGTTTTTTTACGCGGTTTTGATTTACGCGGGACGTATCCTTCGCGTAAAAAGTGACTTGAGTGTATATTTTTTGGACGCATTTTAAAGAGCAAAAATTTGTATCGCCCTATTAGGCGAATCCACCGTCACCCCAATAATGTAATAAAATGCGCTATATTTTACTAATAAACTGCTCCCAAGATGTGTTTCTTGGGAGCGTTAAAAAATTACGCATTTTCACGCTATAGTAAACTATCGCGTTTTGGAGGTTTGGTCCCACTGGTTCATATTAGTAAAGTTTTCTTGAATTAGTTTTCAATATCTTTTGAGTGGTAAAACCAATTCTTATGAAATTTTGCAGATACATTTGCAGTGTTAAAAGCTCTCATTTGATAGTAAAATAGTTGAAACTAGGAAATTTATCATGGTTAAAACCATTATAAATTATTGTTAATTTTGATATGTTGTTCAAGATTGCTCATAACTTTCAAACTAAACGTCCAATCAAAAAACAAATCAATAGTAATCTATCCGACTATATTACCTTTCAAATGAAACTGATAGAGCATAAATCGGTTCGGCCATTTCTGAGAAACTGGCGATCATTTGAACCTAGTCAAAACAGGTTTTTAAGGTTAACTTTTAAACCACTTATTTTTACTATATACTTATTTTTATTGAAACGTGATGAAAATTTTAGGGATCGTAAGAGCTTTCGTTTGATACTATTATCATTGAAATCGGTTGTGTGGTTCCGGAGAAAACCGTGTCACATAGTTTTCACATTTTTGCTTATAACTTTTAAACGGAACGTCGTATCACGAAATAATTTGATAGTGATATACTAGGCGTAAATACCTTTCAAACAAAAGTAATAGCACACGAATCGGTTCAGCCATCTCCGTGAAACAGGCGATAGAAAAAGAACTGCGCGCATCCTCACACATACACTCACACAGACATTGCTCAATTCGTCGAACCCTATCGATTGGTATATGTGGCTCGGCCCCCCGGGCCTCGGATTAACTTCGTGTTTTTCGACCAATTCCTAAACCTTTGTTATAGTATAACAAAGATAAAAATACATCTTGAACAATTGAATTGAACGAGCACGTGAATTATCAAAACAACAACGACTCGTGGTCTTGAAAATACTGCCGAGTCACCGACAACGCAAGGATCAAGGCATGCTGTGACTGTTATGCGTTTATTCTTGCTTATTCAAGCACAAATAAACGCATATCAGTAACATCGGCAGTTTTTCTAAATTTTGGAACAAATTTTAGGTCACTTGTGAACAAATTGCTTGTAAAAGTATTCTGTTATGTACTTTCAAGTGACTCAAGAGGACTCAACTAATGAGTGTACTAAAGCGCACGAAGACAAAATCGATCCCGGAACTCTTTAGCAATTTTGAAGATGAATCCGAGTTGCCTATTAGCCCTAGAGATGATCTCTTCAAAGTGTAAACGAAAGGTGAGGACACAGTCCAAGCAGCGCACTTTTCGCACTTATGGTTTCAGAAACTTATTTATGATTGAAATTAATCATAAATCGATTGTTAAAACTGATTTGTAGCAACTGTGCTAGTAGGGAGTCAAGATTCACTCCTAGATCGCCAATGTGATTAATCCGATGCAATGCATGACGCAAAATAGAGCAATTGAATAGAGCAACCGGGCTCATTTTGCGGTAAAACAGATGACATCCATATGGTAGAAATATAGACAGCTCGTTGATGGCGAAAAGTAAAGGGCCCGAGTTGCTTCCTTGAGGAACCCCTGATAGATTGCAAAACATTTCCGATTTTTCTATACCGATCTCCACACAAGTTTATCCATTCGATTTAACAATCTTTCGTGGTTGATACGATCGAATACGGCTTTTAAGTCTGTCTATGTCGCGTCTACTTGCGCACTCTCCTCCGTTTCTATCACCGCAAATGAGCATCACCTCACGCTGGATTTCAAGGAGGTCTACGAGTAACGATACAGGATTGATCGCAGTCGAATACCCAATTTTCTTACCCCAGCACTGAAGAAGTGCCAGAATGCCATAAAACTGACTTCGAACAAGTCAAACGTAGACTACATTTAATAAATTGGCATTCAATAGTAAGTAAGGAAGGAATTGTGAATGGCGAAGTAGAAAAAATCTATGAAATAATTAACAGTCTAGTATTAGAACAGGTTCCAGTGAAAAGAAGAAGGCTCAGCACCACCAAATTACAACTCTGCTGCCTGGCTTTTATAAAGGCCGCTCAACTACCTGAGATCTTTTGAAACTTATAACATTCACTCTGAATGCGATGGACAATGGCAACTAAGTAGAAGCTCTTTACACTGACTTCAGTAAATACCTTTACTAATCTTTAAATTGGAAAAATATGGATTAAAAGAAACACTTTTCGAAAATCTTCAGTCATATCTCACAAAACGGAAACAAATAGTTCGCTTTCAAAAAACCTTTTCCAACTTCTGGAGTTCCACAAGGTTCTCTTCTCTTCATAATGTACGTAAATGACATATCGTTTCATTTCAATTCAATGCTTGTTTTGTATATGCAGACAACATGAAGTTATTCAGCCGCAGAAATCAGCAAATATGTTCTCGCCTTTCTTTCAAAGTGTATCAAGTAATAACTCACCACTTTTGTCTGAAACATACCTGAGCAGTATTCCACATTATGACGTGAACGAGCTTCCGAGGAATTTCTCGCCATACGTTGTCCTACTGAAGTTGCAATCCATCAAAATGGATCAAAAGGACCCGGTCCCGATCAATTACCTGCTCTCTTTGGAAAACAGTGTGCTAATGCTCTCGCTTACCCTGTAAGTTTACAGTATTGAGGCACTTCCCAGCTATTTGGAAATCTGCTTTATAAATCTGGTTCGTTTAATGAAGTAGAGAACTACCGTAGGATCTCCATTCTTAGCTGTCTGCAAAAGGCCCTTGAAAGTATGGTGCATGATTCGCTCTACCAATCTGTCAAGTCCATAATATCTGCAGAACAACACGGTTTCATGAAAAACCTTTCGACCACTACAAACTTGCTAAGCAATGCATCGACTATTGTGGATAAAATCGAAAAACGACCACAAATCGACGTTGTATATGTCGATTTTGCCAAGGCTTGAGAAGTTTAGGAGAATGGACCTAGCTGAGTGGCTGACAGAATGGATTCTGTCGTATCTGGCGGGGCGTGCTCTATTCCGTTCCAGATTCGGTCCGGTGTTCCTCAAGGCATTGTCTTGGGACCTTTGCTGTTCGTTCTTTTCATCATCAATCTTTGCGGAAAATTGAAGTCCCCGAAACTATTATTCGCTGATAACGTCCAATTTCTGTACGCTTCAAATGGACATTGACGCGCTTATTAAATGGGCTGAAAGCTAACGTCATGTTGGCTAATCTCATTCACGCGAGACAACAAACTTCGAACGTAAAGGAGTCGTGAAGGACTTGAGGATTCTTATCGACAGCAAACTGAAATTTGTGGAACATATATATGCCGTTACGACTAAGGCAGCATATACAATGTTAGGTTTTTTGAGAAGGAACACCTTTTTTTTTTGTTGTGGGCAATGTTCTCAATTTAATTATATTTTAATCATTCATTAAGTAAATTATTATTCTCAGTTTTCGTTAGTGATGCTGACGTGTTCAGGTTCTGAGTATTTTATTGCAAAGGATCAGCATCGCTTGCTTTCGTGCCTCGTTCGTTGCAAAGACTTTGACAACCAAAACTTTCCCTAACAAGAATGATGCAATATTTTCCGTCCATACAGCGGATTCGCGCGGGACAAGTTTATGTTTTACTTTCAGAAGTAAATGTTTAAAGCATAATATTCATATTATCGAACGCACTTTCTAAACGACAATTTATAATGGTGATTTCGGAATGTATTTGAGTTTGAAGGCTTTGGTTTTGATTGCAGAACAATGGAACGACCAAACGGTTACCACTAAATCTACACACTCCACGCGAGAGAAAAATAGCTTTTAAAACCCATTCATACTTATAGGAGCGATACATTCTTCGTTAATCCTAAACCCGTGTTGCAATTAATAAGTTCTGAACTTATCCACGTTACCTTACTCGTTAAAATCAAATCCCGAAATTTAGTACGAATTTCACCTGCAACTGGCAATCCACGCTAGCTCAGATAAACCAGACAGCAGCAACAAAGTTTCGAATGCATATAGGTAAGACTATCTATTCTCTAATCGAAACCATTCCACCCACACCAACAGTTTTGCGCAAACCTTCGGTCCCGAATCCGTTCGGGGTGAATTCTCTGCAATGAGTTTGGGAAAATCGATTTACCTCAGGAAGAGTGGTACAAAACGTACTTTTCTTAAGACATACAAACTGATGTGAAACAGTGAAACTGATCAAACAATAAGGGATAATTTAAACTTTACCGAAAGTTGTTGCTATACCAACTAACTGTTCGCTATTTTACCCCATCAGTGCGTTTCGTACAATCGTTTTCCAAACTTCCAAACGGAATGAGTGCGAAAAACTGTAGACAAAGATGTGCACCTTCTGAGCTCAATTCTCCCCCCAACTCTCAACCCAGCATAAAACAAAGGAGGATGAAATTATATAGGGATCGAACCCTAGGTTTTTTCTTCTTTCCAAATCGTTCCGATTTGGCCAGCCCTGCCACTCTGACTGCAGACAAAAAAGGTTGCGATGAAGCTATTCAGTTGCTTTAGAGTCCTCTGCCGCCGCCGCCGCCGCCGCCGCCGCGCACCGGTAAATGGTACGGTAAGGTAAATGTGCCGGTTATGGTAATTCCATGTTGCGCCAACCGTTTGGATCGGTTTTAAATAACCCTCAATAAATTTTATGGCTACTTTTTTAACAGTAGAAAAACACAAAATAAAAACAAATAATGTATGAGCTACCCTGGCACAGTGCGGTACAGTTTACAGGTTGGGTATGGGAGAACCGACTGTAAAACTTCGGTCGGTACCGGAAAACGGTCGCTTTGAAGATGATCCTGAAAATTTTCTGCTTATTATCCCACCTGTCGTAAAAGTAACCACTTTCGTTTTAATCGAGAAGGAACTGTCCAATTTACGTTGTGCAAACAAGTGCTGGTAATTTAAAAACATTTTTATCAATGTGTTCGAAACAATTTCGTTTTTCAATCAAAAATTCATTCGAAGGTGGTCGAGCGAATCAATGGCAGAAAATCATTCCCATTTGTGAGAAAATGAAGCTTGCACATTCCTTCAGATCCTTCGCTGGAAGGTCGCCAAACAGGCACACATTAAAAAGAGCTAATTGCCTATGCTTCTGCCCTAACACCGTTGGTCTTCATGCAAAAAACTGCTTCAAAGTAACATAATTATTTCGGAATGTAGCCGAAGGGCGACAGTAGCAGGAGCAGCAGCTGGGGAGAGTTCACTGATCCACCCTCCAGACGCGGCAAGGCAAAGCTGGTCTGGATTATGACCCGGATTTAAGGTGAATCCGACCGGGCGGATGAAATAAAGTAAAGAAAAATACCTTGGCAGCAGGTGATACTGAAAGTTTAAACTATGTCGCTCTCTCGGACGAGAAGCCAGGGGCTGAACCGTGGTAGGATGGTGTGCTCTCTTGAAGCTGCCGCTGCAGTGACAGTCTTGGAGAAAATTGTATCCCATTAGATGTTAAAGATGCTTTAAATGCACTGCCAATTTTGCAATTTTTATGATTAATTACCGCACCCAAGAAGTAGTTTAAATTATTTTTCGGCATTTGCCTCGAAACATCGATCAACTCTGGTGTGCCTAGGCTGGGCACGTGCCGCACCTTCTCTTCAAAACTTTATCAAAACAACTTCTGCACCCTAGAAGTCCGCAATTTTTAGTTTAATCTGCCACTATTCTCGCGATTACGTAAAAATAGTTCCAGTTTCAAGTTCAGTTATAAATTAAGTTTGAAGTCTAGTTTCTAGCCTAATTTAAGCTAAATTTCAAGTCCAAATGCAATTCTAATTTCATGTCCAATTCCAACACGGATGTCAAGTTCAATTTTAAGTCTAGTTTCAAGTCCAATTCCAAATACTTTTTAAGCACAATTTGAATCCATTCTCAAGTCTAATTTCAATTCCTACGGTGGGTTCAATTTCAAATCTAAATTCATGTTTATTACCAAGACTTTCAGATTTGAGTTTAAGTCCAACTTGAAACCAATTCATATGCATTTCCAATTTTAAGTGGGAAGCTCCAAAGAAAAGTCAGAAAATTAAATTCTACTCAGGGCTCAGAAATCTCATGTTCAATTTATACGCCAGAAAGTAATATATTCTTGGTTGATTTTGCGAAGCGGTCAGTTAGCAAAACTAAACTTTGAGATTTAAAATAACAGTAAAGTGCAAGAAAATTGACAGACAATTGACTGAAAAAGACAAACACTGTCCGCAGTTCAGTAGTCATGTCCATGGTCTTAGATATAAAAGAATACTACCAGAGGTGGAACCGTATGCGCTGAATGGGTTTTGTTATTCGCCTTCATACAGGGCTGTCAATTTTTTCAAGTACACCAAATTCTTTTTTTACACGGGGGATGCGTCCCGTGTAAAAAAAGACCGTGCAAAAATAAACCGTGTTATTTCGAGAAACCGTGTAAAAAAATCCGTGTTATTTCAAGAAACCGTGCAAAAACAGTCGTGCGAAAAAAATTCCGCATAAAGAAATCCGTGTAAAAAAAGAATTGGATGCAAAACTGTTGTTGGCGAAATTTTAGAAAAACCGTGTTATTTCGAGAAACCGTGCAAAAAAAAAAAGGCGTGCAAAGAAAATCCGTGTAAAAAAAATCCGCGCAAAAAAAGAATTGGGTGTACTGGTTCAGCCACAAGGAAATTTATTTTGTAATATTTTACTCATATCTGTCAATCTAATTTTGTAATGATAAAATTTTCGAAACATTTTTTGTTGTCCCTGAGCTATGGTCGAACAGGACGGCTTCCTGTCTTTTTACAAGGAAACATCACTATCGGTCACAGGCTTAGAGCTTAACCATAAACACCATAGTGTAGTCCTGTCGATCCAGAACATCACTGCACTGTTCGTATAGGTGTAGTCTATGGAAATTTTTTGAGAAAACTTAACTTGAAATTTGTATGGAAATGTGACTCAATGGAGGCGCATGGTACATAAATATCCTACATACACCCTCAAGTAACAGAACCAAAAAGAAAACTATATTGATTGAAAAAGGATGATTTTATTATGCAACAAGCGTTTCTAAAGCCACTTTTTCGTCCACCTGGAAGTGTGATTAAACTTTTCTCCTCGTTACGCTACACTTTCCATGTTATTTTATACCGCACTTTCCGCCAAACGGGACTCCGCAGTTTGAAAGTGAGACTGCACAGAACTGTGTCCGAATTGCAAAATACTAAAGTCACTGTCGTAAAAAAGAGAAAGAGCAACAACAGCAATTGGTATTAGGGTAAATAATCCAGATTTGGCTGGCAGGCACAATATCAATTTAAATAATCTGTGACTTAAAGCATTAGTTATATTTGTAATAAATCGAAGTTTATCGCCGCAATTTAAACTAGGAAGCTCACATTTTACAACACCTTTCTATTCCGATGTTCGAGCACATCATTGAAGCAGTAGTGTAGCTCACAATGGCAACGTCTCAAGAAGCAAAAAAATCGTACAAGATTCTTTTTCCTCAACCACCACGAATCTCCTTTCATCTATGTTACTGGTTGGTAGAGGAATTGCCATTCTCTCGGCAATACCGAAAATGTTCGAATCCATGGTTTATAAGCGTTTGTATCGCGAGATTGAACCAAAAATTTCCATTTCCCAACACGGATTCCTTAAAGGACGCTCAACAGTAACTAATTTGACGGAATTTGTTTCGAGAACTGTGCAATGGATGGTGGATGGGTGGCAAGTAGATACAATATTCACAGATATGTCTAAGGCTTTTGACGTAATAAATATTGATGCGAGCGCATCAGTGTTGCCAAAGTATGGAATTGGCGGTATAAATCTGTGGTGGATAAGCGATTATCTAAAGAATCGATCGAATGTCAAGATTGACAAGAGCAAGTCAGCTTCATCGCCGGTCTACTCTGGCTTGCCTCAGGGGAGTCATCTAGGACCATTGCTTTTCGGCATAATCATGAACAAGCTCCCGGTACTTCTCCCTGGAGTTTTCATCTTTATTGAAATTTGGTCTTTATTTGGTGAAATCTGTTAAGGACTGTCGAATTCTTCAGGATTTCACTGGTTTTTGTAAAGCGTTCGGCCTAAAAGTTAATACGTAGAAGTGTAATCTGGTTTCACACACCCGAACAAAAAATAAATCGGTATTTGATTATTTCATGAAAGGTGAAATAATACAAAGAAGAGACCATGTATGCGATCTTGGGGTAGAAATGGACAGCGAGCTTAACTTCATCCGGCATACTGAAAAGGTTGTCGCAAAAGCAAATTCCTTATTTAGCATGATCAAACGGCTCAGTGGAGAATTAAATGATGCTGAGTACGCAAGTGTAGCTCTGTGGAATTTAGGATGAACCGGAGAGATGCCTAACTATAAATCGTTTTGTTTATTGATTGAAACGGAAAGCTTGGAGAACAGAAGGCGTACAACAGATGCTCTGTTGTTAAAGGACATACTCGATGGCAGGTATAATTCGCCATATTTAGCAAGTCAAGTGACCGTGAATGATGGACGTTCGTCGTTAAGAAATGTTAGACCTTTTCGTTTGACAAATAGAGTTCAAAATTACGCCAGAAATGAACCAATGTATAGAATGATGGCCAAATTTAACAATCATCGTGATATTACAAATGTTGAATTGTTGTTGAATATTTTATGTAAATCATTTGCAATAAGTAGGTGATAACTATTTATGTAATTATTTTAAATATCGATAACGGGCAGAGCCTTACATCAGTCAAATAAATAAATATAAACGTATACTGGGCAAACAAGATAGAAAAAGAGGATAAATGCGAGGGAGAAAAAGGAAAAAAATAGCGAAACAAAATAAAACAAAAAAAAATCGTGACAGTATGAGGCAGAAAACGAGACGTAAAAAGAGAAAAAAAATGGAAAGGATGAAAACGGGAGAAAAAAGGTAAAAACGATGAGGAAACAGAAGAAATTGAACAGAAATAGAGGAAGAACCCAAGTAAAAATGTGAGTTTTATTGCACTCTTATAATGGTTTTACTGACCAGCTTTGGTCATAAAAACCATCATAAGGATGTGATAAAACCCAAATTGTTGCCTGGGAATGAAAGAGAAAAAAGAAAGAAAGGAAGGAAAAAGATAAATAAAACGAGTACAACAAAAAAAGAAGAACAAACTGAACAGAAAAAAAGGAAAACAGAACAAAAGAGGAGAAAAACTGAACAAAAGGTTGAGAAAAGAGGAAAAGAAACAAAGCACAAAATACGGGAGTAGCAAAATTAAAACACGAGAGCAGAAAAAGACGGATATAGAGAAAAAATGGGAATGAAAAATAAAACCATATTGAAATGGAAAAGAAAAACAGAACGTGACAGAAAACAAGAAAGCACGAGCAGGAGATAATAGGAGGAAAAGTGGAACAGATGAAAACGAAGCAATAGAAGAGGGGTCAACGGGACAGACAAGATCAAAGAAAGAGGAAAGACAGGAGGAGAAACGGAAGAAAAAAGACGAAGAACAGAACAGGGAAAAGGAAAGTAAGCGGGAAATCAGGCCTGAAAAGGGTGAAGTTTTTTAACTGAAGTTCGAAAACAGACACTGAAGAAGCCTGCAAGTCGTTGGCGAAATACGTATCTGTCATGATTAAAAAATATACATAGTAGAATTAAATTGGATAAGTTTTCTTCTTTTTTAATTTTGGGCTGAAAAGGGTAACAAACGGGACAGTGAAAGCGAAAACAGCGGACAGAAGAAAGGAGGAAAACGAGAAAAATAGAGAGAAGTAACGGGAAAAAACGTGACAGAAAAAAAGGAAAACGGAGCAGAAAATGCTCCGATGAACCAAAAGGGTAGAGAACAGTAGCAATAGAAAAAAGAAAAATGATAGAAGAATGGAGGTAAACGAACGAAAGAGGTCAACGGATAAGAGGCGAAAGATGGGAGATAATTCAAAAGGGGATTAGGATGGGAAAATACGACAGAAAAAAAAGAAAAGAAGAACAGAAAAACGAACCAAAGGGAAAGGTAAACCGGGATAAAGAAGGAAAACTGGAAAGCAAAGGGAAAAAAGTGAGCCAAAACATAATAAACGTGACAGAAATAAGAAAAAATCGGGCCCCTAAAAGAGGATAAACGGAACAGACGTAGACGAAAAAAACCTTCACGAGTCAAAAAAAGAAAGACGCAAACTTACAACTAAAAAGGGGATAAGGTTCTATGTTCGGAAACTGAGAAGAAAAGAATAAAAAAAAAAATTGTGAAGAAAAAGATAAAAAAACAAGAGGGAAGACGAGACTGAAAATATGAAAAATGAGACAGTACACTAAGCGGAATACGGAACAATACACTAGAAATCAGACAGGAACAGACAGAAAAAGAGGAAAAAGAAGCAAAAGGAGAAGAAAAACCAACAAAACGTTATATAATAAAAGAAAAAACGGAACGAAAAGTGGAAAATGGGACAGGAAAAGAGAGAAAAACCAACGGAACAGAGGTGAAACGCGTGAGAGAGTAAGACGAAAAATATGAAAACTAATTGCAAGTGAAACTTCACTTCGTGTCTAATTTCGCTTCCATGCTCAATGTCAAGTTCAATCTCAAATCCAATTGCATGTCCGATTTTAGTTCCAATTTCAAGTCTATTATAATTACAAATTAAACGATAAACTGAAGCTTGACGTGGGTTAAGACTTTTTAACTAATCAATAAGAGCGGTCACGTTTAATTGTGAATTTGTGTATACATTAGAATATTTTTGTGAATTCAAGTGAGATTCGGAGTATAATTTACCGAATGTGATTGCTGCGATGTTCAAAAAGTGCTTTTATTGTGTATATGAATGAAGCCAACACGAGGATCTCCGATAACTAAAAGCAAAGCCTAGGGCTTAAACGTCTTTCTAAGACTTGACCCTGCTTTATCGACAAACTTCGCGGCCAACTATTAAAGTGCAGGACAGTTACGGGGCTTACGGGCACAGCCTATTCGAGATCCGAACATACGACGATTGGCTTGTTAGACCAACATCGTACTTCGAAGCTAACTGGATGGTCAAATTCCGACAACTAATAGTTATTAATTAATCTGACTCTTGAATATCCTTAATTCTGATGAAAATCTATTAAAAATCCTTCATACGAAGTGGGCGGCTACGAATTTAATGTTACTAAGTTATAATTTTACATTATGCATTCTAATCATGTTTCCATTTAGGTCAAGAAACATTTCTGCTAATGTTGATCGAAGTACTCTAGAATATATAAAGCCATCTCGGTAAGCAAGGTAATTCAGGTAAAGTTGACCAGGAAGAGGTTGAAGAAAGTTAAGAGCAAAATGTAGAAAATTTTAGTTGATTTTATAAATTCAGAAGGGAGAGAAAAACGTTTCGACGTCTTAACGTTGCAAACATATCTATGCAAGCTGTTGATTGCGGTCGGTTTTTGAGGTTTGGTGACGGATTCCCGTTGTAAATACTGCGCCCTAGCTGTTTCGTTACGAGTTTTTTGAGGCGGGTGCGACTCTATGGCTTAAAGCTTCTGTCAACTACCGCGATCGCTCAGGTCATACTACGCTTGATTTACTTTGAGGCCTATCTTGGGACAGTACAGGAAAATTTAAACTCTATTTTCAAGTCCAATTTCGATTTCAATAATAAATCCATTTTCCCGTCTAATTTCAACTTTAATTTTAAGATCTAATTGCGCCCGAAAGTTCGGAGTGTGATTGTGAAGTAATAACTTGATTTAAAAATTTCCAGGTCATAATATTCTTCTGAAAGGTTGGATGCCATACCTTTTGTTTATGTCTCGGTATGCCACTGTCGATCAGTGTTTCGAGATTTAAACAACAAAATATCATAGAGAACACTTGAGAATCCGCTTCAAACTGTGTTTCAAGTGCAGCAACTTTATAAATGAATTCATTGTAGTTAAAAATGTTGCATGATTCACCACCATACCTCTGTTTGAAATCTAAAATCTAAAATGAAAATCAATTCACTTCTAATTTTGGAAGGAATTCCCGACGGCGAAATATTTTACCGACAGAACCCATCCAACCATCCTTTGATTCCAGATCAGAAAAAATGCCAAAAAAAATCAAATTGTTTCTCGTACTCGGAATTTGCGTTCCTTCTTCGGAGGCGGAAGTGCGACGACGGTGAAGGCCCGTCGTCCTTTTCTTTCCGCTCCGACACTGAAACGCTTATAATGTTCCAAACGCACCGAAACGTAGCATCCATCCCCAGCAGACCCGGTTCCAGCGACGGACCGACGACCGTCATCATATCGTCGTGCGCAACCGAGCGGTGACAAGCTTTTGCCAAACAAACGTACCTACCTACCTACTCACAAATACAAACTGGTGTCCCGAAACCGAAGTGTTTCAAACTTCTGAACTTTTAGCCAGAAAGGTGAGTCGGTTTTCGTCGGATTCGACTGTTGACAGCCGCCCGGCTCACTGCTTTGTCGTGTCGTGTCTCACGGGGCTAAGAAAGAAGAAGGTCGCCCGACGACGATTGTCACCTGCTTTGTTCAAATATTTTCCGAAATCCTCCGGAGGACGTACCGCCGGAAACCGCCCGGCAACGGTGGTGGTCGATCGAGATTTGCGAGAACAATGTGGGACAGACGGAAAAGTACGGGGAAGCATTTCAAAAGGGGGTCGGTCGTTGTGTTTGATTCTCGATTTTGGTGCTGGGTTGGTTTACATGACTAAACTGTTTGTCGACACATAAAGGTGATGCCATTTTTTGAATAGGAAAAGTGAAGCCTGACGAACGATTGTTCCGAGATTTTTGAAATAATGAAAACTAACCAGTCAGTCAAGTTCCTTGAGAAATCATGCTGCATGTTCAAGTGTGATTGATATTGCAGTATTTTTTGTGACAAATCACTTCTACTGAAGTGCAACAGACAGTAAAAGCAACACTCTGTCTTCTGGGATGTGATAGATTAAGTCTCTTGAGGCTCATCATTCATATTCGAGCATGATATGCACGTTGCAATGGGTTTGTCAAACCGAATTAAATGCACAAGTGACATGAATAATGCCTGTCACTCTCTATTATCGCAAACAAAAAGATGAATCATTCACAAATCCTTAGTTATCGGGTTATTGTTATGACATTTTCATCTCATCCAGAAGGTGACACTCGGTGAAAACCAGGATAAGACTCAGATGGACGTAATGCATTGGCTGGTGCAGATTTAAACGACATGCAAGGCTTAGTTTTGGGTCCGGACTTTCCAGTCTCGAAAAATTATAAAAAAAGCTGTCCACTCGGACACTTCCGCACCACGAGGATCACGAGAAACGAGGCACAACAGCATGAAAATCACGAATCACAGCGCGTTGATGTGAGCCGAGTAATGGAAATAACATTCCACGAAAAGCTTTTCCCTGGCTGACTGATCGGAACGGCATACCAGCGAGCGATGCAGCATTTTCCGATGGAAACCCCAAAGTATGAAGCATCATATCGTATGCCTCGCAGGACGACGGTTGAAACGAGAGAGAGAGAGAATCCGAAAGAGAGGCAAAAAACGCTCATAGGCTTCGTGCTGCTGAAATAACAACATTGCCTAGAGGTCATGTATACTTAATGCTTGGCCAACTCCCACGTCGGATGAGTAAAAAAGCTGTGTCGTTGCCATCATTTTTCCGTCCCTCCCCGAAGGCGGTCTGATTTCCACCGGCAGGATTTGTGATGGAGCTCGTCCGGTCGTTCGTTGGCAAAAAAATTTTGCTTCTGGAAACCAGCAAAAAGTCCACAGTTATTCCAACGGAATGCAACAGAACGCACCAGCACCACCGACAAATGAGAGGAGAAAATTTGACGTTGCTCGGATACTTTATGATGACGCAAAATTTGGTGACCCATAAAAATTAAACTGTGCCAGCTATCAATTGAATGACAAGAAAAGTACAGGATTAAAAAGTTACACTTAACTGGCGACTCAAAAACAGTGTAAAAAATTTAAATTCGAAAACATATTGTTCAACAAAAATAATAATTTTCAAACGCTGGCATGAATATAAAAACCTCAATCATCCAATCTGCATTCAGAACGAGTCCCAGCATCGCCGTCCCTCCTATTGTGTTCGGACACGTAACCTGCCGTCGCTAACCGGCCCGATCCGTCGCGTCGCACGTCAACGGAATGTGAATGATGCTACTTCAATTCCCTATTGACCCGAATTCGACATTTTCCATTTAATTGCTGCTAATTTCCTACCCGAAAAAGCGGCAAATGCAAATGCTCGCCGCAGCACCACTTTGTTGAACGAGGCTCTCGCAAACGAGGCAAAGGTGCGCCACCCGAACCGTGACACGAGTGCACTGCAGCATGCAGCAGTAGCTCATTATGGAAGCTTTTATGCTGGTGATTTTTATTCTGCCCCCGACTACCTACGGACTACGGACTATGACGGGGTTTCGCGTTCAATCAGCGTCGTCCCGTCAAGCTTCACTCGCTGCCTAATGGGCAGTGGGGCAGGGTGGGGCACCGGGGAGAGAGGCTCGGGCGACAAAGTGCCTTCTTAACCTCTCGACTGTCGACACTCGGCGCTCGGTGCTGCCCCGGCCGGCGCAGGACTAATGATAATTACTGCGGAGGTGGTTGGTTTTAATGACGATGAATGCCTTTTCCAGTGACGCTATCACGAGCGGCTCGGCAGCGCCAGCCAGCGTCACACGTTGCAGCATCATACGTTACTAATACGGTTAATTTTGAAGCATTTGTCCTAAGAGCATCATTTTGTTTGTTCACACATCATTTGCCGTTTTGTTGTGCAATATTTTGTTGGGCAGCTAGGCGTCAATATAATTAGAAGCTTCAGTGGTCTAATTGCTGGTTGCCAATTACATTCAATGCGTCAAATCAAATCTTTCTATGGATGACTTGAAACGCATTTTTTTTCGACAAAAAGGTCAATTATAATGTATTATCATCAGTGAACTCATTGCTCGTGGCACTTTCTTCTAAGAATCCAACATATATGGATGTAAAAATATTGATAAATACTTTTGTTGTAAAACACACCTCATACGAACCGCCTTCAAGTGTGTCGGCCCTTACGAGTCCACAACAAATCCTGCTGGTGTCGCGAATTAATGTTGGAATAATCGTGACGCTAGACACGAGCCATTTTTGTAAACATTAAAAGATCGGACGGAAAGCGTTCGTGCACGAGCTGGGCCGAAGGAAGAATTAATGGTGAGTCTGCAATTAAACCGGAGGAGGGTCCTGCACTTCCAACTCAGACTTTTTCAAAATGACATCAGGGGGTTTGCTTCATCGGATGATATTGCCACACGATGATCATCTAATGTTCGGCATAAAAAAAATAAAATAGGTATTCTAAACTTAACGGTCTATAATATCTGGTAAAAAATATGGCTATTAAAAGTTGACCAACAATTGAGTATATTGTTCGCTTTGTAAAATTATCCACGGTTCCTAATTCTACTCACTTTCTTGCCCATGTTCCTAATTCTGCGCGTGTTTGTTCCTAATTCTGCGCACCCAAAAAGTAATAATACACTCAAGTCGCTTTTTACGCGAAGGATACGTCCCACGTAAATAAAAACCGCGTAAGTTCCGAAAATCGCGTAAAAAACCGCGTAAATTCCAAAATTCGCGTAAAAAACCGCGTCAATTCTGAAAATCGCGTAAAAAAACCGCGTAAATTCCGAAAATTGCGTAAAAAACCTCGTAAATTCCGAAATTCGCGTAAAAAACCGCGTAAATTCCGAAATTCGCGCAAAAAACCGCGTAAATTCCGAAAATCGCATAAAAAACCTCGTAAATTCCGAAATTCGTATAAAAAACCCGCGTAAATTCCGAAATTCGCGTAAAAAACCGCGTAAATTCCAAAACTCGCGTTAAAAACCGCGTAAATTCCGACATTTGCGTAAAAACCGCGTAAATTCCGAAAATGGCGTAATTTCCGAAAATCACGTAAAACACCGCGTAAATTCCAAAATTCGCGTAAAACACCGCGTAAATTCTGAAATTCGCGTAAAAAACCGCGTAATTTCCGAAAAACGCGTTAAAAAAACCGCGTAAATTCCGAAAATCGCGTAAAAACCGCGTAAATTTTAAAATTCGCGTAAAAAAAGCTTTGTGGATTTCAACACTACGCGAAAAAATAGACGTTTTGAGCACATCCGCGTAAATTCCGAAAATCACGCAAAGAAAACCGCGTAAATTTCGAAAATCTGTGCTGTTCAGGTGGCACAGAAATATTGTTACTATTTTGATTGGCTCATTTTAAATATTTTGTACTAAATAACGTGAAAGGCGAAATGATTCGGACTTCCTGCATACTGCACACTGCAGACTAATATTAAAAATTGGGCATTTATAAAGAAATCACTTCCTCACTCCCCGACAGATTCGTGAAACTGGATATTCAAAAAAAAAAATCAGAAAATATGGTTCCATGAATTGGCGCTCGTAGGTTTGAACCCCGCGACGCTGCAAAGGATTCCAATTAATGCAAGTTAAAGGTTCTACTTGAATTCTCATGCCTCAAAACCTGAGCCTTTTGGGTGAGGTTCCGTATTCTTTCGCGTTTTTTTCCCAGGATACATTACTGCGCATTATTTGGAACATTAATAAAAAATCAGTGCCTAAATCTGCGCAATACTGCATTGTATTTTTCTAAGGAAAGCACTGCATGTAATTACTCTTTTTTCACTCAAACAATGTCACTCACAGATTCTTATAAACATACATACGCCAGAAATCCAGCTTACATTAGTCTTTGATCTAATGATCTGAATATGCTACATAGTATCTTTAAAGTGTACACATCCGTAAAGTGAGTTGAATCTAGGTAAACGCTGTAAACGCTTTTGCTACTGTAGATGAAACATGCTCGTGAAACCGCAGTTGCAAATGAATCGACACTCTCAGGTTGCAAGTAGAGTTACAGCCACTGGTGAGCAGGATTTTTAGCAGGTAAGTCAGAGAACGTGTGTTTAAAGGCCAACTCATTCTTGATTCAATCGTGTTCAAGTTGAGTCACGTCTGTTTTAAAAATATCCGGAAACTACAGTGACTAATAATTAAATACAGTTGATAAGAAATTCCAACCAATTTCATCAACGAAGAGAGAAAGTGAGATCATGCATGCGGTGGCAATTATTATGTTGCTTATCATTATCCATTTTTTTTGTTATAGTATTTTCTCAACAGTTCTTTATGCATTCTGAAAATACTGCTATGCTGTAGACTAAATTTGGTCCCCTCTTCAATAGGATGGATGTGCGAGTCATCACTCAGTCTTTAACGATCAATTGTTCAACATGGTGGTAAAATTCGTACTGCTTCCAGTTCTAGTTGTTGTCGCCGCAATAATTAATACTTCCACTGCAGAAAGCAATGAAAGTATTTCGAATGCACCGTTTGCATATGAACTCATCGTTTCTGGTTTGGAAACAATTAGATTCTAGTAAGTAAAAACCACCGTTGAATTTTGCAGACTAATTTTTTTTACTCCATTTTTAGTATTCAACAAAACGATTTCCGCTTCCAAAAACTTACCTCTTATATCGCAAGCTTGGATAAAACTCTAAAAGTCATTGAAACTGTTGTCAGAAAACAGTTTTTACACCCCGAGGAGAAAACATTGCCACAAACGTGTGCAGAAATATCGGATCGTCGTTCAGGGCTATACCGCATTCAGCCACAGGTGGGATTTTTTGATGTTTATGAAGTTTATTGCGATCAGGAATACGAAGGCGGCGGTTGGACGATCATCCAAAATAGGTATGATGGCTCAGTGGAGTTTTTTAGAGGTTGGAAGCAATACGAAGCCGGCTTCGGAGATCTTCGCGGAGAGTTCTGGTTGGGCTTGAAAAAAATATATGCTTTAACGAACGTTAAGCCACACGAGCTGCATATTATGCTGGAGAACTTTGATGGGAAAATTGTTACGGCGCTTTATGACCGGTTTATAGTAGGAGGTCCAGAGATGAGCTATGTGTTGCGTAGTTTAGGAAACTACACTGGAACTGCAGGAGATTCACTTCGCCCCCATGAGGGAATGAAGTTTTCGGCTTTTGATAACGACAATGATAAAGCGTTTGGTAATTGTGCAGAGGTATATAAAGCAGCTTGGTGGTATAAGCAATGTTTTGATAGGTACACTTAGTGCATTGTTGAGTTATATCATTGTTATTCATATCTATTGTTACCGTTACAGTAATTTAAATGGACAGTGTCGGAAAGGACCACAAACAGCGAAAAACTATCCGATGTGTTGGTATGGCTTTCATGGTTCTCTCAAAGGACTAAAGCGGTCACGCATGATGATCAGGGCAGTTAACAACGTTTAAAATACTTATACGAATGTTCGAAATAAGTTTTCTAGCCGTGAATAAAAAAGTCATTTGCATTGCCAAAAGGATCAACCGATTTATATGTAAAGTATTTGTGAACTTATAATAGGTTTGAAATACCCGAAGATAGGTTGAAACAGTCAACAGTACTAATTCTCCTAAAGTCTAATTTTGAGCAAACGTCGATCATTTTCCACAAATGTATGGTTAGTATCTTGCATTTGTTGAAGCTGAGTGTCAAAAAATGCCGAGAGCACCAACCCTGTATACGATCTACACTTAGCTGGCAAGTAGTCGCATTGATTGGTATCGCTGATGATGTTTTATTATAAATTTTGACGTCGTCGGCGTAAAACAGGCGGCATGCAGTGTAACAAAAAGATCGTTGATAAATAGCGAGAATAAAAGTGGTCCAAGATTACTCCCCTGGGGGACGCCCGAAACATTCGTAAATTCTTCACAGCTAGAAGCTCCAATCCGAACGAAAAGCAATCGGTTTACCAAATTGGATCTGAACCAGGCGATCACGGATCTGTGGATTCCAAGCTTCCCTAGTTTGCTTAACCTTCCGTTACTCGCGCCAACTTTTGTAACACGGATACTCGCGCGTTGTATTTTGTACAACACTTTTTACTTCGGAATATCTCGTAATCCTAGTTGTATAGAAAGTTACTGTCTTCAGCAAAGTTAATCAGTAGGTTAAGACGTATCGTTTGGGGGATAAAATTTTATAAGTTTGTCACCAGGTGGCGCCAAAACCCGCTGTAAATTGTACATCTTACAATTGCGGCCATATACAAGTTGCTGCATTCGGAAAGATACTTTTATCGTTCCTAAATGATGTAGCATTCTATTGATTAATTTTTTTCTAGTAGTTATCATGTTTTCTTAGATATTTTTCACATAAATCATCTCATCACATGATACCATTTCTGCAGTTGGCAGAAAGTATGGCATCTGTGATTGGAAAGTAGGGCTGATGTGGTGTTTTGATATACTTGGGCAGGATGTTTGGAAAGTTTTTTGCACAGTAATGATACATAGTGTGAAAATTGGATACTTGCGTTCATCAGCCAGCATTTTTGGTCCACTAAAACATTTTCTGAAAACAGGATCATACAAATAAACAGATTCCGTAGATAGAACACATTCAGAAAACTAGCCCATACACTAGCGCCGTGAAGTCACGAAATTATGATCTTTTGCACACCTGCGGAATGACCATCAACTGCTGAATAACTTTGCTGTATACAGAAAACATTTTCCCTTTTGAAGAAATAAGAGAAAACTCCAGAACGGACCAAGTGCGGTATCCCTCATACGTCGATTGCATCGTTTCTGCGATTTCGGTTCATGCTCATCTATTTTGCTGAACAGTTTGAAGCATTCATGTATTAAATAATTATGTCATTTTGTTCATAATAAGTTTATTGAAGAATACATTTTGGTTTGACATCGATCTGTTACTTTAAAACAAAATGGCATCCAAAAATTTACAAGTGTTGTACAAAATACAACAGCGCGAGTAACGGAAGGTTAACAGAATGTCGTGATCTACTCGATCAAATGCTGCTTTGAGATCAGTCTAGACAGCATCAACCTGTCCACCGTTGTCCATTGTGCGAACTCATAGTGATGCGAATTCGGTCAGATTTGTCGCAATAGAATAGAATCTATACTGAGCAGTTGAAATGTAATTCTTAATTCCGAACGTCTCTCTTGTCACCTTTCTTGTGAACAGGGAACATAGATAAGGACTTCCACAGTCATATCTTGATCAACACAATAACGTTGTAGCTGCATTCACTTGCATCCAGATAGAACGTGTCTACCTTTTTTAGCAATCCTCGCACCTTTTGGTAGTAAGCGTGTACGGCGCAATATCTCTGCACATAAGCGTTGGTAACAGGAAATGCTTAGCAACTTATGGACTACATTGGCTCGTTTCATTATGCCTGATTTTTGTTTTCAAGTGTAATAAGTTCAAGTTGTCACACGGCTTTCGAGCCATAAATCTCGCATCTGAACAGTATTTTTCGATATAAATTAACAAATTATGGTTGTTTATGAGTACCATTACCATTATATCAGATCTGATATATAAAAGAGAAGCGCAAAAGTTCGACCGTGCATCACTCGAGAACGGAGCGTCCGATTTGAATCGTCTTTGTTTTATTGTGTTCGTTTTTATCACCGCTACGTTTTTACGGCGAGAAAATTTACTGGGAAGATTGGAAAACTCAAAAAATTAGTTTTCCGTATAAAATCCACAACGCATTGCATGCGCTATATCAGTGGTTACTACGATCATCGGTGATATCGACTATTCGATTTTTTAACATTGCCGTTGCCGCGGTAAATGAACATGTGTTACCGTCATTGAAATCGCCACATATAACAATGAGGGATATTCTTGATATTAACCATTTTTGCGGCCTTGCAAAATCAGAAAATAACTAACATATGTAATGTGTTATTATTAAACCTAAACTCAAACCTAACGCAATTAATATAAATGGTTTAAGCACTAAATACATTATATTGGTGCTTTCAAATCGAAAAATGAAGAATACATTTTGCATATGTAGATAAACTGAATTTCCAGCAATCCAGCAACAAATCAGTTGTAAAAGTATTGATGCAAATGAAATTTTTACAAAAGTATGCACCCCTTAAAAGTGCAAAAAAGCTCACAAAATTATGCTACTGTGTACTGTGTTTTAGTACGTGAATTACCAAAAAAACAAAGAGAACATCCTCGATTTATAGCCGGCGGAAATTTTTATTAGCATTTTCATATATTTGAGGAGGCGTTTAGAAATGAAATTAACACTTTAATTCATAAAGTGGAAGTGGAAAAGTGAACTTATCTGGATCAATAATTGATACTAACGCTGTTTACGAATTACAGTTACAATTACCGAGATTCGGCAATGCAATTATTTCGGCTAATTCTTATCAATCAATCTATTGAATCAAATAAAAATCTAAATCGCTTGACTATTGTCATCGAATAGATATCAGAATATTGAAATGAATTTTAAATTATCAAGGAATTCCAAATGTTCGAGTGTCAAAAAATTGTTGGCTAACTTATAAACCAGCATACAGAATAGCGAGATGATAATGGGACGAACGTACTAAAGCAAATAAAAAGTGTTTGAGAGCGCTAAATAGAACAAATATTTTAGCATAAATTAAAGTATAGTTAGTTGTGTAATGATCCTGTTCTTAGAAAAATTCTACCGTATATTGCATATAATTAGATGATCAACTGCAGCAGACAAAATTACGCTTTGTTTAAGCCATCGAATTTACTTTTACAAAAAATAAGTTAACAATCAGCAGAGTTTACAAGACATGGCTCGATGCAACTTCCATCAACACAACTGTTAGGTATTGGGAATTGACAAACCAACTTTCATACCGACATGTTTCCAACGTGTAATCGTTAATAACTTTTGAGATTTTGTCAGATTTCAGCAAATCTACATGTTAGACTGTGTGCTTGCACAGAAATGTATGTACGATATGTACATCAAAACATGTGTTGGAACGTATTCTATTACCCCAAAAACTGTCTTCGCAATCGACCCGATTCATACTGGAGTATTTAAAAGTAGCTGTTTTTCAGCGTTTTGGCAGTCACCATAGAGTATTTTTTAGCTGTTACTACCCGGAACCCTTCTGGTTTGAAATAAAACAATATTCTTAAAATGGCGCTAAAATATGTGTAATTTCAATTTAGGTATTTAAAAGTCCAGTAAAACCAGTAAAATCTTCAAATTCCTTAAAAATGTTAACCCCCTTTTTTGATCTTGAATGGACCTAGTATTGATTTTTGAGTGGACCTAGTTTTGCGCTTCGAGACATCACTGACGGTAGCTATCATTGCCTACCACTAACGAACTCGTCGTTGTATATTCATTGAAACTGCTTGTTGTCACTAGTATCTCCGTTTATAATTAATCTATAAGCACGGGATATTGAAAGTAGGCTTGATTTATAGCCCAAATAAAAACTTAATTATATTGATAAAACTAACTATTACTCATCCTTTTTCGTAGTTGCTTCATAGTGTTTGTAAATTGTACCCTCTAGTTTTGAAACTAAAAAGTCTTCCTAATTAATTAGCTAACATATGTCATTTTATGCTTAAAATAATGTAAACTTAATTTATTCTCAGTATTGTACAAAAATTTTAACAATCATTGATTAAATGATAAGATGGATCAAAAGATAAGAGGGATACTAACTGCCTTCTGTTAAGGGGGCATAGTACCTTTTCAATTTTTAAAAACCGAAATTTTTTTTATTGATTATTTCGAAAGATTAACATTTTGACCATATGTGTTTGAAGTCGTTTGCATGAATTCCAAAAATTGACAAAGTTACAGCTATTTGTACCGCGCATGTCTGGAGCGATTACACAACGAGTAAAAACTTCAACGCCGTTTTTCTCGAAACCGGGTTTTCAAAGTCGATACCATAAATATCCCAAGAACGGCTCAATCAATTCTCATGATTTTTTTTTTATTTGAAAGCCAACTTTGTCTGATCATCATGCGTGACCGCTTTAGTCCGTAGTTCAAACCACGAAACTTATCCCAGCTCATAGCCGCACTTTCTGTTTGTCCTTTCAGATACTGTCCATTTAAATTACTGTAATGGTAAAAATATATATAAATACCAATGATATAACTCAACAATGCACTAGGTGTACCTTTGCAAACAATCGTTATACCACCAAGCTCCTTTATATACCTCTGCACAATTCCTACTCGTTTTATCATTGTCGTTATCAAAAGCCGAAAACTTCATTCCCTCATGGTGGCGAAGTGAATCTCCTGCAGTTCCAGTGTAGTTTCCTAAACTACGCAACACATAGCTCGTCTCTGGACCACCTATTACAAACCGGTCATAAAGCGCCGTGACAATTTTCCCATCAAAGTCCTCCAGCATAATATGCAGCTCGTGTGGCTTAACGCTCGTTAACTCATATATTTTTTTCATGCCCAACCAGTACTCTCCGCGAAGATCTCCGAAGCCGGTTTCATATTCCTTCCAACCTCTAAAAAACTCCACTGAGCCATCATACCTATTTTGGATGATCATCCAACCGCCGCCTTCGTATTCCTGATCGCAATAAACTACGAAAGGATCGGAAAATCCCGCCTGTGGCTGAATGCGGTACGGCCCTGATCGACGATCCGATATTTCTGCGCACGTTTGTGGTAATGTTTTCTTCTCGGAGTGTGAAACAACAGTTTCAATGGCTTTTACAGTTTTACCCATGCTCGCGATATAAGTAGTAAGTTTTTGGACACGAAAATCATTTTGTTGCAAACTAAAAATGGAGTAAAAAAATTAATCTGCAAAATTCAACGGTGGTTTTTACTTACTTGAAACCAATTGTTTCTAAACCAGAAACGATGAGTTCATATGCAAACGGTGCATTCGAAATACTTTCATTGCTTTCTGCAGTGGAAGTATTAATTATTGCGGCGACAACAACTAGAACTGGAAGCAGTACGAATTTTACGACCATGTTGAACAATTAATCGTTAAAGACTGACTGATGACTCGCACATCCATCCTATTTAAGTGGGGACCAAATTTAGACTAAAGCATAGCAGTATTTTCAGAATGCATTAAGAACTGTTGAGAAAATACTATAACAAAAAAAATGGATAATGATAAGCAACATAATAATTGCCACCGCACTTTCTCTCTTCGTTGATGAAATTGGTTGGAATTTCTTATCAACTGTATTTAATTATTAGTCACTGTAGTTTCCGGATATTTTTAAAACAGACGTGACTCAACTTGAACACGATTGGATCAAGAATGAGTCGGCCTTTAAACACAGTTCACTGACTTACTTGCTAAAAATCCTGATCACCAGTGGCTGTAACTCTATTTGCAATCTAAGAGTGACGATTCATTTGCAACTGCGGTTTCACGAGCATGTTTCATCTACAGTAGGGCTTTTACAGTACCTAGATTCGACCTCGACCGGGATTGAACTCATGACACATCGCACCGAATGCAACAGTCTTAACCTCTGTGCCAGAACTACTCTTGAATGAGGAAAGATTAAATGCTTATATGATTTAGCCGATAGCTTATTCGGGGTAGTCAGTTTTTGCTTCGAGCTGTCTTTAAATAGATAATAAGCGTTCAATCCAAAGCCGACATCAAGAAGACGAAGAAATCGAATCCGTTTTATTAGTGTTGCGCCACTTTAAGAATGTTGCACGAATTGCCATCAAATATGTTCGGTGTTAAATCAGACTGAATCAAGTCGCAAATTCAAAAAAAAAAAATGAGTTAATAACAGTTAGCGATGAACAATTTCCTAAGCATTTTACTTTAACCAGACTATCATAAATGTTGCAAACAGCCATAGTTATCAGATGATTTCGAACAATTGGTATGTATTAACCATACAGAGCAACAAACTTTGAACGCGTTTTTCTCGAATAGTTTTGTCACTTGGTTCGGTTTGACTTAAAAACGACCATATATGATCGGTGTTTGTTAAGTCAGACCGAACAAACTGACAAAACTCTGATTTCGAGAAAAACGCGTCCAAAGTTTGCTGCTGCTGTGTAGTTTAAAGCTATCAATCATTCGAAATCATTTCATATCTTTGGCTGTTTGCAACATTTATGTAATCAGATTAGAGTAGAATGTAGTTTGGGAAATTTTCAATCGTTTGCTGTCATTAACTTATTTTTTTTTTTAATTTTGCGGCTTGGTCCGGACTGATTTAACACCGACCATATAAGAAAATAATGCCATCAAGATTTTTTGCAATGACTCATATGTTGCAGTTTTCGAGTCTGTAGACTTTTCTGCTCATTTTAGCAGGATTCAACCACAGAAAAGTTTAAAATCAACTATGGACTTAATTATTTAAATGACGTGTACGGTTGAAAGCCCCATTAAAAAGAAAATAAATAAATAAATAAATAAATAAATAAATGATGTGTAGACGAAACTATTTCTCAGTAATTATGGGACCTATTTAGACAATTTTTTTGTTTTTCTGGGAAAGGTTTGGAGAAAATTTTAACTACTTTTGAACTTTGTAAGCATACATAAACCGAGAATATAAAAGATAAGATTATTTTATCGTCCATCCAAATTTTATATGTTGTTTTGCTCAGTTATGTTCAGTTCCAAGCAACTAGCAATAAAATATAAGTGTGAGTAAACGAGACATTCTCCAATAACTTATTTGCTTGAAATCGAGTCACAAAGTCTTGGATATTGGAGATTTCGACGGCTTTTTTGCGATCCAACCCCTCAAATAAATCAAATATTTTTAAAATACTTTGCTGTAAATATCTAAAGCTACTTCTACTAAATTCTTACAGTTAGAACTTAAATTAGCAGACTTCAATATTTATGTTACTTTATATTGAGATATTTCAGGTCGCGTTTGTAAAACAGATTTACAACTAAATCATGGAACAACTCGTTACATTCCACATTCTGGTGAATTCTGTTTTTTTTACCATCAAAGTTTGAATGTGTCCTTGATAAAAAAAATCTGACTGTTTAAGAAAACATGCTACATCACCTATGTGTGATTCAGATATTATCCTACTGGCTCGGGAAGCGTTTCATAGTTTCTTCCATGTAAATGAACAAAATAATAACAAAGAATTTTTTTTAATAGTACCACTATACTAGTGCTATTTATTAATAGGACACAAGGTTGAACATTTATTTAGAATATATATTTATTTATATATTTATTTAAAACATAATTTTCATTTCGTTCACATCTTAAATTGAGAAACACTAGCATATTACAAAAATATTACACCACTTGATGTGTAACCAAAAATCGTAATTCACCACACCACATTCGTCGACCATGAACCGCAACGCACAAATCGGGTTTCGTTTCCTCATTTCATTATCAGGCCGGAAGCTTGATACGATCAACCGGAAAAGTTAAGCCCGCCTCCGCCATCACCACCATTCCCTCCCGGTGGAGGCAGACTATGAATTTGCACCATAAGCTCACTTGTAACTGCCGCGCGTTTCCTCCGCTCGCTAGTTTCCTGCCGCCACGCACCCGCGGCCACGACAATAAGCGACAGAAAACAAATCCTTCCCCATTCGTCGTAATCACGAATCATTGCTTCTGCAATCAAGCGTTCATTGCTTTTTCAACTCCGAGACTTCGATGGCTGGCTGGCTGGTCCGTCGCGTCGTCCCAATTCCCTAACGATCCGTTGTCTATCTACCACCGAAAATCATCGGCCGAAACGCGAGCGAGCCGCCCCAGCATCATTTTGCTGCTTTTTTTGCTTTGTTTGTTTGTTCTGTCGTTAGTATGCTACGGACGGAACGATCCGCGCTGGATGAACCGAACTGACGGAAATAGTGAATTTTCCCGACTTCGAAACGATAGGCACAAAGGTTTCCTACGGTTTCCGTCCCAGTCAAGTTGTTGCTATCTGGTCGCCTTATCGTACCTACATATTGTGATTCCTTTGGTAGTGCTTGGTTCGACGAAAAAAAAAGAAAGCGGCTGAGTCGCTTGTTGAGGAAATGCTATAAGTGGAGAGTTGTTTGAAGATGAATATCATAAGTCGGTGGTTCTGTTGGTTGGATGTTGTCGAGACTAATTTCATCGTTTGATGAAATCGTGGAAACTGATCTTATTCGGTTAGTAAATTCAACGATTCCAACGAAAAAAAGTGCTAAGCGCTTATCATATCTATGTTTACCGGTCTACCGGTATCCTGGCCGGGCTCCGTGAATGGGATGCCACGCAGGAAGGCGGCCATCCGATAAACAGTCCCATAGTCGAATCCACGCCGAACATCAACTGCCAAGTGTGTAAAGTGGATGGAATCAAAACAGAGAGCGTGTGTGTGTGTGTGGGTGTATGTCAATGGAAATTTTATGAAGGCCTTAGAATGCCGAGGGACTTCTGCTTTGGAATGTGGGCAACAGTTTTCACGCTCGAGAGATTTCGTTCCGTATTTTGCGTACGATTGTGGCACCATAAGTGGTTTGCTGGAAAGTAACACTGGTCGACGATGTGAGTTTTCGCCTTCGGTTGAGTTCATAAAGTATGCTGCATCGCAGGCGACAGTTTTGCGGTTCAATTATTCTTGAATATATTAATCTTAAATTTAGGTTATCATAGACCTCCATTAAATTATGGTACGAAGTGAACGAATGGAGGCGCATGGTTTTCCATAAGCAACTACAAGCAGAAATCGTTTTAAAACCATATCTTTAAATTATTCCACAATTTCATTTGATAATTTCATAAAAATTATACTTCACGGACCTGTATATTTTGAACCAACCAACAAACACATTTATTTTGCCGATTCAAGCTTGCCTTCGAAGCAGGGGAAAAATGAACCACTCTAACACGTATGGCCTCGGTGGGTAAACAGCAGCCGAAAATTAGATATACATACACAGAACAGACTGTTTATCAGAAAATGATGTTAAGAGGATTTTCCTCGACAGCTCTCGTGAGGACTGCCTTGGTACGGCTGCTCGGCTCGGGGTGGGGGCGAAACCTGTTTGTCTCCGGCGGAACGTGAGGAAAGTTGTTTGTTGTGTATATATTTTAAGCTGTGCTTCCCGAAGACATGATACACGAACAAGTTTGTGGTTCTTTTACGCAATCAAGCGACAAAATCGCATAATGAGGTTGACTTAATATGGGCGTGTGGAGGCAGTTTCCAGCACCAGGCAGCGTACGGCCGGGACTGGCTGGCTGGCTGGCTGGGGAGTGTCTTCCAAGGTGTGATTCAATTTGCGTGTTGATCGCTACCATTGAGCCGTCGCAGAGACGTCGACGTGGTTTTGTTTTAGTGTTCCGAGAGCAAATTTTGGTCTGCTGCCACGTATTTTGGCTCATATTGTGGCTGTTTTTTGTGAGTTGCTTTGCTAGTTTGGCATCTAATTTGGAATAAAGTCCTGTAAAGTCTGAATAATCGAAATAGGTTGTTTTTAAAATTTCATTTTGAATCATCCAATTATTTTTTTTGTAGATATTCTTCCCTAAGTTGTTTTTGTAGAGCGAAATTCTTTAACAAAGTGTTTTTACGAAAAAATTGGAATTTCTATTTTAATTTATTGTTGATACTTTGAAGCTTTACACCGCTGTAGGCACAATTTATGATCGCCAGCTTGTCAGCTTGTGGAGATTGAAAAACTTTTCTTGCTCCGTAAAAAATTCAAACAATCTACAAAACCGTTAGCATGCAAATAGCGCATCTAAAAAACCAAAAAAAAAAAAAAATCAACTGTCCATTCTGTCCTTGAGCGGAACAAAAATCTTGCTTACCCTCCCTTCGGCCCCCATGATCACTTCAAGTTTTAAAATTTTCATTATTGTTACTTTCCACAGAACATATTGCATCCGTCGCCATTGTTATCCTTAATCCCCTGGAGTGCACCCGGAACGCTCGACGCTCCGAAGAAGAAGAACGGGAGCAAAAAAAATAGCAAGAACAGGCAGCATACCAATTCGCGTGGTGGTGGACACACAAACCCAGCAGCCGACCGGGAAAATTATTCATTCCTGGGCAACAGCCAGCGAGAACATCCGGCTGACGACGGCGCGCTTGGTCACAGCAGCAAGCTATTCGCGCTGGAACCAATTGGAGAATAAAAAAAAAGACTGCTGACAAAAAAAATATAATAAAAAACCATGAGAAAATAAAGCAGCTATGCCCTGGCTGCTATCCTGGTGCTAGTCCTGTGCAGTGATCCCGCTCGTAGTTCGTCACAGCAGGACGGACCGTCCGACCGACTGAGCTGTGGTAGGACTGCTGTGGAAGGAAAACAAAAACATATCAAGCGGGCGAGTAAAAAGCCAAGCGGAGTTTTTCGTCGAGTAGCCCGAAAAATTATGAAAAGTGGAGTGTTGAATAAATAGGGGAAAAAAATTACTGCACTATCCGGCAGGTGACAGGTTGCCCGGCCGGTTGCGGGTGGGTTCTGCGCGGGGAGCACGGAAAGAAGAGACCGTGAGAGAGAATTCCGGAAGAGGATGCTGCAGAACCTCATCGGTCGAGTGAAGCATTGTGCCGGTGGTGCGGGGCAACGGAAGAGGAAGAAATCCATTGTTTGTTAGTGTTTCTAGTGATTTTGCCGACGGTGTACCGCACTGGGGGCGGAAGTTCTAGTGGTGCAAAGTGAAAATACTACCCGGGCCCGAGGAATATCCTCGGCATCCTTCAATTCGTCGGTTCGGCTGGGAGGTGGTTGCATGCTCTGTCGTCATCCCGTCGTCGTCATCGTCGTCGTCGTCGGAGCCGAGCTATGAGTGGTCAACGGCGGGAACGAAGCTGTGGCTGCTGCTGCCGGTGGCGTCCGAGAAACATGGGGATTATTAAAATAACATTTCTACTGGCTTGTTCGGTGCTGGGATTAGCGAAAGGTGAGTGCTTGCATTGTTTTCTTTTTTCTCCTTTCGAGGGTGTTTGGTGCATTTTTGCTTGCCCACTTGTGAGAGAGTAATATTAAAAATAGCATTGGTATTAGGTTTCTGGGTTTTACAACTAAGTTCGACATCAAATAGCGCCAACACCGGGGTGAACTTGATTATACATCCGATGTTTCAATTACAGTCTCTAGCCTAATTAGACATTCGCCAGTTCCGCTGGTCAGTCACGTTTTGGCATTGAGTTGCGCTCATATTAATCCGAGCAACTGCAAGTGCTTTTCGTTTGCTCGAAATCGGACAACATTTCGACCAGCGGACAATGACAAGCATTTTAAATCCGTCTTTACGAGAGTCCGTTGGACGTTGCCTTTCCGTTGCCTGAACCGACAATGTCTCTGTCATCAGTCTAATAATCCGCTCTAGCATCCTCCTCCTCCTCCTCCATTCAGAATCCGGGAACTCGTCATTTGGAATAACAAGGGGCGAATTAGATGCTAGTCGGATGCGTGTGATGACACGAATTGCGTCAGAGAAGAGGAAGCCAGTTTCTATAATCTACCTAACAGTTAGGTTTCTTTACTGATGTCTAATTTTCTGATTTGATCTTTAAAAGCCTGAAAAGATGTAGGAGGATCCCATGACGCAATTGTGCTTCTGCGTGACAGTAGCAGCCCTCGCACAGAATACAAAAAATTCCTTACCCAGCTAAAACATTTTTTTCCACGCACGCTTTCTGAGTTCGTAAACAAACATTTGCCAGTTTAGCTTAGGTTTGAATATCAAGTTAAAATGCTTCGTTGACATACTAATAATAGAATACCTAGAAAAGTTATAGGGCAAGATTCCTTTCGCGGGAAAGCAAACCCGATGTAAATAGATGCTGCACCGGAAAAGTAATATTCTGCGAACTTCATGCAGGCCGAGATTGGTCCATGGCTTCCGTATTCCGATTGATCTAAATTTCAAACGAAACTGTTTCAATCGAGTTGTTTGCCCAATCGATTTTTTTGGCTGAATAAGGAATCACGTCACGGTATTTAACAGACTTTTTCGTCGGGTGCGAGGCGGTTCGCTTTCTAAATTCTGCGATGAGTGCCGACGGAAAGAAGCATGCTTGACCGTCGCTGAAGAACTTCTACAGTTTCATGTGAAAAAGAACAGTTTACAAGATATTCAAAAAAATTTAATTATCGACAGACAATTCCATAGACAAACACTACGATAAAGAAGTTTTTTTGCCAACATTAGGTGAACTGGTCAACAACTAGCTTTCTCATTTCCAAAAAAAAAGAGTTTACCTGTTGACCGCGAACAGAGTCAGATACAAATACAAAAAGGCCGGCAACAGACTGTCTATTTTACAGCCGCAAAGATTCACCCAAGTTTTACTTGTTAACCTACTGCAGACGACTGACTGTGACCAACAGTCAGGTTGCTGAACGCGATCGAAATCTAGACGATACCAATGATTGCCCGATAGGATGAAACTGTTCATGCCGTTCCTCGCGACGGTAGCACAACGTGACACTGTCGAGATTGTATATTGCACGAGACATGTATTAGGGTTAATCAACCCCCACATCTCTCCTCTTCTCACAACATAAACTACAACTATAAAGAAACTATTTAATATAAAAGCATGGTTGTCTAATTTACACGCTTCAAAACAATTTGCCAATAATTGCCATTTATTGTATTTACTAGTTGAACCCGAATCTTACGATCCGGAAAACGTAAATGTCTGTTCAGAATTCAGAAAACTGCGGATGCATTCCATTGGCCAGTGTTTGCGAAGACGTTTAATCTTTGCATTAGTTCTTTGAGTTCATATATTGCATAATATAGCTCTAAGATATTGTACATAAAAGAGTCATAGCCGGAAACTGAAACAAATAGTTTTGTATTGAATAGTATTGAATTTTATTTAACTGAATAAAAAATTTCTGACTGTTTGCAACATTTATGTAGTCTGATTAGAGTGAAATGTTGCTTAGAAAATTCTTGATCGTTTGCTATCATTAACTCATTTTTTTTTTAAATTTTGCGACTTGGTCCGGTCTGATTTAGCACCGATCATATGATATCGCGACAAGCAATCGAGTTGAGCAGGCGAGTCGAGCAGTCGAATCAAGCAATCGAGTCAAGCAGTAAAATCAAGCTGTTCAGTTAAGCAGTCCGGTCGAGCAGTTGAGTTGAGCAGTCAAGTCGAGCAGTTGAATCTAGTGGTCGAGTGGAGCAGTCAAGTCGAGCAGTTCAATCGAGCAGTTGAATCGAGTAGTCTAGTCAAGCAGTCGGGCCAAGCGGTTAAGTCGCGCAGTTCAGTTAAGTTGTCCAGTCGAACAGTTAATTCGAGCAGTTGAGTCGAGTAGTCCAGTCGAGCAGTTGAGTCAAGCAGTTGAATCGAGCAGTTAAGTCGAGCTGTCGAATCAAACAGAAGTCAAGCAGTTGAGTCGAGCAGTTTAATCGAGCAATTAAGTCGAGTAGTCCGGTCGAGCAGTTGAGTCGAGCAATCCGGTCGAGCAGTTGAGACGAGCACTCGAATCAAACAGTTTAGTCAAGCAGTCCAGTCGAGCAGTTGGGTCAAGCGGTTCAGTCGAGCAGTTAAATCGAACAGTTGAGTCGAGCAGTTCAGCCGAGTAGCCCAGTCGAACAATCAAATCGAGCAGTTATGTCGAATCAAACAGTTTAGTTAAGCAGTCCAGTCGAACAATCAAATCGAGCAGTCGAATCGAACAGTTCAGTCAAGCAGTCAAGTCGATCTGTCCAATCAAGCAGTTGAGTCGAGCAGTCGAATCGAACAGTTTAGTTAAGCAGTCCAGTCGAACAATCAAATCGAGCAGTCTAATCGACCAGTCCAGTCGAGCAGTCTAGTCAACCAGTTGAGCTATCGAGCAGTCCAGTAGTCGACCAATGAGGTGACTGAGAATGCAACCTATTGCTACGAAAGCATGACGTCCTGTCAGGGACCTGTTTTTAGTTACCGATAAGCCTCTTATGACGTCCTGTCAGAGACCTGGTTTTCGGTACAGATATAAGCCTCTTATATAAATAGATTTGGGGATAAAAGTCGACCTTGTGATACATTCAACTGGTGTTTTCCACACAAAAATATCCGAAAGATGTCTTTTCCTGATAAAACTGGGACAAAGTTTGTGGTAAAGATTATACTCTGTAACTGATCGCCCATATGGTATAGCAGTTTGGCGCAATTACCGTATTGTTCAAATTCTTAGCAATTCCGAAATTCGTTTTATATCGACACCATTAAGAACACAATTTACTGGTACCTGGTTACTTGGCGAAAACGACCGGATGTCCTAATACATTTCCACCATATCACAGACTTTCTTTCGGTTAGGAAACACAAGTTTCCCGATCTTTCGGCATTGAGGAAGATTCGACTCTTGGGTAAGCTGAAGGAACTTAAGATACTTTGACTTCGCGTCACTGCTGTTTTTATCTCTCCAGTAATGCGGAACCCGACTCTTTCTTCTTTGCCTCCCTGTTGGTCTCGAGGTGTGATGCTGGCCTAACAAGCCGTCGTATGTTCGAATCCCGACTGGGAGAGGCTGTTAGAGTCAATAGCATCGTAGCAACTGGCCCTGCAATTGTCCTGCACTCTAACAGCTGGCTGCGAAGTCTGTCGTGTAAAAACAGAAGGTCAAGTTTCGATAACGGAATGTAGCACCTAGGTTTTGCTTTGCTTACTCTTTCTTCTAGTCTGTCAAGTAAATTTGTCTCCGCAGTATTTTCTGCCCGGGGATATTGCCGAGACGATGCTGTACATATTTTATTATATGATAATTGGCAATTTCACAGAATCCAAAGCAGTTTTTAAGAATCTGTTTAAAATGGATAGTACCGAACCATTTCATCCATCTATGGTCGTGCCGAACTATATACTTTATTGAAGAATGATTGTTCTAAATCATTTCAGTTATAACCATATGGAAATATTTTGATTACCAAGGGTGGGTAAATGGATCGTACGGAACCATTTCTTTAAATTTAGCTATGGTCGCATCGGACCGTTCCATTTATATTCGGAGTACGGATCATCTGAGTTTTCCTTTATCAATTATGTTGGCCATGTGAACCAAGTCTTTCATCAGAAAAGTCGAAAAAATGAAAGAAAGCAAGCTAATAAACAATCATCATAAAAACATACTTTACAAGTTCAGTCATTCAAGCTCAAGTATGGAGTTCATACAAGGACAATAAAACATCGATAAAAAGATTTCCTATAATGCACCAAACAAATAACCCTTTGTAACGAGTACAGTATAACCCTGATATAAATCAACCACGATACAAAGCAACTTCAATATAACGTAACTCGATATAAGATAACTTAATAAAACATAACTCAATAAATAAATAAAATAAACAAATAACTATCATTGTGGTGTGACCTTGCATTGCTACTGTGCAAATAATTATTCAATGTTGAAAGAGATGATTCGATTAAAGAAATTTTTACATGAGTAATTCTGGCTGAAACGGGGCCACTACTGACAGGAGGTCTTCAAATATTGGAACTTTTGCGCTTAATTGGTTCAAAATGGTTAAAAAATAAGACTTACACTTTTGATACCGCGCAATAGTGAACCCCTCGTTCTCCAAGGGATCTAACAGTTTCAAATAAAGTTGAATTTTGAGCAAACCTTGAGATCTATATCATGTGATATTTCCTAAATTTGCCTTGAAACAACTAACAAATGACCCAGTTCTGTAAAGAAGAAGAACAGGGCTTTCAATTTTTGACTTAGTCGGCATAAAAAGCCCGACAAATAGGTGACAGGAGAGCTGATAGTTCATTTTTAACATGAAAAAAATATAGTGGTTCAAGGTTACTCCCCTGTGGTACACAAGAGACCTTGCAGAACGAGTCGGGAAATTTGGACACAATCTTTACACTCAGCTTACGCTACGGTGCACTAAGTACGATACACTTGCAGAACGGTGCAGAAACACCCAGCTTCTCAAGCCTTGCAAGGAGGATCCGCGTGATCCACTCGTTCAAACGCTGCTTTCAAGTCTGTGTACGCCGTGTCAGTTTGCTTTCCTTCATTCATTTTGCGTAGGCTAAACGAGACGAAATCAACGAGATTCGTAGAGACTGAACGTTTTGAAAAAAACCCATGCTGATCTGAAGAAATGTAGTGTTGACAGCTAGCGAAGAAAGCGTCGTTCACGATTATCGCGAGCAATTTAGGGATAGAGCTTAGCGATGTAATCCTTCGATAGTTTTCAACGTTGCGCTTATCACTCTTCTTGTGTGCAGGGAACATAACTGCATCTTTCCATTGAGTAGGGAACTTACACTGCTGGATTGAACCTTTAAACAATAGTAAAAGAAGTCTAGCGAGAACAGTAGAACATTTCTTCATGATACAAGATGAATACTGTCATGTCTGGCCATTAATAAAAATTTATGTTTTCCGATGGCAGTTTCGACAACCTCCTCAGTTACACGAAAAACGTTGAGATTGACGAGTTGGTTGGGAGTGTTTCTAGCAGCAGAGGTAATATGTTCCAAGGAAGTAGGAAAACTAATAAAAGTCTGCATGAAATGTGTTGCAAAGTGGTTGCATTTATTGCGCGCAGCGTTGGCTTTGCGGTTGCCCAGAAACAGATCTACAGGCAGGTCATCTCCATGTTTCTCCGAGTTGACAATTGACCAAATCTTCTTCGGATTTCTGCGAAGGTTTCTTTTGCATTCGTAGAGTATAAAAGTAAGACAAAATGATTTTTGGTGGTGTGATTCGGGAGTCCCACTTTATGTCCCATTTAAAATCTCGTCAACCGGAATTTTAAATCCAGTTTCGAGCCCTGTTTCATTTTCTATTTCAGGTTTTAAATCCCTTTTTAGGTTTAATCTCAAATGCGAATTTGCAAATTTTATAAAGGTTTTATCATAGTGTTGTGCAACACCTAGATGGTAGTACTACTTATAGCTAGCTGTAAAACCATATTAAGTCTGTTAATAAAGCAGATCTATTGTGCCTAATTATATTATCGCGATAAAACTGGTTGACGGTGACATATCTCTGATTATCTCACTATAAATGGTGTACCAATCAAATTTGATTTTATTGCGGTTGCTTGTCAAACCTGTTAGGTTTATGGGGTGCTATTAATATGGTAACACACTGACCAAACCAATCTATTGCTGCCATTATGAAGAATACAGGAGTTCAACACCAAAATCATTTTTTTATGCGAGGCCATATTGCCGTTTTCTAGCATATTTTTTATCGCCAAACCACAATTCATCAAAGCAAACTGTGAGTTGCGAAAAGGAAGTTATTATCAATTGATTTTCATGTCAGAATGCAACTAGAATGATTTAGCTATAAACTAAGGTTGACTAATGCAATATTTGAATCGAATCGAATTGTTTAAATAACTGGTTTTCAAAAAGTTGCAAAATGTTGATGGTGCTTTAATTTTAGCCCCTTATCTGGTTGCGAAGTCTGTCGTATTAAAACAGAAGGTCATTTCAATAACGGAATTAGCATCCAGGCTTTGCTTTGCTTGCTTCCTTATCGATAAAATTTAATGCGCATATGCTGTAACTAATTGTAACAATAGAAATCGACTGGTACTAGTTATTAATTATAATTAGGGTTGGGATACCGGGAGTACCGGAACCGGGAATACCGGTACTACCGGCTGATTTTCCAGTACCGAAATACCGGTACTAGCACTAGAGAAAACCGGTACTTCCGGTACTGATCAATTATGCAATTTTTCTAACATTCGGCCTTAAAATCAAAGATAACAATTTTAAAATAATTTCTAAAACTGCGCGCTATATTTTGATAAAGCTAGCGGATGAGTCACTACAACGATTTAACACCAGTAACGAGATTGAGGAAATTATTGAGCGTTAGTTATTGGTGAATATGGCTAGCTGATCTTGAAGGAAAAATTAGAACGGACTTCAGACGCCTATAGCAGTTCAAGCTTTAAGAAATTCGATTAGACCTGTACACCAAAACACTCTGCGGAAGGAATTCGCTTCGATGTAACTCAAGGATTGAAGAGTAAGTATTGGACTATGCTTTTCGGTACCCTGAGTATAGCCTGTCCTTCAGCGATACATTCTGAGAAAGCATTTTCAGTGTCTGGCAGATTCGTTTTCGCATGGCGAACAGTACATTGAATATTCTGTGCATCTTAAAGTTGAATTTTGCAAGCTTTTCCTCTAGTAGCCTACAACCGGGTGGTCGTGTTGTATCAAAAACTTGTCTTCACTGTACTTGGTCCTAGGCTACTTATCACCAATTCATCGAGCTTCTCGAAGTCGGCTTCAACTTGGTTGTTGGACCCCTCTATTCCTGGTATCGGTGGGGTTTTTGAAAAGAACAGCTTTCGGTGCAGAGTCATCCGTCATCCTTGCGATATTACCGACCCATCGTAGCCTCCCGACTTTCACCAGATGTCGTTTGGAATCACTCCAATTTTTGTAATCGCTAATTCTGTTCATTTTTACAAGGGCCCTATTCTCATAGATCTTAGATGAGAACACAATAAGCGATTTTGTAAGTACCTTATAGATCCATTACTGTTACCTAAGTGACAGTACAAATGAAATGGTAACTGCAAGGTGAGGTGAAGTGACTTAAGAATTGGACCTCAAATAAAAGTATTAGCAGATTTTTCAAAGAACAAGGATTTTCTTTTTAAAGCTTTGGGTACCGGTACCAGTACCGGTATTACCGGTACTGATCCTTCCAGTACCGAAATACCGGTTCTCAAAAATCTTGTCGGTACTCCCAACCCTAATTATAATGTTGCAGAATAAAGCTAAATACGATTGTTACATCGTTGGTAACCAAATGCACATTCACTTGGTTACCGACGGAGTAGCAGCGTTCTGGTACCGTAAATGGAAAACCTAGTTCAGTAAAATTGTAGGTATAACTAGTTCTACAATTGTCCCATACTTAACCTTTTGAAATTTTGCATGAAATTTTACGCTTTTTACCACGGGCTCCCAAATTACACCAAAACTAGGTGTTTCTGGTGGAATGTTTTAGGGTAGAAAAACAATCCTGTATTTTATTCGTCCTCGTTATCATAGTTAAGCAGTTTAAAAACGTTCTGTTTTTTGCTGCTCGAAAATTTGGCCCAGAGTAAAGTTCTGTGTAACTCGAAAGGATGGTAGATTGCCCGTTTGCGTATTGGTTACCGGGGGTGTCACGGAAAAAGTTAATTTTCTAATTTTCTAATAACCAAAACTCACTGCGCAGTATTGCAAGTAGACTAAATGGGCTCTCGTAGTCTCATGCAAATTCTCCAGGTGATAGGATTTTTAGTTTCAGGTAATCAGTTTAAATATTTTAGTCTCTCTCTGACTTGCATTTCAATATACTGGGTACAATGCTGCAAGGTTCAATGAAAATCTGCTTAATAATAATACAGTGGAATGATGGTTTCATTCCCTATTTGTCGATATGCAGAATGTATTTAATTATGAATCCAGGTTATCGTTAATAATCTGTTAGGCTTCGTAACACACTGGTAACGGCTCTGATCACCAAATGTAGTCATATACTAAAATCAGTTTTAAATTATTCAAATTATTATTTGGGAGAGGACCTCTAGATTCCGATTTAAATAGTGATGGTAAAATAGTAAATTCGATGCTGAAAGTTTTGAACCGACATTTTGGCTTTTCCTCAGCAAGAAACGAAAAACAGCTCCGTTGCAGAAACTATGTGTGTCCACTGCTTTACTGGAATGTTCCGAACTGACACAGTCGGAATGTCAATTTTTCGGATGTTGAACACGAACCAGGGGCCATCGTTTAAAATCGTGTCAGCCTTCCGGGTGTGAGCTTCCTGGATGAGTGTGAATAGGACGAGCGTTCCTTCTTTTTTTTTGCGTGCGTGTTTGGTTTGTTCCATAACCACTGCACCACCCAGTAGAGAGAGTATCGTGCAATGTTCGACTTCGAGGCAGCAGGAACAGGAGAAGAATGATGCCCGAATCATAGAGTTGCTGCATTGTTCGTGACGTCCGAGTAGATAGCATGTGAGCCAAATCGAATTAGTGCTCTGATGAGAACTCAGATTAAACTTGTTACATGGAATGTCCTGCGGATTTCCATCCAAACTCGGTTGAGCTTTTTTTGCTCCCGCCCGCTCTGCGTCACCAAAGATGGTTGCAATTTATTACCTACAGTCCTCCGTGCTGACCCTGAGCGAGAAAACTTTTGGCCTTTATTTAAAACTGGACGCCTACACAGAAATCACCCAAATTAATCTTCTGTAGCAGTTTGTTTTTTGTTCGCAACGTACTTCCCTCCGGGAGGACACCGACGACATGAAATTTCTGGTATTTATTTTAGCTATTCTGCTTAGCTTCAAGATAAGCTGCTTTATTTTAATCAAAGCTTATAACAAACTCTCCGCTTCTTCTAAAACCACTAAATTTGTTCGGATTTTTTGTTCTTTCCTTCATTCGCAAGTTTCACTGTTCGAAAAATCGTTTTAATCCCTATCGATTGGAAGACAAGTAATGTTCTTACACCCTCACAAAACAGAGACTATACAATCGATACAAAATGTTTTCTTTCTTCGATATTGACTGAATCAGAAATGAAATCTGACTCAATTCCATTTCTCTGTCCGAATATTGCAGGCTTGCTTTTACTGTGAACTCAATCTTTGTACAACCGAGCCGAATTGAATCAAATATGTATACGTGGCAGATACTGGAAGGAGAAAAAAAAATAATCTCGATGAATACCAATCACTTCGAGAGTAATTTCTCTGCGTCTCAATATTCTATTTATTTTCCAGTGAGTTTTCGTCCCCGTTCGGGTTCACCGGTGGTGCTGCAAACTATCCTTTTTCAACGTGACCCAGTGGACGGGCGGTCGGTCAGGCAAACGCTGCTTTTAGTTTACATTTTTGCTCGAATGTTTATCGATAATTTATTAGCCGTCCGTCGAGCGGAGATTTCAATTCGTTTTCCGTTCCGAATTGGCATTGCCAAACGAAGATATATATTTATTTCTGGATATCTACACGCCATCCATTTTGCAGTGGAGAACCATTCGTCTTACTCGTCTGCTAACCCGTCATTCCGACCGGTTCCTTGCCATTCACTCCGGTCGCAGATTGTCGTGTTTCGTGGAGCATTTTATCGGGGCCACGGATGCTTCGCCCCGGGGTCGAGACCCCCGGTTTATTTACTGTAGCGTGTGGCAATTTGAGCTGAAGTGCCCATTTCGGAAAGCAAGTCACATTTTGTCGTCGCACTGTGTGCACCTCATTTTTCTTCCGAATCCGAATCCGAACTCCGATCGCGACGACAAGTTGCAAAATGGGGGTGAAAAGCACCTACTCATCGATTGACTCCGGTGTTCGTGACGAGAGCACACAAACGGGGTTTGTTTTCAAAATGAACTACTTTTCAACATGAACCGTAACGAAATACGTGAAACGTAAGGAGAAATGAAAAATGACGATTGGAAAGGCGACTAAAACTAACCGAAACTGGTGAAGCGAATTTCGGTTTCGGTCTGATATTCAATAAATAAAACTCAGAAAAGCAGAAAATAGTTTAAGCTCAAAGTTTAAAAGCCTCCAGAACTCATTAATGTATAACATATCCTGAACCAACCCCTTAGTCTAAGACGACATCAATCATCGCTTAGTTGAGGCCAAAGTATCTCCTTTAAACTATCGGCGCTCTTCGAAGCATCGCCGACGGAGCTTGCTGTTTACTTGCATGCTTCAAGACAACACTTCAAACCGGGCGCACGTGCCCGGTTGCCCGTCGGCTTCCGTTCCGTTCCGTAGCGTGCGAGACGAAGCCAATGAGTGACTGTTAGTCATCCTTTACCGCCTCATTCAGCTGCAGCAGCAGCAGCAGCTTCTTTGCTCGGTCGAAATCAAATCCACTTTTGCAGACGAAAGTCAAGCAGACTTTCCTGGAAGAAAGCGTAATACATTAACAACGCCAGAAGGAAAATCGAATCGCTTCCCTATTCTGACGAACCACGTTAAAGCGAGAACGAACTGTAGTTCTGTGGTTGTTGGTGCAATTCTTCATCATTTTTCAGACAGCTGAAACGGACTCAGCTGGCGAACCGACTTCGGCAGTTTTTAGTTGGTGAAATTATTTTTATTTGAAGCTCAGTTCACAACGGCCGGCATATGATGGACAAATATTGCTGAGCAAATGAACTAAAAAATTATTTAATCAGGTTAAGTTTAACCGCATTTTCCTGTTCTTTGGACCACCGTGACTTTATAGCAAAGTTTAGCTGCTTGATTCCGGCCACCGAAACAAAGTGTTTTCGGAGAAAACTTTCCTAACCTAGATTGAGCTGATGCTGGAGAATGGCCGGAGCACAGCAGAAGAAGTCGAACAGAACAGAACACAACAGAAATTCAGCAGATTTTGCCGCGTTGCAGACAAGAAGTGCTTGCCTTTCCCAGTGCTTATAGCTTAGGAAGGAGCATTTTTATATCGGGTTTGATAAATAGAAAACTGCTCTGAATGCATGATTAATGATCGTCAATTGAGTCTCTACTGTCGGAACTGGTGGGTTTTCTCGGCCGGCATCCCGCGGAAGTGAACAATTTGATGAACTTTGTTCGGTTTTTGTTAGCTTGTGGCCGTTTTTTCGTCTTCTTCATTTCTTCTATAGACCGCGGAGTCGTCAGTCAGTGTGCACCCGGCCTGACGGTGGAGTTGCTTTTTGTTGCTTCCGCTGGAAGCGTTCAATTACGGTGAGTGAATTGGCTTTGTTTTCCCGTCTCTCGGGAGCATTTTCCGGGTGGTATGAACCGGTATGTTTCGAGCTCGAGCAAGATGAACTCGTTGGTGGTACCGAGAAAAAGTGGATGGCGACTGGCACTGGAAAGAATTAGCAACTCTTTGAGTGAGTGTTTGGATTTGGAGTAAATGAATTGCAGATTTAAAAAATGCAGGTGTTTAATGCACTGGATTATGAAGGATTTACCTGTTAGATAGTATACGATGTAAATACAAAATGACTATGATCTCGCTGAAATAACTAAATGTTCGAAATGAAAGTTACCTAACTAAATGCCCAGTTTGATTACCTAACAAACAAATTTAAATTATGTTTTAGTTATCAGAAATGAGAGATTCGCAATTTGACTTCCAAAATTTGAAACCCCGAAGTCCTTAATTCGAAGTACGTAATTGAAAGTCTAAAATTCAAAATTCGAAATCCAATATCACAAATTTTGAATACCAATTTTTATCATTTTTGTATCGATTTATACTGGTCAAGTTATTTTGTACTTTCTTACGAGGGACTAAATGTGTTTTTGTGAAAAACGTACATTGGATGAACTGGGGAAAATAGTAGATAAACTGAAAATGAAATTCACTGTTTTTTCACAGTTTGCATCCCAAGTAACAATTCGGGTTTTATTATACTCTTATGGTGGCTTTTATGACCAAAATTGGTCATGAAAACCCCAATAAGAGCCCTATAAAACTTGCATTGTTACTGGGGATAACAACAAGGCAAAACACATTTACTCCCTAGGGACCAGTCCCGGTGTAATTTACGTTAGCATTCACGTCTCTCGCGCTGAGGACCCGGGTTCAAATCCAAGATTCCAAGATCCAAAGTCATAAATTCGAATTCCACAATCCAAAACCCTTAGTCCAAAATTCGAAATGGAAAATTCTAAATCGGAACTTTAAAAAATCAAATCTAAAGTCCAAAATCCGAAATTCAGGGCAGAAATCTGAAATCGACAATTAGGCGTACGATATTTTATGGGATTCTACGACCCGTCGGCTTAAACTTAAGCAAAATGTTTAAATATGGCCTAAATCCAAAATCAGCAATCCAAAATTCGAAACCCGAGATTTAAGCTACAAAATTTAAAATCCAAAATTCAAAACCCAAAGTTCAAAAATCAAAAATTCAAAATTCATAGTCCAGAATACAAAATACAAAATCCAAAACCTAAAATTACGAATTCAAAACCCATAATCCAATGTTCAAAACCAAAATCCAAAATTCTGTAATCTGTGGAGGGTTGACTAGTTGGACGCTGATTAGGGCATTACTGTTCTATACTAGGCCCGAGGAGAGATCTTATCCGAGACAGCTTGCGACAGCCAATAAAACACAGTAGCGAATTGGCTCTGGAGATTCCAAGATCAGAAAACCGTCAAATAGTTGATTATATACCAACATGGTACTCTAGTGATCACTTTTGACGTAGGACTACGTCTTTGTTTACTATACTGGGACAGGGTAGCACATTGTGGAAACGAAAATAGAAATGTAACGTCTGAATGAAAGATTTCAAATACTAATAACTACTAAACTACTGAGCGAAACTGAACTGATCAGCAATTTTATGGAGAGCGTAAGAGGGGGGACTCCTATACCAATGAAACACAAATTTCCTCAAAACTCGAGAACTAATCAAGCAAATGGAACCAAATTTAGGATTTTTTTGAGACTCCTTTCATCTCTAAGAGGGGGGGCTTCCATACAAATGAAATACCAATTTCCTCACAAATCTAGAACTAATCAAGCAAATGGAACTAAATTTGGCATTGGGGGTTTTCTCTCATACACTCTCATACAAATAAAACAGAAATTTTTGCGTATGTGCCATATTTTCTGCAATGTAACAATTGGTAAGCTGAGAACGGCAAGTAAAAGTAAAACCTTCTCGGAGCAAAAGACAGTGAATCGATGCTGCTAACGTGCCTATTGCCATTCATATCAAAAGAGAAGGACATTTGAATGGCACGTCATATTTGTGATGAACGTGCCTTGGCTTTAATGTTATTTGTAACTAATGGCCCTTTTAAAGGCCACGAGTTAAAGTAAGATTATTGAAACATGTCAAGCTACACATAATTATATTTAATACAATTCTGTCTGTGTGTACAATATCTGGTCATTCATTACTGTTTCGACCTTTATGAAGCACACAAGTGATTTTTAAAAGTAATCTCTATGTCTCAATGGTTGTAGGCGTTGTACTGATGAACCCCCGTCCACGTATTTTTAAAGCCCCGATTGCATTCAATGAAGAATTGAATCTGAATATTTCGCTCGTCTCTTTAAAATATTCACTTAAACAATGGCTTAAACGCCCTTAAACCTTCCTTAAACCTCCCAGTTGGCCTCGAGGTATGACGCTGGCCTAATAAGCCAGTCGTCGTATGTTCGAATCTCCGCTGGGAGAGGCTGTTATAGTCAATAGGATCGTAGCACTGACCCACACTGTCCTGTATTCTAACAGCTGGTTGCGAAGTCTGTCGTATAAAAACAGCAGGTCAAGTTTCGATAACGGAATTAACACCCAGGCTTTGCTTTTTAAACAATGGCACTCACAGATTCTTATAAACATACATATGCCAGAAATGCAGTTTACATTAGTCTTTGATCTAATAACCTGGGACCCTATTCTCACAGTCACCTCACTTTAATTTTTTTGGTAAGAGCACAATTTACGATTCTCAGTCACTTAGGTGACTCCACTTACCTAGGTGAGGTAAGGTAAGTTGAGGGTGACTGTGAGAATAGGGCGCCCGAGAGAAGTGAGGTGAGGTGAGGTGACTGTGAGAACAGGGCCTCTGATATAGTCCTACGTCACCCTTTCGTACAACCCTTAAGGTTGTATACCTTGTAGTTTTTTCTTTCTACATCTAAAATTTGAATTAACGTCCTCCGTTTTACGTCTAAAATTTGAATTAACGTCCCCTCTTTTTACGACTGATTTTATTACATCCACAAATGAACCAATAGTAACACAAATCTCGAACCATCAGTGGTTACCAACTTATCAGGGTTTGACTCATGGAATAAATTTCATCTTTCTTCCCCCCGGCATTTATGGTGTGTCCCAAGATAGGTCTACAAAGTAAATTGAGCGCAAGGCGACCTGGGCGTTCGCGGTAGTCTACAGAAGCTTTAAAACATGGAGTCGCACCCGCCTGCCTGTCCTCGAGACCACAGAGCTAGTGCTCAGTATTTATAACGGGAATTCGTCGCCAAAACCTAATCACCGACAGCTAGAAATATTATTATGAATTCAATATAATATAGTATAAGAATAGACTTAATTTTCCCAACTGCTACCTTAGCACAGTGGTCCCATAGCTATCAATACACGCGTTTTTTCAATTGCGTCGAAATGGTTGATTATACTGGTTAAGTATGTTCAGACAAATTTCTCAGCGTTAAAAGCTCATTCATATGGAATGAACGATTATTTGATTGATCCCCCTAAAAGTAAGATAAAAAAATTAGTTTTTGAACAGTACGAGTTACAGCAAAACAATGTTTTACAAAATTTTTGAAAAGATTATTATAAAGAACTTTGTCAAAGTAAGTAACCCTCTAGCTGTTATAATTTTAGAGACAAGGAACAATTTTTGTGGAGACGTTACGAAGATCAATTTTTTGACCGCAGTTCTTTCTGCAGTATTTATACACATTTGATATGTTCGACAAAGATTTTCAAACAGTCAAATTACATACTTTTCTAGAATATAGTAACTTGCTATCGTCAATATTTGAGAAGAAAATTAAAGTTTTCTTTTAAAAATCATACAATTTTCAATAGCAATAACTTCTAAACATCCAAATACATTCAAGTCATTTATTACCCATGTGAAAGTACAAGAAAAATACTACAAAATGCATAACACATTAGCTTGACTAGCAATCCCTCTAACAAAACAGTCGCATTGAAAATTTTTATTCGGTTGAATTGTATATGGCGTAGTGTAAAAACCATTTACCCCAATCAAGTAAGTGTGCAAAACTATTAAAAAATGAAAATGGGTAATTCAAGCAACATGGATTATTTGTGTAGATTCAGAAAAAGATTTTCAAAATTCGTTTTTGCATGAAATTTAATTACTGCAGTTCGAGATATACAAATTTCGAAGTGTATTTGAAGATTCTTCACCCTCCACAATCCACAATTCCACAATCCGAAATCCATAATTCATAACCCAAGTAGCACTCTATAGGTCCGTTTAGTTGAAGCAACCGAATTACGACTGAAATTAGTCATATTTCGTTTACCACAACAAATTTGTAACAACCGTATTAGTTGGGAATCCACAATCTAAAATCCAGACTCTAAAATCCAAATTCCGAATCCCAAAATCCAATATTTCAAATACAAAATCCGAAAACCAAAACAAAAAATCCGAAATCAAAAACTCAAACACGGAAATCCAAAATACTAAATTCAAAAACCAAAATTTAGAATGCAAAATCCAAAATTAGAAATTCAAAACCGAAAGTCCAAACTCCAAGGTTCAAATTATGGAATCCGTAATCTACACCTATAAAAATGGATTTCTGTCTGTCTGGCCGTATGATCCTTATAGAATCGTAAACTACTAAACCGATCGGCGTGAAAATTTGCATGCAGAGGTTGTTGGGGCCAGGGAAGGTTCTTATGATGGCTAGAGACTCCTCCCCCCACTCAGAAAGCCCCCCTTCTTTCAGCTCCCCATAGAAATGAAACACAAATTTCTGCATAACTAGAGAACTAATCAATCAAATGGAACCAAATTTGGCACATTTTTTTCTATGGTGAATTGAGACCCCTCCCCTCTTTGGGAGAGGAATTATGACCTCTCCCCTCTTCAAGAGGGGGTGGGGCTCCTATACAAATGAAATTCAAATTTCCTCTTAACTCAAGAACTAATCAAACAAATGGAACCAATTCTGGCATGTGAAGGTTTTTGGAGTCAAGAATTTTTTTCTATGGTGAATTAGGACCCTTCCCCACTTTAGGCGGGGGCTTCTATACAAATGAAGTACAAGTTTCCTCATAACTCAAGAACTAATCAATCAAATAGAACCAAATTTGGCATGTAGGTTTTTCCCGATTCCCGGTTTCCCGATCGATTTTAAATATTTTTGCACCAATCGATCGGAAAATCGAGCGGTGCCGCAGCAATTTTAATTTCAACATCGTCACGTCTGCCGTGAACAAGTGATAATAATTAAAACCAAGTTAACACCAAATTAAACACTATTGACCGCAACGAATGCGCAGGAAAACGCATTAAAACTAAACCCAATGTTTTGTTGTAATAATTATTGCTGGCCCAATAAACTTTATTGTGATCAGCGGAGAACAACAATCTTTTATATCTTCATAAAAGCAGTATTAGTATTAGCAGTGACATATTTTGCATTTTCATATAAGAATTTGTTCATTCTTAAAAGAAGGGTTTTCAGTAATTGATGAAACTTAGGAAACTTGGAACTTAGGGCTTTTTACTAGGTTTTCTTTAGCAACACAAATCTATCCATCGCCAATGCTACAGTAATCCGTAGCGTAATTTTTCTTTGGCTGCAAAATGTGAACGGCTCACTGGTAACTTTGCTCTTTTGTTCAGACTGAAATAGAAATGCTCCAGTTTGTTCAACGTAGATAATGGAATGACGGACCACTAAAAATAGGCGGAACCGATTCTTCTCATCTCGCCATCAACGCCATCTCGCTAGCATATCTAGACGCGACAAAGGAGAAATTAAGAGCAAGCGAAAATCACGCAAGAGTCGTGCACGTCTGCAGGTCGTATTCATCGGCTGTTGAGGAAAGGAAACTATTGAAGCTGGAGTTGGCTGCCGTGATGGAATTATTAACTGCGGAAGTGCTGCTCACGACAGCAAAAAGACCAGAATTATCCCACATCGCTTGCAGCTGGCCACCTGGACTGGTATTTCGTCGTGACTCATGTCTATACACGAACAGCTTCGTCGATCGCATAGTTTCCGTGGCTTTCCGGTTGGTTCGTTGCAACAAGCCGTACCGGGTTTGGGGTTATCGGTACTCCAATTTGCCGAAAAGAAAATTACGTTAGGTGCGTTAGTGCAAGTTTATTGCAAACTGGAGTTATGATAAACAAACAATCGGTTCTTTTAAGGACCACACAACAATTGAAGAGTTTATTATAGTTGCTTGTCTAGTTAATACGATAATAACACAGGAAACGAGGGAAAATTGAATTTTTCGCCGTTGCGGACGATCAACAAATGGCGGGAATAAGTTTACTGCTCACGGAAGACATTTGCTACCACTTCCAAAACGTCTGCAGCTCGTAAATCAGAATTCTTCTTTTGAAAGTCGCAGAAAAGTTTTGCGTCAAATTTTCAGCTTTTTGAAAACTAGCGCGTATCGTGTATCGATTACCACTGATCATGAAGATTTATTTACTGTTTGGTTTAGTGTGACTGATTCGTTTTAATAAAATAGATTCAATCAATTCATAGAAAAAAATTCCAAAATCTGTTGAGGATTGAACGTATACAATGTTCCTACTTTGATAAACGTTACGTACAACGCATGTAGCATGTATACATGAAGAATCGTATTATTACATACATGGATACATCCTACTATCGCTACAAAGAGACTTACGTAGTCCTACGTCACCTATGCGGTCGTGTCTTGAGCACAACCCCTCTGATTTTTTCCTGCACTCTAACTGGCTGCGAAGTCTGCCGATAAAGAAGGGTGAAGTCTCAAAGACGTCTATTCCCAAGGCTTTGCTTTTTCACTGTAGCAGAAATGAAACTGATATTCATCCCGGACAACCTTGTAATGTACAATAGAGTCTTCTGAGCCATTAATCAACAACATCGCCACTCAGCAGTTTGATTTCTCAAGGAAATTCACCATTTGAATTCCATAAAGTGATTGTCCTGGGCTGGGTCTGACAAAAGAAACCCTTCAGTAACAAAAAGAAAAAGAGCAATGAATTAGTGACCCTCGTCTGACCATCGAGGACCTTTTGGACTATGGGATTGGCGTATTCAGAGCCTTCAATGACCAGCTGATAAAACTTTTGGATTGCAAGCAATCGGCTAAAGTGTCGATTGCCAAGCATAGCGAAGACACTCTAAAAGCGAGGTCCTGGTGTTACACTCCGGCGAAATTTAATCTTTCTGATTTATCATTCGACAGACCTCGCAGTCAACTGTTTGTTTTTAGGAAGGGAGGAATGTCTAACCCGAAAAATGATTGATTGAGTGAACTGGAAAATTTCGATATAGACCAAAATGATTTTCGGGTAGTGCAATTGCTAGGTAGGACTCGCACCCACAGTCTTTCGATTGGCGCTCGACTGTTTTTCTGATTAAACTACCAGCGACCGATATATCAGTTAGTCTAATATCTAGTTTTGTTATCATTCTCTCGACCTATCATCCACGCATTATTTGATGTCCTCAATTTTACCAATTCGTCAAATAATTTCTTTTAAGTCTTCCAAAAATATGCAAAAAGGCTTTGGATTCATCACACTGGCGAAATATGCATCCTTTACCCTATTATTTTAAACCCGGTGAAATAAGTTATTGTCCTCAAAAAAAAAAGAAGGAATGATTCAGGATTGTCTGTCTAATACCTTTCAAACAGAAGAAAGTACTCAGTTTATGCAAAACTTAGTAATAAAATAAAAACAAAGTACATCTGGGCCAAATGGTATTAAAAATTGCTAAAGCTACAAATAATAACCATTTTCATGTAGCAAACCCGCCTTACACGTGTCGAATGCCGGTAACGTGCAATACGAAACGGCCACAAACAGCAACCGCACGTACTTGTATTTCACGAAAAATGGTTTCACAACAGTGGCACATATACTGCACGGAAACAATGCATTCATGGACCAGATGTTTATGGTTTTTATTGTCTAAGTGAAACCCAGGCAAAAATGCTCCGGAATGTAGAGAAACCCCGATATCGAGAACGAGAGAACCGGTGGAAAAAGTGGTAAAACACATGAAAACAAACATTTCTCGCCTGACAGTGGACTGTTTTGGCCCGCTGCCGCTGGCATGTTGCTGCTGCTGCTGGATGGCGATGGTGGTGAACCAACTCACTGTTTCGGAGCACGAATCCTTCTAGATTTTTGGTGTTGAGCCAAAGCTTAGCTCCAATAATCGAAAACCGAAATGCTCGTACAAACAATTCTTGCTAGTTGTTTTTCAATTGGCTAACCGCAGACGATGTGTATCCGTATTAGATGATGAAAGAGAGTAGGTACATTGGTATTTTCTGAACATCAGTTATTCAAAGCACATTCGACCGTTAATCCTTGGGTAGTCAACTTTATCACCATCAGATTTTCTGCGAAAAACTACAAACGGACATTATTTACCGTGGGAGTTCGGCAAAAACATGGTATGCACATAATTTAACTGCGATTCAACTTTATGCGCAAAACATATCACTTTTATGTGGCACATACATCGGTGGTGGAAGGCAAAAATTGAGCTTCGAAAACAACTTGTTCGTTTGGTTTACTCTCTGATGTTGAATGTGTGGCCACCATCACTTTAGTAGAGTTGAGTTGCTCCTTGTTTCAACTTCTTCAACTTTTTGATTTCATTTTGAAAATTTTTCAAGTTTGAAATTCAATTATTTTCGTCCAGTAACAAAACTAACGAGGAGTTAGAGCACTAAATCGTTTCCTTTTGACAGCAAAACTATTGCATAGTTTAGCAAATATCCCGAAAAATACTTGACTGCATTCAAAACAATAAATCGCACAGCACTAAATTGTGCCACATTTTGCACCTTAACAAAGGCAGGATTATGGCCGCTCGATTTAAAATCAGATTCAAACAATTCCCCGGCGGGGAAACCTGCGGCCGCCTCGGCAAAGTTCGCAATAAACAACAAACGAATCCCGAAACGAAGCGAACAAATGCAATTCTGCTCAGAATCACAAAACAGAATCCCATTTCATTACGCTGTTCATTTCCACTGCCGCCACCACGGTTGATGGTGCCTAGTGCCGTGGCCATTCCGCCAGCAGAGAGGTGTGATACGATGATATAAATCTACCACCCCAACCAGCGCCAGTGCCAGTGCCAGCGCCAACGCCAGCAGACCAGAACCCAGCCAGCCTCGTCGGTCAGCAATTTCAAACCACACCGGGCTGGAAATAAGCCAGCAACCAGTAGTTTCACGAGCAACCAGGGTTCAGTAGCAGCACAAGGAATCAAATTTTCCCATCCATTGTTTCGACGGAAAACATTCCGTGGCTCGAAAGTTTCGGAATATGTATGTAGCAGCAATGGTTTGCGGGGAAAATATCGGCGATTGTTACTGTTTTGCAACTGCAAAGCCATTAGAAACTTATTCTTCCGACCGGTGCGCGGGCGGAAGGATTTTCCGTTTCCTACTGTTGTGCAGTTGAAACACCAATTTCGGGTACTATACGTGAAGTCACTAAATGTTTTTTTTTTATTATTTTTGAAAATGAAAATTAATAACATTCGTTTTTTAACGTTTAAAAATTACGGTTTCCAGTTAACCTTGACTGCATTTTGCTGTGAAAAACAAGCAGATCGTTACATCTTTAAAATAAGATATGCATCAATATCACTCGACACCGGCACTACTCAGACTCCTAGATGACACTCAGTTCTAGAACCCGCGCCTGCTAGCAGTACTAGCTCTGATTTCTATTCGCAACAGCTTTCTCCATTGCAAAAAGCTACGCAGACTGAGTCCCCTTGATGTGCCGTAACTTGCCACTCAAGTTATTTTTCCATGTAACGTTCCCTTGAACAAGTAAATAATCCCAGAAAAAAACCAAAGTATTGTAGGTCACGAGTAATGTGCATCATCCCATCTTAGATCATTCCATTTAACTGTTGGATTTGATTTATTCAATATATAACTTTAACGCAAACTTTTAGTACCCTCCAGGCTATTTCCTCGTTTCGACGTTGTTTAATTATTTCTCTCTAAAGAAAACCATTTCTTCCGTTCAGACTTTTACAGGTTTTAATCACCGCCACCCGGAAGGAAAGTGCGCTACAACGAACGAACGACCAAGCGAGCGTGAGCGAGGGGAGAAAGAGTTTCTTAACTCATTTCGCTTGAGCGCAAAAATTTAAACCCGCCCTTGCACAGTTACTGCGGGAAAAAGCGTGAGTTCCGTGGACTGCAGCAGAAACACTTGTGAAACATACGGCAATTGCAATGGGACCCGATCCCTGCCCGATCCCTGCCAGCCAGCCGAACGCTGCTTATGATGATCCAATGAAAAAGAAGGCGGAAATGTTGACGAAGGAAATGCACTGTAGTTTTGTTGGGGTTTTTTTTTATTTTCCGTTCTTGTGACGACTGGTTGTCCCTTCGCTGTGGATGCTTTACCGGTTTGAAGAGCAGCAGATGGATTGTCCCGAGGGCATTCAGAAACAATCTTCCACGAAAGACTAAATAGAATTGCATTGCATTTTTTTTTCTCGTTCGCCCATTTGTTGTGAGGTCTGTTCAAAACCGTAGCTGCCTTCTGCAGTTTACTTTTCGTTGCAGCAGCCAACAACTGTCGCTCGTTTATGTCTTCCGGCACTAAACGATTGACTGGCTAGAATTGAGTTTTATTTATTTACTCTGTGCGGTCCAAACGACTGGGATAGGCTAGGCTAGGCTAGGCGGTGCGACATGAGAACCGGATTCATGACAGTTTCGATAAGCTGGAAACGAATGACAATGTCAGCAGTAGGACAAGATTCATTTATTGGAGACACATAGAACTTTAAACAAAAATTTACTGGATGATTTACAAAATAACAGACGAAAAATGAAAATTTTGTAGTCAAAAACTAAAAGTCAATCTTCGAAAGTCCAAAGTCTATAGTCCAAAGTTTATCGTTCTACAATATTTTCGAGCCATCTAAAATCTCAGATTATACACACTTAAAAAAAGTACAGAGTTCGGTAAAATTTACCGAACGTTTGGTAATTTTTTTCATGCCAAACATTCCTAACGATCCGTAAACGTCAATTGGCAACATCGAAATTTTTACCGAACGTTCGGCTATTCCAAATTTTACCGAACGTTTTAAGTGTGATAGCTTGGTTCGACCCATGCACCTTGCAGCATTGGACAAAAGGTAGGAGTCACAACGACAACTTGTTAAGCGTAGCTACTTTCCCTTACCGTCCCTTTATCAATTGTAGAACCATCGTTTCAAAAAAATATTAAAGACGTAGTCCTACGTCAAAAAATTAGAAAATAAAAATCAAATGAATAGTGAAAAATGATTTCTTATTTTAGATATGTATTGGAAATCAGATTTCTGTTTTAGTTATCTATTTTGTGCTTTCTGTTTTCTGATTTCTGTGTTCTGTTATCTGTTTTCAGTTTTCAGTTTTCAGTTTTCAGTTTTCAGTTTTCAGTTTTCAGTTTTCAGGTTTCAGTTTTCAGTTTTCAGGTTTCAGTTTTCAGTTTTCAGTTTTCAGTTTTCAGTTTTCAGTTTTCAGTTTTCAGTTTTCAGTTTTCATTTTTCATTTTTCATTTTTCATTTTTCATTTTTCATTTTTCATTTTTCATTTTTCATTTTTCATTTTTCATTTTTCATTTTTCATTTTTCATTTTTCATTTTTCATTTTTCATTTTTCATTTTTCATTTTTCATTTTTCATTTTTCATTTTTCATTTTTCATTTTTCATTTTTCATTTTTCATTTTTCATTTTTCATTTTTCATTTTTCATTTTTCATTTTTCATTTTTCATTTTTCATTTTTCAGTTTCCAGTTGTCAGTTGTCAGTTGTCAGTTTACTGTTTACTGTTTTCTGTTTGCCGAAGTTAAGGAACCAGAAATGTCTTTAAAACAATCATTTTTTTCTTATTTGCAAATTTTTTGACGAAGGACTACGTCTTACGGTAAGGTTTGGGATAGGGGGTCATTCCAAAAAATCGAAAAATGCGAGCGTCACGGAAAATATTGAAAGATTTTGAACGTTAATAGCTCGGCCAATTATGAATGAATTTTCATGGTTTAGTATGGATCGATTCATAAAAGATGTAGCAATTATGCGATTTCTCACTGAGAATATAATTTCGTATTTTTTCTGAAAAAACATTCGTAAAACTATATTCGTAGCTGGCTCAAATAATTTCATACCATTTAAAAACTTTCGTAGGCTTATTGTCTACCGCAAATGTTGTTATTATTATGAACGGTTCGTATTTTTTACGAGAGCACATTCGTAGCTGTCTTGCATCAAGACATGAAGAGAAAATAGACTTGTGCAATTATGACCTTCTTGGTATGCAGTAGCTGTGGTTCTGTGGTTTGCGGCGTCGTCGGCTGTTCGTAAAGAAGTATGACAAACGAGCTCAGTTCGACTCCCGATAAAATCAGCTTTTTTTCAGAGATAATAAAGATTTCGCTATTTTTCGCAAGGTGTCGGTAATGTAGCATACTGAGACCTATCGGAAAATAGTGAAATCTAGTATTATTTTTATCGACAGCCTTTTCGTGCATTCGTAAAATCTACGAACCATTTTGTAAAATGCAATAATTCGTACGAATATAGCTTTGTTACTATGTACAAAACATTCAAGATTGATTTTACGAGTCTACTTCGTGGTAGAAAACTACGAAGGAATTCGTAAAGCAAACGCTCGTTTTCGTACTATAAACCAAGTTTTATTATCAGTGCTATTATAACATTCTTTTTCAATCACTAATCACTGAAAATTAATGAAAAATTTCAAGGTTAAATGTCCCCGTACAATTTCTTTGTGATCGCCTTGCTTCACAGGCAGGGACGACAGTTAAGTACACCGTCCATTTTCTGTGATTTCGATTACTTTTATTTTAGACAAAAAAGCAACAAAACTCCCTGCTTCCAACAGACCGAATATTCTTTACATCGTTCAGACTTATACTAATTTGATATCTGTGCTTGGGAAGTACGCCAGAATAAGTGATAAAGTCCTCTCGTCTTAACAAGATTGCTTAGGACCGCGACAAACCTAGTCCAATTTGATGTCTTCTTCTTCTTCAGCAGCATAGAGCCGGGGTGGCTCGTGCTGTTTCAAGCACTCGTCTCCATTCAACTCGATCTTGGGCTACTCGTCGCCAATTTCCTAGTCGTCTCAGAAGTCGCAAATCGCTTTCGACCTGGTCGAGCCATCGTGCACGTTGGGCCCCCCTGTTCCTGGTGCCAATTTGATGTCCTGACAGTGATAAAAGAGTGAGCGACCAAACCTATCTTTCGTTTGATTGTATCCACATATTGCAAGAATTTATTCAAATCTGATGTCGTATATGAAAAAGTGCTTGACAGAATATTCATGCATGTGACGTAATGGTGCAATTTCAAAATGAGGTAGAATTAGCGACTGTCTGATCCGAAAATGGATTTTGGGGTTTTAATTTATTATTTTACCATTGCATGCAATTGTTTAGATACTTTCGATTGTATTGGTCTAAACTAATAAACAGAGTGTCAAAAAGAACTATTAATGTGCAGAAAACGTTAGTTAATTGATGATATTTTAACTTTAAGGCAATTATATTTCAAAACAACTTGCTACAATAAATTGTACTATATACCAACTATATTCATGAAAAGTGACGAATGTGAACCAGTGGTAAATAACCCAGATTATTTATTTATTTTTTCCGTTCAACCGTAAGCTCCTTAAGCCAGCTAACGTTCGTTAACAGCATTCCAGTTTCAAGCCAGTTACTTAGAGTTGACTAATGCTACTTCACGCAAAAAATTTCAAAATGCGGTATCATCGCCAATCCCCAGAAGAAGTGAGATTGTTTTTAGATGAAAGTCTGAGTGGTGGAATGAATAAAACTGATAAATAGAGCACGGGCATTCAGGAAATTTAAAATTGTGTTCTTGTATTTTTGTGTAAAATTCTGAACATTTATTACAATACAGTAAACTAAAAATGTGTGTGATAAACATTTGTAAAAAGTCAAGCTTTGTCAAATTGAACATACATTCGTAGTCCTACGTGAGCCCCTTCTTCGTGCATCTAGGCACAGACCTTCATTTTATTTTTAATTTCAATGATAAAAATCTCAAGTACCTTTTTGGAATTCATCTAGGGATACAAAGTAGGTGGGGAAAACCCCTTCATTCTAGAATAGCCAAAACTGCCGGAAATAAACTGAGTTAAATCGCCGTGTTTTCTTTAGTTCTAAGTCCCAAAAGGGGGAAACCACCGCCCCCCCCCCACCTTTATAGATGTATTATTGGAAAAAAGGGATCGAATTGGTGGAAGGGCTCGTAAAAAAACTTTAATTTTTGTAAGGTAAATAGGACAGCAGTAGTATTGTTCTTGACTTTTTTAAATTGTTTCCAAATGCACAGGTTCCAACGCAGGGCACTAAAGCAAAAATATATGTTCCCGAACCAAATGTTATGCCAGAGAAGGTTCGAAAGTATTAAGTTTAAGAACTTATAAGTTGAAAATTGTATTATGTAATCTGATCTTACTATTTCTTGATTGTTTTTGGAATATTATGTCAATAAGAGTTTTAATAGAAAAATGCTAAATATTGAATTTCGACGAATTATTAAATCAAAAATGGTTTACTTTTGCTAAATATTGAAAACTAAGATTACTCTTTGTGAAATGCGGATAAATTTTTCAATTTTCTTGAGTATAATTGCCAATATTTTTGCTTCCATACAAATGATTTGAATAAGCAAACTTCTAACTACATATAAATAAACCAATTTTGTGTGGTTTTACGTTAACATGGTGGTAGGGTCTAGGGTGCAACCTTCAACTTTTGTAGAATGAAAAAAGCGAATTTAAATTTTGAAACGTGAAACGTGCATGCACGGGGTGATATACTAACGAAAACATTTTTGTTTTTGAATAATTACGTTCCACTTCATTATTAATTAAAAAGGGGGAGGGTGTACTGTACATATTGTGTGATGTATTATTAGACCAGATTGTAAAAAACGCAAAAGCGTCAATACGACGCCAAATAATTAATTACTTCAGCTGTTCGAATTAAGTTTAAAATAAGCGAAAGAAGCAGTAGTAGTTAGTATAAAAGGATGCTATTGCAAATAAACAAGCAGTCACATTCTAAAAAGTTCATAAAAAAAAGAACCAAAAAGTTGACTGTCGTATGCTAAGTGTAGAAAACCAGTTTAAAAATATGTCAATCTGTTAAGTGTAAGTAAAATGGTGGTGTCTTCCGGTAATATGTTATCTTCGAATCAGGATGGTATTCTTGAATACGTTAGCTAATTCAAATCACGGCTCGATAGAATTTGCGATACAAAGTATTTGAGTATTGTGAGAAAGTTAACAATAGTACATTTAAGTACCTAGAATTGTACTTTACGGAAAAATCTTTTCCTGTATCACATTCTGTCGACATAATCCCAATATTCCATGTTTCCCTGAAAACCCCAAGCAGTAGCAATTTCTGTCGGGTACCATTTCGTGGTCCAGTCGAAAAGTGAACCAGAAACGGGCATGGAATTGGTCAATATTGGCGAAATCGATCGTCCAGGAGAAGCATATGATGCAACGGGATGGAAAACTTTCCGCCAGCGCAGCGCCGCAGCGGTCGGTGCTCACCTTTGTACTCCGTGGCAGGCTCTAGCTCTAGCTCTCGCTCGCGTCACCAACAGCCGCCAGGGGGGGAATTTTTTTATTTTCATTGTTTACCTAGCACTACTAGCCTTTCATTTGTTGCACGTTGCATTGTGTGGCACCGTGTCCTCGACGGCTGGTAGTGATGCAGGCCGGTGCTGTTGGTGGTGGTGGTGGTCGTGATAGTGGTTTTGCACTGCTGGTGGTTATCGACCAATGAATTCTAAACCACTTTCCAAACATGCTGTCGAGTGAAATTTTCCGAACGAAATTGTTACGGATGGTGACTGTTTCGGAGAGTTTTTGCTTTTCGTGCGTGTTTCGGTTTGGTGCTAGTGGCTGTTTTCTTTTTTTTTGTGAGCATAACAAAACAGGAAAGTGAATTTTAGTCTATTTGATCAAGAGAAAAAACTAAATAACTGGATTGAATTTATTTGTATTTGAGAATTTTGTACTGCGAAGCAGTGAGAATTTTTGCTGAATACTAAATTAAAACACTACTTGAAGTGATTTTGAGTTCGATCCAAACGTCGCATTGAAGAGGAGTCTTGAAACTGCTAAATATATTTCGCATTTTCATATTTGTTTTCAAAAGTTATTCAACTTTGTTTTTCGGAAATTATATTTCTGTCATGAACTCAAGTACCTACAAAGAATTTGCAAAGAATATTCTGAGAGAACTTAAGCACAAAAATCTCAGAAAAGTGCTTTGATTTTGAACAAAATCGTAGTCCCACAAGTTATTGTTAATCTAAAACATACACACAAGATAAAAATTTGTTTTATATTATTGTTGGGATGAAAAGAATGTTTATTTGTTTCAAGACTGTCGCAGTGGCGTTCATTTTCGACAGCCTTCTGAAATATAAAAATTATTCAACTTACCTTTTTTGTACAAAAAATATTTTACCAAACCAGTACCTGTGTCAACCCATATCAGCGGGTAGGTAATCTCGAAAACCCACCAAAACCCAAACCAATCATCCCACCAAACTACTCAACTCAAGGTCAACTAGGTAGATCGAAAAACCAACCGCTTAATTTGATTGGATTAACAATCCTTGCTGCAGCCTCTCCAGCAGGTGCTTCAATCGAATAATGGCTTTATCGTAAACCGTTTTTTCGATCCTTCGACGTAGATTCTGCGGTTCGATTGCCAACATATGTACATATAATATTACCGAATGGGGGGGAAAAAGCTTCATGTGTATTTGTTGCAGCAATCGTACCCTACATCGATATTCTACACCCAAACAGCAAAGCTGATTGCGGATTGTGGTGAAGCAATCAATTGTTTTAATTTTTTTTCTTCAAGCTGAATCTTTTAAATCGACATTTAAAGTTATACTTTGTTTGCCACTGAATAGGATGCGCTTGTTGGAAATACTGGTAAAAATGCCTGAACAAACCCCACATTCATACGGTGGTTATCTTCCGGACTAGCTCTGTCACTGTCGCCGCTGCGCTGTTACCCAACATCCGACAACTTCAGCGCTTTTCCGCTTCACTTACATGCACATAATCGGCCAATAATGAAGACTAAGCAGTCTCCGACCGAGCATTTATCGAGCCATGACTCAATCTTTGGGGAAATTAAGTTAAAATAAGTTAGAGAAGCACCACAAGCAGGGCCACATTTTCACATCTGTGCCGTGTCTGCAGACGGGGGGTGGTTGGCTGGCTGTGAGTCGGGAAATCCGTAACTTGCTGTGAAAGCAGAAAAGTGTTATAATACCCCCGAGGAGAAGACTTCGGCGCTAGTGAAGACGTATTTCCACGCATCCGGGCTCGGTCGGTCGGTGGCTGGCATAAAGGATGGAGGCAGCGCTTCGAATGGGAACGGAAAATTCTTCAACTGCGGATGCTGTTAAATGGCTGTCGTTTAGGCTTTGCCTGGAAATGGTTGCTGCAGATTAAAGGCTTTAGCGAGAAAATGTTGCAAGCTGTGTGAACTTGCCAGATTGTTGATTTTTTCTATTCCATAAATATGGTACTAAAATGTTAGTACGCCGTAGATGGTGGTCTAGATAGACGTCAATTTTCCCTCCGTTACAACCATTTAATCGTACTTGACAATGGCTTCAATTTCTTCGACAGTGCGAGCAATTCTAGGCCTTTTTTACACGAGTGAGCAAACATGCTATATAACACAGCTGTTATCGTATCATGCAACATTAACAAAACATAATCCTTGACTACCACAAGACACAAAGCTCTGCTGTGGTACGACACGGAGGACATCGTCAACGGCCTATACTGCTGCGTGGGCCCTTGGCTGTGAGCCGTGGCGTGTCTTCGGTGTGTTCTTCTCTTCCGACTTTAGGGATTTGCTGCCAAGGAGTAGCACAAAATAGCGAAAGGCATGTATCACTCCGCAGCAGTGCCAGCAGTGAGTGGTGCGCAATGCAATGGTGGCAAATGGTGGGAAAACAAAAGCTCTTCACTTCGTACACAACAGTGACGGAATTTGCTGCCATGTGGGTCCTACGGTACAACCCGAGCCGGTAGTGGGCGTTCAGCGCGATGATGTTTTCGTTTACTCAAGCGTGCAAATTTGTTTGCGGATTTTGAATCTCAGAGCTTATTAGACTGGTGAGATTACAGCTAAGCCGTACAGGGCGATGCAGATTGCTGTCAACCACGATCACATTTGCCACGTTAGAGTGCACAACGTGCGAACACTGGGAGTGTGGTTCGCCGTAATCCGTTCGGATTTAAAAACTGAAAGCTCGAAACAATGTTGATTCTGTCATTTCGTGAAAAATAGTAATTTTTATGAAAAGTCCCCAACGTAATCCAAGCAGCAGAGTTACGAAAGTTAAGTTAATAAAAACGATAAAAATTTTATTCAACCTGTTGGGGCGGGAAAACTTTGCAACTATTTCCTCCGCTTTGGATAGCTGGTTGAATTTATTTTTTCCAAATATTTCATATTAACGATATAATTCACCCTTTTATAACCCGCAAGAGGTCACAACTAACCGCGCAGAGGTACTAAAGATTATATGACTGATCGATAAGTTTTTCGATAGAAATCCAACTAGCACCAAATCGACGTATCGAATACTTTTACGAGGACTGCCATTGGATGAGAAGAACCCAGCGCGGAATGTGGAGCACTACAAACACAAACGGGGACAGCAACCCCGACTCTTGCAGGAGAAGTGCCGCCAGGAGGACAAGGAGTGCGAAGAACTCGAGCAGCTGTACCGGTTTTACGACAAACGGATGTTCTATCAGAGACTGAACGAATCTTGTAAAAGCTTTGTACCGCTGGCCGAAATGTGCAAAGATAAAGATGGAGGTATTTTGACTGACGACTGTGCGATGATCGAAAGGTGGAAGCAGCACGGAACGACTGGGATACGGAATGCCTACCGGAGGAGTGCAAAGTTGGGGTTATGTGCTGAATGCCACCTAGAAAGTGCTTTCCCAAATTATCTTCCATCGACTGTCTCCAATAGCCAATAGATTCGTGGGAAGCTATCAGATCGGCTTCATGGATGATCAGTCTGCAACGGAGCAAATCTTCGCCCTGTGGCAAATCTTCCAAGTCCAGATGCATGCATCACCTATTGATTTCAAAGCTGCATATGATAGTATAAACCGATATGAACTTTGGAAAATTCTGGACGAACAAGGTTTTCTGGGTAAGCTTATTAGGCTGCATTCTCGATTGTAGTCTGTTTTGGCGTTTCTTGTAGCTGTTTTACTGTCGTTTAATCGTCTCTTCATTGTTTTTTGTGCATCTATTTTTAGTCTTTTCGTCGCTTTTTACTACCTCCATTGACATTTTTTTGCGTTTTTTGTTGCCTTTTGTCTTTTATTTTCATCAGCTTTTCGCCTACTTGTCACTTCAACTTTCCGTTATCTTTTCGCTGTCTTTTTGGCGCCTCTTCGTCGTATTTTTGTCATCTATTAGCTAACTTTTCGTCGTTAGTATACCGTTTTTCTGTATCTTTTTGAAGTTTATTCGACGCGTTTCACCGTCTTTTTGATGTTTACTTTTGTCATCTTTTCATGGTCTGTTCGCCATCTTTTCATGACATTCTAGTCATCTGTTCGTCATTTTTTAGTTTCCGTTTTGGCATTTTTCATCACTTTTTGTAATGGCTTTTTACCTTTTTGTCGTCTTTTTTGTTGTTGTTGTTTTACCGTTTTCATTTTGGCATCGTCAATATGTCGTTTTTTTGACGTAGGACTACGTCTTACGGTAAGTTTTGAGATAGGGTGTCATTCCAAAAAAATCGAAAAATGCGAGCGTCACGAAAAATGAAAGGTTTTGAGCGCTAATAGCTCAGCGGTTTTCCGATCCATTTTCAATATTCTTACACGATCGGAAAATCTTCTAAGAATTGACCCAAATGAAGGAAAGTATGGATTCTTGATGTTTAACTATTGAAAAATTGAAAATAATGAACTTATGTTTTACCAGAATTCTCGCTTCGTGATTGGTTGAAAGATTCTTTACGATGATCTAAACCTATACCAATTTGATATCTGTGCTTGGGAAGTAAGCCAAAACAAGTGACAAAGTTTCCTCATTTCAACAAAATTTCTTAACACCGCGGATCAACCTAGACCATTTTGATGTCCTTGCTTGGGAAGTACGCCAGAGAGAGTGACAAAGCCCCCTCGTGCCAACAGATTTCTTACGAACGCGATTAAACCTAGTCCAATCTGATGTCTGTGTTAGGGAAGTGTGCCAGAAAAAATGACACAAGCACGTTGTCCCAACAGATCGCAAATTCTTCACTGCGTGACGATTAAACCTCGGCGAATTTGATATCTGTGTTGGAAAAATGTGCTACAGCTGTAGTGTTCGGTTATAATACGGCTCTGTATGAATACGCATGCTTGCCGTTTCATTAGAAGTGTAGTGAAAAGATGTGCTGTTTGTAGAAGGGGAAATCAATCTTCACTACTTGGTGGTCCAAATCGGAATGACAATATTATTTATTCCGTATTAGTTACAGGGAGTCAAGGATACCTAGTGCTATACAGTTTACTACGATCCTACACTGTTGATGAAATAGGATTGAATTGGTAAAATCCTTTCATCGTGGGAAACCATGGATAATAAAAACAATCTTTAATTTCAGTAAGGTAGCAGGAAAGCAATAGTTTGTGTTCTTGATTTTGTTAAATTGTTTTCAAATGCACAATATTTTGAGAATTGAACGTATGCAATGTTACTACTTTGATAAATGTTACATACAACGCATGTAGCATGTATATATGTTGCATATAGCATGTATACATGAAGAATCGAATGATTACAAGCATGAATACATGCTACTATCACTACAAAGAGACTTACGTAGTCCTGCGTCACCTATATATGCGGTCGTGTCTTGTACACAGCCCCTCTGATTTTTTGATGCTTATTTTTGTCGTTTTTGTTTTTGTTGGTTGGCTGGCTTTTTGCCGTTTTTGTCGATGTTTTGGCGTTTTTTCGTTGTATATATCGTATCGCTGGCCTAATAAGCCAGTCGTCGTTGGTTCGAATCTCGGCTGGGAGAGGCTGTTGGAATCAATAGGATCGTAACAATTGGCCCTGCAATTGTCTGGTATTCTAACAGCTGGCTGCGATGTCTGTCGTATAAAAACAGACGGTCAAGTTTCGATAACAGAATGTAGCACCTAGACTTTGCTTAGCTTTACATCGTATTTTCAAATTATCTCCGTCGTTTATTCAATGTTTTGGACACTTTTGAACCTCATTTTGTCGTGTTTTCCATTTCGTTTTTTGCTGTTTTGGCATCTTTTTGTCATCTTATTGTAGTCTTTTTTGTCATCTTTTTATTGTCTCTTCTTTGTATTCGTCGTCCTTTTGTCATCTATCTATCGTAGACTCCCAGGTAGCCTCGAGTTAAGACGTTGGTCTAACAAGTCAGTCATTCTATGTTCGAAACTCAGCTGGGAAAGGCTGCCAGAGTCAGTAGGATCGTAGCACTAGCCCCACAATTGTTCTGTACTCAAACAGAAGGCTGCAAAATTCTGTCGAATAAAAACAGAAGCTCAAGTTTCGAAAAACGGAATGGTGCAGCTAGACTGTCTGTCCAGTTTGTCATTTTTCGACGTGTTTTTATTCTTATTGTTGCTGTTGTCGTGTTTTGGCAATCTTTACATTGTTTCTTTGTCTCTTTTCAACAATTTGTTGTCGTATTTTATCGTCTTTTATGGCGTATTTTTGTCTTCTTCCGTCTTTTTTCGATGGGCTTTTCAATTTTGTCATTGCCTTTTCGCCATGTTTCTGTCGCCTTATTGCCGTTCTTTCGTCATCTTTTGAACGCCCTTTTTGTCGTCGTCGATTTTTTGTCATCTTTTTGTTGTCTTTTCTTCGTATTCATCGTGTTATTGTTATTTTTTGTTGTCCTTTTCTTAAGTTTTAGTCGTTTTTGTTTATCTGTTTTTCTTTTTTGCGTTTATTTTTTGTGCACTTCGTAGTCCTTTTTCTTGATGTTTTTGCCTCTGTTTGCCGTAAAAGTGTCTTTTTCTTCGTTTATCGTATTGTCATCTCTACATCGTCCTATATTCATTCTAGAATCTAGTAAGCAAAATAGAATATTTGCTCGCAGTAAATTGAAGTTTAAAAATATGGGTAACTGAATTATAGATACATACAGATACTAAGAAATAAAAATGATCTAGTAGAAAAGGCCAGGTCACGCCACTAGGTGGATTAATTTGGGTTTTTTTACATATCTTATCACCTTTTTTATGCTTTTTAAATGTTTTTGTCGTGTTTGTTTTTGATGGCTTTTTGCCATTGTCACTGTTTTGTTGTCTTTTCTCTGTATCCGTAACCGTTTTGTCGGCTATCTGTCTTAGCCTCCCAGGTAAGACGTGGTCTAACAAGCCAATCGTCTTATGTTCGAATCTCAGTTGGGAGATAGTAGCTCCGCAACTGTCCTGTGCTCTAACAGCTGGTTGCAAAGTCTGTCGAGTAAAATTTGGTCGAGTTTTCGCGTCTTTGCATCGTATTTTTGCCATATTAAAATCGTGTCTTTCTCGCTTTGTTATTATATTTTATCGACTTTTATGGCGTTTTTGGTTGATCATTTTTGTGACGCTTTTTCGGCGGTCTTTCTTTGTATTTTGTCTTCTGTCGAATTCAATGGGTTTTGCACCTATTTATCATTACCTTATCGCCATGTTTCCGTCGTTTTTTGTTATATTTTTGTCGTTCTTTCGTCGGCTTTTCGTCACCTATTTGTTATTTTTTCGTCGTATTTATCGTGTTACTAGCTGATCGCCCGATCTTACTCAGGGTCCTTTTGTATCTCAGTCACATATACATCTGTTATCGTAATTTAAAAAAAATTTATATTGCAAGAAACAAAACCCATTTTCTTCATTTCAATGTGTCTACTCCCTTTGTCAGCTATTGTTGCTGGTTTCCACCACTCGTCTGCCTTCTTTTCGGTAATCCCTATAAAGCGAAATGAAACTTTTTTTACATTTTGAACCTCCCCCTTGAGAATGGCCACCCCATCCCACCTTTCAGATACCCTCTCTTGTCATCCAGCCACTTGTACAACTACCTGTACTAACTTGTACTAACTATCAGTTCAAATGCAAGATAAACGCACCCCTTTATCCATTTGAACCTCCTTCCCCCCCTTGTAGGGGACCACCCTCCTTACGCTGTGTTTGTATGTCAAAGAGCATGTATGCCAGGTTTGAACCGTCCAGCTGTTCCTGAGTTATAATAGAACACTAATGTTCCTCGTCCCCCCTGTTGGTTACCTCCCAGTCAGTTCCTATTGACGCATAGCCAATTTTTTTTTTTAGCATAGCCAATTATGCATCTGTTTGCTCTGTGAACAAGCCTTTCCTCCTAGTTAGTGACTATCCGCCTTTTTGTCAACCCCTCAGTGCTGATAGCAGAGAACGATCAAACCGTTCTGGAGCTATGGCGAAACATACATGCACAGAAACATAAAAACTCACGTTCAATTTAATATGCATAGATTGTCATTTCCTTTCTTCCTTTTACAAAAACCCCCCGTCCCAATAGGTTCTTTACGACGTTTAAACCTATACCAATTGGAAATCTGTGCTTGGGAAGTACACCAGAGTGAAAAGACGCCCTTTTTCTTCAATCGATTTTATCGTATAAACATTTAACTTAGCCCAATTTGATGTCCTGAAGGTAAAAAATTTTGTGTAAAAGTGTAAAACCACCCCTTTTTTCAACCGATTTTACCTTTTAAACCTTTGAATCACCCTTATTCTGCGAGTCATGTGACTCAATACGACAATTGTCACTCATCGTGACTCGCTATGGCGAGTCGAGTCACCTAGGTGACAACCGAGTTACCTAGGTAACAAACCCCTGTCACCTAAGTGACAAACCGTGTCACCTGATTCGCGACGACTTCAAAATAGTCACGTCACTCGCCTCGTGATTATTGAATATAATTTAATTTGATGTTCTGAAAGTGTAACGTCATAGAAAAGTGAGCGGTTATCCTATCCGATTGTCAGATTCCATCCATATACTGCCAGAATTTGTGCGGAACTGTTGTCTATCCTAACCGAGAATAGTTTCTGAGCATTTCATTTGCTACTTTGCGAGAGCTCTTTTACATAATTTCAATTAAATTTCTGTCAACAAATAGCTATAAAGTAGAGTATCGACAGGAACTAGTAAGATGCAGAAGACGTTAGCTAACTGATATTTTAATTGGCTGTCATTCAATCTATCACAAAGAATGCGAAATTATGCTGTAAATGATAACCCAGAATAGTTAAATATTTTTTCGGTTTAACCATGCTTGTAAGCAAGCTCCTTCAGTAAGCTAACTTTATCAAGCCAGTTACTTAAAATTGACTAGTGCTAGTGCCAATCACTAGAAGTTGTGTAATTGTGGCCTGATGGTTGACTTTAAGTGGAACTACAAACTCTATACAGAGTGCAGACATTTGGGATATTTAAACTTAACTTAACTTAGCTTCATTTAATAAATGTATATAAATGTTTTAGGACATTTATTACAATACAGTAAATTATAAATTTTATAAATTTAAACAAACTGCTGAACATTAACAAATTGTCAAATATTGTACAATTGTACCCCCATTTGAAGTCCTACGTGAAGCTCTCGTTCGTTTCCCTAGGCACATACCTACAAACATTTGTTACGTCTGTTTTAGTTTGTTGCATTGTTTATTACGACGGCTTTTGCCGTTTTTTGTTGCTGTTTTGGCGTCCTTTCGTCGTCATTTTGTCAGAGAGAATGGGGTTACTAAATTACATTTGAGTTTTCAAGTACAGGACGAACTAATGCGCAATACGAAGATTTTAAGCAATGAGGGTCCCTAAAATCTGTTCCAATTTGCCGGAATGCTTTGGAAGTAACACTGAAACGGTGAGCGTTGAACGTAAGTTTGGAATCGACTAAGATGCCGAGGTCGTTAACCTGATCAACCCGCCGGAGAGTATTTCCGTCAATTTGCTAGTCTGTGCTAGTGCTTTGCATTTGGCTATACAAAATCAAATAGTTTAACATGCGCCAGTCTAGTAAGTCTTGCAGCCGATTACAAGGGTTCCATATTACTTCCTTGGGGAACACTAAATTTATTTGTAAACGCAGATGAAACGGTAAATTCCAGCTTAGCTGGCAAAACTCGATCAGATAAGCATTCGTAAAAGGATGCGGTGGTCAATCCTGTCGAATGCAGCTTTCAAATCAATGTATACAGTGTCCACTTGTTCCTTTTCCTCGCGCTGCGTTGTGCAAGAGGAAATGAAATCGAGTAAATTGGTTGTGACCGATTGGCCAGGCATAAGCCCATGCTGATGAAGATCGTTTCATTTTACGTGCTGTTTGACCCAGTTAGTTTCGAAGTACGATGCTGTTCTTACCCTTCCTTATCGGCTGTTAGAGTACAGGATAGTTACGGGGCTAGTGCAAAAATCCTTCTGACTCTATCTGGCAGCACCGCCTTGCCGAGATTCGAACATACGATAACTGGCTTGTTAAACCAGCATCGTACCTCGAAGCTTTTCACCGAATTGCGCTTTCGAGATTAGAAGTCTTCAGGGAAGTTTCTGGAAATAGTATTTTACATCATTTTACATAGTATGTTACATTAGTGCATACAAATTATTAGGGGAGTATTCAGTTGAATTAAAAACTTTTCGTGAGAACTAGATAACAAGTTCGTGTCATCGGCAAAGTTGTAGAGCTACGGATTTCATGAAATTTTGCCAAAAATGCAAGGTATCTACATCTTACAGTTTGCGATATACAAATCGCTTTCTGCCGTGTCCTACTTTAAATCAATTTATTAATCTTTTTGTGCCTAAAACCTCATCTCACTGGTTTGATATGTTTCAGATGTTTAGTTACCAACGTGGTAGCAGCAGTATAGCATTATAGATAAAACAGGCACAGGCTAGCTTTATTAAGCAAAATTGTAGATAGCAACCAGTTCTACAAATGTCCCATACATAACCTTTTCAAATTTTGTCTGTCTGAGACGGTACTATCAAATGAATCAAAATTGCATCGTAATATATGCGTTTATGAATTGTCCACTTTATTTTAATCAGGCATCTGTGGCTTGAGTTTAGTGGTTTGAGCTTTGAACTCCAAACGAGCATTAGTTATTGGTTTAACCTTAACGGTTTCAATTGGGCTAAACTACAGCATGGAATTGTGTGGTGGCAATATGATTCAATGGGTAACTTCTTGGCTCATCATCCACCTTGACCAGCTGCATGTGGTCAAGAGGAAAATACCCTCGTATGAATGGGTGGTATTCATCTTTGATGAGTGGGTTTCGTTGTAACAAGATGCTTTGCTCTTGCAATATTACTATCAATGTCACTGCAGTTCAGACACTTAAGGTCTCTATAAACTGTCTAATCTAACTAGTCAACTAATATTAAACTTCACATATCCAACATGCCAGTAAACCCATTTAAAATACCACTTCCTGCAGGTCTCCACCACCCAAGCATGTTTAACAAATTTGGCTCCTAAATCGCAAATCCGACATCATATATTCCGTCTAACACACCGCTCGGAAACCGAAACTCCAAAACCATGCTGACTGACGACACGACTTGATTTTTGTACCGGTAACGATACCATGAGCCAAACACACGAAAAAAAAGTTCAAGGAAACAAACAATCTCTCCCCGGCGGAATACCTAGTTTCGCACAACACCCCGGAGGAGCGAATGTGGCCGGATAAAGCGCACCTCTCTCGGGACCGTCGCGGCAACCGTGCCGGGCGGTGCCGTACGCCTTCCGCTTCTACATATGCATGAGATGCGGGCAGATTCTGACGACACCAAGCTGAATGGAGGCCAGGAAAAGAATAAATCCAAACTAACAGCAAGGGCTTATTGATGTCAAATAGCTGTACAGTTAAACCGTCGTCGTCGTCGTCGTCGCTTCGTATACCTACATATCCAGCAGACTATGCTGACTTTGCTGCGAACTTTGCTTACAGCTGAGAGTCGATGTCGCGTCGCGGTTTGTCCCCCGGGCGCGTACCTTGCCTGGTGAAGAGCTTTCAACGCATAGATTCTTTATTGTCTGGTTTTCCCGTCACATTGTGTGAGGCCAACAGAGTTGCCAACCGTGCTGATGACGATTTTCAGAGGAGACGCATGGTTGCGCAAAAATTGTTCAACGGTTGTGCTTGGTAAATTGTGACGACCGAAAAACCGAAATTCTAGTCATGAGGTCTAGCAACCCGGCTGCCGGAATAAGCCGCGAATTGTCCACCGGCACCGGCACCGGCTGCCAAATGGCAAACTATTCAGGTGCCTGTTCATCGCTTGCCATGCCGGAGTACCATAAATCTGCAGACAATGGGAGTCGGAGATGTTTACGTGACAATCAAACCCGGTTGCCGGTCGGTTCGGGTGTGTAGAGCGATGTGAGCGAAGGATCCGGGCAAAGGTGAACCGCCCGACGACCGTCATGTACGCGCGGAAGCTTTCTGCTCGTACCACTTTCCAGCGGGATTAAGAATTGCGCACTAAAGTAGGTGGGTACACACAGACATAGGTAGTCTCGGCATACAATTTGCGCTTATGGAGTTAAAGAGCTGCCAAATCAAGAAACAGTGAGTACTCCGAGCTGGCGAAGGGAATAATGCAAGAATGGGCTGTTCGCCGTTGTTCGTTGGGGTAGTTTTTTCTCCCAAACAGTGGAAAGCAGCAAATAAATAAAAACCTGAAAGTCAGGTAAACAAACACACTAAAGGTATCACTTTGATATGATAATTTATTCAGTTATTCTTTCTACCCGAAGTACAGTCAGGAGGCTGTTTGTATGTCAGTTTATTTATGTATTTATTCCGTCTCGCAAGTAGGTACGTACAGTGGGCGCTTGCACGAAACAAACTGGAAAGCCAAACGGCCGTCCGCCGAACGGATCCACCTATAACAGGAGTCTGAAATCCTTTCCCTGTGTTTCTTCCCAGGCGGAAACAGGCAGCGCGAGGCTCTTGCCTGCCACGCATGAGCTCTTTTTGTCCGATGTTTTCATTTAGTGGTTCAGGAAATTATACATTGTTTCTTGAATTGATGAGGTTAAAACAAGACCTTGAACAAGTCCGTCCGCTGTCAGCCGCCACCACCGGTTATGTTCAGGTTGGGCCAAGCGATTTTTTATATGATTTTACGAGTACTGCGAGAATAAACTTGTTCGGAAAGTTGCTGTTTTCGGAAGATGGATGATAATTGCCACTAGAGTAACATCAGCATGGTAGTATTATTATCAACTTGTAAGGGTTATTTAGGTTTAGATTATTCGCTGAGCATTTGGTCGGTATGATGGTGTTCAGATAAGTTATGTGCAATTGTCAGGCTTCTATATTTGAATAAACATTGCCGCACCGATCAAGATTATTAAGTGAGTGATTTAATTATTTGTAATTTATTACTCTGATAATTGTTGAGTGAAAAACATCACCGACAAGTATCCGTTGAAACGAATTGTATTCTTCGGTACCTTATTAACTCTGTAATCAGCAATCGTCAACTAATTTAATTCATCAGTAATCCGTTTCGCTCCAACCATCGTTGGTTAACCTGATAAACCGTTACACTGTCTTCCGTTTAGACTATCGTTTTTTTCCTACGATTTTTGTTTCACTCAATAAAGCTGCTTCATTTACCCTGGATGGCCGGCCGGCAGGAGTGACAGCCGATTGTCAGCCGACATCGATATTCCATTCGGTGCAATGAGTGCGGCCCCGTTTGTTATTGGCAGGATCAATCCCGTGCGCAAAGTGACCATCCCGAATAAGAATAGAAATAAAAAATATTGGAACCGAACGAAAGGCAGAGAAAAATCAATCAAATCGGACTGCATTGAGCACATCGCGGGGGCAATTTGAGTTTTCCCGATGCGACAACAACAAAAAATACTGACATAAATATTCAGGCTATCGAGAAAACTGCAAACTCAGCAGCTTGGCGCGGTAGAAAAGACGCAAGGAGCGCGCGGCCGGACCGGATCCGATTCGCACGATTGCTGCCAGGTGGAACTACTTTTTTTGTATTATTTTAAGCACAACCACACCGGCACTGGCCAGTGTCAGCTAACCAGTCACAGAGTGAGAGAGAGAGAAAGAGTGTGTATCGGTAGCTCCCGCTTCCATGTGGTGAACTTAAATTGTTTAGTGTTTCGCGATGGTGAATTGAAATCGGTCCGATTGGTTTATCGCGTTCGGACACAATATTTGCGGTTTCACCGACCGGACCGTTGTGTTGCATTCCTCCGTACCTTTGCGGCTGGTTCCATTGACCGTGTACGAATGTTAAGGTGGCCGTGATTGACCGGGCCGTGTTTTTGTATATTTGTTGCAATGTATTTGGTAGAGGGTTCTCACAATTGATTTACCTGCTCAATTGACAGATTATATCAGAAAATGCATGTGCACCATGGCTTTATAAGACTGAAAAGGTTTAGATAACATGAGCAGTATCAGGCAGGCTTTATGGGCTACTACGGATCAAATTTCCACTCTTCGACAAACCTTCCAGAAATGTTGTTCCAGAATATTTCGTGGATTTAAGGGCAGCATACGATGCAGTTGAACGCGAACAGCTATGGCAGATAATGCACGAGTACGGTTTTTTGGACAAACTGACGCGGCTGATTAAAGTTAACTAGAAGCGAGTGATGTGCTACGCGCGCGTCTTGGGGGATCTCTCGATCTCTCAATGCGTCGAAAACCTAACATCATTTATTTATTTATTTGATTCATCTGACCATCTGGGCTCCATGAATTTATGGTAGGATGGGGAAAAGCCCCCTTGAGGTGAAGCCTCTTCTATATGGTAGAAAGAAGCTCCAGAGACAACAAGAGCTGCGAGACTCTGAGAGCGAGACGAATAAAACGTTTTTGTACACGTTCTAGTCGTAGAGTCCGAGATAGATGATAAGGATGCCACACTAATGAAGCATTTTTGAGGATTGGTCCACAATACTGTCATTTAAGGCAGTAAGGCTCCGTAAAGTCTCCAGTGAGTTTAGAAATAAACCCTAGTTGCCGATTAGCTTTCGCAACTATCGCAGATCGAATGACAATGTTTGATTCAAAATCACGCCAAGATCGCTCATTTGGTCTGCCCTCTGTAGTATAGTCAAAAGCCCCATCGATTCTATAGTCAAATATTATAGGGAAATGATTGCGGTTGTACGTCATGATGACACATTTTGGAATCGAAAGTCGATTTCGTCTGCGTCAGTCAAAGGTTTTTAGAAGTTTTTGATTATCAGGTGGACAAACTCCATAAAACATCTTCAAATCATCCGCATAGGCTAACTTGCGCCATGAGTCAAACATAAGTACAATGTTGTTGACATAGAGAATAATTAGTAGCGGGCCCAAGTTGCTACCCAGTGGTACACCGGATGCAGTGACGAATGGTTCCGAGGTGTGTGAATGAATGCAATCGTACACGAAGTGTTCTTCCGGCCAGGTAAGATCGGATTACATGATCAATTCGGTCGAATGCAGCTTTCAGATTGGTGTACATAACTTCAACCTGGATTTTGTTTGGCATCGGCAGCAGCAAGTTCAGCCTCGGTTGAGGAACAACTTGAGGTATTTAATACCGAAGCAAAGTGACGGGCAGACAGCTCACATGCATCTGCTGAAGAATGTGTGCTCACGTTGTCCAGGCACGCGTTAGACGTTATATCACTACACTTATGCTTAGCGATTACAAAACTCCAGAAATTGCGGGGGTTATGCCGAAGATTTGTTTGAACACGGAAAACTGTGCTCCACATCAACTTCAAGAAGGGCGAATGATTCCCAGTCAAGATCGGAAATATTAGTCGAAAGTGCCGTAAAATCAACCTTGCAATAGTTAAGTGGTCTTGGTCCAAGGGCGCGTGATGGTGGATTAACTAGGGCTGGAGCAGATGCCTCCGGTATGAGTGCCATTGCGCAACAGCAGCATCATGGACGCATACACTAACAGCTTCCGAGCAGAAAGCCAAGTCTAAAATACGATCCAGATGATAACGAACCATGTTCACCATTTTTAGGTTGGCCATTCCATCCATTCCATCGATTGTCAATTGATTTGAATTGGCACTTTTGGAATGTTGTTCTGCTTATATCAAGTTTTTCTAAATAGATTTCGTTACATTTCCTCGAGCAAAACAAAATCATATATGACTCTGAAATCCTGAAAGGGAACACTATCTTAAAAAGACCTTACTTATTAGAGGATTAAGTTGTAAGGAGACCATATAGACCATCCATTTGTTATCGAAATCATTAGCAGCAGCATTGAAATCATTCAAATCGATCCAACCACCTCTGACAAAGTGGTAAAAAAATGATTAGAGTTTACATATATTTTAATTTATATGCAGAAAATTAGGTGTTCTGGTGCCCACCTGATGAACCAGATTCGCTGGAATCGCTTCTGTCTGAGCTCAAAATTAGTTAGACGGTTGTTCGAAATATCACTCTGATTAGTTTCTTGGACGGCTTGGAAAGTGGTACCGACCAGGTTAATACTTTAAGAACTGACGAATCGGTCGAAATTAGAACCAGGGGCCTGGCTTTCAGTCACATTTCAACTTGGACTAATAGGATGACCATATCTTCATAGCTTACGCTGACCGCACGGATCTCACGTAAGAGCTGGTTCTTGGCTGATTTAACAGCTGCCTCCCACAGCCCGCCAAAGTGCAGTGCCCGTGGAAGAATGAAACGGCAAATAATGTCGTTTTCCAAGCACCAGTTGAGGATTTCCTTACGACCACCTGCGTTGAATTTCAGCATCTCGTAGATGTTATACACTAGGTTTCGGGCACTAACGATTCAAGACTAACAGACCGATGAACAATACAGACTGACGGTTAAAACTCACTGGCGGATAATTCAGACCGATAGACAAGACAGATTGACGGAAAAGAGAGACTGACGAATAATATAGACCGATTGAAAAGACAAACAAATGGACAGAACAGATTGATGGATAAGACAAACTGACAGACAAGACAGATTAAAGACCAAGACAAGCCGATGGACAAAACAGATCGGCGAATAAGACAACCCGATGGACAACACAAATCGATTGGCAAGGCAGACTGATGGACAAGACAGATGGACAAAACATACTAAAATTTAAATAAAAAGAAAACTCCACTCCAGACGCTCCAAAAACTTCAGTCAAAACATACTAGCAAATAACACAGACTATTATTTATACAAGACAGCCCGACTGACAAAGCAGATCGAGAAACAGGGCTGACGGAAACACTGACGGATAATACACACTGACGGTTAAGACAGACCGACCAACAAAACACACTGACGAATAAGACAGATCGATGGATAAGACAAACCAACGGACAAAACATTTCGAGTCGACGGATAAGCCATATCGATAGACAAGACAAGCCGATTGACAAGACAGACTGACGGACAAGACGGATTAATGGTCAAGACAAACCGATGGACAAGACAGATTGACGGATAACCCAAGTAGCACACTTTAGATCCATTTAGTTGAAGCAACCGGACTACGACTGAAATTAGTCATAATTCGTTTACCACAACTACTTGTGCTGGTAGGGTAAGACAGACTGACGGACAACATAGACTAATGGCCAAAGTAGACCAACGGAAAAAACAGACTGATGAATAAAACAGGCTGATAGGCAAGATAGGCCAACAGATAAAACAGACAAATGGAAAAAATAAACCGATGGACAAGACAGACCAATGGACAGGATAGATTGACGGGTAAAACACGCTGTCCGTCGGTCACGGGCGAGACAGACCAATGGACAGAGACACACTGACTAATCTCAAGTAACAATTTTAAAACCACTCGGTTTTAATTGAATGGTTTTATAACGGTATTAATCATTACCTCTGGTTTTATTTTTAAAAGGATAAGGGTCAAAACATTTACAGCTAGCTGTAAATAATGGTTTTACAGGGTTTTAAAACTGTTAATAAAGCAAATTTATTGTGGTTGCTTATATTAGCACGATAAAACAGCCAACTGCACCATGTTTGTTTTAAATTTATTTTACGTGTGGTGTAGCAATACAACATGGCTCACCAATCGAAATTGATCTTATTACGGTTGCTTGCCAAAGCGCAAGAAACCAATAGTTAGTTATAGAGCAATTAAAATGGTAACACTCTGACCAATTAGATGTATGGTTGCTTTTATGAAGACTATTAGAGTTCAACACCGAACTCATTTTTTATGCAAGGTCATATTGCCATATTCTAGAATTTTGTTCTAGCTCGCAAACAGAAATTCATCAAAACAAACTATCAATATCAATATGCAAAAGAAAATTTAATGCGCATATGCTGCAAATAAACGGAGACTGCTGAAAATTTGTTAAATATTCTTTGGGATATTTTACTGTGGTCAAAAAAGCAAAGCCTAGGTGCTACATTCCGCTATCGAAACTTGACCTTCTGTTTTTATACGACAGACTTCGCAGCCAGCTGTTAGAGTGCAGGACAATTCCAGGGCCAGTTGCTACGATCCTATTGGTTCTAATAGCCCCTTCCAGTCAGGATTCGAACATACGACTGGCTTATTATGCCAGTGTCATACCTCGAGACCAACTGGGAAGCTTTATTGTGGTCACTATTACTATACACCAACTCGATCAGGATTATCTGACAGTAAAACTGTAATTTTTCTGCTGACTGTATTGTACTTACATATATTTTTAAATTTCAATATGCCTTATAGCTTTGTAGCGAAAAGCTTCCCTAAATTATGGCGGTAGCTGTCAAGCAGTAAAAAGCGTAATCGGTTTTATTGCTGCTTTCTGCAGAGTGTAATAAGACCTGATTCTTAAAGAGGTTTTAAGAACCTTCTGAAGAGTGGACCGCTTGGTCGGAAGGCAGTTTTATAGCGGTCTTCAGGAAGTTCTGGTTGAGCTCATTGTTTTATTAGTGGTTTTATGATCCGACATTAAGTGCGGGTCGAACGATGGCATCTCGCACACGGGCCGCTCAGTTGGCGGAAGGGATGACCATTCCGGACCGTTCCATCAAAGCGAATGTTGTTTCATGTCGACTGGATGGACTCTACCGTAAAGAGGAGCAGCTGGATCGAAAGGCCCCGAAACGTGTTTGCAATGACAGGATTCGGTGGTTTCCTGAATCATATCTAGCCGATTGCCTACAAAAGTTTTCCATCGGGATGGAGGGACGTTCAACCAGTGCGGAACAGTGGGCGAATCTGTTCAGCAGAAAATTTCAGCGGACTTCGGAAGTGCTTGGGTCACTTCCTTATAAACATTATCTGTTAACCATGGACTTGGACGTCAGTAAAGACATGCATGGGTTGGAATGGCTTCGGCACATTCTGACCGAACGTTGCAGCATCGGAAAAGAACCATACTAGCACAGTTGTTACAAACCAGTTGTGGCAAAAAAATGTGCGTAAAATGTGCTGCGTGGGAAGTGAAGTTGGAATGAGATTTGGTAAGCCAAGGTTACACATCGTGAAATTCGGAGAGTGGTGAAGGTATCAAGTATTCCGAGGAATTCCTTCCATCCGGCTTGGAGATTTGTAGGAAGAGAACGATCCAACTCGTAAGAATCTCCCTCAACGATCTTCACCACTCGTAAGCTCTTCGAGATGACTACCATTGGTTCCAAGTGGGTTAGTTATCTGTGCGACGTACGGCATGTTCTTCCGTTTCGTTTGAGTTGGAGCTGGTAGTGGAAGGTGGTAATGGTAATGAGTCCGAGAGTGGATATGGATTGATCACCCTGAAGATCATGGTACGCCGCAAAGGTACAGTCATCTGCGAGGATATCGGTTAGGACTTCAGGTGAATTTGAAGCTCATTTCCCATCCTTTTGTATGACTTTGGTGCCCAGAGCGGAAGCAATTCCAGCATAGGTGCATCTGGGATACCAGCTCTCGACGGTGGTGAACGAACATCTTGGAAAATGCTGGACATTGGAACGAGAAATAGCTCTCTGGACACGCAACACAGTTCGGAGCACAAGATTTGGATTCAGTCGTGGCGGAATTGGATACCATCTTGTATTTTCTGCGTGGACCGGCCTCTTCACTTGGCCGGGTTGAGTAAAACGATGATTCAGATCACTGACAACGGGCTTCATTTGGACATTTGGACCTGGGGATACAGGCAATCTACTAGCAGCTCGATAGTGACGTCGTCACTATTACTAGTCTTTTACTCCTCGGCTTATAAATTAGCAGGTTGATCAACGGAGTGGTTCAATAACCGACAGCGCTTTTAACGGCTGCATTGATCTTTAGACGCATGGTTTTTTATTTTTCTTCTGTCCAATTACAAGGATTAATGATAAACTTTAAATTAATTTTTGTTTGTAAAATGAAGGAGCATTTGGTGAGAGGAATGATAAACTGGATGGAATTGAGAAATTTCGATGAGACCAAAAATACACTGGGTTCATTAGGTGGGACTCACACCCACACCTTCTCGGTTGGTACCCAAGTGCTTTTGCAATTAAACTACCGGCATGCCCCTCTATTAGATAGTTAAATTAATGTAAATAACTTATCTCTGCATAGGCATTAGTTTAATTTTACTCTTTTCTATGTAATAATCAGGAATATAAAAGTTCACATTCTTTTAAATTTTCAAACACAAATATATCACAGTTCTTACAGAATCTGGTAACTCTAAGCGCACGAATGAAGTTCAAAAAGTTCATCACTAAATTGATAAATTGTTACGTGGTAGAACGCCCTTGCGGAGCCACCCTACCAAATCGGGAGCACAAAAACAATAATTGGATCGATTTGTGATGTTGTGTCATGCTGCCATTTTGCGGCAATCGAACAGATTATGTCCGCCCGCTCGCTCGTTCGCTCGCTTTACGTTGACCGTTCCGTTGTGGTAGGCATAGTCTTTGCAGTGAAATTAAATATTCCACCAGGTTTCCAGCAGTGCGAGAACTGAGCCGATGCACTCGACTACTAACTCGATACCTCAACTCAACGCGATGGCATGCGATGGACTGAGTCGGGTTCGAGAATCCTACCATACTCCAGCCAGATCCGGCGTAGGCCAAGTTGCGAAAGGAAGCAACAACAAAAAAAGCGAAAATAAATCAACAACTCTATTTGCGAACGCGGTTTAGCGAGCATGTTTTAAAATGAGTTTCCGTTTGCCGTTTGCAAAGCGGTCGTCGAAACTAAATTGAATTGGTTGACACACTGGCAGGTGCGGTTCTCTCCAGTGGCATGATTGATTCCATATCAAACGGTAAAAATCAATTAATCGATTCGGATAGTCTGCGTTGGAATAGTTTCCTGTTTGGTTGGAATATCGGTACGCAATCCGATACTTGCGGTACGGATGGTTGCCTCGCTTGATGAACGAATTAGCACTTCAATTAATGGAGTTTTGTGCGCACGGGTTTCAGTTTTAATTAGATCGCAACCGCAAACTTACCCATTTCAAAGTAACTGGAAAAGGGCGTGGATTACCTGGAATGGGAGAATGGAGAAAATTAGGTTACAATCGAGCTTCCAGGAATCATTTGTTCAAATAGCTAAGGTGGTCTCCGGACTAATTAACTTTAAATAGCGTATCCCTACAAAATACCTCCGCCATAATCGCAGCTAATCGAGCAAAGTAAACTCGGCTGTGGGTTCAGTGGCTTGTTCTTAGAATTTCTTCCATCCCTTATATGAAGAGCAGAAACAGTAACGTGTCTGCAGCCTAATAGCTATTGATACGACCTTTTGGTGGTAATTAATTGCTAGACTTCCAATTGAGCCCTTCTGTACACTTGTGACTGGCTGGCCTGCTAACGGCGTAGGTCCTTTGTCCGTCCGAAAGAGGATAGCTCGTTTCGTTCATGCGATTTTAATAAATCCAATTATGAGGTTCCGGTGCTCCGGATCTTTCCTCGATAATTCGACAAGCATCCGGAGCGAGCCGAGCGCCGACAGAGGAGACACAAAAGTATCCTGAAAAGGTTACGCCGAACTCTGCTGGGTCGACCGAAGAAGTTTTTTGCCGTTCGTGCTCTGCCATCTACCCTCGGTTCGTTAGGGTTGTTAGAGCAGACGGAGCAGCGTTTCAGTTGACTAAAAGAAAGTAAGCAACAGGAAGGTCAGGCAGGGAAAGGAGGGGGAAAATTGAAGCTAATGATGCTGTACGCGAGCCTTTCTATTAGACTGGTCCTTTAGTGACAGAAACTGTAAAGAGCTATAGTTTCGGATGACCGAACCGTAAGGATATCGCTGGCTGCCATGTCACCTGAGCCATCCTATCTATTTTCCAAGCTCTTTGGTGCACAGATGGCTACTGGTTGGTGGAAAATGGGAAGCAAAAGTAGTTATTTCACCACCCCGCCCGACACCCCACACACTCCTCGGAGAGCAAGGGCAAAGCAACTCTGCCACACTGTGATGATGGAAATGATGGAATTTTTACAAACCTCGCATGGACATTTTGCCCACAAATTCGTTTGCCAAAATAATTCCCACTGTGCAGTTAAACTGGATAAAAACTTTTACGAAACTTGCCGGAAAACAGGAAGCACAAAAATGGCAACCAGACACACACATAGTCCGGGATGGTGTGGCGTTTTGCGCAGCTTCTGTTTTGTGGCGGACTAAGAAATCACTGAAAACTTGTGACCCAGCAGCAGACGCTGTTGTGAATTCATCGCTCGCTTCCTGTCTCGGCTCGGTTCATAGCCAAATGAACAGAATACATATACACTTGAAAGTTCGGGAGATTATATGAGCAAAGTTTGAAGCCAGCTAGCTTGCAGCAGGATATGATTATGGAAGTTGATAGTTTCTGCACCTTCGAAAGCGAAACGCGAAACCGGGGAAGAAGTTGGCGAAAAGCTCTGACCTTTGCAGTTGCAAAGTAAACCTCGAGGGTGTCATTTTAAGTAGGATTAGACCTGCCAGTTCAGAAAGTTAACCCAAAGGAACCAGTGGCGAATTGTTATGCTGATTTTGATTGTGCAACGAAAAGGATTCGGAAGAAAGTTTTTCTTTCATTCACAATTTATTGAATTGAAAAAATAATACTCGAAAAAAATCCGGAAATTGCTGGATGCTGGTTTTGGGATTAAGAAAGTTAGACACATCAAGTAAAGAACTTTCAACTGACTTCAAACGTTCCAGCCACCTCCCGTTTCTGCTAGACTTGGACCGAAAATTAACAATGCCATAATCGATACACCGAAATCAAACCATTAATTTAATAACTTTGTCGACAAGTTATGATCCCTTTGCTTCCGGCCCATTTATGGCCGCCCACTCAATTCCCGTATGGTTTGAGCGAACTGAAGGAAGCTAGGGATGGCCATTTAAAACGGTATTTAAAATGAAACATTTTTCAAGACGAAATATGTATCACAAAATATTTGAATTTATTCACAAAATATTCCCATTTACTTTTCGATATTCAAAATCAACAGACTCCCCCAACTCAAAATGGGGCAAACAAATTTGATGGTTTCTGCATAATTTGCTTCACCACCGTTCGATAAGGGTTAGCGTATTAATTGCCTGGAAAAAGCTTCACCCGATCGAAGATAACTTCCAAACTTCCAAAGACGAATCGGCGGAAGGGACAGGTGGAAGTAAAATTTTCCCCTCGGCGTGGTTGCGGTCATGAAAAGTCATGCCGGCACCGATAGACACTGATAGCAGCTGAGAAAAGGGGCAGGCAAGGGGTTGAAGGTAGACGATCGCCTTAAACTGATAACGAAAGTATTCACCAGAACAGACAACCCAGAGACGGCTTTCCGGAGGGTTTTCTCCTTGCGGTGTCGTTTCACTGCCCGTCAAATCGGAAGGGGTTTGCTAGTGCTTCAGACGCTCGTAGGAGCAAATACTTAACGGAACTAATACGGAACATTTGATGACAGGTTGATTTCCCGCCTCAAAGATGCTTCGGGGGAATAACTGCGCAAGCGATTTCAACACTGCGACCTGATTCGACACTGATAGGCCCCTCGATGAGAGAAATTTACTTTAAGGCCGCAGCAGCAGCAGCAGCAGGAACTGGGGCTACGATAAATCATACTGGTCTAGCCCCAGACAGTGCCTTCGGGAGTAGTCTTTCTACTGAGTACAGCCGCTCGTGCAGGCGGAAGACGATTCGATCTGGTGCTAACTTTTTAATGAGTATTTATTGAATTTAGGAAACAAGACCTCCTGCTCGGTACCGGAACCAGAGTGTGGGTTGCGTGTTAAACGAAGGTAGCCAACTTTTTGGTGTTACAAATTTAGTTTTTAATGTGTTTTCCTCTTTTTTCTATTTAATCGGAAAAAAATGAAAAATATTCGCATGTTGAAATAAAAATTATTCAACCAGTTGAAGCTTATCATCACTACTCTTAATTATTCTTGAATAAAACCTCTATTCATCACATTGCTTTAATTGAGTTGACCGAACCAATAAAAAACAACACAACAATGGCCAATCAGCAACATCAGACGTTTCCCAGTGTGTTGCCCTTTGGAGTGTTTACCAGTTCGGGTTCACAGTGCTATTCGTCGAACAATGTTAGCACAAAGTTTAGCCTGTCGTCATTGCTTGGTGGTGGTGGCCCTAACCGGGCATGAATTAGTGCTGTGTGTGTCTACATTTCATGAAGAAGGAAGAGGAAGTCGTTTGCAAAGCTTGAAATAATCCCTGGTCAAACAACAGAGTGCACACACACACACACCGAGAGCACACAGAGGACCAATCACACTCTACCTCGTTCCGACTCCGGAGCAAACACTGAACACCCCGGTCAGATCAGGAACCTTGCCAATTTGAATGAGATCAAGCGATAACAAACGTGCTCTTTGGTTTAGAATGTTAATTCTTGGCAACGGTCACCACTCGATTGTCTTGACCGATGGCCAAGAAATTTGCAGAGCATTTAATTTTATGAGTGGAGGTTGAATGCAGATTTTGATGCACCGGAGCTTAAATGAGGATTTGCAGAAGAAAAATAAAGCAAGTCTTCTAATGGTGTTTAACTAAGAACTGATAAATGTCTTCTATTAAGTAGTCGTTAAAGTTTTTTTTTCACATTATGCTTGTCTATTTCTCATTCCAGTTTTATAGCTTAGGTATTTAAAATGCTTGGGTAAATCGATATTTAATTTAAAACGTATTAATTTACACATACTTACTGTTTAACTCATTTCAATTTAACTACAACGGTGTAACATTGATCGGATAGAATATTCTCATGAATGAGTCAAATAGACATCTTATAAGAAGAGAGGTAAATCCTGTAATCGCGCTCCTTTATATATAAAAGGTCTAAACGCCTTTTCCACTCCTCTACGGTTGACTGATGATATCGACGTCTTCCGCAAAATCCAGAAGCATGTGATATTTCTTAAAAATAGTCCCACTCCTTCCCATTTTTGCTCTCCGTTTTGTACCTACCAAGGCAATGTTGAATATCAGGTTAGAGAGTGCATCCCATTGCTGTAGTCCATGTAATATCACGTTAGCGGCTGAGGTCCCACCCACTATTTTGACCCATTCAGCATCGCACAAATTAGCTTAGCTAGTTTCGTTGAAAGACCAAGTTCTAGCATTATTTACCACAGCTCATTTCGGCATTTCTTCTACCGTTCGGAGCCTGACAATGATCCGGTGGAATGATTCATACAGTTGCTCGGTCTCCACTTTAGAGAAGTTCAGTCCTTCCCAGCGGTAACGGTAAGGTTTTCCCGTTTTCAGCTCATTTTTTACCTGCTTCTGAGCTGGTGACTCCACAGTTTGGTCATCTCTCACAATTCTTATCCCGTCCCTACTCCATTCAACTGCGTCTGTAAGTTGATCTTCCATTTGTTTGCTACCGCCACTTTGTAAGTAAGTAGGTTGTCTCAATGGCACCATGAATATACCTTCACAGCCCGATTACTTCACGTTCTTCACCGCCCAGCACAAGTTTGATGTTCTGGAGGAAGTAAGGAAGCAGAAACGTTCATAGTTTGCCAATAAATACATGATTTGGCAAACGATCTGCTCATGTGGCAAACAGAGTGCGCCGTTCGCGACTACCGGGACTGCAAACGGGCAGATCTACCTGAAGGAGTGACTACAGAAGCGTCTTCTTCCTCTTCCACGATCTACTGGCCGAAACTAGGTTCGTGCCACTATTCAAAGGATGTCTTGGAGTGGTACGAAGCATATGAGGTCACTTCGTACTCAAGAACATGAACCCCCTCAACGCATCGGAACTAAAGCCCATCGAAAAATACTGTGCTATTGTGAAGCAGGCACAACGGAAGCATCCCAAGGAGGTCAAATCAGAGGAAGACATGAAGAAGAAGCAGCAGCCAGATGTTATACACAACGTTATGAGTGGAGTTAAGCGTAAGGTGTGAGCATACAGGTTGGTGTTGAAGTTGAATGAAATAAATATACCAAAAGCTTATTATAATTTATTGTCTGAAAGTATGAACTCAACTAGATAATTTTCTGCAGCATTTTTTCCGTGATGCAATTTGATGTAGGACACCATTTATTCGAAAGGTGGCTGCAGTTAGGCGGATAGGATGAGCAGGGCATGTTGCAAGAATGCCGGACAACTACTCTGCAAAATTGGCGTTTGCTTCAAATTCGTTAGCAACAAGACAACCAAGGGTGCAGATGGAGCATCTATGTGTTGCAAGATGCTTTGCTGAATCATTATACATGACCTTCAGCTTAGTCGTAGAGCTGGATGGTCTTATTACGGCATAAGTAGCATTCGGCTGGTTGGTTTGCAGTTTCATCTACTTCTCGGCAGGGCCACAATTCGTTATAGTCCACGTTTAGTTTAGTCCACAATTAGTTATAGTTATGGAGCAGCTTTAGAGCATCCATATCGGAGCTATTACAAACCAAGTCCGAAAACATAGCCTTGAGTTTAGGTCAATTTTCAACCTTTCCATCGAAGGACGGGATAGGCGCATTTAATTGCTACTGCTGCATGACGACCTAATGCACTAATCGGTAGGCTTATTCACATATACGAATTGCCACTTAAGCCTGTCCAGCGATTTAGCAATATAGCTAATTAAAAATTTCTGATCTAATTCATTCAGTTTTAGACGTCAACAATGTTGCAAATCGAGCGAGAAGCCAACGATGCCTACTCTCAGGCGAGCGAGTGTAGCATTGCATTCAACGCTTTCGCCACTCACGCAGGTGTGAGATAAACAGCCGCCCTTACTGTGTGCAGACATTCTGCTACCTACACACTCGCGAACGCACAGCCTCCTATCGTCTTTCTGCATAGCCTACTGCAGAACATGCTTTCTTCATATGCCCTCGTTTCGCGGGCGCGAGAAGCAACCTAATGGCAGTGAGCGGACAGGACACTACTTCGGATAACTTAGTCCAAAGGATGTGTTCTAGATCGGACATCTGGGGAGCGGTCAATGCGGCTGCTACCCAGATTGTAATTGAAAAACAAAACCGCTGGAAAGCCGATCAACGTCGAATAAACAGCCTAACTACCATAGTCCAGTAGTTATCCAAGAGAGTGCGTTAAACATAATAGCCCTCCCTGAAGTAATACCGATAAGGTGGTGCCAGGGGAATTGAGGCTGGAGACTCGAGTGGGATTTTAGTGGGTCTGGATCCTCACGCCCCATTAGGGGGTCTGGATACCAAACCCCACTCTCTGAGTTGTCTTCTCAGGTGTCTGATAGTACCGTACTTCTAAGGTGCTGAGCAGATTTCCCTACTCGTAAAAACACGCTAGTCAAACAACTCGTGAGCAACCAGCTGCCCGTGACGGCACACTAGGATACAGATTTTGCATTACTTTTTCTTTTCTTCGCCCTTGATTCTACTCATGAGCGGGAGTATGAGCCCTCGCGAGTGATCGGTGTCAGTAGCTCGCACTGCAATAACGAGCGAGCGCGACGACCGTAGCTGTTAACTAAATACACACTCTCAAAAACTCGTCGCAGTGCTTGAATAAATATGAGCGAGAGTCCGAAAGGGACACTTATGCCGGTGTGTTCATTAGAACGAGTACGCATGTGTGAGAAAATTACACCACGCGAGTGTGGAATCGCCGCAAATGCTTCATCCAACCCATCAAATTTGACACATTGACACATCGAAAGGCACCGGACCTCACAAGCTGCCACCGCTCCTCTTCAAAAATTGTGCAACGACGATTGCAATCCCATCGAGGATTAATTTTGACTTATCCATGTCGGGTGGAATTTTCCTGAATGTGTAGAAGACTGCTGCAATTACGTCTGTCCATAAAGTAGGTTAGGTAGTACCATTGAGGACAGAGATTGTGAGAAGCTGGAACAATTATTCCGGGCTAATGACACGCGCAAGTTTTACAAGAAGGTGAACCAAACTCGTAAGGGATACACTTCTAAACCTAGAATGTGAAGGGACGAGGGACACACATGAGCGCGAGGTAGTCGACAGGTGGAGGCAATTCTTCGATGAGCATCTCAACGGTTCTATAACACCCGGCACCCGGCAATTATAAAACCGCCGGAAAGAACCGGTTGTCGGCAGAACTCAACGACACTTCGCAGGGTAATTTTAAGGATTTGGGAGAAGGCGAAACTACTAGGAGGAGGAGGAGTGGACGGAAGGTGCGGTCGGTTTCATCTATCAAAAAGCACGATCAGTTAGCTGGCTGTAATTACCGCAGCCTTGCGATGGTCAACGCCGCCTACAAGGTGCTCTCCCAGACTGTGTTGCGTTGTCCTTATGGGCGTATGACTTTATGGGGGCCGTGCTACTACGGATTAAATTTTTACTCTCCGACAAATCCTCCAGAAATGTCGGAAGTACAACGTGCCGACATAAGTGCCCACGTGCATTCATATATTCGTGGATTTCAGAGCAGCATACGATAAAGTTGAACGCGAACAGCTATGGGAGATAATGCACGAGTACGGTTTTCTGGATAAACTGACGCGGCTGATCAAAGCTACTCTAGAGCGAGTCCTTTCGAATCGCGCAGAGGGTTGCGGCAATGGGATGGGCTGTCCTGTATGTTATTCTATATCGCTATTTAAGGTGTGATCCGGCGAGCGGGCATCGAAACGAGGGGAACGATCTTCAACAAGAGTAGCTAACTACTAGCCTTCGTAGACGACCTCGACATCTTTACTAGAAACCTTGGGATGGCGGAGGCAATCTGCGGCAAACTAAAAACGGAGGCTAGGAGCATTGGGCTACAAATCAATGCGTCGAAAACAAAATATATGGTAGGAAGAGGCTCCAGAGAAAGCAATGTTTGCCTCTCACGGACAGTGACTACTGAAGGCGATTAACCGGAAGTGGTTGATGAGTTTGTATATTTGGGACCTCTGGTCATCACCGACTATAATACTAATAAGTAGGTTAAATGGCACATTCCAGCAGGATGCCACGGTTACTTCTCCCTCCGCAAGACGCTTCGATCAAGGAGCATAAGCCACAGACAATGTTCAAAATGCTATTCAGATCGGTAGTCCTCTAGGGACTTGGGACTGTAACTTTGCTTACGAAAGACATGCGTGCTATTGCGGACTATTTTTGGCGCAGTATAAACAGAAAGCGAAGAGTGGCGAAGGCATTGGAGAGATTCCCATCGTTCACTTGGCGAAAGCTGGGAGACTACGGTGGGCCGGCCACGTCGCAAGGATGCCGGACGACTGTGCAGTGGAATTCGTTCTCTTCAAGAACCTCACCGGCACCAGGTATAGAGGGGGCCCAATGTGCTAGATGGCTCGACCAGGTTGAGGTCTATTTAGTTAGAACGTTAAATCACCGCAATATTATGATTTGAGATTGATTGATTCTATTTGCTTGTGTCGTGACTCTCAACGAATTGGTGACGAGTAGCCCAGCATGGTAGAAGCAAACAAGTATGATTCGCTTCACCCGAAGGTTTATCGTATCATCTCGGAATGTTAGCTTGGATTTGTGAAAATGCGTTCGACGATTACCAACACTGAAACACGCACTTCAAAAGCGTCCGCAAGTTGATGCTATTTATGTCGGTTTTGCTAAAGCATTCGATAGGGTACCACATTTTCATGAGTAGCTAACACGGTGGATACTGTCGTTATCTTCCGATCGCAGTGCGTTTGTACGTGTAGATGGAACTAGTTCTCACCGATTTGTGATACACTGCGGTCTACCCCAAGGAAGTCATCTTGATCTTGTAATAAAACAAAGGTGTTTATAGTATCGAAACAGAATGGGACAAGACGTGAAGGGGAAAGAGCGCAAAATTAGGTAAGCAAGGGTCATTGAAGCAGCACTTAATTAGCAGCGGTCAGGCATGAAATAGATTTCGGTATGTTTACTTCTACTGCCGCTGCTAAACAATTTTCGATTGGCAGCCCCCTAAGGGAGGGGGTGAACCACTTTCTCCACCCCTTGCATGCTACACCACCGGCACTGTGTTATAGCCCTACTCAAAGCTGTTGTGGCGACCAATATATGACTAATTTTACTCATAATTCAGTTGCTTCAACTAAATGGATAAAGTGTGCTACTTGGGGGGTATTCCATTTGTCAAAGATCAAAAATTATTATATGCTGGTAGATGTGGCAACTTACAATACGCATCCATCTTACCTCCACGTGCTGTCCATTTCATCCGCACCAAAAAAAGTCCACTTTCTCTGTCCATCTTTGTTGGAGATTTCTAGCTACTTTTAGAAACAATAAATTGAACTGAAATATACAGAATTTAGGGAAGTTAGGCGCGACTGGAGAGCGACATAGGTGACTACTACAATTGTCTACGTAGGCGTTTTGCGACAGTTCAAACGTTTTTGCTCCGCATATTTTATTTAAAATGCAAAATTTAATGCAAACTCATTACTCTGGTCAATCAGTCATCTTAAAAAAAGCCGTTTCGTAAAATATAACACAAGAAAGTGCTCTGTATTATAAACACGGCTCTAACTAGTACGATAATTTCGAACAATGCCGATGAATCGATATATTTATATCAATTTTCGACTTCAGATTAAAGCAGTGAATCATTCATCTGTTTAATCGAAGGAAATATCATTTCGAACGAACGAAAGAGCACCGCCATCGGAAGCCAACAAACAATGTTCCTTTCGGTACGAATATTACTCCGCGGGCAATAAGCTAAATGGGATTAACAAATTCTTACTACCGCGCGCGGTAAGCATTCCATCGGAAAGGAAGCTTCAAAAAATCCACCCACAAATTAAACGGTGGTATTCTCTCCGGAGTCAACTGCGAAGTAAATTATAATTAATTCATTCGCCTGAATTTACGATCTTCCATTTTTAGTACCAACACAAATCGCAACGGAACACCGTCTGCCATCACACGTTCGTTGCCAATCCTAAATCCCCGGCCACCGGCACCGGTGAAACCCACGGTCCTATTTGAACGAAGAAACCCCCGGTCCCCATCCACAACTTGTTCACATCATCCACTTTTTGCCATAAGACGAACCTCATCATCATCAACAACTTGTTTGTTTATTAAAAGTTTTTCCTCCCTCAGTCTGCCGCCAGGGCCTTCACCGGATCTCCGGACGCTCATTTGAGGCGTGCATAAATGTGTTTCTTCTCCGGTGAAGCCTTCCACTTCAAACAAGTGGGAAGATTAAATATAATTTATACCGATTTTCGCACCATTTCTTACCCTCACCCCACCCGATGATGACGTGTAGACTACGGTGTGGTGCGAATCAGGTTTTGCGTTGAGTTTGAGCAGCCAAACCGGAAAAAGGGAAAGCCGACGACGACGACGACGTCCGCTGCAGGTTGGGTCCTAGCAGCAGCGTACGTGTTTGCACTGTCTTGTTTGGTTGGACCGTTTTTTTCTTTTTTGGTTGTTGATGGTTGATGGCGGAAATGTGTCAACATTGACACGAAAGTTGTTTGCCCGACAAGTCTATTTGCTGTCCAATCTCCGATGACGAATTGCCGTGCGAATGCTGGAGTTGCGTTGCTCTTTTCAGCCAAAATTTCAGTGAATGAAATAGTTTCAGTTTTTTGTGTTTTCTAAAACGAAAGAACCACTTTTAATTAGCATCTCTGAGCCCGAAATGAAAATTGAAGAATCACTCGACAAGAGAATGGAAACTAAATTAACGCCACCTGATTATGAATAAACTTTCGGTACTCCACTGCGAGCACAGATTATACGCCGTCAGCAATGTGCACACGCAGATTCGTGCCGTTGCCGGTATTTCCGCCACGTGAACCGACGGGACGGAACGCAGACAGGAACGAACCTCCATCCACTGCTGGTGAGCACGCTACTGCAGACGAAAAACGTTCCTCCACAGCCTGGAAACCCGATTAGTCAACGCCAGGAACTAATTAATGTGTGCGTGTGGATGTGTGCGCCAAAACGAATGAATACACTGCTGCTGCTGCTGGTTCTTCATATACATGCATTACCCCTGGGGATCCGGCACCTGAGATAAGCCAGGATGAGTCTGGGCCTGTCGCTCGGTTCTGTTAGCAATTCAATTTCGGTAGCCCGATTTGTGCGCTTCATGAGCAAGTTTGTTTGTTTTCCTTTAGCGAATAGGTTTGGCAAATCGCGCGAAGCATCATCATCGGGTGCATTGAATGTTGGCTGGGTGGTAGGTGGGCTAGGTGGGTGGGTGGAAAGCTCAGGTGGGCTTCGGGAAAAGAGAAATTGCTACCGGCGAGCTAATTATCACGTTTCGCATCTTGCATCGGTAGGTGGTGTTTATTCAGATATTTGTCCTAGGGTTCGGTCTGTAGGCAAAAGTTGGTTGGAATTTTCCGTAGACTTGAGTGCGATTGGTTTACTGGGTAGTAGACCTGTGCGCCGCTAGGCCGCCGATATTTTTGCCACACATCGCCGCCGATGATTCAAATATGACGCGCCGCCGAGATTTTTCTCATACATCAACTTTGGCGAGACGAGTGCTCCAGCTCCAACACGCTCAGCATACTTTCCTTTGCTCAGCAGCCGCTGAACACGACCGACCGGGAACTGCAGACGTGCACGACAGACATGCCAATGACACGTTGGCAGTAGCTCAGCTGGCGTTTGAATAATGCTGTTCGCCGGCTTACGTCGTGTTATATACCAGAGCAAGCGACAACAATCGGTCCCGCCTATTTTTCGTGGTCCATCATTCCATTATCTACGTTGAACAAACTGGAGCATTTCAATTTCAGTTTGAACAAAAGAGCAAAGTTACCAGTGAGCCGTTCACCTTTTGCTGCCAAAGAAAACTTACGCTACGTATTACTGTAGCACTGGTGATGCATAGACTTGTGTTGCTAAAGAAAATCGAGTGAAAAGCCAAGTTTCCTAAGTTTCATCAATTACCAAAAACCGTTCTTTTAAGAACGAACAAATTCTTATAGGAAGATGCAAAAGATGTCACTAAAACTGCTAAAACTAATACCGCTTATATGAAGATATAAAAGATTGTTGTTCTCCACTGATCACAATAAAGTTTATTGGGCCAGTAACAATGATTAAAACAATACATTCGGTTTAGTTTTAATAAGTTTTCCTGTGCATTTGTTGCGGTCAATAGTGTTTACTTTGGTGTTAACTTGATTTTAATTGCTTTCACTTATTGAATACGATTATTGAAATTAAACTAACTGCGGCACCGCTCGTGTTGCCGTTGGTGGTACAGCACAATAAGGAATTATCAAGACAAATAGCAATCAAGGAGAAATGGTAGGATTTCATTTAGTTCTCTTGTGCTTTTGTTATAGTAGAATTAAATGGAATTTTCCATCGACTTTCTCGTTGATTCCTGAATTGTACCAACCCAAGATTTGTTCGATAATGAATGGAAATTACCCAGCTAGCATTTTCATATGTATTAAAAAGGTAAAAATCAGCATTACGTACAGACATACATGCTAAATAAATCGTATTTCATGCGCAAAATTGGTATATCCGTACTATTTTGGAGGCGATATACGTGATTACGAATAATTTTGAGCGTTACGACTATATAAGTATTTATATACGATAATATCCGATTAAGCGCGAGTCGCTCCGTACTACTCTACGATTTTGTGTGTATGTCAGTCATTATCATTATATACGACAGAAAATCAACTTGATCCCACTTTATCCAGCATTAGTTACGATTTCGAGTTTGTTAGGAGATATTTACGATAGTTTTCGTACATTGATATACGAGTTGGTGCTAGCTGGGTATTCCAATCAATCACAAAGCGACAATTTCTAGTACGCCGAGTTAGAATTATTTTCAACTTTCAGTTTTCTATATTTTCCAATTCGATTTTCCTATCAATTAATGTAAAGATCTTGGAAATCTATAGAGAATTAACTGAATTATAAGCCGAAGCGTGAAAACGCGTTACCACTTTGATGACGTCATTTTCAACAACCAATCACGCAGAGAGAATTCTGGTAAAACATAGGTTCATTATTTTCAGTTTTTCAATAGTTCAACATCAAGAATGCAAACTTTGCTTCATTTGGGTCAATTCTTAGAAGATTTTCCGATCGATTGGTGTAAGAATATTGAAAATCGATCGGGAAACCGCTAAGCTATTAGCATTCAAAACCTGACCACTTTTCGAGAAAGATTTTTTGGAATGACACCTTATCCCAAACTTTGCCGTAAGACGTAGTACTGCGTCAAAATTGAGCAAAATCTGCACCCAAAACAAGAACGAAACTATGCCAAAAGCGGAAATTTGAGACAACACTAGAACAAACTTTAGACGAATTTATGACATCATTGGCCACAAAAATCGACAAAATTAAGTTGAAAAAAGAGAAAACCAAGGAAAACACACATCAAAATACATAAATGAGCTTGAATTGAGATAATATTAGAACAAAACTATGATAAAATTGGGTCAAAATTAGGATATGATTAGGATTGGGATAAAACAGACTGAGTGAAAAAGCAAATCAAAATAAGGTAAACACAAATTTTAAGTTTAACAAATTTAAAATAAAAATAAAATTGTAGCAAAATAAGAGCGAAACAAAGGAAAATTGAAATCAATTTGTGATAAAATCTGGACAAAAGAAGGTCGAAATAAAAATAAAGTTACGGAACAACTTATTCAAAAACGAGAAAAATCGGAACAAAATTCGGACAAAATTGGACATGGACACGAAATTAGATACGAAGTCATTAGTCAAGAAGTCAGGATTGGCATGTTTTCATCGTATTCTTTTACATCTCTTTATTGTTCTGGTTTTACTCTTCCAGTCCCGTTTTTCCAACAAAAGTATCGTTTTCTCTACTTTTCTGTATTGTTTTTTTTTTTTCTTTTTGCTCTTAATTTTCTTCCTTTTCCTTATGTTTTTCCTATTTTTCTGTCCTCTATCCTTTTGATGTACCGTATTTCCTGTTTCATTGTTTCTTTGTTTCATCGTTTTGTGTTCAATTTTGTTTTTATTGCTCTTGTTGTCTTTTCATTTTCCTTTCCTTTCCCCCCCCTCTTTTCGCTTCCAGTTTGCGTCTTTTTCTTACTCTTTTTATCCCGTTTCTTTCTCGTTTTTCGTCTTCGGACGCACCGTGTTTCTTTCTTTTCTGTCACATATATTCTGTTTTTGGCTTTCTTTTCTCATTGAACTCTCCGGTTTTTCTTTTACACCCCCTGTTTTTCCTCTTTTTCTGCCCCATTTTAATATTTTGTGGTGATTTTTTAGAAAAATTAGTGTTTTTTTTGCTTCTTTTTCTGTCCCATTTTTCCATTTTTCGTCGCATCTTTCTCCTTTTAGGTCCCGTTCGATCTTCTTTTCTCCTTTTCTTAGTTTGCTCTATCGTATTTCTTTTTTATTTTTCCGGTATTGTTTTCATTTGTTTTCTGTTTCGTTTTCGCTTTCTTGTCTCGTTTTTCTCTCCCATTTACTCACTTTTTCTGTCATTTTTAGTCTAGTTTCGTATTTTTTCTTGCATTTTTCTCATTTTTTCTGTCTAGTCTTCTCATTTTTTGGTTCTTTCCCCCCTTTTTTTCTCACATTTACTTCAGAGATCACAGCATAATAAATCATTGCAAAATTTAGACTGAATTTGGTACGAAATTGGAATAAAATCGAATTTCAAATTAAATTACAATAAGGCTTATACAAATTTGGAAAAAAGTTTATGTCCTGGTCTCGAAATATTGTTCAAGGGGGGGGCAAGAAAAAAATAATAAAATCGAACCTTCAATACCTAAACAAAGGAGAAGAAACCACTGTATATATTTCCAGATTAATAAAAGCTCAATACAAAAAAGTCGTACAGTACTTAAACTTTAGTTCAAACCAAAACAACTTTCAAAAAAAAATTTCCCATCAAATAAAGTAAGTATTCTGGAAGAGATGAATCAACTTGAAAATAGTGGAGTACTACAGGATCACCTTAGAGAGCCATAAGCGTGTAACTTGACCTGCATTTGAATTTTGTTTTTTACTTGCGTGTCACTCGGTTAGTTACCTTGTATTTTAGAATAATCCAAATCTGTGTCACTTACTAGTTCAGAACTCGGTAACCACGAAATAGTATCGGAATCTAATCTTCTCGTAAAAATGGCAATTTGAATTCCTAAAACTTTTTTACTTGGAACGCATGTGCTATGCTACTGACATTTTTTTAAGAAAAAAAATCTCTGACACCATTCACGTTTGCAACCGCTTGTTTCTTGGTCGACCTTTTAGTCATATGAATATCAGCCTATTCCTCAGCTGATGCTGGTTCTCAAAAATAACGTGTTTATCTTTGATATATTAAGGATGCAAACGCTTCACTATCAGAAGCGATTGTCATTGTTTGACTAATAGCATTTGTTCAGTCCGGTGCTGCACTTCGGATGAAGTCCAGTACTGTGCTTAGAGTTGTTTTCCAAATACAATACATTGAAAAATGCCGGACATCGGCAAAACAGGTGTTCCGAGTCTTTTTTTTTGTGCCACAGAATCGACATATATCACCTTGCAGTTTTCCCATAATATGATGATGATAGCGGTTTGGACAAAGTTCTGTTATAAGATCAGTATAAAAGTAATCTTTCTTCGAAAGCTCTAGGATTTTGCGAACTATTGAAATGTTTGGCGAGATAAACTGTTTCGACTGTCTAGCAATGAAAGTGTTATTCCAATTTAATTCCACTTTCGTACATTTCCATAATAAAGCTCAGTAAAAAAGCAATATAACTTAACATGACTTGATTTGATGTAATGGTCGGGGCCACCGTCGATCCCAATGATAATCACAACATGACAATAGTCAGAAAAGTTTCGAACAGTTCAGTGACATCCTTTCTGCATGCGTCCAATGCATGGTAAAAAATTGTATCTTTAAGTTTTTCGTCCCTTACATCCAAAATTAGGGTAGGTACAAGGACACTACGGAATAAAACGATCAACTTGGAGCCCCGAAAGCACCGAAAGCTGATGTTCCGAAATGTGTAATTTGTTGTATTTCTATTTTAATCTTAGCTACTACCTATGACAGCTAAATATAATCCCACAGCCATTCGGAATATCTCCGTTAAAAGTGGTAGCAAATTTCACTAATACATTGTTTAGTTGATTGATGCCTCAATCTAATTCGGTTCTTTTGAAGCAAGGATAGCAATTAAAATGGAACAAAATTTAAAATAAATGGAGCCAAAAGTCAAACACAATAATCGCCTGTGACCTGTAGCAAGAATCAGAAAGCATAGATGGTGTAGGATAGTTGATCGAGTCTAACGGGATAATTACTTCAACTTTGCACGAATTGGGTAATTTAGAGATGTAAACTTGTTGAATTGTAAAAATCTGCTCACCATTAAAGAATGCAACATTATTGCACTTTATTTTTTCGCCCCTTCAAATTTCGAAAATTTTTGAAGGGGGGGGGTGACATAAACTTTTTTTCAAATTTGTATAAGCCTAAAACCAAAACAAATAGGACAAAGTTTATGAGATTTTGTACAAAATATAACAAAGTTAAAATAAAATTGGGACAGAGTTAGGACAGACCTGGAACCAAAATAGAATAGAAAAGCACAAAATTAGGTGAAACTAAGGAAAAATATCACAAAAATGGAACCAAATTAGGACATAATAGGACACTATTAGAAGAAAATTTGAGCAGATTTGAAACCAAATTAATCTGTGAAAAACTAAGACAGAAATAAGAGAAAAACAAGGACAAGTTGGGACAAAATTAGAAACCTTTTGAACAAAGGGAAATAAAACGAATATTAGGGGTAAATAATTTCAAAACTAGAGGAAATTACGACAAAATCACGACTCAACTAGTATAAATTAAATTTAATTATTAAATTATTGATCACCCTGTTAGTCTGTTAGTTTCGGAGTACGATGCTGCTCTAACGAGTAAGCTAGTCGTCGTATGTTCGAATCTCAGCTGGGCGTTGCTGTTAGAGTCAGTAGGATCGTTGCACTAGTCCCTAATTGTCCTGTACTCCGCTAAAAACCGACTGTGTGGTTTGTCGATAAAGAAGGATCAATTCTTACGGGCGTTATAACCCAAACCTTTGCTAGCATAGCATAAACAGTTGCACAAATTCTTAGTTGGTGCCAGCAACAATGCTTTGTTCAAAAGAACAAGTAACTTGTCTTTGTTACCAGCAACGTGAAATTTGGGGATTAATTTCACGCTCTTAAACTAAAGTCAAATGCCTCCAAAGAATGGTTACTGTCCTGGCCATGTCCTTGCAGCTGTTGGCGATGGGAAAGGAATATTAGTCCAACATTTACTTAAGAGAACCACAGAGAACTCTACGTGCCCTCATAAATGTAGATGTTGCAGGTTCAAAATAATTTTTATTAATTTGTTTATTATTTTCTAAAGTACTAACAGTATAAAGATTTGAAAGATAGATTGTTTAATATTTTTTGTTTTACAGATTTGAAGATTAAAAATTTGAAGATTAAATTAAATTGATTTATAATGGGCTGATAATTCAGCGTTATAATCCAAACCTTTCCTTGTGACAAAATTACGACAAAACTTTGGTATAAATGTAGAGAATTGAAATAAACCAAATTTTGTTTAAAATTATGACAAAAATTGAACTGGCTTTGATCAAAATTAGGGCAATGATGAAAGGTACGTGGAAGGTATGTATTAACTAAAACAAAGTTGAAGATATTAGGGAAATTGAAGTGCCCGAAATTTGAATCATATATATTATATAATATCAGATTTTCAGGTTCTTATCTTACGAAAATAATTTGCCCTGATTTGAAGGCTCTGCAAATGTTTTTTACGTGTGAAAAGCCAAATCATACTGCTAGGTGGATATTAATTAAGGCAGGTTGCACAGTAAAAGTTAAATTTCATCAACATATTACGCGTGTTTGAAGTCAGAGATAGAAATGTTCGTAATTTAAATGAAGACCATAAAAATGTCCGAAGTGAGAATCAAAACCGATTTGTACTTTATTAGAATTTTGTCATATAACACACGAGTTTATCGTCATTTTCAACATTTTTTAGTGGAAATAAATAAATTTTCAAGCTGCTGAACTGCTTAATAAAATGAAATTTTAATATTTTCGAACATTTTGCATGGGATAAAGTTCCAGTGTTATCTTTGCTTTCAATTTGGTTCCTATTTTTACAATAATTATATTTTCATTATTCAAGTTTGATTCATTTGATTCATGATTTCGCCTCAATTATTAAAATGATTCCTACGCCGCCGTCGCCGCCGCCAAGGATCTGACCGGCGCACAGGTCTACTGGGTGAGAGTAGGGCACAGTTGGGAGATAATCGAACTGTAAGTTAGTGTTTTCATAAAGAAGTTTTGAACTAATTGATAGTTTTCAATACGCAAAGGTTGTTGTTACGGAGCGAGAATAACAATTAGTTTCTGTGAATGAACTTCCGCTTTGAAACGGTAACAAAATGGTACCTAGATGAAATCTCGTTTCTTTGTCTCAGTTTCAATAACTTAAAGTTACAAAATTGATTTTTTTTTCAGTGTTACGAAAAAACCATGTGTGCCAATTTACGTCTTGTTATTTCATTTTTGTTTACCGCAAAAAATCCCAACCAGAACGTCAGAACGTCAAACTCCTCCAGCTCTACACGCTTGATTTTGCCACGCTGCCGCTTCCTCACTGATTGACGTGTTTTGATCCGGTGCTAATAATCACCGCGTCAAATGTTTGTATGTGTGCGAACGTACGTGCGTGCGTGCGTGCGTGGATGCGGACAAAAAATACCGGTTCTTCCGGGCTGCTAGGGAGTATCTCTTACAGCTGCCTACCTTTGCTCACAATGCCAATGTTGAAAGGATTTTACTTTTTTTCTGCCTCAGCCGGCATTGAAAGCCGGCCGAATCACTCAATCCGCAGCGTCACGTACTGTGTTAAAGAGCCGAACGTCTCCGGCCCCGACAGCCATCGTCCTCACAGTAAACAAGCTCGTATGATAGAATAAAGCTGACTTATGCTTAACGTAGTGAAAATTCACCATGGCGAACGTTGAAAAGGAATGAATATTGCCCCTTTGGGAAGCGTAAGGCGGCAAGAACCATGTTTGCGCCATGATCGACCGGCTCAGCCCTTACGCGACCAGCCCAGGACATACGTGGGAGCGTCAACAATAAACGGTGCCTACCTACTCTGTCACCGGAAGGATAGTCAAGGTGAAGGCTTTCCGTTGTGCTCATCGTGTTTAACGTGGGTGGCTTATTCAGATTTGCTTTAATGGAATTTTTATTTCCAGCAACATAATTCTCCAAGAGATAGGAACTATAATTGACCGAAACCCGGTTCCATATCGAAACAGATTTACAAACAAAATAAACTGAAGCACTTCCTGCGAAAGTAAACCATACTTCATCCACACCTTAGAGAGCTAACAAGCCTTCATTTAACCCATTAAGCCCCACACTTTTCCCAGCAGGGATAGAAAGTTGAAACTTTCAGGAAAATTCTCTTTTAGGTCAACTAAGAAATAGCCGCTGACATGTATTTTTAATTTTAACCCTGTGTCCCGCAACGCTACGTTGCGAAAACGCAACGCTGGGCGTTAAGGGTATACCGTTTTTGCATACCTTCATTATTATGCATATAAATGCTTCATACTTTTTTACCGTTAAATCAAATTTGGGATTTTTTTTGTGATTTTGAGTATTAATAAAGATTAGATAAACGACTTAGAGTATTACATGCTATGTTTTATGATAGATATCGAAACATTTGGGTTGGAGACCATCTTTGCACTAGACGCATAGTATGCAGTTTGAATGCTAAATGCATGTCATCGCAGATGATTAAATGCCTACCAATACGTTCCGGAAAGGTTGTAACATTAAATTTGGGTCCATGAAACTGTCGTTGCCATCAATCAATTACTCCAGATATTCCGGAGGCAAAGGTACTTTAACAATTTTATTACGCTCGTATCACAGCAGTTTCTTCATCTGCCATCAGTGTTTGAAGCTGCGAATTCAATGTTATGTAAACTTTTATAATGTTTCCGGAGTAATTTAAATTAGCGAAAGAGAAGATTTACATTCATTTGTTTACTAAAAAGCAACGATATCAAATGAAACTGCGCAGCGAACGAACGAAAACAAACGTTCCTGTTGTAAATTTTGAATATCGTTAGTTCCTAGCGTTGCGTTTTCGCAACGCAAAGCTTCAAACCTATCTTAAAATTACAAAAATAATCAAAATTATGAAACAAAGTGTTTTTTGGCAAGCAACCGATTCTTACTAACACTGACTGATAGCTCAGGCGTTAATAGAAATGACATCGAGTTTTATAAGCATTTTTCCTTAACAATCTGAAAAATAGCAAAACCTGTTGTTTTGTCACAGCTGTAATTATGTTACATGTAACATCTGACCTTTGAGCAAAAACAGGTCGATTAGATTTTTTTCCAATCTATCTTTGTTTCTCAGGGTCCAAGTTGATATCTTAAACCAGGCCTTCTCTAGAATCGAATGAAAGTGCGTTGCGTTTTCGCAACGATGGGAGGAAATGGGTTAACAAGCAATGTTCTATCGCGAGCTCGCGGCCACTGCTACGGCCCCGCCTCTTGCAATCGGTTTCGTGGGAAGAAAACTTTTTCCCCTAATGAATTCCTTTAATGGATTTATATTCATGTTCCTTTTTATGTTCATGATTTTTGCTTCGTCTGGCGTTTGGTTGGTTCGCGTCGGAAGGAACAGTGTCCGTACTCCTTTTTGCGGTCGGAAAATATGTATAAGTGAATATAAAAAAAGACATCGGGAGGCATCGGGAGGTGGACACGCGGGTTTGTGGCACTGACTGTAGACGTACTGACGTGGAAGACAACTTTCGTAGAAACATCTTTGAAATATTCATCCATTTTTGACCAGCCACACCGGTCTGACGATCGCTGCCGGAAACTTGGGTGCCGACGCGGTGGTACTTCCCTCTCAGGAGTAATATTTCCGCTGTGGGAGTTTGTCGGGAACTTTTTTTTCGTGCTCATCAGTTTACCAAAAGCAGACGAGACGAATTAGTTTTCAGTCATTCTGCGGTGGAACTTAGTGTAAATAATGAATTATGGCTTTCGAGTTTCTTTTGCTGCTTGATATTACTGATGTTCAGTGTGTTGGTGCGTTGAAAAGAAAACAACCGTCAGGAAAATATGCTTAAAATTCTTGATTGGAAAGTGCGAGAAACTGGCAATAAATTACTTAAAATTTATAATAGTGACTGTATAATTGTATATCATCAGTTAGACCGGTTCAATGTTAATAGCTTGACCTGGCTATGAACCTATTCCATTTCGTTCCAAGTAAAACTATTCGCTTAAACGGGATGCAAATGCGGCAAACCACAAACGATTGCAAACCACATTTTAAACCAATTTATTTTCGTATCAGTTTTTTACGCTTTCTCACAATACTGTTGTGCTTCTAAATTTGGTCTCCTTTAAAAAGGGATGGATGAGCGAGTCTAACATCAGTGCTTACCGATCAGCTGTCCAACATGGCTGTGAAATTCGTACTACTTCCAGTTCTAGTTGCTGTCGCCGCAATAATTAATACTTCCATTGCAAAAAGCAATGAAAGTATTTCCAATTCTGGGTTCGGATACGAATTAATTGTAGCTTATATGGATTCCATTAATATGAAGTAAGTAAAAATTCCCGCATCATTTTTAAAAAATCACATTTTTACCTTTGTTATACTATAACAAAGGTTTAAAAACATGGTTATTAAAGCTAAATTATTCAGGAATTTTTAATTGAAAACAAACAAGTAGTTTAAAAGTTATGCTTAAAAAACCTGTTTTGACAAGGTAATAATTATCGCCTGTTTCTTAGAGATGGTCAAACCGATTTATGCGCTATTGGTCTCATTTGAAAGGTAATATATCCTAATAGATCACTATTGAATGATTTTTTGATTGGACGTTTAATTTGAAAGTTATGAGCAACCGTATACACCACACCAAAATTAACAATAATTTATAATGATTTTAACCAAGATAATTTACCTAATTTCAATTATTTTAATATCAAACGAGAGGTTTTGACACTACGAATATATATGCAAAATTTTATAAGAATTGGTTGTACCGGTCAAAAGATATTAACCCTCGAACACTCGCGCCTACTTTTGTAACGCAGTTACTCGCGCGCACAACAGCCCCAAACCAAAGAAAACGTGCGCACTAGAGGTTTGACTGGGAAAACTTGGTTTTAGGTTTATCGAACCTTTAGAATAGTTTCTTGAAATTGAAAGCTCTATCGTCTGGTGGAATCTAAACTTTGATTAATCCCCCTAAAAGTGAAATAAAAAAAAATTTTTTTCTTCAGTATCAATATAACACATTGATGTGTTCTGCAAAGTTATAGAGCATATTATCACAAGAAATTTTGCCAGAGACAGTAACCTTCCATCTCTGCAGCTAAGATAGAAAAATCTTATTTATTGTTTATGAATTTGTAAACTCAGTTTTTATATTTTTGCTCTTTTTGTAATTGTTGTATGACTTTTTCTTGTATTACAAAGTTGTACAAATGATAAAAATACACAGCTTTGCTGAATATAGTATTCCTCTATGTTTGCTTGTTTAGGAACTGTAGAACATTGATTATAAAAAATTTTAATTTTGACTACAAATTTCTCGACTACCAGCAGACGGATATATTTTAACATTTTACATTGGCTAGTTTTGCTGCATACAGACACCATTTTTCCATATGAAGAAACGAGAGAAAATTCCACTTGGGGTAAATTGCGGTACACCTCGCATGCTGATTGTTTCGTTTCTGTGATGGCGGTTTATGTTGATCTATTTTCCCAACAATTTAAATTATTAATGCATTGAATAATTATGACATTTTGCTCAGAATAAGTTTATTGAAGAATATACGTTAGTTAATCAACGATTTGTAACTTTATAACAATATGGCGTTGAAAAACCTACACGTGTTGTACAAAATACAACAGGGTGTGTAACTGAAGGTTAATAAAAATTTATGAAAATTATTCAAGAAAACTCTATTGATGTGAATCAAATAGAATGGCATTACAGGACCTTTACTAGGCAATGTGTATGTTAAAGAATAAGATTTCCACATACAAGTTACTTTTATTTCCACTTACTCAAATTAATAACAACTTACTTATCCTTACTCAGCAATTTTATGAAAAAAGGATCTATCAAAATTTCTATTTTGTTCAAAATTTGTAAACTTATTCAATTTTCAAAAATTTTATGTAAACCAACGTATTACGCAACGTTAACCAATAGATGATTTAAGTTCCGAAAACGTGTCGATTTCTATCTCAAATAACAAGTAAGACCGTATAACAAAGGTTCCTTTCACCACTAGGTGGATTAAATCGGGTTTTCTACTCCATTTTTAGTATGCAACAAAACGATTTTCGTGCCCAAAAACTTAGTTCTTATATCGAGAGCTTGGATAAAACTGTAAAATCCATTGAAACTATTGTTACAAAACAATTTTTACACTCCGAGGAGAAAACATTACCACAAACGTGTGCAGAAATATCGGATCGTCGATCAGGGATGTACCGCATTCAGCCACAGGCGGGATTTTCCGATCCTTTCGAAGGTTATTGCGATCAGGAATACGAAGGCGGCGGTTGGTTGGTTATCCATAATCGATTTGTTGGTTCTGTTAATTTTTTTAGAGGTTGGAAGCAATACGAAGCCGGCTTCGGAGATCTTCGCGGAGAGTTCTGGCTGGGTTTGAAAAAGATACACGAATTAACGAACGTTAAGCCACACGAGCTGCATATTATGCTGGAGGACTTTGATGGAAAAATTGTTACGGCGCTTTATGACCGGTTTATAGTAGGAGGTCCAGCGACGAGCTATGTTTTGAGTAGTTTAGGAAACTACACTGGAACTGCAGGAGATTCACTTCGCAAACATGAGGGAATGAAGTTTTCGGCTTTCGATAACGACAATGATAAAGGGAGTCATAATTGTGCAGAGGTATATAAAGGAGCTTGGTGGTATAACGATTGTTTTCAAAGGTACACCTAGTGCATTGTTGAGTTATATCATTGGTATTTATGTCTATTGTTACCGTTACAGTCATTTAAATGGACAGTATCTGAAAGGATCACTAACAGGGAAAAACTATGCGATGTCTTGGGATAGCTTTCGTGGTTTGAGATACGGACTAAAGCGGTCACGCATGATGATCAGAGCAGTTAACAACGTTTAAAATACTTATACTGAATGTTCGTATCAAGTTTTCTAGCCGTGAATAAAACACTCATTTGCATCACCAAAAGGACCAGCCGATTTATTATATGTGAAGTATATGTGAACTTGTACTAGGTTTGAAATAACCGAAGATAGGTTGAAACAGTCCACAGTACTAATTCTCCTAAACTCTGATTCTGAGCCAACGTCGATTGTTTTCCACAAATTGATGGTTAGTACCTTGCATTTGTTGATGCTAAGTGTTAAAAAATGCCGAGAGCACCAACTCTGTTTGGGATCTACCTATATTTTATCAGCCTGCAGGCCGAGCCTTAATTGCGTCTGTTTTTTCGCTCGTTTTTTCCCACAGTGCATTGAATTCAATGAAGAATTGAATCTGAATATTTTGCTCTACTCTTTTAAACATTCACTTAAACAATGTCACTCACAGATTCTTATAAACGTACGTATGCCAGAAATGCAGTTTACATTAGTCTTTGATCTAATGATCTGATATAGTCCTACGTCACCCTTTCGTACAACTTTTAGGGCTGTATATCTTGTAGTTTTTTCTTAGGTAGAGCCCCAAGCATAGCCATCACGCCTATGCCTGCAGACGAAGGCTTTCCAGCTCTGCGAGGACTCCACGAACTGACTCTAAGACCTCTCTGCCAAAGGCCGGGCCCGGTCCTCAACCGCACACCCACTATCTATTTTCCAACACAAACAACCACAAATGAACCAATAGGAAAGACAAACTTCGGAGCATTAATGGTTATCAAATTGTCAGGGCAAATTTAACTTTTCATCCCTCCAGCATTTATGCACTGTCCCAAGATAGGGCTTCAAAGTAAATTGAACGCTGCACAACCTGGACGTTCGCGGTAGTTGACAGAAGCTTTAAAATATAGAGTCGCATCCGCCTCCCAACCCTCGAGACCAAAGAGCTAGTGCAGTATTTATAACGGAAATCCGTCGCTAAGCCCCAAAAACCGACCGCTTGAAATTATATTGTGAATTAAATGTAATATTGTATAAGAATTGACATAATTTTTCCATCTGCTACCCAAGCACCTCTATTATTACCCGTAATCATTGTAGAATGCTCCTTCGACATCCAAACAGGGTCTGGTATCCCGCTTACATATCCTGACTAACCTTAAGCCCCCGGCCGACTTAATCAAAGCGGCATTTTTCGGAGATATGTGTGATAGATAGGAAAGAGCCCCAGAAACATTAATCTATTAATTATCAGAGATCCCCGCACTGGCTTTATTCTTAAACGGAATAAAAACACTTTCTGAACGACGCAACAATCACATTTAGAAAATTTTAACCTCAAGTCCCACTTGAAATCATAAAAATATTTTGACAAATACCCACATTCAGAAGTAAACGTGACCGTTGTTCATTTACTGATTAGTTAAAAAGCCCTACACAACGTCAAGGTTCAGTTTTATTGTGGGGAATTTAGAAATTCAGTGTTTTTAATACAATTCTCCGGTTCCGTATTCGTGGAATCATTTGACATTGTAACATACGCGGCAACTCAATTTATATCTCTAAAAGTGGTATATAATACATATTGATTCTTCACGTCTATTCATTCCAGTGCGGCTTTTCAAACCAATAAAGAGCAAAGTATACATTTCAGAAAATTCAGCATTTCATTGATTAAACTCAATCATCGATCATTTTAGTATGCAGGAAGCTAATCGTCTTCGCTAGGTTGTAGTCAAACAGTCAATTGGTTTTGATTTGTCAAAAAGGAACAATAAATTATTACATACATCGGCTTGCTTCCGAACTTATCTTTCGAACTTTCCAAAATCCGTTTTTTATGTTCATCCGGTATTACGCGAAGTTTATTGAGCACTCCTTTGGTGTTTCAGTCGAATAACCTGCAAATTATTATAATATATCTTTCTTTACACCCCAGTTCCGTGTTGAACATTAGTTTGGTTCATGTTCCAATTCATAGGATTGAACTTTGTTGACAAAAAAGAAGCCTTGAAATGGATCATTACCGGAGCCTACGGCCTTGCGTTGCAAAGTGAAAACAAGCATGATTGGGATTTTTAAATTCCTCATTCAATCGTGAATCACTCTTATGCAGCACCCGCCGGCAGCTAGCCAGGCTCGAGTGCGAACCGAAACGTTGCATGCATTAGCCTAGGCGTGAATGGAAGTGGAAAACATATTTTCCATATTTACACGCGGCTTAATCAAATGCGGATTTACCTACGGTACCGGCCTATCGTTTATAGCCAGCCGGCCACGCTTTTCGTGCGGATGGTTGGGTACTGGAAGGTTGCGCAGCTTGCGTCAGCGATATCCTGCTTTACCATCCGATTCGGGAGGGGGTACGCTCCGGGCGGAATAATAATCCGGTGCTTTTTGTAACCAACCAGGACCTCGTCCCTTGTATGGATTTCCGTCTTCTATCCCAGCATTAAAATTTCCTCCCATAATGCGAAAGGGAGGCAGGAAGCTGGGCGGAGTGCGACTATTTGTTTTATGATTATCATTAGCACGCGTGGAAATAATTTAAATTAATTCATTTTGCCTTTCGGAGGCACGCGATGAAAGAGTCATCTTCACTGGGGCGCAGCATCCAAAACGGAACGGTGTACCAACCGCCGAAGGTAGAGCAAGAGTGGCATGACATGACACGGTGTCTTTGTCAAGCTGCGACGCAGTCATCAAAACTTTACGAGCGTGCATAGCACAGATGGAGCCGACGCGTTGCACACCGGTTGACACGTGTCACGTTTTCCGCTTCGCCGGATCGGCGCGTGTGATTTGCCATTCATTAACGTTAATATGTTGTGCAGACGATTACGCTATTGTTCCTTCCGCATGCTAATTTGCTAATGTGGCGTTGTGCAGTGCTATCGAGGACATACGCGATGTCCTGGTGCGTTTTTACAGGTGTAATTTGTTTGACTGCTATTTTTTGGGCTTGACAGTCACAGATTAGTCGGTATAATTTATACATTATTATAGTAATAATTACAACGGAGGGAGACCCGTTTCTAAGATTTTTCTCAGCACTTTAAATAAAATGTTCACTGATTGTATCTCAATAAGGTTAAATTTAAAACAATTTATCCATACATTCTAGTGAAAGTTTAAAATCATTTCTGCACGGAACACAAAAAATAGCAGAATAGCAAAAGACAGCAAAAAAAGACTCACGCGAGGTGCCAAAAAGCCATCCAATATAATTGGACCCTCTCGGACGTATAATTTTTCAACCGGATAGCCTCTTACCTTTCAGCGCCGATTTGTACAACCAACCATTATAGGTTATCACCCACACTGCCACCGCTCGCTGCTGGCCTGACCCCGGCTGCCTGTGCCACTGCATTGCACTGCCCTAGTGGCCTCTTCTGGGTGGCAAACTAGCCAAATTTCGCGAACAACGTGAACCGTGGTCTGCTAGCCGGTTATCCACTTTTTGCACCGTATGCTGAAAATCACCGGATGAGCTATCATTGCGTATTCGTTCGGAGCGTGCTGACCTCTTTCCTGTTCTGGCCAGTAGAAGCCACTGTAACCACTTGCTCATTCCCGTTTTGGGGGTTACCATTTGCTGTGTGTCGGCTCCTAACCCGGCCAGCCCGGTATATCATGGCACCTGTATGGGCTTGCTATTGTGGTGGTCGATATAACCAATAACCTGTGCTGCTCCGGTTGCAGTCCGGTTGTTGGTGGATGGAATTGCTCGAACGTCGAATGGCCAGAAGCCCGATTTTATGGCGAATCTAAACGAAAATGGAATCCCCAACTGGTCGGTCTGCATACTCCCGGTCAGGTGTAAAGACATATTACACGGTCAAGCGGCGTTCCTCGGTCTCAGCTTCGGAGCTACGGCTCGGTCGTTGCAGGGCAACTATCGAGCGAACGACGACCACCACCGTTTGAGAGCTAGGTCGATGCTATCGGCGAGAAAATTATATATTTTCGGCAAATTATTGCCACAGTGTTGCAGCCGACAATGGCCACCAGTGGCAAGCGAATGGCAAAAAATAAAAAGGGAAAACCCATTCAGCAAAAGTGCCGGAGTGAAAAGTGGAACGAATGACCGAGAATAATCTGCGGGGAAAGCGCAATTCGTGCGCACCCGGGTGGAAAATGAGCCAAGCTCGTTGCCAAACCAAAAGGTAAATCTACCGCAATGATTCGAAGGCTTAGTTGATGCTGGAGCTGGAACACACAGGAAAAATCCTGCGGGTAGAATTGTCCCATGTCACAGTTAAGTTGTTGAATTCTAGAATATTGATAAGAAATATATCAATCATATTGTCACCATGGTAATTATTTACTAATTACGATTATAAAATTTTGGCATAACGCTAATTGGCATAATCCATTTGCAATACTCATAAGGGGTCATTTGGCATAATTCCTCAACATCTTTTTATGACCAAATGGTCGCTTTCCTGGATTCAGGGCGACAGCCACCGGCCGCGAGTGTTTTCTGGTTACCCGCAGTCGGTCTACTGATCTCAAGTATTTGCCTCCAGATGGGTCTGAACGAGCGCCAGCGAGGAAGGACAGATAGTTTTATTATGTTTCAGTAGTGGTTCTCATTATCAATTCCATAAAACCGCTAATAAAACTATAAGCTTAACTAGAACTTTCTGATGACCGCTGTAAAACTGCGTTCCGATCCGACTAAGTGACCCAATTTTTGAATTCAGCAGATTTTTATAATCTCTTTTTTAGAATCAGGTTATAAACTCAAGTAGTGTTATAAGACTCTGGTGAAACTAACAATAAAACCGATTATCCTTTTTGCTGCTTGACTGTCACCGCCATAATAAAATATTCGATAGAAATAAATTTTCAGCGATAAAAAATAAATTTTCAGCGTTGTCCGTAGTTGTGCGGCATATGCGCATTAAATTTTATCGTGCATATTGGTATGATAGGTGGCTAAAATCAAGGCGCCATCGAAATTTTGCAATTTTTAAGAACTAGTTCTTTTATTAAAATAAATGCATTCAATTAGTCAATCTCAATTTCTAGCAAAATCAGTTTAGCGGCATCCTGAAGCATGAAAACTGATTGATAATAACTTTCTTCTTCTGTAACTCACAATTTTCATTACTGAATTTTAGTTTGAAGGCTAAGAAAATACTAGAATGTGGCAATAGGACCTTGCATAATAAATGTTTTCGGTGTAATATTCTTCGTAATACCAGCAATAAATCTGTTTGGTCAAATTGTAACCATATTAGCAGCATTATAAAACTAACAGATTTATTACGGTTTGACAAGTAACCACAATAAGGTCAATTCTGTATTAATATTCCATATTGTATTGATTCGTCCTACCTACAGTAAGTTTATAAGAGATGTGGCATAGTCAACTAGTTTTATCGTGGTAATATAAGCAACCAATTTTATTCGAAAGAGATTCGAACATACGACGTTTGGGGATAGGAAAAAAGAAAAGTGAGAGAGAGAAAAAAATAAAAAGTGGCTTAAAAAATTAGAAAATAAACAAACACTTGGCATAATGGGAGAGAAAACGGGACATAAAAAGAGGAAAATGTGGAAAAGAAGAAAATAGCAGCGGAAAAAGAGAAAAAACGAGGAAAAAACGAGTAAACTGGACAGAAAACAAATAAAGAACGGAACAGGGAAGCAGCAAAACGAGAAAAGAAAGAACAACTATAAAGATAACGAAGATAACAAAAACGAAAAAGAGAATAAACGGGACAGAAAAGTACAAAAAATTGAGAAAAAAATATAAACAAGATAGAAAGATAGGAGTCAAGGGGGCCCTGTAGCCGCAAGGTTACCGAGTCGGCCTTGACAAGCGAGTGGTCGTGGGTTCGAATCTTAGTAAAATCAGGCCATTCGATGTTAAGTGACTTTAGCATGGGTTTATTCTCAGGCTCCTCCACATCCTTCCTACTACATTCTGCATTTACTAACAATGAAAGTCTCTTGCCAGGGCAAGTTATAAAAGTGGTACTTGCTTGAGGTGCGAATGAAGCCTCTTGTTCAAGTGCAAATTATAGCTTGTTCCGCTGAGTCTAGGAACGAGATTGGTAATGCATAAGTGGTAAGGAACACATAAGCATACACACATACACACCCTCACTCTGTGCTGAACTCTGCTTTACCGACCATGAAGCCGACCAAGTGATAATATCCACACACACACACATACACACACACACACACACACACACACACACACACACACACACACACACACACACACACACACACACACACACACACACACACACACACACACACACACACACACACACACACACACACACACACACGCACACACACACACTCACAAAAGATTGGAGTTAAAACATGAAAAGAACACGAAGTTCGGAACAAAAAAAAAGGAAAAAAGTTGAAACGGTACAAAAAACGAGACAAGAAAAGAAGGAAAACGGGCCCAAAACGAGGAAAAATGGAAGAAATAAACCAAACGCGGAACAAAGGACAATCAGTACTCAGACGAAGGACAAAAAACGGAACAGGAAAAGAAAAAAAGATAACGGGCAGAAAAAAGAAAAATAAACAAGTGAGCAAACGAGGAAAAACGAAACAAGAAAAGTTATAGGGAGCATGAAACAATTACAACATCTTATGTATAAAAATGGATTTTTGTCTGTCCGTATGTTCCTTATAGAATCGAAAACTACTGAACCGATCGGCGTGAAAATTTTCATGCAGGGATTTTTAGGGCCGAGGAAGGTTCTTATGACGGTTAGAGACCCGTCCCCCACTAAGAGGGAGAGCCATACAAATGAAATACAAATTTCCTTATAACTCCAGAACTAATCAAGCAAATGGAACCAAATTTGGCATGTGAAGATTTTTGAAAGCAAGATTTTTTTTCTATGGTGAATTAGGACCCCTTCTCACTTTAGGAGGGGAATTATGACCCCCCCCCCCCCTATAAGATGGGGGCTCCCATACAAATGAAATACAGACTTTCTCATAACTAGAGAACTAATCAAGCAAATGGAACCAAATTTGGCATGTGGGGGATTTTCTAGGCAGGATTTTTTTTATGATGGTTTGAGACCCCTCACCCCTGTGGTAGGGGAATGAGGACTCTCATACAAACAAAACAGAAATTTTTGCGTTACTTAAAATTTAATCGAACTAAAATAAAATTACACTTTTAATACCTCGATATAGTAGACCCCTCGTTCACCAAGGGGCCTAACAGGTTCAAAAAAAGTTAAATTTTGAGCAAACCTTGAGATCTATATCATGTGATATTTCATAAATTTGCCATGAAACAACTTACAAACGGCTCGGGTCTGTAAAGAAGAAGAACAGGGCTTCCAAATGGAGTAAAAAAAATTTTGGCGGCCATCTTGGATTTGGTCGCCATTTTGGATTTTATCAAAAAATCGCCGTTTTCACCATGAGCCCCCCAACCGATTTTAATTTTAAGACCACCATCGGAAAGCTGAGAAAAAATGCTATAAAGAACATTCATAAAATTACATATGTAAAGGCATTAAACAAGCGAAACAATTGCCCCGTTTCAGCGAGAATTACTCATAAAAGAATAAGTTGGCATAAGGGAAGAGTCGAAATAAGGTTCCAATGGGAAAAGAGGTACGTGTATCTTGCGTTTGTATTTCTTGGGCCAAAAACAGTTCTACAAGTGGTTGAACAAGAGGTGGTTTCTGAAAGGGTGATGGGGTGGCCATTGACAACGAGGAGGTTCAAAAATGTAAAAAAAAGGCTTTGGCTCGCTTTATAGGGATTACCGAAAGGATTTACAAGTGCTGGTGGGTAACAAGAGAGGAGAGCTGACAAAGGGGGTAGACATATTCAAATGAAGAAAAATAGTTTTGTTTCTTGGACTCTGAGAATTACCTTTACAATAACAGATGTACAAGTGACTGAGAGATAAAGAGAACCCGAGTAAGATCGGGCAATTCACTAGTTTTAAATAGACCGACAAGTCCAAGTTCAGGTTCGAATTCAAACTCAAAGTCCACGGGTGGGTGCATACCATGGCACATTCCCCGTCTTTTCTATAGAATTTACTGTAAAAAATGATCTTGGTGGAACTCAGAGGCCTGCTGTTTTAATCTAATCCGCCGAAAATTTTGCGATTAGTATATTAATTGCGTAAGAAAGATCCACTCAGGTAGAAAATCGAACATTTTGTATAGGATGTTCATATCGCTTGGCTTGATCTAGGCGAATAAACAAACGTCAGTTGGAAGACCTCATTAGACAAAGCTACAAAAAGAGCATAGAATCAATGGACGTTTAAGGGCGAATCGAATGTACTAATGTAACACATTAGGCCATATGAATAAATGAGTTAGAGCAAATGCTCCCATACGATTTAAACGAAAAAAAAACAAAGTAAACTGTTTTATTCATACGACCTATTATTGGGTTAGTTCCGAGAGTACATTCTGCAGACTCATAATCTGCTCCGTGGATTTCAAACCGGTGTGCGATTCAGTTAAACGAAATGTGCCATAGCATTAAAATGATCCGCATAAGCTTGATAGATTAACATTACATGTACGGAACTAGAATGTGACATATATTTAAGAGCAACCGCGAAGCTGGCTGTGGAAGAAGCTCTTATACCTTTTAAGAGATTTTTTGCGAAGTAGGAGTTATTTGTCAAACTCTGCCAAAGGTATTTCAACCCTGATTGTAATAATAAATAGCTGACGGTTGTGACAAATGTCATAACATCAACTATATTAGAGGTGCTATTTAAATGAAATATTCGTTGAATACTGTTAAAATATGTCGTTTTATTTTCGAATCCCTGCTGGAGAAGACTATTATGCTCAATCATTCTTATGAACTTTCTTTATAGTTAATCTAACTATGTATTTTGATTAAAGTTTCTTTTTATTGTTATAGCTTCCAAATTTACTATTCCACATCAGTCACTTAGGCGGTTATCTTCACCTGTGAGTCGATTACATTCAGATCGCACGTTTCCACCCCCTCGCTCGCGCAGATCCTTACGGCGGCGGGGGGATGCAATCGAAAGGCGAACCTGCACACTGTATATGTAAGCATCCATCCAGCTTGAACCGGGGTGGAAAATAGTTCACTCCACTATTTTCTTACCGATCCTAAATGGGGCAACCGTGGCGGTGCCGTGGTTGGCATCCGCTGCTTAGAAGCTTGTTACGTTCATTCATCGGATCTCAGGTTGCACAGCAGCGCAAGCCACCTAACTAGAAAATTGCTGCATAACACTGCACAGCACCGACGACCGTAGTTAGACCGTAGCCAACTATTCCGGAGTTGGTCGTTAGCACCAGCAGCAGAAGCGCCAGAGCAGGCAAACGGCCAGGTGGCATCCTGTTTGTGGCAAAGCGGTGAAAATGGAATTAAAACACTTGCGGTTCGCAAGCTCCGGTTGTTCGGCGAGGGGATTACGGTTCAGTATCCGGAGCAAGCATTAGAGCCGGAGCGAACCGCCAAGCAATTATGCTGTTGTACTTTTTGGTGGGCTGAAAAACGGATTACTTATGGCAAATATTTTGCCTGCAAGCGTAGAAGCATGAGAGCAGAAAGCTGCAGTTATGATTTTTTTACTCTCTCTATATATGTATGTATAGCTACTGAATATTCAATTTCCGCTTTCATTCAACCATGTATGATGGAAGATGATAGGATAACGGTTGGCTTTGAATCATGAAACGCGTAATCCCTTCCAATAATCTCTGAACAAAATTCAATAACATAATGTACCTGCGCTGGTACATAATGGTATCTCATGACAATGAATTCCTCAGCCACATTCAGCTTCGAATTTTTGGATACTTTGCCCTGGCGGGATGTCCCCGGACGGAAAGATTCTGTCGTCAGACCGATCCTCCACCAGTCAGTCGTGAGTCGGTCAACGCGCTGGGGAGGAAGTACGAAGCCAAGGCAACGAGCAAAAATTGGCATTGAATAACTTTTGCTTTGTGCTTGCCGAGAGCGCTATAAAAGACATTTTTTCTCTGTCATCGCCTTCCGCCACAATATCCTTTGGGATTTTTCTTCCGTTTTCCGTTCGTCCGGATTGTGCCGGCGCACACTGTGTGATCTGCTGCTGGGGATGAATCTGTTTTCGTTTGATGTTGCAGAGGGCTTCAAGCAATTGCACTTCTCGAACTGATGTCACTTTCGGTTTTTTTGTTCCTCAAAAAAATATGTATTCAGACGAAGTGGATAACGAAGAAAGGAGAACCCTGTTAAGTAAAATATTTGCAAGCATGAATTAATCACAATCAGTTTTAAAACATTTCCGTCAAGTAATGTGACCCAAAGGAACAACGGTTCTTTTGGAATTGTAAGTAATAATAATTTTATTAAATTCCGCCTCAGAATGATTCCAGGATAATTTTCCATATGCGTTTCCCGAGCCGAGTTCATGCTCCGGACGGCTGCTGGCTTGCAGGATGTTGCTTCTCTCGTCGAACAAGCAAAGTGTTTGTTCTATTTTTTCTTCTCCCACAGCCCCATGAGACCAGGCACACATACGGGCGCGGGTTGGCGGGCGGTCACGGCAGAGCACTTGAATGTTTTGTAGACAGCTTTCTTACCACCGACTCCGCTTCCGCCGAGAGACCGGTTTCTTCTATACAGTGCGAATCAACAAGCCGCAAGCTGGTTGTGGGAAAATCGTTGGATCGTAAGGAAAAAAACGCTTTCTCACCGTGCACTGGTGGAAGGTGGAGGGGGAGTAACGAGGTTGGTAAAGCGGAAGTGTGGTAAACGAGGGTAAATTGTCTTAACCTACGGCGTCGTTGAACCCTTCTTGCGTGGCAGTCCGCTTTGTGATGTGCGGGTGGAATTGACTCTATTGTAGGAGTGTGTGGAGGTGGGGGGAAAATAAGATTGGGTAGATTGAAAGGTTACGTTTAATGGATTTGTGGGAAAAGGATGTATTATACATTCAGTTTTTAGAATGGGATCAGTGAATCTTGATGTCGGTACTGAGTGGTAGGTAGCAAATGTTGAAAGATTGCATGTGGAATTTATTCTCCCTTAATAGAGTTGAATATTATTATGTAACGCGCTTATTGAGGCACTAATCCAAACTAAAACGATTGTGAATGAGTCGCAAATATCTGAATTTTACCAATTCTAATGTTTTGAAATTTGAAAGCTGCTCGCTTCCCCACCAAACAACCGTTACATTTATTTGCTATCTAGCTATCACTTCTGGAGTGCAGCTGATGTGATAAACCATTTTCTTCCTGAATACTATCTCTTTTCTGCATTTGCCAAGTGCGCTATTCTCTTATGCCAAGTAATGAGGCTCATATGATTTCCATCTATTGCTAAGCAATCGACTTGTATCGACTTGTATTCGTTGAAAACGTAAAGGTGAAACAATCCGTCGACAAACTTCCCCGAAGTAACAACCTTGCTTAAACCTTCCTAAAAATGTCCTTTTCGTAAAAGTAATTCGTTTATTATTTGTACTCAACGGTGCTCCGCTACGGTACTTTGGACGTTCCTATCAATTATCCCCGCGCAGTTATGCCCTTTTGGGTATCGGTCTCAGTCAGCAAACTTATTTCTTTTGCATTACCTATGCTTTTTCATCAGCGGATATTTGTTCTTGTAGTGTCCAATTCCATTGGATTGGAAACATGTGCCGGTCAACGTTTTAGATTTCGGTATAATTGTTTTGGTTTTTCTCTTCTTTAGGATCATCCACTTCTGCGTCCTGGAATTTACGAGTTATTTACGAGGTTAAATCTTTGGTGATACTTTGATGAATTTGTATTTCGTTCGAGAGCGTCTCTTTGGTATAATGGTTTTATGGTACGTTTTCACTAGAACGCCCATGACTTCCTAGGCATATTCTAAACCGATGATCGTATTCAGTACTTCGTTGTTGATCAACATAACAAATTCGTTCATTTTTTCTGTTTTACTTATCTTTGACAGTAGTCCAACGTAAATCATTTCTTATTTAAGAAACTTCGATGTGGGGCCATATTGTGTAGTTCAATTACTGAGTGGGACTCTAACCAACACTCTCTCGATTTGCGCCCAAGTGTTTTGACAATTAAACTATCAGTACACGACACCCTATATGCAGCAGGTGGAGCGTATGGTGTGTACGTACGAATGGTTACTCTGGAATGATCAAAACTAGATGTAAGATTAGGTGTCGTGTACTGACAGTTTAATTGTCAAAACACTTGGGCACAAACCGAGAGAGTGTGGGTTAGAGTCCCACACAGTAATTGAACTACACAATAGTTTCGCAATATCATCCAGTCTACCATTCTTCCTCACCAAACGCTCCTCCATCTTTAATAAAAAGTTCGTCCATGGCTTCAATACCTTCGTTTAGTCGCTTCAGCAGCATTTCCTTTCTCTTCGCCTCTTGCTCAGAAGTAGCTCCTTCTACTGCTTTGTAGAACGCTTACCTCTTCGGAGTCCGCAATAGAGTGTGCATCAGCTGTGGTAACGTGCGCTCGAGTGTGCCCCTCCCGGCAGTGTTGCCAGACTTTGCTGAGGAAAAATCTGTAGTTTTATCACCGAAGAAAGGGTTACATTTTCGTTTCAAAATCCATAAAGAAGCGAAATCTAATGTAATTTCAGTTTGAATTAAACGAAATTAAACCGATATTTATGCTTTATTTGCAGGTTTGCTAGTATTGTTTGTTTGTTTGTTTTGCTGAAAAGAGTTTCTAGAGTTCCGTTTAACACGGATTAACCCCGCTTTTTAGTCTGCCTCAGTAACACTTTGGGTTTTATTACACTCTTATGATGGCATTTAAGACCAAAATTGGTCATGAAAACCGCCATAAGAGTACAATAAAACTCACATTGTTGCTTGGGTGCTTTAGCATTCATTGTCGTTGTTCTGCTGTCGTTGGATCGTCTCTTCATCGTCTTTTTACATCTATCTTCAGTCTTTGCGTTGTTTTTGACGTAGGACTACGTCTTACGGCAAGTTTTGAGATAGGGTGTCATTCCAAAAAATCGAAAAATGCGAGCGTCACGAAAAATGAAAGGTTTTGAGCGCTAATAGCTCAGCGGTTTCCCGATCGATTTTCAATATTCTTACACCAATCGATCGGAAAATCTTCTAAGAATTGACCCAAATAAAGAAAAGTATGGATTCTTAATGTTGGACTATTGAAAAATTGAAAATAATGAACCTATGTTTTACCAGAATTCTCGCTCCGTGATTGGTTGGAAGATTCTTTACGTTGATCTAAACCTATATCAATTTGATATCTGTGCTTGGGAAGTAAACCAAAACAAGTGATCAAGTTTCCTCAATTTAACAAGATTTCTTAACACCGCGGTTCAACCTAGACCATTTTGATGTCCTTGCTTGGGAAATACGCCAGAGAGAGTAACAAAGCCCCCTCGTGCCAACATATTTCTTACAAACTCGATTAAACCTAGTCCAATTTGATGCCTGTGTTAGGGAAGTGTGCCAGAAAAAATGACAAGTTCGTTGTCTCAACAGATCGCAAATTCTTTACTGCGAGACGATTAAACCTAGGCGAATTTGATATCTGTGTTGGAAAATGTGCTACAGCTGTAGTGTTCGGTTACAATATGACTCTGTAGGAATACGCATGCTTGCCGTTTCAGTAGAAGTGTAGTGGAAAGATGTGCTGTTGATAAAATAGGATTGAATTGGTAAACTCCCTTCAACGTGGGAAACCATGCATAATAAAAACTATCTTTAATTTCAGTAAGGTAGCAGGAAAGCAATAGTATGTGTTCTTGATTTTGTTAAATTGTTTTCAAATGCACAATATTTTGAGAATTGAACGTATGCAATGTTACTACTTTGATAAATGTTACATACAACGCATGTAGCATGTATATATGTTGCATATAGCATGTATACATGAAGAATCAAATGATTACAAGCATGAATACATGCCACTATCCCTACAAAGAGACTTACGTAGTCCTGTGTTACCTTTATATGCGGTCGTGTCTTGTACACAACCCCTCTGATTTTTTGTTATTTCTCTTTACATTTTTTATCACTTTTTTGGCGTTTCTTCAACGTCTTTTCATCGTATGTTTATCATCTTTCGTATTTTATTTTCATCAACTTTACGCCTACTTTTGCTGTCTTTTCGCCATCCGCTCTTCGTCTTAAGGTCATCTATTTGTTGCCTTTCCGTCGTTCTTATGTTAGCGATTATTATGTTTTTGATATCTTTTTATTTTTTCGACGCGTACTCCGTCGAATTTTTGTTAGCGTACTCCGTCGTATTTATATGACCTTTTCGCCATATTTGCATCACATTTTCGTTGTCTGATTGTCGTTTGTTGACCGCCGTTTTTGCATGTTTCTTCACATTTTTTCTATGACTTTTTTACCGTTGTTGTCGTTTTTTGGCTGTTATTTGCCGCCTTAATTTTGGCATTATCATTTTGTCGATTTTCCTCGTGTTTTTTGCATCTTTGCTACCTTTTTTTGTCATTTCACCACCTTTATTGTCACAGTGTCATTTTAACACAATGCCATTCTTACATGTAAAAATGACAATCAAAATGTTTTTTTACTATCGATCCGTCGAGTTCAGTTCGTCTTTCAGTCCTGTATTTGTTGTCTTTTTTGCATACTTCACCGCTTTTGTTGACAACTTATTACCAGTTTTAAGCTGTTTTGGCCCCCATTCCTTACCTTCATCGTATTTTTATGTTATTTCTGTCGTCTATTCGTCGCTTCTCAAATTCCATTTTTGGTATTGTTCACCGATTTTTTGGAAGTTTTAGTGACTTTTTTGTTGCTGCATTGGCGTCTATTCGTCGTCATTTAATCGACTTGTTTTCATTGTCTTTTTGTTCCCTTTTCGGCATTTTTCTTACGTCGTTTTGTTTGTTTACAATGTTCTTTTTATTCATTCTTTCGTCATATTTCTGCATATTCACATGTCTTTGTTGCCTTTTAACGCTTTTTAAACGCCTTTTCTGTTTTTGTTGTCGTTTTTTCGTCACCTTGTTTTTGCAATGTGTTTCGTCGTCTTTTGTAATTTTCTTGCAGTATTTACTCCGGATTCGTCGTCTTTTTGTGATCTTTTTGTCGTCTTCTTGTTATCATTATATCGTATTTTTGTTGTCTTGTTACAATCTTCTTCTTTTTAAACATCTGTTTTTGGCAATTTTTGATGCTGCTTTCAATGGTTTGTTGCTGTTTCGGTGTCTTTTCGGCGGCATTGCGTAGTTTTTATACATGTTTTGTTTAGTTTCTTATGTTTTTATGCTTTTTTATTGTCGTTTGATCACTTTTTTGGCATATTATCAGCAGCCTGTTTGTTGTTCAGACAAGAAAATCGTTTCGTTTTTACTGTCTTCTTGTAGTTCTTTCGTCGTCTTTCAAGCATCTTTTTAATCATTTTTTGTCGCTGTTTTACCGTACCTTTATCGTCTTTTCATAGCCTTTTTTGCATCCATTTGTCGTTTTAATTGTCTTTTTTGAATTTATTGTTGTTCCTCTGGCGTTTTTTTCCGCGTCTTTCATTCCATTTTACCGTCTTTCATCGTCTTTTCATCTACTCGTCATCAATTTTTCGTCGTTTTCCCATCACTGTCTTTTTGTCTTCTCTTTGTTATCTTCTCTTCGTATAAGTTACCATATATCTTTCGTCTTTTCAGGATTTTTTTGCCATTATTTTGTTGTATTTTCGTCCTCTGTTCGTCGTTTGTTGTCGTTTGCTTTTTGTCGTTTACTTTTTGTCGTTGTTTGGCTTTTTTCGTCATCTTATTGCTATCTTTTTGACGCCTTTTCGCCGCCTTGACGACATCTTTCTGTAGTCTTTGTCATTTTTTTCCTTGTTTTTTTTTGTGTTTTTCTTTTGTTGCTATTTTGGCGTCTTTCAGGCGTATTTTAGCCATCTTTACATAGCTTCTCTGTCTCTTTTCAGCGATTTGTTGTTGTATTTTATCGTCTTTTATGGTCTTTTTGATTGATTGTCTTTTGTCATCTTCTTTTCCAATGGCTTTTTCGCCAATTTGTCATCGCCTTTTCATCTTCTTTTCAGTAGTTTTTCTGCTGTTTTTTCGGACACCTGTTCGTCGTCTAATTATTGCCTATTAGCTGTCTATTTGACGTTCTTTCGTCATCTTATTTTTGTCTTTTCTTCGTATTCGTTGTCTTTTTGTCATCGCTTTGTCATATTTTTGTTATATTTTCATCGTATTTTTGTCAGTTGTTCATTTTGTTGCATCTGTTTCTTGTCTCTTTGTTACTTTAATGGTGGCTTTTGCCATTTTGGTCGCCTTTTTTTGCTGTTTTGACGTCTTTTCGTCGTCTTTTTTCATCATTTTTGTTTCGTTTTGTCAGTTTTTCCCATTTTTCGTCATTCTATTTGCTGTCTATAAAATAAAATTTTTATCTTATTACTGCCTTTTCGTTGTTCTTTTGTCATCTTGTTGAATATATTAGTCATCTTGTCGTCGTCTTTTTTGCATATTTTGTCGCCTTATTGTCACTGTTTTAGAGTACAATGTTCATTTTGTTTCCGACTTATTATCATTCACCGTATTTTCTTCAAATTTTTATCATATTTGCACTATCCTTTCATCACTTTGTCATTTTTGAACCGCACTTTCGTAGTCTTTTATTCGATTGTAGACATCCTTTTAACTTTCTTTGTTGTGTTTTCTGAAGCTTTACATATTCAACAGTTTTTAATTATGACGCAGAAGAAGCTAATTTTTTCCTGTACTTCAACCAGGTAAATGTCAGTATTACTATTAGTTTGTATTGACTACGATCAGCCAAGCCGGAAGCCCGAGCCAAAGCCTGCGAGTGCGAGTGAAGAATACCGTGCCATCAACACATACAACGATGAAGAATTCTATTGGCCGTCAAAGTTAAAATTGCAACTTTGGATTGTCAGCATCGCAACTTACTTTACTTCCTCTACTAGCAGAGCCGGCGTGGCTCTTGCCGTATCAAGAATCCCTCTCCATTGTATTCGGTCCTAGGCTACGTCACCAATTCGTGTGTCGTCTCGACACACGCAAGTCGGCTTAAACCTGGTCGAGCCAACTAGCACGTTGTGGCCCTCCCAAATTTCATCCGGTGTACGATAGGAATCTCTTCAAGCAGTGCGTTAATAAATCTTTCCTTTTTTATTAATCACTCATAGAGTAGTAAACTCTCTTTGCTATTCTGTTCGTAAAGTTTATTTAAGTTTACCTTTTCTGTAAAGTTTATGAACGTGAGTTTCAGTTCAGCAGTCTTACTGCAACAGGATCAAAGAATCTGACGTCCCATGAGTGAATTGAACTCGGGTATTATCTGGTTTACTACCAAAAATATCACGTTCAGCAGCAGTGCTAAAACAGTGTCGAAAATACTGAATCCCAGCTTTTCTTCCGTCAGTTGCCGCTAGGTACGGCATCACCAGTTAACCACTGGATACGTCGACTTACAATTTACTACTGGGCTAGTTAACCACTGGTTCTAAAATCAACTAACAACTGATTGTTTTAAAACCGGAATATTCTTCCTCGGATTAGCCAACCTAATCCGTCCAAAACCTCTGGTCTCCACTAGGATGATCGCAAGGTATACGGCTGGGCCAATAACCTGTTGACCTTGGTGAAATAATAAGCATGATTACTTCTGTCTAACTATACACCTGAGCAAACAATACTTAAAACCTAAACAAGAATGGTTCTATGTCACTCCGTGGAACTACGTTGACATCTGACGTACTTCTGATAGCTGATATTCTTTTGAAAACGTGTAATAGTCAAGCGTATAACAGTTCCCCTGTTCTCACAGAACGAAAAATTGAAACGAATATTTATTTCAACAATGACGGAGTGGTTGCTGGGCCTTACTTGCCCTATTCTTATGAAAGGACATCCACTCGAGTGTAAAAATATCGAGGAATTGCTCAATTCAGGTGCTCTCTTGTACCCTGTTCTGCAAAGTCTTTTGTCGGCAAGTAACAAGCTGGTTATTGTGAGGGTCACTCCACGACGGATCAGATGTTCAGATCATCAGACAAATTCCGAGAGTAAAACTTGCAGATTCATCAACTGTTTATTGGCTTTAAGGCGGCGTACGATTCGGTCAAACGAAATAATCTGTGACAGATAATGGAAGAGCAAACCCACTTACAAATTTTAAACCTTCCTGGTTTATTGATCTGAAACTTACAACCATGAAAGTAAATTTGCGATGGCCATAAGGCAGAGTTAATTCGCCATCATTAATTAGCTTACCAACATCGAGTTTAAAACTGCAATTGTACCCTTAAGTGCAATTGAATTTTATTTAAATTACAATTTCAAACACCTTTTCACTGAGCTAACAAAAATACACAAAAAACACAGATGCGGAAGAGCTGGAAACTTTTCGCCAAACACACACTCAGCTCAAACATTCAGAATGCATACAGGCAAATGAAAAGTAAACAGCGAGAGGAAATTCATTTTCCGACATTTGCGGTGTTGTGCAAACAACGGGAACCCACTAGCGGGCACGTGGGGCGCGATACGTGTTTTCTTTCGTCGTATTTCCGTCAATCAATATGTCGATTAATGGAAATGTTGAATTTTTTTTTCTCGTTCTCGAACAACATAATCAAATCGACTTCCAATCATCATTGCCCGATGCTGCATCACTGTTGTAGGAAACTATTTTTAATTAACTTCCTTTGCTCGGCCCAGGCGAACTGAGGCGAGGTATATCGATTTCAGTGGAAAACGACGACGGGCAGTTTGATATAAATTGATAGAAAAAGTGAAGCGAACCGGAAAGTAGACACGTAACAGCGCAAAACCACACCGAATACTCTCGCTCTGTTGTTAAATAATATTTATCGAAGGAAATATTCGCTACAGCGCCGCATCGCATCGCAAACATTGCAACTGTTCCGTCCGCGCCGATGGCACAGGAACTCAATTAGACGACGAGCTCACGGATTCCTCATTTATCATCATCATCATCGCGCTGTTGTGGATTCGCTGTTGAGGTATCCTCGGCGTGCCGTATTTCCGAAGCACCATCAGGCCATCATCGCTGACGCCCAGCAATTTGGCCAAGATGAAGTGCTCAATTACACTCCCGGGACGACGGCGACGGCGACGACAACGACGGTGAGGAAGAGGAGAGAAGCCCGGTTCCGTCCGGGCAAACAGGATCAGTACAGTGAACGGAAAAGGAATTCCAATTAAAAGTAATGAGAATTGATTTGTTTACTGAAGTTGGGATAATTTTTTGACTTCGTGCGAAGCATCGCCTCAGCATGTTTTGTTTCCGTTTGAAGTAGTTTCAACTTTCCTGAAAATGTGTACTGAATTAAGGGAAAACATTATGATCAGACTGGTTTATTTTAACCCCCGGACGATCATAACGATATAACCAATGGCTGTCGATTTTAACACTGTTGAAGTGACAGGCGGCGAGTGTTGCCCTTGTTCCTCCTCAGACGCTTTATTTGACCATTAAAATTTACGATTCTCATTGGGGAAATTCAATCGTTAAAAAGTACTCTCCTAGCTCTTTCGACTGCTTTTAACTGTAGAGGACCTTCTGAACAGCGAACAAACACGCGTCCGTCTGGCCGTGCCATTATCTTCCGAGAACTTGCACCATATGGGATCGTCGTCGGTTGAACCATTTCTCAAGAAGTCACAGCATTTATTTTCCACCAGGGAAAGAGTAAGAAAAACGGGGATATACGGCGAAAGAATTGATGTGTACAAGTGTGCACAGCCGTATTTGTGTGTGCGTCTGGCCAAACAAAGGAGAAATTTATGGATTCCTTGGAGGACTACGAGACTGCAAACCGTCGCGTCGCGACGGCTCATCCTGCGGAATGACTTTATCCTTCCGACCGAACGAGGTCGGGCTTGCATTCTCTAAATACCAAGTGGAGCGACCATTTTATCGTCGAGATCGAGAGGTAATAAAAATAAATTTCTATTGGCTGCTGCGAGTGTGGTCTCCGGGCGGTGGGCGGCGGAAGGATGAAGATGAGATTTTCCCAGCCTGTTTGAAACGGTTCGCTGGGGTTGAAAACAAAATTGCAATTTGATCTCTCCTAGTGTCTGAAGTAATTTATTGCTAAATTGTGACGTTATGTTGGAGATTCTAGATTCGATTTCCTCCAATCAACTCAAGCACGATCGGAAGTATCAATTACAATTCAATGTCATCGCCATCACTATAAACCATCCTGAAAAGTAATAATTCAGTTCATATAATAAATCCTCTTCTCTATCTCCTCCCCGGACATTTTTACCATATCTCAATCCTGCGTCAACGATTCACCAATCCACCTAGGGTTGAGCCTACTTCTGCAAACACCCCGGGATAGCTTTTATTTATGGCCGCTCAACTTACTTCATCACGAGCCCCGTAGTTCCGCTTCTAGCGCTTTCCAACGGCTTTCAAGATGACACATTCCTAGCCCATAACTCATGTTTTGATCCACCCGGAAACGGCGGCCCTTTGTGCGTTAGGCGTCGCCGCCGCCGGTTGAGTCTGTTCACACCGTCTGTCACCGGAAGCAAACGGACAAGGACTCTGTCGGTCGGTCGGTCGGTCGGTGGCTTTCGACACTCTTTATTTCACACCTCGCAGCAAGTGGGCTATTTATTGGCCTCCTATGCCGCCGTGCCGACTGTATCCAACCGGCTTTTGCTTCCTTTCCCTTTACGAGAGTGCGAATGCGGATGCGGGTGTGACAACTCTCCGGTATCTTGCAGCGGGGACCCTAAGGCAACTGACCCCGGGGCCACTCGGAAAAGTTGCAGCAGCGCTGAACAAACAAGCAAACAAACAACCGTACAGAGGCAAGTCCTGCGGAATACAAATAGTGCAAGTATGAATTCGAATTATTGCAAAAAGTTTTACGTATCGACGAGCTGTGGCGGGTTTCAGACTTGAAGTGGGGGCGGAAATTTGCTTTCAAACCAGCATCAATGTTCGATGTCACTGGAGAGTGAAATAGGGTAAGATGCTCTTCTTTTATTTTATTTTATTTTTAGCAATCCGATCACTTATGATACGGAAACACTTTCTTTTCGATTGAGAGAAATAAGAAATTTTCATTCAATTCAATTCCATTCACCAGCGAAAATAAAATAAAATTGGTTCGCCTGTTTGTAAATGACTTCCTATTCATTTGTGCGCTACCGAGTCGAGTCGAGTCGCAAGGAAAAGTTTGATATTTTGTTTACGGTACAAAACCACCAAACGATCATTGCACTACAGATCGGTACCGACCCGACGTACCTGCAGGGTGCAGCATAATATCGGTGTAGTAATATGGCAATTGCGGTTGAAAACTTTGCCCTCTAGCTGCAGTTCGTTTAGTCGATGTACCGCTTTGCCGATGTCATTCGGTTAGTTTTGAAAGCGGTTTTGGTATAAAATTATTTTGTTGCGAGAATTTTATGAATACATTGACGTTTTCGGTTCAAAATATTGAAGTAGGAATTGTTTTGAAACGAAACTGGTCAGAAACAAATGGTTTGGATGAAAATTTCAACCAGTCTTCCGATCGGCCTCGAAAATCAGTTTTTTAACAAATTTATTTTAACTGTCAAATTTCAGCTCTAAATGGAACTCCAAATAAGAAAAATTTCAAGATACACATCCACATGGGATATTTGGTTGCACTTGATGAATCTTTTTACTGCCATTTGTATAGACTTTTTTGGCATTCCTTGTCATTATTTTGCCGCCCTTTGATGGTCTCCTAATCGCCTCATCTATTTGTAGTCTTTTTATCGTGTTTTATAGTTTTTTTTACATTTTTATATCTTCTTTGTCATTTTCTAGGTGTCTTTTCTTCGTATTATTGTTGTCTTTCGTTTTTTCGTCTACTTGTCATCACATTTTCCTCATCTTTCATTCGATTCTCGACTCCTTTTCACTATCTTTTGTCTTTTTTTGCTGTCATTTCTTTGTAGTCCATCAGTCAGTCAGTCAGTCAGTCAGTCAGTCAGTCAGTCAGTCAGTCAGTCAGTCAGTCAGTCAGTCAGTCAGTCAGTCAGTCAGTCAGTCAGTCAGTCAGTCAGTCAGTCAGTCAGTCAGTCAGTCAGTCAGTCAGTCA